>NC_142655.1:37517500-38142500 GCF_055504915.1 Nelumbo nucifera | reverse complement strand
TGTTGGGAGGTTGGACAAATGGCCTGATTTAAGTAGGTTAGTAGAGAGGAGGGGAGGAAGAGGTTAGTAGGAAATTCTAGTCGACTCTAGGGACGTTGGAGAGTGAGTGGGCAAGGTCTTGGGACGTGAAGGGGGTTATTCTCTAGGCTAATGGGGGTAGAGTTGTCTCTCTAAGCTAGATTGTGTGTTGAGTGTGAGAAAGGGGGGGCTATTTATAGATGTTTGATAAGGGAATGGAGGGCTGAGATAGGGAGCCAAGGGAAATCAATGGATGATGTTTAGAAGGTTTTTGGAGGGAGAT
Source organism: Nelumbo nucifera (assembly GCF_055504915.1). Taxonomy (NCBI): domain Eukaryota; kingdom Viridiplantae; phylum Streptophyta; class Magnoliopsida; order Proteales; family Nelumbonaceae; genus Nelumbo; species Nelumbo nucifera. The sequence continues at coordinate 38,142,199 of NC_142655.1, read as the reverse complement.
TGATTGAGAGAATGGGCTGTCAAGATTGCTTTGGGAGAGATCCTCTCAATCGATCAAGACAATGAGTGAAAGATTTCATCAATTTACCAAAATTGGACATTCAAAGTTTATGTGATTGGCTTGATTGATTGGAGTCTCCTAGCAGGTCAAATATTGTATTTTAAGATAGTTCTAGAGGCCGGAAGAAAGGTTTGGTTGTGGGATGCCCTAGGTTTGACGTTATTGTGAATAAGATTCCAAACGGAGGACTCAGATCGAATCTAGCTTCAGTTTTCAAGATGGAGAGGTTAACAATGTTGGAATTGAACTATCTTGGTATTGTTGGACTTGTAATTTCAAACTCTATCCATCTATAAGTTTGGATTTCAGATTTTATGAGGGATAGGGTTTAGGATAAAAAATGACCCCGGTCAGATGACCAAAATTGGTTTTGGCTTCGGGTCTTGAGATGAAGGGGTAAACGGTGTCGAATTTAGGTGATCTTGGTATTGCCAGATTTGGATTTTTGGGCTCAATGTACCTATGGTTTTGGATCTTTCAGGTCCCAACTTTTGTAAAATTTCAAAAATGCCCCCAAGTCGGTTGAGAGGTTCGTTGAAGCATACTTGAAGCTCAAAGTGATATAGAAAGACTAAAGGGTGAAAAAATGGGGTGTCTAAAATATGTAAAAATACATTATCCAAATTTGGTTTCAAATATTATTAAAATCTGTCAACAATTTTAGGTTTCCATCAGAGAGATTGTAAATCTTGATATTCACTTTATCTGACAAAGGGACTGACCCTATCACTATGATCACCCACTTATGTAATATCCTAAATTGCTCCAACATGCCCAAGAATTTGATCCTTGATGGATCTCACTAGTTGGCATATCAAAAGCAACTTAGTCCAAGACCTAGTGCAGTATCATAATCAAGTATGGAGTTAAGTGTAAATTTCTAGTTTTTCCCATCTATTTCTAAGGTCCAAGGCATAATTAGAAATTGGTTTAGGTTCAATACTTTTTTCAAACACCATTGAATGTGCTTGGGGTCTAATCCCAGTTCAGACAAACTACTCCATCATTTGGCAGCACACTAGTGCCAACCTTGTTAGGATAAACTCCACATATCTATCCATTGGCTGAGAATATTTTAAACTAACACAAGTTTCATAAGTGTCTAGCTTAAGGAGTAATTCACATAAACATTAATCTAATTGGAGCTGAGGGAATACAGTGTCTAACACCTACATAATCAAAGGAGATCATCTACCTGGTTACTATGTCCTATGGGATCCTAAATCTAATGAATAAGATGAGATGATGAATGCCCACTCGCTAAAGATGTACCATGAATTACAGATTTTGTACTATTGTCTTTTGTTTATTGGAGGCGGATTCTTCAACTAGACTATAGCTCCTTGGATCATACATCTGCTCAGAAGTTCCCTACTCTCTTGGATGCCACAAAGAATTTGCTCAGTAGGTATGAATAGTGGACTCAATGTAGGCTATTGGAGAGAACGTGGGAGTCTAAGGGGATGTTGTGGGGCCTCTTTGTCCCAATGACCAATCTGGCTGCAAAGATGACTTATTCATACATACTGAGTCCACTCCTTTCCTCTTGGATGCCACATAGCATCCATCACACAACTGCTTTCTTTACCCTCCTACCAACTACAAGCACAACAATCTCACTAGCCCTTGCAATTATGGACTCAGGGTGCTCCTCACGGGCAGCCAACACCCAAGTTAGCAATCTGTTCCAGTGTGCCCTTATGCGGAGACTATCTAGCCTTTGTCTTAGTCTTAAGTTGAGCATCCTCCCTTCCTAGGGGGTTGGCCTCTTGAACCACTACCATGATAATTGTTTGTCTCTTGGTTGTGAGCTATACTTCTTAGTTGACCTCAACAAGTGATCTCTTCCCTTTATCTTGCGCACCTACAAGCAAGACCTCCACCACACCCACCATGACGACCTTGTCATTGTTGATCTCCACAACCTTGTTGAATTTCACCTTCCCCTTTTCCCTTTGTCACAGACCCCTTGCAACTCTTCTTTGTGGGCTCCTTTTTAACTTTTCCTTTTCCTTTACCCTCCCTTCCTTCCTTTGTTGTCACAATGTCCGTAGGAGGCGCCATCGTGCAAACAAGGCGAGGTTCCATCATAAGAAAGGTTTGGAAGCCTTTGAATAATGAACACAACTACACTGGTTGTGTTGACTGAAACCCCTGGTAAGATGGCTCCTAGCTAGAGGAAGTCTAGCAAGCCTAGAAAATGGGTAATCGGGGTTACGATGACAAAAAATATCTTCCCCTCCTCTAGCAAGAGCTGAGAACACTTGTCGTCATACCCAAAATATTAGAGGAATTGATTAGGGTGGTAGGGCCCTGATTTAGAAACCCCCTTCTTATCCAAGTAGCTAATGGTACTTGGCTAGAGTACACACCTAGCCATCACAACATTGGGATCATCCATGGCCACCACATTCTACTAATCTCCACCCTCTTCCATGCGCTTTCCAACATCTAAATATGCGGCATTTTCTACAGCCGAGTCATAGGGATGGTATACAAAAAACCCCAGCCCTACAATGTGTTCCTTTACCTGACTCCTAGAGTATCTCGCGTTAGGATTGAGGTCCAACCACCTCTTGATCTTTCAAACAACCAATTGCATCTCCTCGACCCCTTTACCATCCATAGTGGCCTCATTCACAATCGACTCCATTAGTTGTGGTGTAACACTGACACTCAAATTCTCACACACATACATGTACGAAAAGGAGGCAAAAATATAGGAGGTAACACGAGTGCAAGAAGGGTCCAGAGATGATGGATGGTATCATCCATTTAGTTGTATAGGTATCCCAAGAACATCGAAGCCAAGCGTAACCTATACTCACTGGTGACCAATGCTACCAGAGGAGCCAACCTAATATAGTCGAGGCTACCAAGAAACAAGAATCTTGATAGAACATATAAAATGAAAGTAGCCAAATGACATTGACTCTTACTATATCATACCATTACTTCATCCTTACTCTCGCAATTATACCAATGAATGTTATGTTTCTTTAGTGCCTGTTGTTGGGATAGGCCTTTCTTGCATGCCGAATGGCGGTGGAGGAAAGTTTTAGGCTAGCGGAGAGGTGGAGGAAAGATCTGAGCATTGAAATGAAGAGATTCATCTTCAAGCAGGGACGAGCAAGGGGTAAAGAGTACCTGAAAGTCAGGGAAGGTAGCAGGGCTATGATCCTTTTACCAAAGGAAGCATATTTCTAGCTGAAAGGCTTCGTAGATGGAACAGTTAACTCAATCAAGGCAAAAGGGTGGAAAAATTCTTTCGGCTACTCTGGAAAAAGATACGAAGCGGTTCTGAAGAGGAACGAGAGAGGCTGGTTTTTCACAGTTTTAGAACACTTTGGCATTACTAAAAAGTAGATGATTTGCGTGCTTGAAGGTCTAAGGAAACAAGGGTGGGCCTCCTTTGCTTGTAGCCTTCAATCTTTCCTCTTGAAAGTTGTAAGTGAGGCAGCAGACGAATCACCGAAGGGAAGTAACTCCTCCTCCCAATGGTTACCTAATACCAACCTGGACTAGACCCCTGTCTGTCAAGAAGTAACGGTGGCAAGCTCAACCGTACGTTGGGGACTAATAGTTGAAGAAGGGAGGAAAAATTGGAAGCACATAATGGTTCTAACGGTTGAAAGGGAAGTATAGGACTGGACAAAAATCCTAGATGCAGTGGCACAAAAGTTAAAGTTGGAAGGTGATGCTATACTATTGCCTTTCTCTGAGAAGAAAGCTATCCTGGAAGTTGATGTTCAGAAGTGGAGCTTCAACATGATACAGATGGATGGTGGATTGGTACAGATACAAAAATGGGTCCCAATCTTTAATGAAATTGAACCAGAAGAAGGTAGCTTTCATATTAAGTTGCTAGGACTTCCTTTTCACCTCTGGAACAAAACAACTTTTGAAAAAATAGCAAAAACCTTGGGTGGAGTAGTGTTGGAGATAAACCAGAGGAGCTTGCGAGCAGTGGAACTTAGAGTTGCAGGATTGAAACCAGAACAAGTGCCCCATTTGATTGAGATAAGCTCGGATGGTGCCTGGTACAAAGTTTGGATTGCCTCAGAAGTTGAGGCATCGCTGTGGGGAAGACGAATAGCTGAAAAGGGAGATGCTGAGGTGGTCGGTTGGAGTACACGTGGCTTTCAGGGGCTAAAGAAGAAGACTGGTACAATGAAAACAGAAGGGGAACAGTTGCAGGAGGTTAACTAGTCACAAAGCACTCCATTTAAAGTAATTAATTCAAATTCTTTTGAACTAAAGACTTTTGGCTATGATCGACAGTCCTATACTGAAGTGACAAGAAGGGGTTTGGGTTCGGATGGTAATAACCAGGGTGCACACTCTGAGCCGGTTTGAAGATTGGGTGAGCCGGATAGCATAAACACTCTTAGAGGTCCACGTGACACTTTAAGTTGTTATGTGGGTCAAGAAAGAAAGAGGGAGATGATAGTTGAAAAATCCCATCTATCATCTTCCAAAACTGTGCTGGCCGAACTGAAACAAAAGGAAAAATGCCAAACAGAAAGAGAAACTCGATCTTTGTGTTGGGTCCCTCGACTGGGTGTTGGGGAATAGGAAAGTAGGATAGCAAATCGCCCTAATCTGCGCTCTGAGGGATAAGAAAGAAGAGAGGGATGTAGAAGATCAAGGTTGGATAAGTTGTGGTTTAGACATTGACTTTGAGGAGGAGAGTTCAGACGACATCTCAAGTTTTGGAAGCTTGGAAGATGAAGGATCTCAAGAGGACTATAACACGGAGTCCCTAAACTTGGACTGCCTATTCCATGGAGATTTGGTGGGAGAACAAGAAGGGAACGAGGAGGCAGAGATGCACAACACAAAGGCTGAAAATAGAGAGACTCACAATCAAAGAGGTGGGGGCAATTCTGGTGCCCAGAACTGGAAAAGCCTCTCTCAAGCGCTAGTACTGTATGGAAAACCGAGGTGTTAGCTTACGTTAACCCAAAACTGAGCAAGAATACATCACAGAATGGTAAACAATTGGGTAAGGGGAGCATTCATTGTGAAAACAGAATGACAGGGAATATTTCTCTCCAAAATGAGGAGACAAAAAACTCCAATTTTGACACACAGGGCTTGACAACCATCTGTCCGCCTACAATCCCAATTCCCTTTGCCCAGCCGAACCTAGGTAACCTTGCTAACCCTGTTCATTTAGCTTTTGCTACTGATGCGGCTTTTGTTTCTCTTGTTCTAGATTCCATTCCTAGTCCAGTCTCAGAAGCCCATGAGACGGAGGCCACATTGAGTCCTCAAGGAAAGAAGGGGGGAGGGGTGAGGATGGAGGGAACTTTAAGGGAAGAAAGAATATGGGGAATCATTGAGAGCATAATGGGTGAAACTGAGAAAAATGAGCTACAAAGGAGAGTTACAAATGGGTTTGAGCTGGTGTGCAATGAGGAGGAGGAGGTTAGAATGGAGGAGAGGACTAGTTATGGAAAGAACAAAAATGAAAAAGGGAAGGAGACTACGAAGGATGATTCGATAGTTGAATTTGTTGGAAAGCTAGGGTGTAAGCCGAAGAATCTAAATGATCTAAAAGTTTTCCTATTAAAAAGAAAGGAGGAGAGCAAGATTAAGAAAAGAAAATTGAGTGAAGTGGAGAGATTAAAGAGAGATATCAAGGGGGATGATAAGTTTGGGGTGAGAGGGGATAGAAGGAAATGATTCAAATAGATATCTGGTGGTTTTTTAGGGTTAAATTCTAAAGTTGAGATGAGAATTCTAAGTTGGAATGTGAGGGGATCGGGTAATGCAAGGAAGAAAGCAACTATCAAAGAAGTAATTAGGAAGTTCAATCCGGATGTGGTGTTAATCCAGGAGCCCAAGAGAATGGACTTTGATAGTAGATGGGCAAGAAGTGCCTGGAGTTCTAAAGGGATAAAGTGGGTGGTACTCCATCTTGGGGAGCCTCGGGTGGGATCATAACATTGTGGAAGGAAGATGTGGTGGTAGGTTTGGAAGAACTGATAGGGGATCATTCAATTTCTATGAAATTTAGGCAGGTGGAAGATGGTTTTGAATGGATACTAACAAATGTATGTGGCCCCAATGACTATAGGAAGAGGAAGTTATGGGAAGATTTGAGTGATATTAGGGGCCTATGGGAAGGAACTTGGTGTGTGTGTGGGGGGGGGGACTTTAATGTAGTAAGATTCACAGAGGAAACCAACAATCCCAGACAGAGAATGACAACCAACATGAGAAATTTCAATCAATTTGTGGATACTTTTGAGCTTAAGGAATTCTCGATCGAAAGCAATATCTACACTTGGTCCAACCTTCAATCTAACCCAATCTGCTCTAAGTTAGATAGATTCTTGTTCTCAACAGATTGGGAGGAGCATTGGGGGAACCTAAATTCTAAAGAACTCCCTAGATTCACTTCAGACCATTGGCCTATAGTGTTGCGTAAGGAGAACTTAAGAGGAGGTGGACCTGCTCCCTTTAGGTTTGAGAATATGTGGTTGATCCATCCAGGATTCATAGAGAAGATCAAAGAATGGTGGGAACAACACAATCCGTCATTTGAATGGGAGGGGATGAGATTCCACAAAAAGATTCAATTCTTAAAATCTTAAATAAAGGAGTGGAACTGTCTGGAATTTGGAAGAGTGGAGGAAAGAAATAAGATTTTAATGGAGCAAATTGAGGAACTGGACTTGAAGGAGGAAATGGGTTCTTTTGGAGAAGAAGACGGAGAATTGAGATGGAGGGTTAGGAAGCAGTTGGAGGATCTCTTATTGTAGGAAGAGATAAGTTGGAGACAAAAGTCTAGATGTAAATGGTTAAAGGAGGGAGACCGAACCACTAGATTTTTTCACTCTGTGGTAAACACTAAAAGAAGGAAGAATATCATTCCTAAGCTAGAAGTTGATGGAGTTGTTCTTTCCCAACCAGTAGAAATAGCAGAGGCTTTTGCAACCCATTTTAAATCAATTTTTTGAAAGCCTCTAAATGAGAGGATTTGGGTGGAGGGGCTAGAATGGCCAACTCTTAGTTTAGAAACCGGAGTGGGGTTAGAGAAAAACTTTGAGTTAGAGGAGATAAAGGAAGCAGTATTTTCAATGGATAGAACGAAAGCTCCAGGCCCAAATGGATTTACAATGGCATTTTATCAGGATTGTTGGGATATTGTGAATAAGGACCTAGTGTTGGTTTTTGAGAAGTTCCACAAGAGGGGAATCATTAATCCGGGTTTAAACTCCACATTCATTGCATTGGTCCCTAAGAAGAAAGAGGCATCACATCCAAGGGATTTCAGGCCGATTAGTTTGGTGAATAGTCTATACAAGATAATTGCAAAAGTCTTGTGTCTAAGAATTAAGAAAGTTCTTCCAACCATTGTCACACCCAATCAAGGAGCTTTTGTGAAGTGAAGGCAGATCACTGATCAAATTTTGATTGCAAATGAGAGCTTAGAGAATTCTAGGAAGTCCAAGAAGGGAGTGGTATGCAAACTAGACTTAGAGAAGGCTTATGACCTAGTTGACTGGTCCTTCTTGGTGGAGGTAATGAAAAGTTTTGGTTTTGGAGACAGATGGTGTAGATGGATCTGGAGTTGCCATTACTCGATATTGGTGAATGGAACTACGGTGGATTTCTTTCTAGCCATGAGAGGAATAAGACAAGGTGATCCGCTCTTTCCCTTTCTCTTTACTCTGATTGCAGATGTCCTAGGGAGATTGATATATAGAGCCAATTCTAGAGACTTAATAAGAGGTTGGAGAGTTGGAAGGGGGGAAGTACAACTTACACACTTGCAGTTTGCAGATGACACAATCCTATTTTGTGAGGGTGGGGATATAAGATGGATCAGAAACATAAAGCTGACAATACAACTCTTTGAGCATATGTCTAATCTTAAAGTGAACTTCGATAAGAGTTGTGTGGTGGGAGTGAATTTGGAGGAAATGGAAGTAAGTGATTGTGCAGGTGTGTTAGGGTGCGCTATCTCGGAGTGGCCTATCACTTATTTGGGCCTCCCCCTAGGAGACAACCCCAAGAATGAAAGCCTTTGGAACCTGGTATCAGAGAGATTTGAGAAAATGTTTGATTATTGGAGGAAAAATTATCTTTCTCTTGGGGGGAGAATCACCTTGATTAGGTTTACCCTTTCCAACCTTCCTATTTACTTCATGTTAGTGTTTAAGATTCCTACAAAGGTCTCAAACATGATAGAAAAATTATTGAGGGATTTTTTATGGGAACTAGGAGTGGAGAAGAAAGACCATAGGGTGATGTGGAAAGTAGTAAATAGGAACAAGAAGCTAGGGGGGCTTGGGATTGGGAATATCAGGAAAAGGAACATGGCATTATTGGGGAAATGGTTTTGGAGATTCCCATTGGAAATGGACAAATTGTGGACGAAGATTGTGGCTAGCATACATGGGCTGGATGAGAATGACTGGGATCCTGGAATTCTAGCAAGGACTACTGTTGTATCCCCGTGGAAAGCCATTAATGATCTATTTCTAGTTTTCTCCCCTTAGATCAGGTATGATCTGAACTCCGGTAATCGAATAAAATTCTGGAACCAAATTTGGGTTGGGGACCTACCCCTGAAAGACCAATTTCCATCATTGTTTGCTTTGTCAGATTTGAAAGATGAACCCATTTCCTCCTTTTTGGTTACTTCTAATTCTTCTTCTGGGTTTGGGTGGAATCTGGGGTTGAGAAGGGCAATAAGGGATACAATTTTGGGGTGTATGTCATCTTTACTAACCATCCTTGAAAATGTTTTCTTGAACCCTAGTAAGAGAGACACCAGAATTTGGACCCCTTCTTCATCCGACTCTTTCTCTTGTGCTTCATTTTTTGAGACATTAGTCCAACCTACTACACCGCTTGGGCTGTCATTCCCGATTAAAGAGATTTGGAGCAAACCCATTCTTCCTCGGGTTGGTAGTTTTTATTGGGAAATTTTCCTAGAAAGAATTAACACAAATGACTTGCTTCAAAGAAAGAGGCCCAACAGCTGTTTACTTCCCAATAGGTGTATTCTTTGCAAAGCTGATGGGGAAACGGGTTATCATATTATGATTACTTGTCCAATTACTAAAACTGTTTGGGAGTGGGTGTTTTCCCTTTTGGGGTATACTTGGAATCCCCTTGGGAGTGTGCAATGCTTGTTCTCTCCTTCTTTCTTTAGTTGGCCTAAGAGAAGGGGGAAGATTATGTGGAGAAGCATTAGGACTACAGTGTGCTGGTCAATATGGGAAGAAAGAAATTCACGAATTTTTTCAGATAAAGAAAGAACCACATAAAACCTAATAGAATTGATACTTTCAAGGGTTGCTCATTGGCTGAAATCAATGGAGATATTCTCTGAATTCTCTATGGCAGACATGCTGAGAAAGTTGAAAGAGGTTGCTATTGCTGTTATGTATAAAAGGAACTGTAGTCCCACTTGGACCCCCCCTCCCGCCGGATTCATAAAACTGAATTTTGATGGATGTAGTTTAAGGAATCCAGGGCCCTCTTGGATAGGGGGTGTTTTCAGGAATGAGGAGGGGTATATTACTGCCATGTTCTCTAGGCCAATTGGAGAGGGTGATTCTCTTAGAGCCGAAATTCTAGCAATTCTTGAAGGAATCCAAAGAGCAAGAGAATTAAGCATTAGATGCTTAGTGATTGAGAGGGACTCAAAGGTGGTTATTAGGTGGTTGAAAGGAGATATCAGTGGCTTGTGGAGCTACATCAATGAGAAGAAAAAATTTAATTGGTTGTGTAAGGATTTGGAGGTGCAATATAACTGGGTGAAGAGAAGTGCTAACTCAATGGCTGATGGGTTAGCTAAGCAAGGGGTGGCTAAGGATTCTTTGTTTTGGGCACATTTTTAGTATTTTGTTGCCATTTTGATGTTGTGGAGTTAAGATAGTTTACCTCCCCCCTTTTTCTGTAATTAATTTTCACAAGTATTATTCATTAATAAAGATTTCTATTATCGATCAAAAAAAATTATACCAATGAAGTAGCTATTTGACCATTAGCATCTTCCAACGAGCCTTTGTCTCATCGATGACTGTCTTGATTTTTTTGGGGCATTACTTAGACTTTAAAACACACCTTGCATCTCCGCTAGCTTGCATTCATCATGTTACAAGGAAAATGGCGAGATGATTCCTTTGATGGACAAAGATAACAGAGCCACCACATACTCTACTGAAATTCCAAATTCCCTGAACGCCCCAACAAATGTGTGAGTTTGGAAGCACCAATGCGCTAACAACGGCTCCATATACTCTACCCTATCGTGACTTGGCCATGTACATGAAGTATTCCATGATCCTTAGTAGCCCAACTGAATCCAAAAGGTGGTAGAACATTGGATTCTCTAAGATAAATTCCACCCAGTTTAAGAAGTCTTTGGTCTTTAACTCCTGGCATTGGAATGCAATTTAATCTTCTTCATCGGGAGCTCGTATAACATAATATCTCTCGTCACACGACTAGGTCAATGTTGCCAAACTCTTCCATAGAGACGGGGATTGAGGACAAAAGCCCTCGTCCTTGTCCTTGGATTTTGCTTCCTTAGCTTGAGCATGCAAATGCTCAATATCAATGAGCTTAGAGTAACTAACAAATAGAAGGACTCTAAACTGCACAACCTTCTTTGGTGCCATTACAACAAAGAGATTGAGAATATTAAGAATGAAAACTACAAAAACTTAAAATAGAGTGGAGAGCTAAAGAAGACAAGAAGAAAAAGAAGATAGAAATTGAGTAAGAAAGGGAGATTTGAAGTGGGGGACCATCGCCTTCCACCATGTCCTTTTAATGGCACATCACTCGTGCCAAAGGACTATGTGGCAGCCATATACATCACGCACGCCCCACGGTTGTTCCTAAAATGGTCCCTGGTTTACCATATTTACAAAAAGACCTCAAAATACTAAACATAGCAGCCCACTACGCATCAAATGTATGCACAATCGCTTAATACAAGCACGTTAAGTCTAATAGCTAGTTTTAACCCTAACAACTACTGTATTAGAACCAAAGGGATTGACCGTTTAACTTAATCATGTCAACAAATCATGCCTAGACAAATGACAAACTTCTTGACTAAGTATTTTACAATAGTTAAACTAATTTCTTAGTACTCTTGCTTATTGACAGAATACTTCTATCAATAAGTAGGGGGAATAAAAATGTTAGGAATAAGAATCACAAGATCACCAATCCCATTTCAAAATTGCAAAATCACTTATCCCATTTGTGAAGTAACTGAGAACACATTCAATTGACAAATAAATTATGCTTATTGATAGAATACATTTATCGATAAGCAAGGAGACTAAATGTAAGTACTTGTAGATCACCATCACAAGAGGTGTGATGAGGATCATAATGACACAAAGGAAACCACTACAGTACCCATGATGTAGCCTGTGTCCATCACCAAAGGTAGTGTAACTTCATTGCCAACAATTGAAATTGTAGGGACCCCATAACCCAACAAAATATGTGAGACCTTTGATAACACCTACGATGATCTCACTAGCATCCTTACTGACATAGATATTATTTAGGATAGGTAATTGCGAAAGTACAATTTGTGATGTCATTGATAAACATAAGTAGCATACCCAATGACTGATACACTACCACACCCACCAGTGCTTTCAACTTAACCAAACATCATAGGGCACCCCTAAGGCAATCGTGGTGTCAGCCTGTTTGCGATGTCACATATTCATTGTTAACTGTTTGTACAAGAGGGGCACCGCCTGACGTGATTACGAGTAAGCTCTCAAAAGTTTTGTAGCTATAAGCGTGCTTGCTGTGTGTTTAAAGAATCATAGTTGCCTTTCTAGCGTAAGAAAGTTTCCTCCTGTCATTTTGCTGTCTCCCTTTATAGCCTTACCCCTTCCTTTATAAATAGGAGAGGCCCAAAGCCCTTTATATGAGATCACCTCGAGAATACAAAGAGAACCCAAGCTTCCCAACCTTCTACTTCCCACTACTCATGCCAATGTCCCTTACTTCCCTTACCTACATCTTAGTCATCCTCTATCTTTCATTGAGACCCCCTCTATAGCCTTACCCCTAACCTACACAACCATTTGGACTTCCCTCCCAAGCACCAACATATCCTTTACAATTGTAGGTATTTCAAGGCTCCTACAACCTTGGATAGACTAACAAGTTCTACCCTCATACAATAGAGATTTTATGGGTGCTTGTTATACCTTTCTCGATATTCAAACCTAGAACACCACTCTTTTACATCAGATATTGCATATGGAACATAGATACAGGAATATGCCTCTCCATAGGTTGATGGAAAAAATATAGCTTAAACACTAGCTCAAACATAAGATGATACTTTGAAGAACTAGGGTTCAAATGGGGCAAACCTCTCTCAAAGGCTCTAAGGTTTTCACCTTCCAACCCAATTGAAGCATAAAAGATCTCTACTCATGGAGAGCTCATTAATTCTCTATTAGTACAATTTGAAAATGTCTTCTAACTTGTTTGAACCATTTCCCAAAGAGGACAACTATTGGAGTTCAAATGGTCAGATAGGAATCACATGTTTTTTTTTTTTTTTGTGTGTGTGTTTCAATCGACTAATATGAGCTGGTAGTCGACTGATAAGCTCTATCTCACTACTATCAAGGATAATAGACTATATAGCAACTTTCCTCTCTACTATCAAGGGTAGTTGTTTATAGGTTTTAGGTAGTCGACTACATGCACTATTCACAACATTTTACTATGCAGAGTAGTCTACTACTGTGAAAACGCCAACCTTAGATCATTTACAGGTTTTCATTTAAAAGACTTGGGAATCAATCTCTTAGGCTTCCAAACATGATTTTTCACATTCTTAACTCAATTAAAGTCTAGGAAATTCCAAGAAGAAAACCTAATTTTAGCCATTGGTTTCTAAGGTCGATTCGTCGAGTATTGCTTCATTTAAGGTCATGTTGTATATCTTATACTAGTTACATTAAATCCTAAAAAGATGAAAACAAATTAAGTACTTTGGAGTTTGATGCCTTCTTTTTCTTCTTCATTTGGTAGCAAATCTTCCATTATAGACGGTGCTTGATGTCTTCATTTTATTATTTGAAGCATCATCTTTTTTGGGGAGAGTCTTGAAGTATCTTGACTGCATCATATGTATCAGCTACTCTTTCTTGCCTCATGAAAATATTTTTCCTTATCTTTCTTAAAACTAAATGAGGATTGTCAGTTATTATTTCTTGCCTCATGAATAATTCCTTCTTTATAATTGTTAAGCTCAAATGAGAATTATTTCTCTACAGCTACACACTTACTTTTCAAACCATTAACATGCCCAATGAGTTTGTTATCATCCAAACACATAGGGTCAATAAGTTAGGCCTAGGTTGGATAGATTAGGCTTGGCTTTGATCTCAAGCTCTAGGCCCAATGCATAGGATTGGCCCTAAATTAAGCCTAAACTCAATCCAACCTACTTGACTTGCACCATAATTGTCTAAATTGTTTGGGTAAAATGGGTAACCAGTGGTGTCATAAATAAATTATAAATATTTAAAAATAAATAGAAGTACAAAAAATTTATAGAACATTTTGGCATATAAAGATATTATAAATTTATTGTATTAAACAAATATAAGTGTTATAAACAAGAATTATTTTTAAAGTTAATTATAGAAATGGAATAGAAAGTTTAAACTTGTCTAAAAATGAGATCACTTTTTTTCAAGTCAAATAGGTAACACATGAAATCATAATTATATAATAAAAACAAAAAAAAAGATAGAAGCAAAAGAATACAGTAAATACAAAAAGTTGTATACACCTCTAATATTACATATTAATCATATTAAACAAAAATAAATATGATAAATAAAAATTAAAATCCACCAACATACCATCTTTATCTACTGATTATTTTTAATGGATTCTGATAAAAATATTAAGATTATTATATTATCTGAATTTGCCATGTGCAATAAACATACATGCTTACTAATAGTTAAATAAGTTTAATCTAATCCTTCATCATTCAGTTTGATTGAAACCCAACAATTCTATATATGCATATCTCTACATTAATTTAACTTGTATTTATTAGTAAAGTTGGTAAAGATGTTATACTCTTATTGAATTGATGAATGGATTGCGCCTTTCTGGCTTAAAAAAAGTTGGTTAATTGTATGTCAAATTTATATGCTTAATAACATATAATTTTTTTAACATTTCTTTGTTTAATTTATTAACGTATGCGATATTCTAATAAGATCTAAAATTGAAATAAATTCACGAATTAATGCCAACAGCCAACTTGTATCAAAAAATGAGAAAAAAGCATATTATGATCACATATTCACATAATTATTTAATTAGAGTTTTCGTGTTGGGATGAACAAAGACAAGGGTCTAATAATTTAAGTAAAGTCTTAACGGTAAGTTATTCCCTAGGCGCTAGTTATCATCTGTGTAAGATCGGAAAGGAAACACTCAGGTTTAGTACAGTTTGGCACTTAAACAAGTGTTGAGGTTGGGCATGAGATAATAAAGATAGCCATAGGGTATGGAATTTCTGTGCAAAGTCAAAAGTCCGTGCAGGCTTTTAAGATGGTCATTTGGTCACTTTTAAAGGACCGAAACGTTTCGAAATTGTGACGAGTATAAACGTTTCGAAATTGTGAAGGTTGAAACTTGTGTGTTATTACATGTCATAGATTTAAATATATTATAATGTCAATTTCACTTTCATGTAAAACGATCAAATGTTTGGTGATTGAAATACACTTAAACCTTTAATATAAAACTACTCAAAAATCTTTAACGGTAAAAAACCCTTAATCTTTAAATATAGGGTGAAAAACAGTTCAGCCCAACGTTTATAGGTCTAATGTACAGTTGGGGTAACTGCCAATTCCGAATTGGTGTTAAATCACAGGCGGGTATTAATGTATAGAATGGGGTAATTGACATTTTAGTTTGTTGTAGGTCTGTTGTGGAAATCAGAATTCTGCAATAAATCCGTTCATACTTTTCCCTTAAATATATTTATTCATAAACAGTTTAAGATTAAAATTGAAATTGGAAAAAATCTACTTTGATCAAAATAATTAATATAGGCATAACAAATACTTAATAGAATTAGGATCTGCTCACAGAACATACCTCACACTGGTTTCATAGTCACATCTCACCCTGTATTGAGAATATCTCATCATGGATAATAAATATAAGTATAGAAAATATTCTTGGATCTACGATCAAGACACGCTGTAAAATCGATGTGAAGCGCGCTATATGAGGAACAGATCCAGACTCCATTTTATGTCCCTGCACTTAAAGAAAATAGAAGGGGTTTATAGGTCCCTTTATCCCTAATATTCCAAAGAAGTTTAAGGACAGATCCAAGGTCAAAGCGGTTTAAAATCTTTCTAGAAAGTGTAAATAAATAAATAGAGGTTTATGAAATTTATCCTTATGAAGATGTCAACTCTTTGGCGTGGTCGAGGGTGGGAATTGATGTGACGACTGAGAGGTGGCTCTTTGTTTAGTATTTAAGGTATTTGAAGTTTTCAACTGATTATCATCAGCGTAATCACCGACCTTTTCTCTTCCCTTGGATGATGGGACCTTTTAAGAATCTTCTTAGGGTATGTTTGGTTTCAGGAATAGAAGTTGAGAATCGGAATGGGAATCGGAATGAACCAACCATTTAGTTGGGTGAAATCGAAATCTGATTTCGATTCTGGGCGGAATGGCATTCCCTATCTGATTCCCGACCCACCCCTTCAGAATCAGATTTCCATTTCAGCCCGTTAAAACTAGAAATATGAAAATGACAAAAAAACTTCTCAAACCCCTGATTTTAGGTTTTCAACCCTCTTTCTCATGAGTCCGGATCTACTCCTCACTGAGTGCACCTCACACCGACCTCATAGCAAATCTTGGCCTCACATCTGGAACATCTCCAGTACTTGCATTTATTATTATTCATGGGGAGTGTGGCTGTGAGATCGGTGTGAGGCGCACTCTGTGAGGAGCAGATTCCAATTCCTTTCTCATCTCTCGTCACTTGCTCCAAACCCTTCTATAATTCGGCAGCTGAACTCTGAAGATCCGATCTTAAATACTTTGGCCAGGTAAATCATCATGGATCTCTCTCTCTCTCCTTCCTCCTCTTCTTCCTCTCCCCTCTCTTTCTCTCACATTTTTTTTTCTTTCCCCTTTTTTCCACTACAGATGGCCAGACCACCAAGGCACCGAGTGCAGACCCTGCAACATTAACATATGATTTGTTTGAAGTCTGATAGTTTTTTGGCTCGGTGGTAGTTTGTTTGAAGTCTTGTAGTCTATTCCATTGGTATGCGCAAAATAACCTTCCATGCAGGTTCACAATTTGTGGTTGCCTCTTTATATCTAATGAAATCCAATATCATACCCTATAACATTGAAGAACCAATGCTTAGTAAAAAATAAGACCTAATCAAGAAGAAATAGTAAAAAGAAAAATAATAAAAATAAGTTCAAGATAGTATTATCAAACCTAAATTTGGATATGCATCAGTTTGAGCAATCATAGGTTTAAATCCAAGTAAAACTGTATGATCTGGAGATGGAAAATGAACTTCCACATATTATTACATTATGGAATGTCAAACACTATAAGCCCTCATTCCGCTTCATCCCACCTAAGTGAGGGTAGCCATCATTATCATCATTTGTTCTTTAATGATATTTGGTTGTACTAAGAAGGCTAAGCATGATCCAACCCTCACAATATACTTCTTAATTGCTCTCTCTTCTTACTTCAAGTCATGCATCACTACCTTTATTTCTGAAATATGTCAAAGTTCTTTAAGTTCAACATTTAACTCCTCTACCTTCTTATAAATATTAACTAATCAATGGTTCGACTGATCTCCAATGAAGAAATATCATCAGACGCATTCATCTCAACTTGGCTCCATCCAACTTCCTTTAGAACTCCTTTTATCATTTATCATCCTTCTTGTAGCTGCTGTGTTTTCCTAATTCCCTATATTACTGCACATGCTTGCTAACAATTTTTAATTGCTAATGATATAGGGGGTACCATATGAAATGGGTCACACTCAAAATGTTGAAAACAACAGAAATTTCTTAGAGCAAGAGGCCACAGATTGATATTCAAGGGAAACCCTGGTACATGGAAAACAGTTGTAACAAACATCCGGATGCTCCATGGCCCTGAAAATATCATTTTCAAGGGATGTTTGGGGCCAAAAAAATGATACTTGATTGCACTGAGCAGACCAAGCATCATAACTACCTTCCTAAAATACTTCTTAACTATTTCTTCTTAATTCAAGTGTCACATATGGGAGGGGCATTCCATGATCATAAGGGTGATATTTTTAATCTGTAGCATAAACAAAGATTTTAGGGAAGTGAGATCTTTGACTTATTCTGTGAATACCTTGTTTAGATGAATGAGCTGAAGAACTTTGAATATAATTGTCAAAACATCAAATGGTGTCTTGCAAAATATCAGGAAAAAAAGAAAGTTTAGATGGAATTTCAAACCTACAATGATTTGAGAAATTTGGGCATTAGTGTTTTTTAATAGTACAAAAATTTGTTGAAGAACTTTCAATTTAATGGCTAAAATATCAAATGGGTTCTTTCAAATCTACAATCAAATAATCTAATTGTAAGTGTTTTATTGAAAAATAAATGTAACCACATATGTATTGCCATCTTAGAGGTTAATCTACTAACGATTCTCTAAGCCAATTAGTTACAAATTACAACGCTTAGTTATGATCTTTTGGTAGGTCAATCAGTACAAATTTAGCTATCAATGAATGCTTGTGCCCTCCCCCCCCCCCCCCCAAAAAAAAAAAAGTCCCTCACTTCTGTAATTTGACAAAATTGAATTAATCAAAGTTTGATAGAAAATTAAGCCATTTAATTTATATGGCCATTAGGTGCCTAGGCAAAAAGTGCTACATAAGTGTTTGCACCTGCTTGTGATATAACTGGTTCTCTTCTAGATGTAATGAGCTTGTACCCCTAGATATCACTATATCTGTGCAGACTAGACTTGGAAGTGGATGCTGGATAGCTATTTGATAAGGAGCATAGATTTCTAGGCTTAATTCTTGATAACGTTTTGTCTTTTAAGTGCAGCCCAAAAGAAACAGTTTTTGGGCTTCTTGATAATGTTTTGGTTGCTATTTTTAAGTCTGAAAGCTTCTCTTATTGTCTACTGCAAAATAAAAGAAAAATTCAGTCTCAAGTAAGTTGAGATCCTAAGCAATTCAGTTAGTAGTAGCTGCAACCTGTAATTCATACTTGATGAAATTATAGGTATGTACTAGTACCACAAAATGCATATAACAATTTGTTTTTCCTTAGGATAAATGGTGCAGTCATAGTCCATCTAATTGATGGGTCAGTTATGACTTTCCTAGCTGATTTAATCCAAATTTCTATTTAGTAACTCCAAATCCTTCTATTTATTGCATTTACTTTTCTCTCTCTCTCTTATTTTCAAACATATAACTTAAAAAGGTTGGCCTCTTTAAGTGGGAGTGATCATTTCATGGAAATTTGCCCAAGACTAATTAACAGATGAAATGAAGACATGAAATCCTGAAGGCACATTATCTCAGCATGTGAGATATCGAGTTCTTATGGTTTTTGTATGTCTAATAATGTTGCAGTGGTCTTTTTGCATGGTGAGAGAGAGATAGTTTGGAAGTTAAATTTTAGTTTTGCAATGTCAAAGGAGCTGTCATACCATGTGAACAGTGAAATGGTGAAACCAAAATTTGAGTGCTCAATGAGTTGAAAACTTGCAAGTATTCAAATTGCAACTGATGCTATGCATGTTGCCGTTTCAGCAAAGATACCAGAGTTCAACAACAATAACAGAGAGTGTCATGTTAATGAGTTGCAACTTATAGCATTTGTTATACATTTATTCTTAGATATTATGCAACTTATAACATACTGGTTTCAAGATTTTTTGGAGTTTGATCTTAATTCAGTTTTTTTTTTCTTTAGTTTTGTTTTTGAAGGGATGAGAGATCCATTGTATGGACGCCCAGATCTTGCGGAATAAGGGGGCGAATTTCAAAAATTTTTCTCTCCCTTCAATTGGGAATCGCATTCCCTATTTAGAAAAAACATATTTTTCAAGGATCAATCTTGAACCATGAACCAAACCAGATCTGAACCAAAAGAAGTAGGAGGGAGGATGTACCTGATACGGAGAAACAGTATCTCCCAATGGAGGTGTTCACGCCCAAGGAATGATCCAAAATCTGCTCCCACTAAAGCGCAGTGCAGAATGGAGCAGAATCAGCAATGTTCTTCCAAAAGAACTTGACCCTTCGCAAGAATCAACTGGATGGCTTGTGAGTACAACTCCAATCAATCTTTTCCCAAAAGATTGGTATCAAGATCAGATCTTGATTTCTCCCAAGAACTGGAGATCGAACTGAAGGTAATGGCGGCGGTAGTAAGGAGGCGGCAAGAGAGTATTCGCTGGGTGCAGAATTCTCTCTTCTTGTGATTTCAGCACTCAAGAGGATCTCAATCCGTGTCTTCTAAAAGCTGTCGCCCTCTTCTTTCTTTTGTTAACCTAAAAAGATCAGCTCCTAATCCAATTAGGAGCTGCTTATCCAAATCATATTTGAGAAACTTTGTACAATTAGGAGCTGCTCATCCGTCGCGAATATTTGAGAAACTTTGTACAAAATAATAATAATAATAACAGTAATAGAGCAGGTTGGCAAGGGGAGCACGGTAAAGACGCCCTCGAGTCCAACAGCAGGCCGGCCGAACAACCGCAAAGGCAGCCTCCAGAGGAGAGGCCAGTTCGGGGAACCATTCACATGATAGTGGGAGGTTCAATCGTCGCGGGTTGTACTTCGGCGGCAGCTCGGATGTCGGTTCGTGAGGTCACCCAGGAGGAGCAGAACCCCCCGAAGCGACCGAGAACGGAAGAGCCAATTTTCTTCATAGAGGATAATGCACGAGGAATCCATTACCCCCACGATGATGCGCTCGTAATAAAGCTGAGAATCAACGACTTTGAGGTTAGGCGTATACTCGTCGACTCGGGCAGCTCTGCCGACATACTCTTCAAAGCTGCGTTTGACCAGCTCCAGTTGCAGAGAAGCGACCTGAAGCCCGCAGACACTCCTTTGGTAGGCTTCAGCGGAGAAGAAGTCCAGCCCCTTGGGAAAATAACAGTACCTGTAGAGATCGGCACATGGCCTTGCGTGGTCAGGTTCGAACACAACTTCCTAGTGGTAGCGACCCCCTCTCCCTACAACGCCATAGTAGGTCGACCCATCACTCATGTCCTACGGGCGGTGGTCTCCACCTACCACTTGGCTATGAAGTTCCCAACAGACTTCGGTGTGGGGGTAGTGCGGGGCGACCAGCTCGAGTCCCGCAAGTGCTACGTTGCCGCCCTAAAGGGGAAGACCAAGGTGGCCGGTGATCTTGAACTGGAACGACCCACGAAGCAAGGCGAAGAACGAGCTGCACCCATGGAAGAAACGGTCGCGGTCCCGACCTCAACAGCAGACCCAGCTCAGATGCTCCAGATCGGTGCTTCTGTCCAGGAGCCCCTACGATCCGAACTGGTAAGTTTTTTACTTCAAAATTTAGATCTTTTTGCATGGTCCGCAACAGAAATGCCTGGCATAGACCCCGAACTCATAACTCACAAGTTGAACACTGATCCTATAATTAGGCCCATTAGACAGAAGAAACGCAACTTAGCCCCGGAACGATGGAAAGCGGTCGACGAGGAAGTCGAGAAGCTCTTCGCAACGAACTTCATAAGAGAAGTTCAATACCCGAGCTGGGTAGCCAACCCCGTCCTGGTAAAGAAGGCCAACGGCAAGTGGCGCATGTGCGTCGACTACACCGACCTGAACCGGGCTTACCCAAAAGATTGCTTCCCGCTCCCCAGAATCGACCGTTTGGTGGACGCGACCTCAGGGCATTAGTTGCTAAGTTTCTTGGACGCCTACTCGGGCTATAACCAGATCAAGATGGACTCAGCAGACGAAGAAAAGATTGCCTTCATCACTGAATTCGGTCTGTATTGTTACAAGGTTATGCCCTTCGGGTTAAAAAACGCAGGGGCAACATTTCAAAGGCTTGTAAATAAATTGTTTGCGCCGTTAATCGGTAGAAAAGTAGAATGCTATGTAGATGATATGATCGTCAAAACCCAATTCTCACATGAATTAGTACAAGACTTGCATTATGTTTTTGAAATTTTGCGTAAGTTTAATATGAGATTGAATCCAAACAAGTGTGTGTTCGGTGTAACCTCGGGTAAGTTCCTAGGATACATCGTTAACCGGCACGGCACTGAAGCCAACCCGGATAAGGTTAAGGTCATCTTGGACATGAAACCACCCCAGAAACCAAAGGAGGTTCAGAGGTTGAACGGCCACATAGCTGCCCTAAGCCGTTTCATGTCTAAATCGGTGGGCCGCTGCCTTCCAATCTTCAAGGAAATAAAGGGCAAAGGGTTCGAGTGGACCCAAGATTGCCAACTTGCGTTCGACGAGCTCAAGGAATACCTTACTAGCATGCCAACCCTAACCCGGCCCGACGAGGGCGATGTTTTAGAACTCTACCTCTCGGCAGGCGACGAGGTGGTCAGTTCGGTACTAATAAAGGAAGTAGATCGGGTCCAACGACCCATCTATTATGTTAGTAAAGTATTGCAGGGAGCAGAAACAAGATACCCGAAGATGGAAAAGCTAGCATACGCATTGATAATTGCAGCTCGAAAGCTCCGCCCGTACTTCCAAGTTCATACTATTATCGTCCTTACCAACAAACCTCTGAGGCAAGTATTGCTTAAGCCCGAGGTCTCCGGTCGATTGACGAAGTGGGCCATTGAGCTCAGCGAGTATGACCTCCAGTACAAGCCGTGAACTGCCATCAAGGCCCAAGCCTTAGCAGATTTCATAGCTGAATGCACATTCAGCTCCGAGGTTCCCAGGCCAGTTGAGCGCGAGGCTCCCACCTTGGGTGAGCCCGAAGCTCCCGGGTTGGTCGAGTCCAAACCCCGTGAAGTAGTAGCCAGTGTGGCACCTCTCCTAGCTCGGCCAACTGCGAGCTGGGATGAGGAGCCATGGATCCTTCACGTAGATGACTCCTCAAACCAACAGGGCAGCGGTGCCGGAATAGTTATGCACGGCCCAAGCGGCATGAAACTGGAGTACGCGCTACGCTTCGAGTTCGAGGCGTCTAAAAATGAAGCAGAGTATGAGGCATCGATAGCCGGACTAGCCTTAGCCAGAGAAGTAAAAGCCAAGCACATCATTATCTGTAGTGACTCACAGCTCGT
Source organism: Nelumbo nucifera (assembly GCF_055504915.1). Taxonomy (NCBI): domain Eukaryota; kingdom Viridiplantae; phylum Streptophyta; class Magnoliopsida; order Proteales; family Nelumbonaceae; genus Nelumbo; species Nelumbo nucifera. The sequence continues at coordinate 38,119,782 of NC_142655.1, read as the reverse complement.
GGTCAACCAGGTCACAAGCGAGTATGAAGCTCGTGAGCCGACCATGGTCGCCTACTTAGCCAAAGTCAGAGAGGTTCTGCTCAACTTCCAGTCACACTTTATCAGACAAATCCCTAGGTTGGAGAACACCGAGGCCGATGCCCTATCCAAGTTAGCCAGCACTAGCAACATCACCATGAGAACCGTATACATAGAGGACCTGTCTCGGCCTAGCATTCTCGGGGGGGCAGAGGAGGTCGCTCCCGTCGTTCAAGCAGAGCCGAGCTGGATTGACCCACTCATGAACTTCTTGTTGGACGGAACTCTCCCTACAGAGCGCAATGCAGCCAGAAGGGTGCAACGTCAAGCAGCCAAATATGTCATAATAGACAAGCGGCTATACAGGAGATCCTACACGCTCCCCTACCTGCGTTGCTTGCGACTTACCGAAGCTGAACTCATACTCCGCGACATTCATGAAGGTCTGTGCGGCGAACACTTGGGGGACAGGGCCCTCGCCCAGAAAGCGCTTCGACAAGGATTTTACTGGCCAACGATGAAGGCAGATGCCATTGAACTCGTTAGAAAATGTTATAAATGCCAAAGACATGCCAATGTTCACCATCAACCCGCTGTCGACCTCAAATACCTCACCAGTCCGTGGCTTTTTGCACAGAGGGGCATTGATCTACTCGGGCCATTCCTGCCAGCAACGGGTGGAAGAAAGTTCTTAGTGGTAGCAGTGGACTATTTTACTAAATGGGTAGAAGTCGAACCCCTTGTAGCAATAACAGCCCGAAACATCCAAAACATCTTTTGGAAGAACATCGTATGCCGCTTCGGATTACCTCGGGTATTGATCTCCGACAACGGCAAACAGTTCGAGGACGTCAAATTTCAAGACTGGTGCCGAGACATGGGGATTCAACAAAACTTTACTTCAGTCGCGCACCCTCAGGCAAATGGTCAGGCAGAAGTCACGAACAGAGCCATCCTCCGCGGACTAAAGGCACGGCTGGATCGAGCTAAAGGATTGTGGGCAGATGAACTACCCAGGGTTCTATGGGCCTACCAGACCACGGAGAAAACCGCCACGGGAGAAACACCTTTCAATCTCACCTACGGCACCGAAGCAGTGATCCCCGCGGAGATCGAAGTACCTACGTTGCGCCTGGAAGCATACAGCGACCAAACAAACAAAGATGAGCTACGCACCAACCTCGACCTACTCGATGAAGTGAGGGACCTCGCGTACATTAGGACTGCAGCCTACCAGCAGAGAGTAGCTCGCTACTACAATGCCAGGGTCAAGAAGCGGAACCTCCGCGTTGGCGACCTAGCCCTTCGTAAAGTTATGGTACCTGAACCCGTTACTGGCAAACTCGGGTCCAACTGGGAAGGTCCTTACCGAGTGAAACGAGTGCTCGGGGAAGGAACATATGAGCTCGAGACCCTCGAAGGGGAACAAGTACCTCGAGCATGGAATATTGTCAATTTGAGGCAATATTATCTGTAAGAAGCGAGTAGGCCACGAGCTACTCCCTAAGCCTAAGGGCCAAAACACCGAGCTAACATGACCTCGGTACAAGAAGACCCCAATTGCCACTTCGGCTTGGGAGAATCCAAGAGCGGACTACGGGTTCCTCCCTAAGCCTAAGGGCCAAAACATCGAGCTAACATGACCTCAGCACAAGAAGACCCCAATCACCACTTCGGCTTGGGAGAATCCAAGAGTGGACTACGGGTCCCTCCCTAAGCCTAAGGGCCAAAACACCGAGCTAACAAAGACCTCGGCGTGAAGAAAGATAGCTACCTCAATAGCGAAGGCAAAGTATGAAATATTAAAGGCGTAAGCAGCTTGGGTTCAGACCCTATGAAGCATAACTCGTCTCAATACGTCGGTCGAACTAAGGGATAACCAACCAATGCTTAGTTCGGACGTACGTAGTAATCACTTCGCGGCATGCCACGGAGGCCCTAAATGTGACCAATAGGGAGAACGCCTACCGAAGAGCCCTACTTTGGGTAGGTAACTTCAATAACCCAAATGATAAGATCGCTTTAGAAAAATAAAAGGAGTTCATCATACTCAGAAGAAGGGAGAGACTTTCATTGTCAAAAAAAAAAAGAAGAAAAATGAAGAAAGAAGAAAAACAACAAACAACAAACAAATGTAATAAAGGAAAATAACAAGTGCAGCAACCGAGCTAAATAGCTCAGGAAATGTTTGATCATCATAGGGCACAACTGCTCAACAGGAAGAAACTGGTGAAAGACCGGGTTTACGGCAACCGGAAGCCACAGAAGCCCAGAGAAACGCCACCTCAAGGATCCGCCTCCTCATCCTCCGGAGAGTCGGGCTCCTCTTCATCCGCTTGGTCTGTTGTCTCAGGGGACAAACCCTTCATGGTAATGCCGTCGAGGTTAAGTCCGGAGAACTTCTTCCGAACTAGCCATCGGCAAAGCTTGAACCCTGAGCGGTACGAACCCGAGCCATACTCTGCCTGGAGGTCATGGAACTCCTGGGAGTCTTTAAAATTCCAGACTACTTTCTCTCGCTCAGCCTCCACCATCTGGTCAAAGTTTCGGGTCTGATTCAGAAGAGTAGACTCCAGTTCCCGCACCTGTTGTGTGAGGAGCTCCCTCTCTCCCACCATCCTCAACGATTCCTCCCTATAGCGTGCGCTCTCTTCAGTAAGCCGAGCGATTTGAGCCTCTGGTCATGAACGAGCAGCTCCTGAGACTCGCTCCCCTTGCGGGTGTGATGGAGCTCGCCCCGGATCCGGTCGAGCTCGACCTGGAGCTTCTGGTTGGCTGCACGCTGGTCGAGGGCATCGACGCAATGGATGCGTGTCTGGAAAGCCATGGCATGGATGGCAGAGTTTACCTATCAACGAAAATGAAAGATCAGAAGACCACGGAAAAGGGTAGAACAAGAGAGAAAAAAGGGGAAAAAAAGGCCACTTACCACCATGCAGTGAGCAGAGGCGAATGCGGAGAGATCCTCGGGCTCCATATTTCCCCACTGAGCAATTTCATCGTTGGTGATTGCCTTCTGACTCCTCCGACGAGCTACTAGATAATCATTTACCCCCTCCCAGCTCCCCATTGGGAATCGAGGGTAAGGTCGGGGTTGAAGGGGGTTAAAGGGCACCTCCCCCGGCTGAGGGAGCTCGCTTCCCCCAGGGTTGATCCCACTAGTCCCCTCAGGAGGGGGCGTCGGGACCTTGGGTGGAGAAGGCAGGACCGGCTCGGCAGAGCCGAACTCAGTGCTTCCCGAAGGAGGAGTCCGGTCGGGGCGCGTCCTCTTCACCTGGCGCCTCTGGCTGCCCGAGAATAGGCGGCGCGAATCGGCACTAGACATGATGGCTGCCAAAAGACCACAAGATATTAGTCCAACAGGAAGCAAAATGCATGTGTACACAAGTCACAAGACGCTATGCGACCTAAAAGACCGACCTACCCGGGCTCAAGCCTGCCTGCACGAGCTTCTCCTCGGCCAAGTAGTCCGAGCAGAGGAAGCCTACCGACGCCCAAGACAACATTGTTTTCCGAATCTCGGGGTTCAGCTCGGCCCCTGGGTCCTGAATAGCACACCTCCAAGAGGTGGGAAAGGGCCACCCCTCGGGGTTACGGGCCACAAAGTAGTCCCGCTTCCTGGCGGGAATCTTATTCGGTAGCTCGTATAAGAGCTTGTAGCCACGACGGGGGGAGAGGTAGTAAAAGCGCCTCTCCGGAGGAACCTCAGGAGCAATGTTCTTTATACAAAGGATAGAGGCAAAAACATCAAGGTCCAAGGGGAGGCAGTACTCGTGACATAGGGATATAGTCCCAACCATGTTTCGGACAGCGTTAGGGTGAAGCTGGTCAATGGTGACGTTGAAGTGGTTCAGCACCTCCACTATCAAGGGGTGCAGGGGAAGACGCAGGCCAGCCTCGAGCTGTTCCTGGAAAATCACTATGTCATTGGGACCATACTCCCAAGGAAAGTTGCCAGTAGGGAGGCTGTAAACCAGGTCCCCGGGAAGGCGAAAGTAGTGGATTAGAGACCTGAGTCTCTCCGCTGTCATTAAAGAAGGGCCAAAGGTATCGGGCTCCCTCTCTCTAGAAGTGGACGCCATGTCGCCAGAGGCCTCCCGAGTCTCTGGGATATGCTCCCAGGCTCCCCCCGAGCTCGAGGGAGCATCCCCATCTTGGCTATCGTCCCTGTGGTAGGTATGGTGTGGGTACCCAAACATGGCTGACGACGATTGGGACTCACCAGAGTAGATGGAACGAAGCGGATTGACAAACTTGAGTAGACTAAGCGAAGTACGCGACCTCAGAATCCAAAGCAAGATAGCATGGACGAAGGTAAGGCCGAAAGGGGGGAGAAGGGGGGGGGGGCTCCCCATTTATAGCCCTTGCCCTCTCAAACCGACGGCCCGAATCAAAGCAGATCCAACGGTCCGCGGGCGCCCTGACCGCACGCCTTCTAAAAACTGAAGGCAATTGGCGGCATGTCTTCCGCGATTAAGGTAGTCGTAGTAGCATGACATTCGGAGTTAAAGGCCACCTCAGCACGTTTTCGGAACCCGAAAAGTCAGAGAAGTCAAAAGATCTCTTGATTCCCACAAATACATTTATTGAAGACAGTCAATCAAGTTTTGAATTAAAGTCAAATCAGTCCATCGCGCTTCATAAACTCCCCGCGCTAAGGCGGCACTCTTAGCTCGAGGAGTGGGGGGTAATTGATGAAGGATGATTTGACCCAACCTATGAAATGGCGACACGTGGATGCCGACTCAGCGTAAGCGACAGCTCAGCGTCGTGTTCTGATACGGTTAAGTGATAGGCTCATAAAGCAGCCCGCTACGTGGTAGCAAGGTAAAGGAGGGGCTCGCCACAATGCGAGCTCCGAGTTCCCCGAGCTACCTCAAGGGATATTCCGAGGACCAATTCTATTAAGGGTACTTCTGAAGTATTCGAAGCTCGTTGCAAAGTAGCTCGCGAATGGGCCGCACGAGCATTCTTCAAGAAGCTTCTATTTAATGGGCTGTACCAGTCAGACTAGGCCACGTCCTTAACTGACGGCGCAGTCCCTGTCTTTTCGACAGTCTACGCTCACGTCTCTCAGTAGGCGGAGGCGTGCTTGTCACTTTGGGGACGTGTCACTCACCCGGGTAAGGAGTACGTCCCAATGGCCACCTGCGCAGCCCTGGCGGGTAACGGCTGTGGCAGGGACCCAGTGGCGGTTATGCCCGATCTCGCAAGAGCACTCCTATAAGAGCCCCCCAGGGCAGAAGAGAAAGACTCTCTTGAGACCTTTAATCTCGGGAATATAGTGATAAAGCGCGATCTCCATTCTTAGCTTTCGTTTCTCTCTTTACTCCCCATACACAATACTAACTTAAGCATCAGAGTATTCCCATCGGGCAAGTCCCCGGGAATCCTTCATTTCATCTTTTCAGGTGCCGGTCGTTGCCAGCGAGGAGCCTGTCAGTCGCCAGTTAGGAGTGCCCGGATCGCGTCACATCAATATTAATTGGGGTCATGATGGGTATGGAGAAAGCCATGTTGATGAATAGTTAATTATGTCAGATATTTTCTTCATTTTTACATTTTTTCTGGAAATTCTAATGCATTTCTGTAATATTTTATATTTATTAGGCTTTCCATGTTAATTTCTAATGTTTCATTCGATTCGGATTGGATTAATTGGATCCAATCTGATCCATTTAAATTCAAATGGATTGATTTGGATTTGGTTTGTATTAGATTTGGATTGGATCGGATCCAGTCCATTTGTAAATAGACACAAGTTGGATTGGGTTGAATTGGACCACACCTGGTTTAATCGATAGACCTCTATCTCTTTACATGTTAATTATATTGTATAGGACTTGGAAATTTCTCTTTACATGTTAATTAGATTGTATAGGACTTGGAAATTTTTATAATTTTTTTATAAAAATTGTAAGAAATTATCATTCTAATTCCAATTCCAATTTCAATCACAAACCAAACGAACCCTTAATTTAATAACCACTATTTTTTTCTTTTCTTTCTCTTCTTTCTCTATCTCCACCGGAAAGTTTTTGGGATATGGGAAGTGGAAACTTTTTGTTGAACAATTTTATCCCTTATTTCAGTTTCCCACTAACGTCATTTGCATCACCCGCAGCTGTCTTCGAGTCTCTGTCTTTCCCTCCTTTTGGATACAGATACAAATACACGCAACAACATGCTGTGTTAAAAGAATATATTTGGTTAATTAAAGACTGTTTGGCAAATCTTTCTAGAGGGATCTTTTAACAGCGTGATAGACAAAATGATGTACTGAGTTCCTGGGTTTTGCTTTAAAGATATAGACTGGTACGTGTCATAGTCTACAAGGCTGTTCAGAATAGTTGGAAAGGCTATTTTTAGCATGAAAAGTCTAAAACTTCTGATTTTTGGCTATTTTTTTTATTTTCCATATATTTTTTTTTGCGCCTTTCGGGTTATGAGATATCAATTAGAAAAAGACTTTTTTAATATTTTAAACGTCTTATAGATGAAAAGACTCGTCAAATAAGGTTACGGCCTATTTTTTTATAACTTTCTGCACAGCGTAATAAATACAAGTAATAAGTAAACAATTCATTAGAAAAAAGAGCTGTTCGTGCCTCGTCGTGGCTAGCGAGCTAATTAATCTAGCAAGTTGGTGATTGAGTAGGTCCTTTTAGGACATATTTAAATAAAAAAAAAACTGACTCATATGAAGGAGTGACGATTGATTTGGCCCGACTCCACCGCTCCCACGTTCATCCATGATAAGCCATTGGGTTACACAAGTGAACAAATTTTCACTGGGATTATTTCTATCTAAGCAACCCTTTGATAGCCTGTCTCTTACATCTTTAAGTACCAAAGAATCATTAGCATCATCCATGTGATGTTGACCCTTCTAAACTCATTACTCTATTATTTGAATGGCATGACCATGGGTTTCTTTCTAGTTTTATTTATTCAACAGAGCACTTAAAAGTCGTGCTTAGTGCCCCCTACACTTGTTCATGGGTCGGGTAGTCCGATGGTCCGGCCCGGCCCGGCTCGCACCCTGGTTAAGTTTGGTCATGTAATTAAGCTTACAGGTTTGATCTCGGGCCTAACAAAGTAAGCCCGATTGTGTTATAGATTGGGCTTGAGATTTGTCAAAAAAGTTTGGCCCGATTCAGCATTATATATTTTATAAAATATATAATATGTATTTTATATATTATATAAAATATATAAATAATATAATATTTATTAAAAAATATATATATATTTATAATTTAATATATACATTTTTTTATTTTTTTCTTTATAATTTCTCTCTCTCTTTCTCTCTCTCTATTCAACTGCTTCAATAGTAGTAACAACATGGGATAAATTTCGAGCTCGGGCCCAGGCCCGAGCTTCGGGCTTTTTATGAGGGCTGGGCTCAGGCCCAAGTTGTAGGCTTGATGGTCAGGTTGGACTTGGGCTCGGGCCTTAGAAAAATCTATTAATACAGAGTAAAAGTTCGGCCTGGCCCGGCCTGACCCATGAACAGGTCTAATGCCCCCCCCCCGGCCTGAGCTTCGGGCTTTTTATGAGGGCCGGGCTCAGGCCCAAGTTGTAAGCTTGATGGTCGGGCTGGACTTAGGCTCGGGCCTTAAAAAAATCTATTAATACAGAGTGAAAGTTCGGCCCGGCCCGGCCTGACCCATGAACAGGTCTAATGCCCCCCCACAAAGTCAAATATTGGCCCACTTTACCAACTGAGGTTAGGAGGGTTCAGGGTGTTGAGATTTGCTCCTCACAAAAGGCGCCTCACAACAGCCTCACATAAACATTCCATTGTACATTGGGAACATCTCCCATAAATAATAACTATGAGGTCAGTGTGAGGTACCATGTATGAAGAGCAGATCCAGTCCCATTAAGGAGAGATGGGCTTGGCCCATTGTGTAGTCCCATGAAAGAAACTAGCGTATTATGGCAATTTCTTGGGCTTAATAGCTGATGAAGTGCTGATGAAGTCACACGTGTATTTATATGGGTTGTGTAAATACATGTAGATCATCATCTAGGGATTGCATTGAGGACCGTGATAACGTAAAGGTAACCATGATAGAAACTGTGATAAGCATTATATTCATCTCCAAAGACATCACAAAGTGCAATTGTAGAACCTTGCGATCGCCTGGAATCACAAAAGAATCATATCGCAATGACACCTACGATGTTGTCACAAAGGAAAGCTATGGCTGCTAGCAAATCCCATACAAGCCCAACAATAGAGCACTGTGATGGCATTCTATTACCTACGAGTAGTGCGATCCTCAAAAAAACCTAACCTTCAATACATGACTCCCAATAAGTTAAAAGGGGTTGTAGCTATAAGCGTGACCATGTGAAAGTCTTAGGAGACAGGAAATCTTGATCCCAAGTGGTTCTTACTAGACACGTGGTGAAACCCTAAATAGCTTACCATTATGTATTCGACAAATTAGAAATGCCTCTCTAAGATAGGAAAACTTACTCCTTGTCATTATCTTGTCTCCCTTTATAGTCTTACCCCTTCATCTATAAAAAGGGGAGGACTAAAGGCCTCTACATGTGATCACCTTGAGAGTACTGAGAGAGTTCTTGTTCCTCTACCACCTTTACCAGTCTCCTTACATTCCTCTTGCCAAGACCGTTCTCCTTCTCATACATTCTCAGTCATCCTCTGTCTTTCAAGGAGACCACTCTCTATTGCCTTACTATCCAACCTACATTAGAATCTCTAGTTTCATCATTGATCAGGAAAATGACTGCTAGAAGAATGAATCTCACCCCATCTACAGAGAACACACCAAGAACGAAGAAGTTTCTTCAACTGAGACTGAGATCCCAGCTCTCCAAGAACCCAGGGAGTGCACAGAATTGGAGATCTTGTCTTACAAAGTCTAGGACTTCGATGACAGTTATGAGACAAATGTTGCAGTTGCTTCTATAGCAAGAACCTGCACTAGAAAATCCACCATTCACCCCGACTAGACTATCTATCCAACCTGCTACCTACCCCAAAGCCACCATGATTGAACCAATTGAACTCCGGGCCCACGATGGATCGCACCTCTCACTTCTCTGCTCTAACCCTAGCAACCATGATAGATGGACCAAACCATACCCCTTACGAAGCACAAGTGAGCAAGGTCAACCTCCAGGAGTATGTGCAAAGCTTGATAGAAGCAAGCTAGAGCAAGACCTAAGCCTCCATTGCCCTTCAACAACCATACTCCAATAGGATTCTCCAGAAGTCTTACCCCATCGAGTATACCCCACCTCAGCAATGACTCCTGTACGTTGGGTAGAAAGGGAGGCCCCAAGAGCATATAAGCAACTTTGAGGATTCACTAGGACCCTTTGTCCTTGATAGGGACCTCAAGATTCGAGAGTTCTCTAGGTCCTTAATTGGACCTGCTTACTCCTAGTTTATTAATCTGACATGGGGGAGCTTAGATTCATTGAAGGAGCTAGCCAACAAGTTTTTGACCAAGTGCTTCACCTTGGAGAAACAACTCACCATGACCAATCTATGCAACATTGAGCAATGGACTGCAAAGGACCTCTTAGCTTATGTTATGCGGTTCTAGAAGATCACCCATATAGTATTCGATGAGCATGCTGTTTGAGTTATGGATGAGTTGGCCCCGGGTGCTACATGGCAACCTCCGTATCCATCTTATCTCTTCGGCCACATTGGCACCACATAAGATGGATAAGTACGACCAAGAAGAGGAGCCCTATATGGATAAGGAGGACAGCCCTATACGGCCACATCGGCACCTCATCCGAATTGGACACGGATCTTCGCTATAATAGGTAACCTCCGCTCAAGGTAAGAGACTTTTGACTCTTCAGACTCCATACTGTTATTTTGCTTTTGCTTGGACCGACATTCTTTTCAACTACTTGGTCCAATCACCCATCTCTTCAATTACTGATAGGGAATACGATTCCCGAAAGGGAGAAAGAAAATTTTTGAAATTTTGCCCAGCCACCCTGCATGGTTCGGCCATCCATATGATGGATCTCCCTTCCCTTCACTGAGGACGTAACCGGCCTCGGCTGAGGTGAAACACCTTAGGTAAGGGAGAGTATGTGACTGGCAGTAGAGTGTCCTTGGATGAGGCACTACTGGGCTGACCTATGTACGAGCCTTTTTGCTTCAATTCAGTCGACTGGCAATGTACCATCTTGTAGATCCTGAACTATGGAGTCTATCCATGATGGTCCTTGCTAAACAGGGAGGATGAGCAAGGTTGTCTCTGAGATGCTGGCCTGTGCAAGGGTATCCATCCAAACTATCGAGACGAGGTCCGTGCATGGCAAGCTAGCGAGCTTTTAGAGTGCGTCGGCCCCTGTGCTCTCGGCTCAAGGGATCTGATGTATGGAGAAGTGTTCGAGCCATTGGATGATCTCTTGCACCCTTTGTAGGTAACTCACCATAGTCGGTGTCCATGCTTCGAAATGGTTGAAGATCTGGTTTACCACTAGCTAGGAGTCACTGAAGGCTTCAACTCGCCGAGAACTGAGGTCTAGGGTAAGCCGAAGTTCGGCAATTAGGGCTTCAAACTCAGCTTCGTTATTCGATGCTTTGAATTTAAAGTTGAGGCTGTGCTCTAACATGGTCTTGTCTAGGCTGAGGAGAATGAGCCCGGCTCTGCTACCTTGCTAGTTTTGGATGAGCCATCCATGTGAAGAGTCCAAACTGGTGCTACTGGAACTGGGTCTTGTGCCGAGAAGGTGCATTCAACTAGGAAGTCGGCCAAGGCCTGGGCTATGATGGCAGGCCGAGGCGCATAGTCGATGCCAAACTCGCTCAGCTCCACACTCCATTTGACTAGGTGGCCAGATGCTTCTAGCCTCTTTAGAACTTATTTGAGAGGTTGGACGGTAAGCACTTGTGGGCTTAGAAGTACAACCTGAGCTTTCTTGCCAAGGTGATTAGAGTCAGGCGACCTTCTCCAAATTTGAATACCAAGTTTCCACACTGGTGAGGACTTTGCTGGTATAGTAGATTGGCCTCCGAGTGTGGTCCTCTTCTTTTACCAATATCGAGCTGACTACCTCGTCTCCAGCCGAGAGGTAGAGCATTAATACATCTTCATGGCTCGGCTTTGTGAGTAGAGGTGGTGAACTCAAGTATCTTTTCAACTCCTGGAAGGGCTCAACTTTACCTTTTAAAACGCCTTGAAGAAGGGCAGGCATCAGTCCACAGACTTTGACATGAACCTGTTGAGGACGGCTACTCATTCGTTAGGTTAAGCTTCATTCGATAGGCACATTTCGTTAGGTTAAGCTTCATTCGATATTTCTTGAGGTTGTTGAAGACTTCCTTAAGATTGGCTAGGTGTTGCTCGACCTTCTTGCTTTTCACTAGCATATCGTCCATGTATGCTTCAACATCCAAGCTAGTCCTTGAATACCTGATTCACCAGCCGTTGATAGGTAGCATCGGCATTCTATAGACCAAAGGGCATCACTCTATAATAGTATAGTCCTCGGTGAGTGATGAAAGTAGTCTTTTCTTGGTTGTCTAGATGCATCTGGATCTTGTTGTAACCAAAGAATGCGTCCATGAAGCTCAGGAGTTCTTGCCCTGCCGTTGCATTGACAAGCTGGTCGATCCTCAACAAGGGAAAGCTGTCCTTCAAACAAGACTTGTTCAAATTGGTAAAGGCGATGCAGATTTGGTATTTCCCATTAGCTTTCTTGACCATTACCATGTCCGCCAGCCTGTCCGGATATTCCACTTCTTAGATGAAACCGGTGTTGAGTAGTTTTTGCGCCTCTTCGTTGATTGCCTGCCACTATTCAAAGGCGAAGTTCCTCTTCTTCTACCTAATGGATTGGCAGTGCTGGTCAATGTTTAAGTGGTGGGTGATGACCTTGGAGTCAATCCCTGGCATGTCTACTACGGACCAAGCAAACACATCGGCGTTGTCATTTTGCAACTGAATGATATCTTCTTGAAGATGAAGATCTTAGACCATCATCTCGGGGTCTTCGTCAGAGAGCAAAACCTGGATGAGGTCCTCGACGGATTGGCTTCATTGTATCCTTAGCTCATCCCTCAGATCCATACTCTCAATGCTAAGGGTCTTGACAGCATGAGGCCTTCCTCGGTAGGTCGTTAGGTAACATAGCCATGCAGTTCTCTGGTTTCCATGGGCTACACCCACCCCATATTGAGTCAGAAATTTGATGGCCAGATTATACATAGAAACTAAGGCCAGTAGAGCATTCAAGGTCGGCTGGCCTAGGATGGCGTTGTATGGAGAGAGCACTTGAACAATGATGAAGTCGACCATCACTGTAGTGGTGATGTCGTTGTCTCCGATCAATAGGGGCAGGATAATCTTTCCTTGTGGCATAAGAGGGTCTCTAGAGACGCTGACCAGGGGAGTGTTGACCGGAGTGAGATGGTCCCTGCTGATGTCAAGCTACTCAAAGGCTTCCTCAAAGAGGATGTCAGCCGAACTTCCCGTGTCTATTAGGACACGTCGAACTTCGAAGTTAACTATCTCAACGGTGATCACAAGGGCATCATCGTGCAGGGTTTGGACCCCTCTAAGGTCATCCTCGGTTTAGGTGATCGGATCATCCTATCGTCATCTCTTCTACTCCCTATCCTCAACTTGGTGTAGTCATGCATATGCCTTACGGGTCGATCTGCTCTCCTCGACAAATGCCATTCCGCCGAAAATCACTACAATGACTCTAGCCGAAGGAGCTCGGGATGGAGGTCCATCAGGCTGACATACTTCCTTCTTTGGTTTATGCTCCTTGATGTCCACAAACACACCGAGGTACCTGCATTTGATGAGGTCTTTGAGGTGGTAACACAAATCACGACAGCTGTCTGTCTCGTGATCATGGTCTCGGTGGAAGTCATAGTACTTGTCTTGGCATCTTTTGTTCTTCTGGGACTTCATCTTCTCTAGCCATCTCATGAAGCTTCAGTGGTGCGTTCAGGGGTGTGAAGTTCCTATACATTGGGGGTGGGGTCCTCGGTTTTTGGTCGGATCATCGGTCTTGTCACTTGCTTCCCCATTTCGGCCTACGCTTGTCGTGGTCTCTTCTCTTTTGATCATGTTGCTCCCTCATTCTTCTACTGCACTTGGGCCTCCTCAGCGTTCATGTACTTCTGAGCATGCTTCATCAGTGCAGCCAGATTCGGAGGAGAGTTCTTCAATAGTGAGAAGTTGAACGTAGAGGAACACAAGACTTTCATGATGTCCTTCACTTCTATGAACTGGTTCAGGGCGCGAACTTGTAGGGCCTCGGCATTAAACCTCACCAAGCACTCTCTGAGGGTTTCTCCCTTCCTCTGCCACACCTGCATGAGATTGGCCGAAGTCTTCCAATGTCGCTGGTTGGTTGTGAACTATGCCAAGAATTGGATCTCCAACTGCACCCAAGAAGAGATGGAGCATGGGGGAAGGGAAGTATACTAGGTCCAGCAACTCCTTTGAGGGTGGCAATGAAGGCTTTGCACATTAACCCCTTAGATGAGCCATGTAGCATCTTCAGGGCTTTGAATCCTTCTAGTGGTCGTTGGGTTTTGTAGCTCCATCGTACTTCTCAAACTACGGATGTCAGCCGGCCAGAGGGAGTTCATCCATGATTTCCTAGACAAAGATTGATTCTTTACTGAGCTGGTTGTGAGGTTCCACGTGTCAGGTCGTTGGAGGAGCCAGGCTTCTATCATCTTGGCTGCATTCCAGTTTGGCCAGGCATTCTTTAAGTTCCTTGGTCTCTACATCTCTATTGGCTAGGGCCACTCTCATGGACTTCTCTCCCTTTGATATCGTAGGATGGTCCCTGACCGAACTATATTCGGTGATTGAGACGACTGCTGTTACGGATGATGGTTGAGCCTTCCTTTCACAAGAAGCCGGGCAGAGTGGCATGATTTGTTGTGGTCATCGCGTGCACGAGGTTGGATTGGGGAGTCTGACCTTTTTGATGATTGCTGCTTTTCTTGGTCTGACTGAGCCCTATGCTTGTCTGAGTGGTGCTTTTTGGGGTCCTCGGGATGAGGATGGGCCATTGTAAGTGCCTGCACGGTAGGGGAACAATCTGGGGAGCCTGTGCTGGTTGTCCAAGTGTCTTCATCATAGCAAGAATTTGATTGACCTTTTCTTGCATTGCGTGGAACTGCACGAGGTCTACAGTGGCTTGCTGCTATGGCTCCTAAGGTGGAGATCTATGGTGAGAACGGGATCCCCGATATGGGGATCGGGCTGCAAAGCGGCCGGGTGTGTTTCTTGGCATGGTTCTTGATTGCGTAGAAGGAGTTATGGGAATGGCTTTTCATATGTTTCTCACAGGCGGCACCAATTTGATGTTGTCTGATCTGAGGTGTTCCGAATCAAGATCACAATTAGATAGTCCTGCCAATTGGTGAAGCCGAGGTGGAAGGACGAAGTCACGCAGCAAGATCCGAAACCAAGAAAGAGATTACTGGCCCGAGGAGTCAAGGTTTGCTCTTGAAACAAACCGGGCCAGATCTGTAACCAAAAGAAAGGGAGGAATATACCTGATATGGAATCCACAAACGTAGCTCCCAACGTAGGTGTTCACGCTCAAAGAGGTCACCAAATCCAGCCTCCATTAAAGATGACGTAGCTTAGGATGAAGCAGGATTAGCAAGAACTACAATCCATTAGCAAGGTCACGCAGGGGAAGTGAGCAATGAAAGAATGGTAGGATTCATCTAATGGATGCCAAAAGTTTGCGGAATGGGAGGGCGAATTTCAAAAAATTTTCCTACCTTCTTCCAATTGGGAATCATATTCCCTAAATTTAGAATACTTTATTCAAGGATCCTACTTGAACCATAATCGAACTAGATCTGAACCAAAAAGCAAAAGGGAGGAATATACCTGATCTGTTCCTACTGAAGATGACACAGCTGTGGATGGAACAGAACCAGCAGGGTGCGTCCTACACATTGAATCCTTCGCAAGAATCCTCTGGAAACTCTGAACACTGAGTCTTTTTCTGTCTTTCCTGCAAGACTGATGTCAAGAACTGATTTCTTGACTTCCTGTTGCTGCAAAGATCCAATCTTGCAAGAGGGAATGGCGGCGGCTGGAGGAGAACTCCAGGGACGAAGAGGGCTGAACTGTTTCTCTTCTCTCTGGAGTCTGTGTGTGATCAAATCTCAATTCGCAGGAGGTATCCCTTGCACACCAAAACCTGGTTCGAAATCTGATATATTTCTCTTAGGTTTCTCCTCTTTTCTTCTTGATTAAGAAACCTCCTAAATAGGAGTTATCCCAATCCAAATCAGTATTTGGATAGGGGATAATCTTAATCCTATCTACAGATTATGTTAGCTTACTCCTGATCTTATCTGGAGGTTACCAGATTCAAATCTAATTTGAATTTGGTCTCCTAGAGTGGATAAGGTTAAAGGCCCAATCCTTTTACTAACATTAATCTCAGATTCGCCCCATAAATGGGTGATCATATCAGCCCAGTTCAAAATGGGCCTTTGGCCCATTAAGTGTTCAGTGTTTAACTAGTTTCCAATCTGCTGCCCAGTTGGGCTTCTTTGTATGGTGTGGGACCGAAGCATTGATCTACACACCAGCCACATGGGTTCGGCCCAGCCTTTATTACAAGGCCCAGCCAAATTCACTAAAAAACTCAGTAAACCCTTGAGCCCATCATATCGACCCTATGGGCCCAACACTTACATTAAGTGGTCACTGGGCCAAGCCATCTTATAAAAACCCAGGGACTGTGGGCAGGTGCAAGATTAGCCCATTAGGTATTATCCTAAATGGTCTTACACTTAACCTCTCAGCCCTTAATGGTCAAGCACTGCTCGACAAGAGAGGACCTCTCCCTCGGCTGCAAGGAACAGTGCCGCACTCTCCACTCACATGGATCCTAGGAATTAAAACCATTTGCAAACATTTTGAAACCGTACATACATACATATATATATATATATTAATTTTGCAAAACAAAATTCCAACGATTGAAATCAACTGCCGGCAGTTTGGTTTCCCTCAGAGAGAGTGCATTCCCGATCATTACCTTTGTCCGACAAAGGGGTTGATCCTGTCACTATGATCACCCACTCAGATGAATTCTCAGACTGTCCCAACATACCCAGGTTTTGATCCCCATCTAAGGATCTCACTGAGTGGCATATCAAAGACAGCCCGATCTGACACCTAGTGAAGTGTCATAATCGAGTCTAGGGGTCAGGTGTAACTTTCCAGTTTTGCCCATCTATCTCCAAGGTCCAGGGCAATACTGGAAATCTGGTCCGGTTCAAGGATTCAAGTAATCCCATACTGCATGTGCCTTGGGTCTTACCCTGGTGGCCGAGACAGGCCATCCCAACACTTGGTGGCACACCAGTATCAGCCTTGGCAGGATAAATCTCCCCAGACTTATCCAATGGCTGTGAACATTTAAAACTAACACGAGTCTCTATAAGTGTCCAGTTTTAGGGTCTTACACAGAATTAAACCAAACAAAAGTACATCAAATCGGATTGAAGCTAAGGGCATACAAAACTATCTAACTGCTCCCATTTGCACTTAGGTCCAATCTGGTTCAAGCCGGAGTCCCATACTTTCCACGTGTTTCTCAAACACCTTCTGTGTCAGTGGCTTAGTCAATGGGTCTGCCACATTATCTGCTGATGCTACCTTTTGAATTAGGATGTCCTCTCTACCAACGATCTCCCGCAGTACATGGTACTTCCTCTCGATGTGCTTTGACCTCGAGTGGGCCTGAGGCTCTTTAGCCTGGCCGATCGCTCCATTGTTGTCACACAACAATGGGATGGGTAATGTGCTGGACGGTATCACTCCCAATTTGTGTATGAATTTCTTCATCCACACGACTTCCTTGGTAGCTTCACTTGCGGCAATGTACTCGGCCTCGGTTGTGGAATCTATAGTGGACCCCTGCTTGCTGCTTTTCCAGCAAACAACACACGATCCTATTGTGAAAACATAGCCAGATGTAGACTTTCTATCATCTGGATCCGATTGGAAATCGGCATCGGTATACCCTAGAACTTGCAGTGAACTACCATCGAATACCAGACAAAACTCTTTTGTCCTTCGAAGGTATTTGAGTATGTTCTTCACAGTAGTCCAATGCTCCTACCCTGGGTTGGCCTGGAATCTCCTTACCACACTCACCACCTGAGCAATGTCCGGGCGAGTGCACAACATGGCATACATGGTGCTCCCTATGGCTAAGGCATAGGGAACATCTCTCATGCCCTCAATCTCCTCAGAAGTCTTGGGAGACATCTTCTTGGAGAGAGTGACTCTGTGCCTGAAAGGAACGTTTCCTTTCTTGGAGTTCTCCATGCTGTATCTTTTGACAATTTTGTCAATATAAGCAGCTTGGGATAATCCAATTATCCGCTTCGATCTATCTCTATAGAGTCGAAGACCCATTATATATGAAGCTTCTCCAAGATCTTTCATGGAGAATTGCTGTGACAGCCATACTTTGACCGAAGTCAACATTCCTACATCATTCCCAATGAGTAGGATATCGTCCACATACAACACCAAAAAGGTGATCTTATCCCCACTGGACTTCCTGTAAACACAGGGCTCATCCGGATTCTGCTCAAAGTCAAACGTTTTGACGGCTGAATCAAAACGGATGTTCCAACTCCTAGAAGCCTGCTTAAGTCCATATATGGATCTATTGAGTTTACATACCATGTGTTCCTAACCAGTAGCAATGAAGCCTTACGGCTGCTGCATGTAGATATCTTCATTAAGATCTCCATTCAGGAACGCGGTTTTGACATCCATCTGCCAAATCTCGTAGTCATGGTACGCTGCTACAGCTAGCAGGATCCTAATGGATTTAAGCATGGCCACGGGCGAAAAGGTTTCCTCATAATCGATGCCTTCTTTCTAAGTATACCCTTTCGCCACCAAACGAGCTTTGTAGGTCTCAATCCTGCCATCGGGGCCCTTCTTCCTCTTGTAGATTCATTTGCAACCAATTGCTTTTACCCCGGAGGGCAGATCTACTAGAGTTCAGACTCCATTGGTCTCCATCGAGTCCATCTCAGCTCTCATGGCCTCCACCCACTTCTGGGAATCTATGTCTAACATTGCTTCTGCATAAGTTACGGGATCTTTCTCACTAGTCAAGGCTTCCACCAGGTAACTATCCTGGTCATAACCATATCAGACTGGTGGTCTAGATGCCCGAGTGGACCTTCTAGGTTGGTCACTACCTGGAACTTGTGGGACATCTCCCACTGCTCCTGAGCTCTCCTCATCAAGATCTATTTCCTGACGATGGGTGTCCAGGATGTATTCAGTTTCTAAGAATTGTGCGTTTCGACTGCAGAACACTTTCTACTCACTTGGGTCATAGAATAGATAACCCACTGAATCTTTTGGGTAGCCTATAAACAAGCAACGATTGGTTTTGGATTCCAACTTGTCCGCACTTGTTCTTTTAACGTGTGCAGGACAACCCAAATCTTCAAGTGTCTTACACTTGGCTTCCTTCCGGTCCAAAGTTCATATGGAGTTTTTGGAACTGATTTGGTTGGAACTCGATTCAGCACATAGATAGCAGTCTTTAATGCGTATCCCCAAAAGGATGTGGGTAATTCTGAGCGTACGAGAAGTGACCGGACCATGTTCAACAAGGTCCTATTCCTCCTCTCTGAAACACCATTGAGTTGAGGCGTAGCAGGAGGAGCTAGTTGTGATACTATCCCATTGTCCTTCAAGTAGTCCCTGAATTCGTCAGAGAGATACTCGCCACCTCGGTCCGATCGAAGGGCTTTAACTTCTCTGCCTAACTGTTTCTCGATTTCTTGTCTGAACTCTTTGAACTTTTCAAAGGATTTAGACTTATGTCTCATTAGGTACACGTAACCATATCGTGAAAAATCATCTATAAAGGTGATGAAATACACATGTTGATTTCGTGTCCTAACACTCAGGGGACCACATACATTAGTATGTATTAGGTCAAGTGTGCCTGTAGATCTTTCAGGCTTACCGTCAAATGGCCGCTTAGTCATCTTGCCTTGTAGGCAAGGTTCACAAGTGGGAAGATTTTCTACGGTTAGAAAATCCAAAGGGGCATCCTTTACCAGCCTTGTGATTCGGTCAACACCGATATGGCCAAGTCGGTAATCCCAGAGGCACGTGGGATTACTGTATCACGATTCCTTTTCTTGGGATTTTCGACCAACGTAGTTTCGGTTAAGTTAGTTTCCAGAGAAGGATGTAGAACATAGATACCATTCTCTAGTTCCCTGCATGCGATGAATTTGTTATTCCGTTTAATAGTAATCATATTACTAAAATAAACAGTATATCCATCAGCACACAGTTTAGAAACAGAAATTAAATTTCTTCTCAAGTTTTGTACATAAAGACAATCTTTAAGTACAAGTATTCCTTCTCTAAAAACTAATTCTACGGTTCCTATCGCCGCAGCTGCAACACTTGCAGTCGTTCCCAAGAATAGTGTCACTTCGCCTTCACTCAATCTTTTGCTAACTTTGAACCCCTGCAGTGAGTTACACGCATGAGTTGAAGCCCCGGAGTCAACACAGCAGGACACAGAAGTAACTAACATATTAGTTTCTATGACACAAGTTTCGATGTTACCTTTCTTAGATTCCAGGTAGGCAGGACAATTCCTCTTCCAGTGGCCGGCCTGCTTGCAGAAGTGACAGACATCAGATGCCTTGTTCTTCTTCTGCTTCTTGGGTTTGGTAGCTTTCTTCAGGGGCTTCGTTGCCTTTCTCTTTTTCTTGCCTGATTTGTTAGCTTCAGCAAGCATAACCACAGTCTCATCCTTCTTGAGTAGATCCTCGGCCCTCTGCAACATATTGCTGAGTTCCTGGACGCTGACATTCAGCTTATTCATGTTGTAGTTCATTGTGAACGTATTGAAGGAAGAGGACAAAGAATTTAGGATGGCATCCACTTGCGTGCCAAGATCTAGCCCGGATCCAAGAGCTTCAAGTTCGTTAATGTATCCCATCATCCGAAGACAATGGTCATGAACTTTCTTCCCCTTGGACATCTGCGCGGTCATGAACAATTTCAGGACCTTCTGTCGAGTAGAACGGTTCTACTCTTCATACATTGTCTTTAGACTGTCCAATATGTCCTTGGCTAGTTCGATCTGATCGAACTGCCTCTGTATTGAGTTGTCTAATGAGGCAATGACAAAGCAGCAGGCTAGGGAGTTCTTGTCCTCCCAATCTTGGTAATCCCTCCTACGGGCCTCAGAAGCCCTATCACCCGGACGCTCCGGGGCAGAATTTTTCACTACCTTATCTAACTTTTTGGAAGTTAGGACCAGCATAAGATTTTTGTACCAGTTGGCATAGTTTGGGCCCTTAAGCTTGTTATCGTCTAGAAGCTTTGCGAATTGATCGTTTGCCATTTTCTGATAAAATAGCAAAGACGTTAGTCCACAACCTTAGTTTGATTCATGTTACCCACATAGATATGGTTTTTAACCTATGTTCCATTCCCATTTGTTCATCTCTGAGATTTCCCTCCTTTCTCAGCGACGGAGACGATGAAATGTCTCTGGAAATGTAGGAAATCACATGGGGTGCGTGAAGCCAACTGGTTCAACTGCATAACCCCACCACCTTTCTGTGACGGATCATATCCACTCATCAAATGAGCTACCCTTTGGCCTCTGTCAGACAAGGTTCAGAGCCGTTTTTAGGTAAACCTTTCTGTCCAGTGAGTGCTTACCCATCATATTCAGGTTACGCCAAGGTACTGTGAGAGAGTTCCCATTTTCTGGTGAAGCCCTTCCCACATCGGTCTATGATGCCCCTATCTTCATATGAAACACTCTGACAGATCCAACAGCAAATGGATAACCCAATTTTATGGTGCGTTTCCTCATTACTAAAGGACCCATCATTGTGCTAATGATGGAAGGCCTTTAGAGAGTCCATCATATGGATCTCCCTATCGCATGCACTTATATTTGTTGGAGGGAACGAGAATACGCCCTAGTTCTAATTTAGGTCAAACCAGAGTGGCTCCCACAGACTTTCACAAAGTCAGATTTCTGGTGGGCCTTAATCGGCTAGGGGTTCCGTATGCATCCCTTTTCAGGGTTGTGGGGCTCACCAAGCAAGGAGAGGTCATCCAATGACCTTAAGGGCCACCATAGCAATGATGTGCATTCAGCCATGGTGTGCGCAAGAGCCACTAACGAGTCTTCATGGGCCAAGTGCTTATGGTCCATGGTCGCAGCACATCAAACATCCAATCATCACATGTAAAGGAGGAATTGATCCAATCAATCAACTGCTGTAAAGCCCATTTTAATAGCCCATTTAAAATCTAAATCATTAACAATTAATGTCTACTAGGTGTATGGGCTGAATTGCAGTTAGCAGTTCGGCCCATACAGCTTATCTCACAATAATGGGCTCTTGTAGTTTTAACCCTTTAAAGCTGGGCTTTACAGGTGGGCCGAATTAATCCCTGTAATTGAACAACAGATCTGGAACAGCAAGTGTGAGAAATATAGACTGAAAAACAACCTCCATAATCTAGTCCGAAATGGTCCAAAACTGATTTTCAATTCAAGAATTAATTCATGAAAGATCTGAAATTAATAATCTTGATTTTAAACAAACACAAATCAACTATGGACTGTTCGCACCACCTGCAAAACAAAGGTTAATCACTAATGTTGCAGTTTCATAAATTGCAAATCGCAGGAAGCAATTTCTCCATCTGCAAATCTCCAGCGCCGCCATCTTCTTCCTTCTTCATTAATCAAGAAAAATAAATAATAGAAATCCTATTTCTATTAATTAATTACATTCTTGATCAAATCTTATACATTCAGTCTAGAAAAATAAAAAAAATTATTTACAGACCGAATTGAATAAAATAAATGAAAAAGGGTGCGCAGACCATTTGCGCCAAAACTGCACTGTGATCTCCAGGTTCGAACAGTCCATTAAATCAAAATAAATAAAGAACAATTCTAAATAAATTTTGGATTTAACAAAAATTAATTTCAGATCAATCGCCCTCAACAAGAAACCATTTCTTGAAAAAAAGAAAGCAATTTGCGCAAATCTTGGTAGAACATTTTCTATCCATCTGCGCAGGGTTAGATCTGATTTTCTTTTGGTTCAAGATTCAAACCTGTGGCTCTGATACCACTGAAAGAATGGTAGGATCCATCTAATGGATGCCAAAAGGTTGCGGAATGGGAGGGCGAATTTCAAAAAATTTTCCTACCTTCTTCCAACTGGGAATCATATTCCCTAAATTTAGAATACTTTATTCAAGGATCCTACTTGAACCATAATCGAACCAGATCTGAACCAAAAAGCAAAAAGGAGGAATATACCTGATCCGGAGAAGCAGTATCTCCCAAAGTTGGTGTTCACGCCCAAAGAATACACAAAGATCCGTTCCTGCTGAAGATGACACAGCTGTGGATGGAACAGAACCAGTAGGGTGCGTCCTACACACTGGATCCTTCGCAAGAATCCTCTGGAAACTCTGAACACTGAGTCTTTTTCAGTTTTTCCTGCAAGATTGATGTCAAGAACTGATTTCTTGACTTCCTGTTGCTGCAAAGATCCAATCTTGCAAGAGGGAATGGCGGTGGTTGGAGGAGAACTCCAGGGACGTAGAGGGCTGAACTGCTTCTCTTCTCTCTGGAGTCTGTGTGTGATCAAATCTCAATTTGTAGGAGGTATCCCTTGCACACCAAAACCTGGTTCGAAATCTGATATATTTCTCTTAGGTTTCTCTTCCTTTCTTCTTGATTAAGAAACCTCCTAATTAGGAGTTATCCCAATCCAAATCAGTATTTGGATAGGGGATAATTTTAATCCTATCTACAGATTAAGTTAGCTTACTCCTGATCTTATTAGGAGGTTACCAGATTCAAATCTAATTTGAATTTGGTCTCCTAGAGTGGATAAGGTTAAAGACCCAATCCTTTTACTAACATTAATCTCAGATTCGCCCCATAAATGGGTGATCATCCTTTTACTAACATTAATCTCAGGTTAAAGACCCAAAATATATAAATATATTTTGCAAAACAAATCTCAAACATGTTTGAAATCCACTACCGGCAGTTTAAGTTTCCATCAGAGAGAGTGTTGTCCCCGATCATTCACTTTGTTCGACAAAGGGGCTGATTCTGTCACTATGATCACCCACTCAGGTGAACTCTCAAACTGCCCCAACATACCCAGGTTTTGATCCCCGCTAAGGATCTCACTGATTGGCATATCAAAGACAACCCAATCTAACACCTAGTGTAGTACCATAATCAGGTCTTAGGGTTAGGTGTAACTTTCCAGTTTTTGCCCATCTGTCTCCAAGGTCCAGGGCATAACTAGAAAATGGTCAAGTTCAGAGTTTCAAGCAAACCCACACTACATGTGCTTTGGGTCTCACCCTGGCAACTGAGACAAGCCACCCCAACCGACTTGGTAGCACATTAGTGTCAGCCTTGGCAGGATAAACCTCCCCAGGTCTATCCAATGGTTGTAAAGATTCTAAACTAACATGACTCTCATAAGTGTCCAGTTTAAGGGTATTACACAGAAACACACCATATATAACATGAATCAATTATGTAATATTATTCATTTACAATAAATGTCAAAAGTACATAAATCTGATTGGAGACCAAAGTGACAAACCAAAGCCTTGGCACGCATCACTGCATAGAGTGCCCCAAATTTCTTTAAAGCATAATTTTCTGGTTCAACATCCCTCGAGTACTCATCACCGACAACGACTCCCAGTTCAATGATTGAAAGTTCAAAGCCTTTTGCGCCGAGATGAAAATAGATCACTAGAGTATGGCCGTTCATCGACCATAGAGTAATGGGTAGACTGAAGTGACTAACCGAACCCTACTCCATGGCCTAAAGACCAGACTTGACAATGCCAAGGGTAGGTGGGTTAAAAAGCTGTCAAGCATTCTTTGAGCGTACAGGACCACACCATGGACAGCTACTGGAGAGACATCATTTAGCCTAGCATACGTGGCCAAAGCAATGATCCCCATAGAAATTGGCTCCCCAACTCTTTGCACCGAGTCTTACAACGATGAGCAGAACAATGAAGATCTTAATGCAGAGCTCAACTTAGTAGAGGAAGCATGTGAGCAAGCATACCTTAGGATGGCAACATAACAGCATCAGGTGGCCAAGTATTATGACTCTAAAGTCTGAAGAAGAGAGTTCAAGACTGGACAGGTGACCTCGTCCTCCACAATGTCATAGTACTCGCGTGAGGAGAAGGAAAGCCCATACCGAATTGGGAAAGACCATATAGAGTGAACAGAGTCCTTGGACCTAGCACCTACAAGTTGGAAGACCTTGATGGGAAGCCTATTCCGAGGAGTTGGAACATAGTGAATTTGACAATGTACTATCAATAGCTCGAATCAATAAAGTTCTATTTTGCATCCAACTGGCCAGCACACACTGCCCAACCGTACTCTAACGGCTGAGGCGCCAACGCACTGCATGCACTCATCACTACACTCACCTTCACACTTCAGCAATGCATAGCCGACCTAAGATAACCAGCAGACTCAGCCGACCTCAAACTCTGTGCACCCAACTGATGAACCGTTAGGGTAGAGCTAGCCGAGGAACACGACTAGCCCAAAAAGAGTGTGAGGCTCCCCAAGACCAAGCACCAATGAATTTGAGAATTTATTATCAATAGCTCGAATCAATAAAGTTGTATTTTGCATCCAACTGACCAACACACACTGCACAACACACACCACCTAGCCGTACTCTAATGGTTGAGGTGCTAGGTACTGTACGCACTCGCCACTACACACACCTTTAAACTTCAGCAATGCATAGCCGACCTAGGATGACCAACAGACTTGGTCGACCTCGAACTCCATGCACCCAACTGATGAACTGTCAGGGCATAGCTAGCCGAGGAAGACGGCTAGCCCAAAAAGAATGTGAGACTCCCCAAGACCAGGCACCACCAAGCATCCCCAAGATGACAAGAGCTCGGAAGCACCTCGGCCAGCGCGAAGCCGAAGACTTGGAACCCAAGATCTCGGCAACTCGAGACCTTGGACAGGACAAGACCGAGGCCCATAATCAAACTCACTCACTTAAGTTTAATAAAAAGGGGAAGAGAGAGACAAGGAGCTCGGGACAAAAAAAGTTGCTTATTCATTAATTATCAAAATAATTACAAGCCAAAAGGCTCGACATACTAAGCCGTGTACATTACAACAAAAAAAAAAGAGAAAAAGGGGGGGGGGGGGACAACAACGTAAAACAGGGTACTTCAATCTTCAGCCAGAGGCTCCTCAATTCGTTCTTGAGTCTCGACAGCGGCACCTTCCACACTAAGCGTAGGGGGGTGAAATGGGTCCAACCCTTCCATGACCTTGGCCACATCTGCGAAGCGGTGCACGGTCCTCTATTGACAAAAGATAAACCCCTACCTCTTTGTACCCTCCTCTTGCACTCCAAAAACTTGAAACACAACTATATCAACTTGTGACTTTCCAAAACTTGAAAAAACCCTCATTTGACTCAATCTACAGGACAAACAAGAATCTTGATTAGACATCAGCCCTAGACTTGACTTAGTTACACATTAATTTTCATGACTAAACTCCAAAGATTCACCATTTATCATGCCAACTCCCTTTTTAACAGCCCCGATCTATGCGATATTCAAACTCCAACTCTCCAAAATCAAATCCAACACACCTATCACCTCAAAGTCAGTAGGAACCAATCAACTAGCGAACCCTACCACAAATATACGATGATCAACCGCAAAAACATAAAGATCCCGTTCTAATGGCCCTGAATGATTACCAAGATGGACCATATCCTTCTCTTATTAGAACCATCCACTTGATCCTCACCCTAATCCATGCCTACTTACCAAATTGTAGCTTAAAATTCCCCTATTTAACCCCCCAAGCCTAGATCTTATTTCAACAAATTTCATTAATTAAAGCTTACCATCCATCACCCAACTTCATCTGTCTAATCAGATCTCACCACTGTGTTCAAAAACCCAACAAACCATAGAACATCAAAATTTGCGACCAAACTCCTCCATTTGACTGTTAAAAAAGTGAGATTCTATTAGCTAAAACCTAAACCCAAACAAAATCAGTTAATCTACAACTCTGGTCAAAGATCCATCACTTCCATTAGATTCAGAACGTTCAAAAGTTCCAACCGACCAATTTTCATCCCAAAATTCCCTCATTTGACCCTTCATCAAACAATGATTTTATTTTAGCAAATTTTATTGGTTTAAACTTGTCAGCCATAGATCTCCATCTTTTGTCTAATCTGACCTCACCACTATGTTCAGAGACCCAAAAAACCCCAAAGCATCAAATTTCATGAGCAGATTCATCCGTTTGTCCATTAAACTTGAAAGATATCGTTTTGATGCACCAGATTGAATTGCCACATCAGCTGTCCAACCTAGAATCTTAAGAGAGTGGGGACTGACGTCATCTCCTTACTTGATCCCATTAAAACACCTAGACCAATGAATTTGAGCCTAATAGGCTTAAAAAGTTCAAAATGCCAAACAAGCCCCCACTTAAAACTAAGAAAGGACAAAACCCCATTTAAAAGTTCTTTAAATTTACATTTTTTGCCATTATCAGCTCCCAAATACGGGGCTACAACGTTTGGAACCCCCCAAACTTCCATTGCACGCACAAAACTCATGAAAGCCACCCCAAAATCAAAGAAAATGTTTCACCAAATAGGTAAGCTTGACGAGCATCTATTTTTTTGAAGAATCTTTACTTGTTTTTGTGAAAAAACCTTTGTTAAATCCCAAGACTGTAGCTGGACGATTTTTAGACCCATCTCCCTCCATTTTCTCTATAAATAGAGGTCCAGCTTGAGGAAGGAGGGGGGTTACAAAAAAGAGAGAGTTTCTCAACTTTTGTAACATACCCATTCTTCTTGAAATCTTGAAGTCCCTGAAGCCAAGCTTCGTTTGAAGTTCTGTGCGTTACTCAAGATTCGTTTGAAGTCCTTTTAATTGCTGGAAAACTTTTGACAAGGTACATATGAAAGGTAAGTCTTTTTTTTTTTAGCTTTCTATGTTGCTCGAGGTTCTGAAATGTTGGAGAACCATTGTTTGCAATTTCTTCTTGACTGAGAATAGAGGTAGAGAGGCGAGGGTCTTAGGGAAATCAACACCTTGGACCTGATAACATCACCTCAAAATTAGTCATAGGAGAAGTTGAAAGCATATTCCTCTAGATTTAAGAAATTCTTGCAACCATTTCTATATTTCTCCAAACAAGACTAAGCTTGAACAACTCTCGTATTGGGCTTTTATAGCAACTTGGAGTGAGGGGTGCCTAATACCTTCCCTTTCCCAATCATTGGACTCAAAATCTCTCGGTTGTGTGCCTTTACCATGGAAAATGGAGTCACTATCAAAGACATAATTTGAGTTTTTCAAATCTGAAAAAGAGGGCCCACTTCTTCTAAAAAATGGGTGACAACTCCATCTCTTTGAGCCAGCCATGAGCTTCCTAGAGCTCACACCAGGTTGTGTTGGTGAGCCTCCAAGGCCTTATACTTGGTGACCCCCTCTTCCTCTGCCCAGGCTATATTCGCCTTGGCCTCCCCGAATTCTCTCCTTAGCACGTCCTGCGCCTCCTTTAGTTTGGTGACATGGCTGTTCAACTCACGGATAGTGTCGTTCTGCTCCTCTATGCCATGCCTTAAATTGCACAGCCCGGCCTCCATCTTAGTAATACACGACTTTAGCTGCTTGGATTCTGCCTCCTATGCCTAATAAAGGCACTATAGAGTGCAAAGATGATCAACCAAGCCAATGATCGAGCAAGCATTTTGCAAGAAGATAAACCAATAGTATAATAGAAGTAGTAATTGACTGAAGTAAATAGCCAAAGGAAGAAGACTTACTGCCAGTGCTTGATGAAGAGCTGCACTCTCCAAGGAACTGCTGGTCAGGCCACCAATCTCTTGCTTGATGACGGGCATCATTAGACCCCGGACAAGCTGCTCAGGAACCCCCTCCATCTCAAGCCCGTCTCCTCGCTGGACTTGCCACTATAGCATGTATATGTCCACCGAGCTCTCCTCTGCACTACACTTCGTTACGCCCTCCCTCGGTGGCAACAAATGTTCTAATTGTGCCTCCTCCTCCGGGTCGACCACCACCACTTTTTTCAGAAGCCTCAGCCTCTTCAACTGCCGTGGCATGCACTCTACCGACCTTGATTGTGGCTCGGCGACCCATGGCTATACCCCTTAAGCCCTACTTGATCATTGCCTCTCTACCACAACCCTCATATGCCGAGCCATTTCCTCGGTGCCTAGCCATTTCAGTACTTGCACAAGCCAACATCAAATCAGTACCAAGTAAAGAGTTTGGAATTGAAAGAGAGTCCAGTATAACACACAAATAGGTTGTCTCACTAATCAGCCTGACACGGATTAATACCGAGAACGACGTGTACTCTATCACATCTATTCTCTCTATCCGCATAATAGACACTAACTATTCCTTGGATAGCTCAGCCTTGGTTGGCGCCTTCACCTTTGTCCTTGGCTTGAGAAACTCGATAGGGAACGACCAACCTCTAGGATAGCGCAATAACAAGAACCTCTCCTTTTAGTGCTTTACCAAAGACGGGGCCCTAACAAGCACCTTTTTACGTTGCCGAGCTGAGAAGTAGTAATAGCCTTGTTAGTGCTTTTTCAGTTGTAAGAAATAGATGAACATCGGTAGGGTAACCTCTAGACCGTGGACCATGAAATAGCACAAATGACTCACCAAGTACTTAAATGAGTTTGGCATCAACTGGATAGGCTGGACACGAAACCACCTCAGTACCATGACAATTCCTTTACTCAAAGGAAACCTCAGTCTGACAATCGAGCTATGCTCATAAACACAAAGCTCGCCTGGCCGAGCTGAGATAACTCTGTTACCAGCACCCGGACATCTCAACTCATATTCCTTGGTGTGAGCTCTAGAAAGCTCATGGCCGGCTTAAAGAGATGGAGTTGCCACCCATTTTTTGGAGGAAATAAGCCCTCATTTTTGGGTTTGAAAAGTTCGATTTAGGTCATCGATAGTGACTCCGTTCTTCGCCAAGGAAGGCACCTAACCAAGAGATTTTGGATTTAAAGGATTGGGAGAGGGAAGATGTTAGGCACCCCTCTCTCCAAGCTGCTGTAGCAGCCCAAAACAGGAGCAGTTCTGGCTCAAAGTCAAACATAACACCAATTAATAAGATTCTTCAAAGCTCCTGAAATATGGCAAAACTGTTCCCAACTTCACCCATAATTGATTTGAAGTGATGTTATTAGGTCGTAGTGAAGGAAAATGGGAGATCCATCATGTGGATGGCCGAACCCTGCAGGAAGGTTAGGCAAAATTTCAAAAATTTATTTACTCCCATCCGAGAATCCTATTCCTAATTTAGAAAACTACATTTTCAAGGTTCGTTCTTGTAACCAAACTGGACCAAATCTGAAACAAAGATTAGGGAGGGATATACTTGATATAGAATCCATGCAAAAAGGATCATCCAACGCAAGTGTTCACGCCCAAAGAGTGTACCAAATCCTCCCTCCACTGAAGATGACACAACTTATGATGAGGCAGGATCAGTAGATACTTCTTCACCAAGAACCTTTTGATTCTTCATTAAGAATCGAATGGGGTAGTGAGCACAACTTCATAATTGTTTCTTCCAACAAGAAACAATATCAAGATCAAATCTTGATCAGTTCCAAGAATTGAAGACCGAACAGGGTAGGGCGGCAAGAGCAGTGAGAAAAAGAACTGAAGGTAGAATCAGTCAAACTGAGTTGTCTTCTATAATGTCTGTGTGTCTTTTTCAGATCCACCCTGCTCTCTATTTATAGCTTTAAAGAGACAAACTCCTTATCTGATTAGGAGTCTCGTGATCCAAATCTTTATTTGGATTTTTACTCTTTAAGTGATAAGGATAATCCCTTATTTTATCTGTAGTTCAAGATCAGCTTATTCCTAATCAAATTAGGAGTTCCCTGATCCAAATCTTTATTTGGATCTAGACTCTTTAGTGGATAAGAGTTATCCTCTTGTCCTTATTTGCTGATCCAAACCCAGATCTGCCTCTATTTAATTAACCCAATTAACCTAGTTCAAAATGGGTTTTAGGCCTATTAAGCTTCCAGGCTCACTTCCTTTTAATGCTGGCTAGCTTGGCTCTCTTTGTATGGCGTGGAACCCTATCATTGATCTGTACATCAGCCAAATGGGTTCAGCCTAGCCTCTGTTACAAGGCCTGGCCAAATTCACTGTTCAACACAGTGGACCCCTGAGTCCATCACTATGGGCTCTTAATGGGCCCAACATTTACATTAAATGGTCCTTGTGTCCAGCCCACTTATGAAGGCCCAAGGACTATGGGCAGATGCAAGATTAGCCGATCAAGTATAACCCTCAATGATCTTACACTTAACCTCTCTACCCTTAATGATCAAACACTGCTCGACAAGAGAAGATCTCTCCCTTGGCTGCAAGGTACAGTGCTGCACTCTCTACTCACATGGATCCCGGTAACTAAAACCTTTTTTTAAATAATTTTTGAAACCATAATATATAAGTATATCTCTATATAAATATATTTTGCAAAACCAAATTTCAAACACATTGGAATCCATTGTCGGTAGTTTAGGTTTCCATCAGAGAGAGTGCAATTCCCTGATCATTCACTTTGTCTGACAAAGGGGCTGATCCTGTCACTATGATCACCCACTCAGATGAATTCTCGGACTGTCCAAACATACCCAGGTTTTGACCCCCTTTAAGGATCTCACTGATTGGCATATCAAAGATAGCCCAATCCAACAACACCTAGTGCAATACCATAATCGAGTATAGGGGTTAGGTGTAACATTCCAGTTTTGTCCATCTGTCTCCAAGGTCCAGGGCAATATTGGAATATGGTCCAGTTCAGGGTTTCAAGAAAACCCACACTACATGTACCTCAAGTCTCACCCTGGTAGTTGAGACAAGCCACCCCAACCAACTTGGTAGTACATCAGTGTCAGCCTTGGTAGAATAAATCTCCCCAGATCTATCCAACGACTATAAAGATTCTAAACTAACACGAGTCTCATATGTGTCCAGTTTAAGGGTATTACATAGAAACACACCACAATAACATGAATCAAATATGTACTTTATTCATTTACAATAAATGTCATAATGTACATCATGCTGATTGGAGCTAAGTGCATAGATTGTCTAACAGCTCCCACTTGCACTTAGGTCCAATTGGGTACAAGCCGGAGTTCCAGACTTTCCACGTGTTTCGCAAATACTTTCTGTGTCAGTAGTTTAGTCAATGGGTTTGCCATATTCTCCGCTGATGCTACATTTTAACATCAATCTCCCAGAGATCCAGTGATGTCACACAACAGTGGAATGGGTGATGCACTGAATTCCAAATTCTAGAATGAACAGCTTCATTCATTAGGCAGCCTCACTTATGGCAGTGTGCTCATCTTGGGTTATGGAATCTACTATTCTTACTACTCAGGACCCCATCGTGAAGATGTAACCAGATGTAAACATTCTATCATTTGGGTTTGATTGGAAATCGACATCAGTATACCCTAGGATCTGTAGTGAACAACCATCGAATACTAGAAAAAACTCCTTTTGACCTTCAAAGGTATCTCAAAATGTTTTTATAGCGGTCCAGTGATCCTGCCTCATGTTAGATTGGTACCTACTTACTATACTCATGGCTTGAGCAATGTTTGGCTAAGTGCACAACATGGCATACATTATGCTCCCTACAGTAGAGGCATAGGGAACTTCCTTCATTCCCTCAATCTCCTCAGGTGTCTTGGGAGACATTCCCTTGGAGAGAGTAACTCCATGCCTGAAAGGAACATTTCCTTTATTGGAGTTCTCCATACTGTATCCTTGACTATTTTGTTAATGTAAGTAGGCTGGGATAATTCTACTATCCTCTTCGATTTATCTCTATAGAGTCGAAGTCCCAAGATATAAGAGGCTTCTCCAAGATCTTTCATGGAGAATTACTGTGAAAGCCATAATTTCACTATAGTCAACATTTCTACATCATTCCCAATGAGTAGAATGTCGTCTACATACAAAACCAAGAACGTAACCTTATCACCACTGATCTTCCTGTAAACACAGGGCTCATCCGGATTCTGCTCAAAGTCAAACTGTTTGACGGTATAGTCAAATCGGATGTTCCAGCTACTAGAAGCTTGTTTAAGTCCATATATGAATCGATTAAGTTTATATACCATGTGTTCCTGACCTGCAACTATGAAACCTTGCAGTTGTTGCATATAGATATCTTCAGTAAGATCTCCATTCATTAACGTGGTTTTGACATCCATTTGCTAAGTCTCATAGTCATTCTATGCTGCTACAGCTAGCAGGATCCTAATGGATTTAAGCATGGCAATGGGCGAAAAGGTTTCCTCATAGTCGATTCCCTCTTTCTGAGTGTACCCTTTCACCACAAGACGAGCCTTATAGGTCTCAACCTTACCATCAGGGTCCTTTTTCTTCTTATAGATCCATTTGCAAACTATTGCTTTTACCCTAAGGGGTGGATCTACTAGAGTCCAGACTCCATTGGCCTTCATTGAGTCCATCTCAGATCTCATGGTTTCTACCCACTTCAAGGAATCTATGTCCAACATAGCTGCCATATAAGTCACGGGATCCTCCTCACTTGTTGTGGCTTTCACCAAGTAACTTTCTTGGTCATAGATATAACGAACTGGAGGCCTGGATACCTGGGAAGATCTCCTAGGTTCGTTATTAATCGGAGCTTATGGGACATCTTCCACTACCCCTGAGCTCTCCTCATCAAGAACAACTTCCTGACAATGATTGTTTAGGATGTAATCTTCCTCCAAGAAATTGGCATTTTGACTACAAAACACTTTCTGCTCTCCTGGGTCATAGGATAAATACCCTACAGAGCCTTTTGGATAACCTACAAATAGGCAACGACTGGTCTTAGATTCCAATTTGTTAGCACTTGTTCTCTTGACATGTGCTGGACAACCCCAAATCTTCAAGTGTCCTACACTTGGTTTCTTACCGGTCCAAAGCTCATAGGAAGTCTTTGGAACGGATTTGATTAGAACCTGGTTCAGCACGTATATCGCAGTTTCTAATGCGTAACCCCAAAAGGATGTAGGTAATTCCAAGTGTACGAAAAGTGATTGGACCATATCCAATAAAATCCGGTTCCTCCACTCTGACACACTATTTAACTGTGGTGTAGCAGGAGGAGCTAGTTATGATACTATCCCATTTTCCTTTAAGTAGTCCCGGAATTCGTCAGAGAGATATTCACCTCTTTGATCTGATTGAAGGGCCTTAATGTGTCTCCCCAACTATTTCTCGACCTCTTGTCTGAACTCTTTGAACTTTTCAAAGGATTCAGACTTGTGTCTCATTAGGTACACGTAACCATACCGAGAATGATCATCGTTAAATGTTATGAAATAAACGTGCTAGTTACATGTCCAAACATTCATGGAACCACATACATCAATATGTATAAGGTCAAGCATGTCTGTTGATCTTTCAGGCTTATAGTTAAATGGCCATTTCATCATCCAAAGGACCATTCTTTACTAACCATGTGATATGTTCTATGTTAATGCAGCCAAGTCGGTAATGCCACAGGTGTTATACAGTGTATGCCCTTACCTCCAATCAACATGATGTATATTATGACATTTATTGTAATGAATAAAGTACATATTTGATTCATGTTATTTTGGTGTGTCTCTGTGTAATACCCTTAAACTGTACACATATGAGACTCGTGTTAGTTTCGAATCTTCACAGCCATTGGCTAGATTTGGGGAGATTTATCCTGACAAGGCTGACACTGATGTACTTCCAAGTTGGTTGGGGTGGCTTGCCTCAGCTGCTAGGGTGAGACCTAAGGTACATGCAGTGTGGGTTTTTTTGAATATAGTTATACTTATATATATTATAGTTTCAAATTTGGTTTTGCAAAATATAATTATATGGAGATATACATATATATATTATGGTTTCAAAATGTTTGCAAAAGGTTTTAATTCCTAGGATCCATGTGAGTAGAGAGTGCAGCACTGTACCTTGCAGCCGAGGGAGAGGTCCTCTCTTGTCGGGTAGTGTTTGATCATTAAAGGCTGAGAGGTTAAGTGTAAGACCATTGAGGTTTATACCTGATGGGCTAATTTTGCATCTATCCACAGTCCTTGGGCCTTCATAAGATGGCTGGAGCCAAGGACCATTTAGTGTAAGTGTTGGGCCCATTAAGAGCCCATAGTGATGAACTCAGGGGTTCATTGTATTCAGCAGTGAATTCGGGCAGGCCTTGTAACAGAGGCTAGGCTGAACCCATGTGGCTGATATGTAGATCACTGTTAGGGTACCACACCATACAAAGAGAGCGAAGCTAGCCAGCATTAAAAGGAAGTGAGCCAGAAACCTTAATGGGCCTAAAGCCCATTTTGTACTAGGTTAATTGGATTAATTAAATAGGGACGGATCTGGGTTTGGATCTGTAGATAAGGATAAGAGGATAACTCTTATCCACTTAAAGAGTCCAGATCCAAATAAAGATTTGGATCAATGAACTCCTAATTTGATTAGGAATAGCTGATCTTTATCTACAGATAAGATAAGGGATTAACCTTATCACTTAAAGAGTCCAGATCCAAATAAAGATTTGGATCAGGAGACTCCTAATCAGATTAGTAGGTTGTTTGTTTAAGGCTATAAATAGACAACAGGGCAGACCTGAAAAAGACACATAGACATTATAGAAGACAACTTATTTAGACTGATCTTGCCTTCAGTTATTTTTCTTCCTGCTCTTGCCGCTCTACCCTGTTCGATCTCCAATTCTTGGATCTGATCAAGATTTGATCTTGATATTGTTTCTTGCTAGAAGAAATAATTTTGAAGTTGTGCTCACTACCCCATTCGATTCTTGCTGAAGAATCATAAGTTCTTGGTGAAGAACAACTTGCTGATCTTGCCTCATCCTAAGCTGTGTCATCTTCAGTGGATAGAGGATTTGGTACACTCATTGGGCATGAGCACTTGCGTTTGGAGGAATTTTTTGCATGGATTCCATATCAGGTATATCTCTCTCCCTAATCTTGGTCTCAGATTTGGTCCAGTTTGGTTACAAGAACGAACCTTGAAAATGCAGTTTTCTAAATTGGGAATAGGATTCCTGGATGGGAGTAAAGAAATTTTTGAAATTTCGCCCAACCTTCCTGTAGGGTTCGGCCATCCATATGATGGATCTCCCATCCCTTCAGTGGTATCAAAGCTTGGTTTAAATCTTGAACCAAATTAGATCAGATCTAGATTTGTGCAAATGGGCAGAAGGCGTTATACCCGATTTGCGTAGTTAGCATTTTTTTTGGGAATTGGTTCCCAGATTATGGGCGGATGATCTGAAAAATAAATCTTTATTATTCTGCCATGTTTATAGAATTGTTTTGTAAATGTTTCTTGAATATTTAGGCTGCACATGTGATGGAGATCAAATCCTTTTGGTGCCAAGATTGGCGCACCTTACTATTTCTTTTCTATTCAATTTGGTTTGTAAATAATTTTTTTAGACAAATTTTATAGGAATTTGATGTGATTTAATAATAAAAAAAATTAGGGTTGTCCATTTTATTTCCATCTGGAGATTGCTGGAGTGCGCAACAGAGGAGAAGAAAATTTCGCAGAAAGAAGTTTTGCGATATGCGATTTTGCAGATATCTATTTTGCAATCTGCGATTAACTGTTCTTCGCAAGTTTGCAAGATGTCTAAGAAAATCACAGTGCAGCCCTCTATTTTCGTTCTCTTGTTAATTTGATTATCTTGAATTGGACACCAAAACTTGCGCCGATTTATACAAGATTTGGTCCAAACTGGTTGGACCAAATTGTTGGTTCAATGGGATTGGTTTTGTTGACCCAAATTTGATTTAGGCCAGAGGGTTGATGGCCCACTTCATGTTTTAATTTGGACAACCCCTATAAAAACCCAATTTTAATATGATAAAATTGAATGAGCCCTAATTTAGCTACATGGGCCGAACTGCCTTTTGTAGTTCAACCCATGTACCTAGATAATGTTATATGATAACATTATGGGCTCTGTTGGGCTGATACTAATTTAATCAAATTAATTTAGGGTTTTACAGATATTTTAATTGATTGGATCAATTTGTTTCACGCATGTGATGTATAGATGTGTGATGTGCTACATACATGGGCCATAAGCACTTGGCCCATGCTAATTCGATAGTGGCTCTTTCGCACACTATGAAAGAATGCACATCATTTCCATGGTGTCCATAAGATCATTGGATGATCTCCCGACCTGATGGGCCCCATATCAACTTCCTCCACAAGAGCCCTTCTGATGTCCAAGAAATTGAACAAAGTTACTAAGAGCCCTGCTTTGGATCGTCTGGGTGATAGGACTTTTGAGGCCCGCAGGAGAGAATATCAAGAATGGGAAGAAAAAGACTCTCTTGCCCAGTGCTACATCATAACCTCCTTAGACAATCAGATACAGTGACAGTTTGATTAAATCGAAGTGTCCAAGAAATAAGGATATCTTTACGATGGGGTCCTATGCAGTTAGCTAGAAAAGCAGCAAACAGGGGTCCATAGCAAATTCTACAACCGAGGCCGAGTACATTGCCGCAAGTGAAGTTGCCAATGAAGCCATAAGGATGAAAAAGTTCATTTAGAAATTATGAGTAATTCTTTCCAATACATCACCCATTCCATTGTTGTGTGACAACTTGATGAGAACGGAAAATATCAAATTTTTCTATCTTAATAATTAGCCTTTTATGTTTATTTTATGCCCAAATGCACTCATAATTCTTATATTTTGGTTTAAGGCACGAAAGGAGGCGTTAGGTGAGAAACAAGGCTAATCGGGTCATTTTATACAGTTTCAGCGCCGTGTGGTATATTGAGCATAACTCTCTCATACAGACTCCGATTAAGATGATTCAAGATGCATTGGAAAGATAAGGTAACGTTACACAACTTTCTTGTTTCGCGTTTTGATATATTCGGAATGAATCGAAGTCAAAATGGGGCCCGAATGCACTACAACTGCACTGGTGACGTGTTGAAGACGTTCCTTAGCCTTGAAGCTTTCATCCGCGATTTCACCATTCTCCCACTCACACAAGAACTTTGTTTTATCTTATTTTTGAGTCTTTTCTTGATAAATCAGACTTGTAGATTAACCTAGAGGAATTTTAGGAGATTTTGTAGGCTTCTCTTGGGGGAAGTAGATAAGGGGAGAAAACCCTAGAGAGAAGGCAAGCAGATTGGGAGCAACCGAACCTCTCTTCTCTTCGCCCCTCTTCTTGATTCTCTGATTTTCTTGGAGTTTTCACCATGACCATGCGTGGCTAAAACTCTTGTACTTGGTCGAAGGAAACAAAAGCCTCAGAATCCACCAAACAGTGAGATCTAATTTGATTGCTAGGAAGGCCTACTAGTTTATTATTCGTTACAATCTATTGCTAGATTAGATATCAAATCTGTAATTGTTTGATCCCTTTAATTTGTGAAGCAACTAAGGTTTAATGATTTGCTGCATCAAAAATTGTTAGATCATAGGAAGGACACTCGACTGAATTAAATGCAACCGCTTGTGATTGTGTTGTTTAGCTTCATCGATCTCTAATGCTTAATGCTATTGCTGGATTAAATCTTTAACGCTTGTTTAGGGGTTGTTCAGTAGTAAGGGTTAAGAGGATCGCTTGTTTTCCGATTAACTGATATTAGGAAGATGCAGGAAAATAATTCCTACGATGAATATTCAAAGTGTGAATTGATTTATTTTTGCATCGATGAACAGTAGTGAAATTTTGATGGTGGATGTTATCCTATACCGAGATTCGTTCTTTTGGTTAATTACAGCACTCTAAATTGCCTTGCTTCCCATTTAAATTTTGTTCTTTTTAATCCTGATTTTCTTTCTTTCAAATCTGCTTTTCGTTACACACACCCCCCTCCATCTTTGATTCACGTAGCACATAACTCAGGTTAGATATTCTTTGTGGGAACGATCCTTACTCACACTACTACATTTTACTCTCACGAGTATAGGTTTTATTTTTGGGTGCCTACGATAGCACACCAAATTTTGGTGCCGTTGTCGGGGAGTTTTTCTATTATCTTTTTGTGCTTCTTGTGATCATTATTTTGTTTTTGAATTTTTGAAAAAAAAAAAATTTATAGATTACTTTGATTGTTACCACTTGGAACGAGATGAAGAGGCTATTCCTAGAAAAGTACTTCCCAGCTTCAAGGGCGGCCAATATCAGAAAAGAAATCTGCAGTATAAGGCCATACAATGGGGGAGTCCCTACATGAATACTAGGAACACTTTAAGAAATTATGTGCAAGCTGCCCCCATCATCAAATCAGTGAGCAGCTACTTATCCAGTATTTCTATGAGGGTCTTCAACCCACTGATAGGAGCATGATTGATGCTGCTAGTGGAGGAGCTTTAGTGGATAAAACCCCCGAGGCCGCGAGAAATCTGATTGCAAACATGGCGGCCCTTTCTCAACAATTCAGCTATAGGCTTAACCCTCCATCAAAGCATGCTAATGAGGTAAATATCTCTTCCCTTGAACAACAAATTGCAAGTCTGACTTCTCTTGTTCGTCAAATGGTTGTAGGTAAAATGCAAACGGTGAAGGCTTGCGGGATATGTTTGATAGTAGGGCATCCAACTGATATGTGCCCAACTCTTCAAGAGGAGCCCGTTGAGCAAGTAAATGCGGTAGGTGGTTTTCCAGGACAACCACAAAGGAAATATGATCCCTATTCGAGCATGTATAATCCAGGATGGAGGGATCACCCCAATCTCAGCTATGGGAATCCACAGAACCACCCAAGTTTTTCGCAATATCATCCAAATTTCCAGCAATATCAGCCGCACCCCCCTAGACGGTAGCCAGCCCAAACTTCTAATTCAGGTATGTCTTTAGAGGATATTGTCAAATCTCTTGCCACTAACACTTTGCCGTTTCAGCAGGAGACAAGGGCCAGTATCCAACATTTGGACAATCAGATGGGCCAAATGGCGACCGCAATTAATCAGTTAGAGGTGTAGAGTTTAGGGAAATTACCCTCTCAACCGATTGTGAACCCAAAAGAAAATGCAAGTGCAATCGTTTTGAGAAGTGATGAAGAGGTTGAAACTCCAACAAGGGCAGCCCCTGCATTGCCGAACCAAGAAAACGAGAAAGATATCATTCCTGATGATGAAGTACCTAAGCGTAAGTTTCCACCTCTTTCTGATTATAAACCAGTACCTCCTTTTCCTAATGCTTTAGCAGGTTCTAGAAAAGATGAGCAGTATAAAGATTTTTATGAGACTTTTCGTAGATGTGAGGCAAATATTCCCCTTTTTAATTCTCTTAAACAAGTACCTCATTATGCTAAATTACTGAAAGAATTGTGTACACATAAGAGGAAACAGAAACTAAAATGATGTGAAAAGGTGAGAGTAGGGGAGAATGTTTCTGCAGTTATTCAAAGAAAATTCCCTACAAAGTGCAAGGATCCAGGTATGTTTACTATCCCCTGCATGATAGGTAACACTAGAATTGAGAAGGCCATGATAGGCTTAAGAGCTTCTATATGTCATGCCATATTCTATATATGCTTCTTTGAAACTTGGACCTTTGAATAAAACTAGTGTAGTGATTCAATTGGCTGATAGATCTAATGCCTATCCTAAGGGTGTAGTTGAGGATGTTCTTGTAAAAGTAAATGATTTGGTTTTTCTTGCTGATTTTTATGTGTTTGATATGGATAATGGTGATTAAACCACTCCTATTCTGCTAAGAAGACCATTTTTAAAAACATCCAAGACTAAGATAGATGTTTATAGTGGCACACTCACCATGGAATTTGATGGTAAGATTGTTAAGTTTAATATTTATGATGCCATGAAATATCCTATTGATGATACTCTTATTTGTTCTATTGATGCAATTGATTCTTTGGCACAGGAAATCTTTGAACTTAATGGAAAGGATGGATTAGAAGTTTCCATTAGTAAGCATCTTGAGAAAGAGGAGTCAATGCTGAATGCTGATTTGTAGGCCCCCATTCTAGAATTGAAGCCTCTCCCAAATCACCTCAAGCACGTATTCCTTGGAGACGGAGAGACATTACCAGTGATCATCTCTAGTAGCCTTAGCGCACCACAAGAAGAGCAGCTTGTGTAGGTTCTCAAGGAGCATAAGATGACTATCGGTTGGATGATTGCGGATATCAAAGGAATCAGCCCGTCTACATGCATGCATCACATCTTACTTGAAGAGCAAGCAAAATCTTCCTATCAACCACAAAAAAGGCTGAACCCACCCATGATGGATGGAAGGGGAAAGCACCAGAAGTTGCAACCACAAGAGTTAGAGGATCCAATTTATGATGATTAAAAACAAGGAAGTTTGTTTTTCTTTTTTTTTTTCTCTTCTTGTTTTTGCATTTATAGTTTAGTTATTTCCACCTTTTCTTTGCATTTCACCTTACATTGGGGACAATGTAAGTTTTAAGTGTGGGGGAGGGGATTTAGGTTAGAGTTTAGGTTGCGTTTCAAAATTTAATTTATGTTGTGTTTTTCTGCATTTGTTCAAAAAAAAAAACTCAACTCTTTTGGAATCAAATGAAACAGTGTTCTAGGACAACTCTTATGAATTTGGTAAAGAAATATGATTAGGGAATACAGGATTCATCTGAGGCCACTCCCTTTTAAGCTAGTCCTAAATTCAGGTTTAAGTAAATAGGGTAAATATTTTACCAAACAATTCAATTGGTAGGACGGAGCATAAAATGCACCTACCAACCAAGCAATTCAATAGTAAGATGGAGCATAAAATGCACCTACTACCCAGCAATTCAATCAGTATGACGGAGCATAAAATGTACTCACTTCCACCAAGAAAAAAAAAAGAGGAGATAAAAAAATGTTTTCCCTAGTTTACTACCTGGTTTGTAGTAGT
This sequence comes from Nelumbo nucifera, assembly GCF_055504915.1. Taxonomy (NCBI): domain Eukaryota; kingdom Viridiplantae; phylum Streptophyta; class Magnoliopsida; order Proteales; family Nelumbonaceae; genus Nelumbo; species Nelumbo nucifera. The sequence continues at coordinate 38,078,630 of NC_142655.1, read as the reverse complement.
AAAAAAATTGGATTGGTGGATGGATGAGTCGTGTATAACTTGGTTGTGTTGATTTAATGGTTTGCATCAGTTAACCTAGAATATTTGTGGAAAAAGATGAAGGGAGATTGAGTTTAACTTTGGTAGAATAGTTTGCTTAAGTTCTGTCTTGCCTGAGGACGGGCAAGGTCTAAGTGTGGGGGGATTTGATGAGAACGAAAAATATCATATTTTTCTCCCTTAATAATTAGCCTTTTATGTTTATTTTATGCCAAAATGCACTCATAATTCTTATATTTTGGTTTAAGGCAGGAAAGGAGGCGTTAGGTGAGAAACAAGGCTAATCGGGTCATTTTACACAGTTTCGGCTTCGTATGGTAGGTTGAGCATAACTCTCTCATCCGGACTCCGTTTGAGATGATTCAAGATGCGTTGGAAAGTCAAGGAAAAATTATACAACTTTTATGTTTTGAGTTTTGATAGACTCGGAATGAAGGGAGGTCAAAATCGGGCCCAAATTCACTGCAACTGCATTGGTGACGTGTTGAAGACATTCCTTAGCCTTGAAGCTTTCATCCGCGATTTCACCATTCTCCCACTCACACAAGAACTTTGTTTTATCTTATTTTCGAGTCTTTTCTGGATAAGTCAGACTTGTAGATTGATCTAGAGGAATTTTAAGAGATTTTGTAGGCTTCTCTTGGGGGAAGTAGATAAGAGGAGAAAACCCTAGAGAGAAGGCAAACAGATTGGAAGCAGCCGAACTTCTCTTCTCTTCTCTTCTCTTCTCTTCGCCCCTCTTCTTCATTCTCTGATTTTCTTGGAGTTTTCACCATGACCATGCGTGGATAAAACTCTTGTACTTGGTCAAAGGAAGCAGAAACCTCAGAATCCACCAAACTGTGAGATCTAATTTGGATTTTATTGTTTAATTCATGCTTTGGATATCATATGTTCTTCTATGTTTATATCTATGATTGCTTCATTTGATTGCTAGGAAGGCCTACTAGTTTATTATTCGTTACAATCTATTGCTAGATTAGATATCAAACCTGTAATTGTTTGATCCCTCTAATCTGCGAAGCAACTAGGGTTTAATGATTTGCTGCGTAAAAAATTGTTAGATCATAGGAAAGACACTCGACAGAATTAAATGCAACCGCTTGTGATTGTGTTGTTTAGCTTCATCTATCTCTAATGCTTAATGCTATTGCTGGATTAAATTTTTAACACTTGTTTAGGGGTTATTCAGTAGTAAGGGTTAAGAGGATCGCTTGTTTTCCGATTAACTGATATTAGGAAGATGCAGGAAAATAATTCCTACGATGAATATTCAAAGTGTGAATTGATTTATTTTTGCATCGATGAACAGTAGTGAAATTTTGATGGTGGATGTTATCCTATACCAAGATTCGTTCTTTTGGTTAATTACAACACTCTAAATTGCCTTGCTTCCCATTTAAATTTTGTTCTTTTTAATGTTGATTTTCTTTCTTTCAAATCTGGTTTTCGTTACACACACCCCCCTCCATCTTTGATTCACGTAGCACGTAACTCAGGTTAGATACTCTTTGTGGGAACGATCCTTACTCGCACTACTACATTTTATTCTCATGAGTATAGGTTTTATTTTTGGGTGCCTACGATAGTATGCCACAACACTGGAGCCATTGCTCCGGTTAAGGAGGCACGAGCCCACTCGATGTTAAAGCACATCGAGAGGAAGTACCATGTACTACGGGAGATAGTTGGAAGAGGGGACGTCTTGATCCAAAATGTAGCATCAGCGGAAAATGTAGCAAACCCATTGACTAAGCCATTAACACAGAAAGTGTTTAAGAACCACGTGAAAAGTATGGGAATCCGGTTTGTACCCGATTGGGCCTAAGTGCAAGTGGGAGTTGTTAGACAGTGTATGCCCTTAGCTCCAATCATCATAATGTACAACATTATGACATTTATTATAAATGAATAAAGTACATATTTGATTCATGTTATTCTGGTGTGTTTCTGTCTAATTCCCTTAAACTGGACACGTATGAGACTCGTGTTAGTTTAGAATCTTCACAACCGTTGGATAGATTTGGAGAGATTTATCCTGTCATGGCTGACACTGATGTACTGCCAAGTTGGTTGGGGTGGCTTGCCTCAGTTGCTAGGGTGACACTTGAGGTACATGCAGTGTGAGTTTTCTTCAAACCCTGAACCGGACCAAAATTCCAGTATTGCCCTAGACCTTGGAGATAGATGGGAAAAACTGGAATGTTACACCTGACCCCTAGACTCGATTATGATACTGCACTAGGTGTCGGATTGGGCTATCTTTGATATGCCAATCAATGAGATCCTTAGAGGGGTCAAAACCTGTGTATGTTGGGACAGTCCGGGAATTCATATGAGTGTGTGATCATAGTAACAGGATCAACCCCTTTGTCGGACAATGTGAATGATTAGGAAAATGCACTCTCTCTAATGGAAACCTAAACTGTCGGCAGTGGATTTCAAATGTGTTTGAAATTTGGTTTTGCAACATATAGTTATATAAAGATACAGTTATATATATTATAGTTTCAAAATGTTTGCAAAAGGTTTTAATTCATAGGATCCATGTGAATAGAGAGTGCAGCACTATACCTTGCAGCCGAGGGAGAGTTCCTCTCTTGTCGGGCAGTGTTTGATCATTAAGAGTTGAGAGGTTAAGTGTAATACCATTGAGGGTTATACCTGATGGGCTAATCTTGCATCTACACACAGTCCTTGGGCCTTCATAAGATGGCTGGACCCAAGGACCATTTAGTGTAAATGTTGGGCCCATTAAGAGCCCATAGTGGTAGACTTAGGGGTTTATTGTATATAGCAGTGAATTCGGCTAGGCCTTGTAACAGAGGCTGGGATGAACCCATGTGGCTGATGTGTAGATCAATGTTAGGGTCCTACGCCATACAAAGAGAGCCAAGCTAGCCAACATTAAAAGGAAGAGAGCCAGAAAACTTAATGGGCCTAAAGCCCATTTCGAACTAGGTTAATTGGATTAATTAAATAAGAGCGGATCTGGGTTTTGAGCTGGGTTATTAAATAGGGGGGGATCTGGGTTTGGATCAGTAGATAAGGATAAGAGGATAACTCTTATCCACTTAAAGAATCCAGATCCAAATAAAAATTTGGATCAAGGAACTCCTAATTCGATTACGAATAGTTGATCTTTATCTACAGATAAGATAAGGGATTATCCTTACCACTTAAAGAGTCCAGATCCAAATAAAGATTTGAATCAGGAGACTCCTAATCATATTAAGAGGTTGTCTCTTTAAGGCTATAAATAGAGAGCCAGGCGGACCGGAAAAAGACACACAGACATTACAGAAGACAACCCAGTTAGACTGATCTTGTTTTTAGTTCTTTTTCTTCCTGCTCTTGTCGCCCTACCCTATTCAATCTCCAATTCTTTGATCTGATGAAGATTTGATCTTGATGTAGTTTCTTGCTAGAAGAAACAATTTTGAAGCTGTGCTCACTACCCCATTCGATTCTTGCTAAAGTATCACAAGTTCTTGGTGAAGAACAACCTACTAATCCTGTCTCATCCTAAGCTGTGTCATCTTCATTGGAGGGAGGATTTGGTACACTCTTTGGGCGTGAACACCTGCATTAGGAGGAGATTTTTGCATGGATTCCATATCAGGTATATCCCTCCCTAATCTTGGTCTCAGATTTGGTCCTTTGGTTACAAGAACAAACATTGAAAATGCAGTTTTCTAAATTTTGAAATTTCCCCTAACCTTCTTGCAGGGTTCGGCCATCCATATGATGGATCTCCCATCCCTTCAACAGGCACGTGGGATTAATTGTATAACGGGTTCTTTTCTTTATTATTATCCGATGTAGTTTCAGTTATATTTGTTTCTAGAGAAGGATGGAGAACGTAGAGACCATTCTAAAGTTCTTCATACGCTACGAATTTGTTATTCCTTTTGATAGTAATCACATTACTAAAAAGAACACAATAACCATCCACACACAGTTTTGAAATAGAAATCAAATTTCTTCTCAAATTGGGTACATAAAGATAATCTTGTATTGTAATTATTCCTTTTCTGAAATACAATTCTATAGTTCCTATGACTATAGCTTTAACACTTGCAGAAGTCCCCAAGTAAAGAATTACTTCTCCGTCACTCAGTTTTCTACTTGTTCTGAACCCCTGCAATGTATTACATGCCTGAGTAGAAGCCCCAGAGTCAATACACCAGGAAGCAGAAGTGACCAACATATTGGCCTCTATGACAAAGGATTCGAAATTACCTTGTTTCTTGGTTTCCAGGTACTGAGGACAAATCCTCTTCTAGTGGCTGGTCTACTTTCCAAAGTGATAGGCATCTGATGCCTTGTCCTTCTTCTGCTTTTTAGGCTTGCTAGTTTACTTATGAGGTTTGTTCTTTGCCTTCCTCTTCTTCTTGCCCGATTTGCCACCTTCAACAAGGATGGTTATGGGCTCATCCTTCTTTATCAGTTCTTTGGCCCTTTGCAACATATTGTTGAGTTCCTGAAGGCTAACATTTAGCTTGTTCATATTATAGTTCATTGTGAACTGATAGAAGGAAAGAGGCAAAGAGTTCAGGATGGCATCAAATTTGGTGACATGATCTAGCCCAGATCCAAGAGCCTCTAGTTCATTGATGTATCCCATCATCTTAAGACAATGGTCATGAACTAGCTGGTTCTTGGACATTTGTGCGGTCATAAACTACTTTAGGATCTTCTGACGAGTAGAATGATTCTACTCTTCATACATGGTCCTTAGACTATCCAAAATATCCTTGGACACTTTGATTTGATCAAACTGTCGATGTATCTAATTGTCTAAGAAGGCTATGATGTAGCACCGGGCAAGAGAGTTTTTCTCTTCCCATTCTTGATATTCCCTCCTACGGGCTTCATAAGCCCTATCACCCGGACGATCCGGAGCAGGGTTCTTAGCAACTTTGTCCAATTTCTTGAACGTCAGAACCAGCAAAAGGTTACGGAACCAGTCAGTGTAATTTGGGCCCTTAAGCTTATTATCATCCAACAGTTTGGTGAATTGTCCATTTGCCTTTTCTGATAAAAGGTAAAGCAAATATTAGTCCACAACTTGATTTGATTCTTGTTATCTACATAGATATGGCTTTTAATCTATGTTTCATTTCCATTTAGTCATCTCTGAGACTTCCCTCCTGTCTCAGTGACGGAGACTGTGAACTATGTTTCTGGAAATGTGGGAGACCACATACAGTGGATGGGGCCAACTGTTTTAGCTGCATAACCCCACCACTTTTTGTGAAGGATTACATCCACTCATCTCATGAGCTTTCCCTTTGGCATCTGTCAAATATGGTTCATTGCCATTTTAGGTTAAACCTTTCTGTCCAGTAAGTGCTTACCCATCATATTCGTGAACGCCAAGGTACCATGAGAGAGTCTTCCATTTTAGGATTGGCCCCACCCACATCGGTCTTTGACACCCCTATCTTCTTATGAAACAACCCAACAGTTCTAGCAACAAATGGATAGCCCAATTTTATGGTGCATCTCCTCATTACTAAAGGACCCATCTTCATGCTTATGATGGAAGGCCTTTAGAGAGTTCATCATATGAATCTCTCTATCACATGCACTTATGTTTCAGTGGAGGGAATGAAATATTATGCCCTAGTTTTATTTAGGTCAAACCAAAGTGGCTCCTACTGGCTTTCTCTAAGATAGATTTAAATGGGCCCTAAATAGCTAGGGTTCCTGTATGGTTCGTCTTGGGGAGGAAGCTGATGTGGGGCCCATCAAATGGGGAGATCATCCAGTGGTCTTTATGGACACCATGGCAATGATGTGCATTTAGCCATAGTGTGCGAAAGATCCACTATTGAATTAAAATGGTTCAAACACTTCTGGTCGATATACGTAGTACATCACACATCCATACATCACATGCATGAAACAAATTGATCCAATCAATTAAAATATCTGTAAAACCCTTAATTAATTAGATTAAATTAGTATCAGCCCAACAAAACACATAATGTTATCATATAACATTATCTAGGTGCATGGGTTGTACTGCAAAAAGCAGTTAGGCCCATGTAGCTAAATCAGGGCTGATTCAGCTTTATCATATTAAAACTGGGCTTTTACAGAGGTGGGCTGAATTAAAACTTGAAGTGGGCCATCAACACTCTGGCCTAAATTGAATTTGGGTCAGAAAAACCAATCCCATCGAACCAACAATTCGGTCAAACCAGTTTGGTCTAAACCTGTACAAATCGGCCGAAGTATTGGTGTCCAGTTCAAGATTTAATTCAAGAATAATGATCTGAAAAATAAATTAATTCAAGATAATCAAATTATCAAGAAAGCAAAATCAGAGGGCTACACTGTGATTTTCTTGGACATCCAGCAAACCTGCAAAGAACAATTAATTGCAGATTGCAGAATCGTTATCTACAAAATCGCACATCGCAGAACTTCTTTCCGTGAAAAGTTCTTATCCTCTATTGCGCACTCCAGCAATCTCCTGATGGAAATAAAATAGAAAAACCTAATTTTTCTATTATTACATTACATTGAATTCCTATATAAATTGTCTAAAAAAAAATTATTTACAGACCAAATTGAATAGAAAAGAAACAACAGGGTGAGCCAATCTTGGCATCAAAAAGATTCTATCTCCATCACATGTGCAACCCAAATATTCAAGAAACATTCACAGAATAATTATATAAATATAACAAAATAATAAAGATTTATTTTCTAGATCATCCGCCCATAATCAGGGAACCAATTCCAAGAAAAAACACTAACTGCATAAATCTGGTAGAACGCCTTCTGCCCATTTGCACAGATTCAGATCTGATCTAATTTGGTTCAAGACATGAACCTGGCTCTGATACCACTAAAGGGAAATGGGAGATCCATCATATGGATGGCCGAACCCTACAGGAAGGTTGGGCAAAATTTCAAAAATTTTTTTACTCCCATCCGGGAATACTATTCCCAATTTAGAAAACTGCATTTTCAAGGTTCGTTCTTGTAACCAAACTGAACCGAATCTGAAACCAAGATTAGGGAGGGATATACCTGATATGGAATCCATGCAAAAAAGCTCCTCCCAGCGCAGGTGTTCACGCCTAAAGAGTGTACCAAATCTTCCCTCCATTGAAGATAACATAACTTAGGATGAGGCAGGATCAACAGGTAGTTCTTCACCAAGAACCTTTTGATTCTTCAACAAGAATCGAATGGGGTAGTGATCACAACTTCAGAATTGTTTCTTCAAACAAGAAACAATATCAGGATCAAATCTTGATCAGTTCCAAGAATTGGAGATCGAAAAGGGTAGGGTGGCAAGAGCAGGAGGAAAAAGAACTGAAGGCAGAATCAGTCAAACTGAGTTGTCTTCTATAATGTCTGTGTGTCTTTTTCAAATCTGCCATGCTCTCTACTTATAGCCTTAAAGAGACAACCTCCTAATCTAATTAAGAGTCTCATGATCCAAATCTTTATTTGGATCTGAACTCTTTAAGTGATAAAGATAATCCCTTATTTGATCTGCAGTTCAAGATCAGCTTATTCCTAATCAAATTAGGAGTTCCCTGATCCAAATCTTTATTTGGATCTAGACTCTTTAAGTGGATAAGAGTTATCTTCTTAACCTTATCTGCTGATCCAAACCCAGATCCGCCTTTATTTAATTAACCCAATTAACGTAGTTCAAAATGGGCTTTAGTTCCATTAAGCTTTCAGGCTCACTTCCCTTTAATGTTGGCTAGCTTGGCTCTCTTTGTATGGCGTGGGACCCTATCATTGATCTACACATCAGCCACATGGGTTCAGCCTAGCCTCTGTTACAAGGCCTGCCCAAATTCACTGCTGAATACAGTGAACAACTGAGTCCATGACTATGGACTCTTAGTGGACCCAACATTTACACTAAATGGTTTGGGTCCAACCATCTTATGAAGGCCCAAGGACTATGGGCAGATGCAAATTAGCCCATTAGGAATATCCCTTAATGGTCTTACACTTAACCTCTCAGCCCTTAATGATCAAACACTGCCCAATAAGAGAGGACCTCTCCCTCGGCTGCAAGGTACAATGCTGCACTCTCTACTCACATGGATCCCGGGAATTAAAACCTTTTTGTAAACAATTTGTAAAACCATAATTTATAAGTTTATCTTTATATAAATATATTTTGCAAAACTAAATTTCAAACACATTTAAAATCCACTGTCGGCAATTTAGGTTTTCATCAGAGAGAGTGCAATTCCCTGATCATTCACTTTGTCCGACAAAGGGGCTGATCCTATCACTATGATCAACCACTCAGATGAATTCTCGAACTATCCCAACATACCCAAGTTTTGACCCCCTCTAAGGATCTCATTGATTGGCAAATCAAGGACAACCCAATCCGATACCTAGTGTAGTACCATAATCTAGTCTAGGGGTTAGGTGTAACATTCCAGTTTTGCCCATCTGTCTCCAAGGTCCAAGGCAATACTGGAATTTGGTCTAGTTTAGGGTTTCAAGAAAATGTACACTACATGTACCTCAGGTCTCACTCTGGCAGTTGAGACAAGCCACCCCAACCAACTTGGCGGTACATCAGTGTCAGCCTTGGTAGGATAAATCTCCCAGATCTATCCAACGACTGTGAAGATTCTAAACTAACACGAGTCTCATATGTGTCCAGTTTAAGGGTATTACATAGAAACACACCACAATAACATGAATCAAATATGTACTTTATTCATTTACAATAAATGTCATAATGTACATCATGCTGATTGGAGCTAAGGGCATACACTATCTAGCACTTCGGTATTGGTTTCCCTAAGTCCCTTGCCTCTTTACCTCTTTTTCTCAGTCTAGAGGAAGTTGGGAATGCAAGTTTCCCAACATTTTAGGACTTCAAGCAATCTAAAACTAAACTAAAGTAGAGGGATGGTGGAATGAGAGGCTTACCTCTCGTATATGACATTGAAGCAAACTTTCCACCAACTAAAAAGACTACAAACTAAACTTGAGTAAGGTAGGAGCTGGGTTGAGCATTTATGGTGTTAAGTTGGAAAACAAGGGATGAGCCTTGAGCTTGGCTTCAAGGATTTCGAGATTTCAAGCAGAATTGTTGTGTTACAGAAGTTGGAAAACTGCTCGCCCCTCCTCTAGCTCGAGTTGGGCCTCTATTTATAGAGAAAATGGAGGGAGATGGGTCTGAAACTCATCTAGCTATAGTGTCGGTGATTCAGTAGAGTTTTTTCACTAAAATAGGCAAGGGTTTTTAGAGAGAAGGGCCTGTAGTTGGCCCTTCCTTCTTTATTCAACAAATAATCTCGATTTTGGATGGCTTCTTATGGATTTCGTATGTCCAATGAGGGATTGGGGCGTGCCAGATGTTGCAGCCCCATATTTGGGGCTGACAGTGGCAAAAAACATAAATTTGATGAACTTTTAAAAGTGGTTTTATCCTTTCTTAATTTTAAGTGGGGGCTTGTTTGGTATTTTGAGCTCTTTAAGCCTATTCAGCTCAAATTCATTGGTCCAGGTGTTTTAAAGGGGTTAAGTAAGGATCTGACGCTAGTCCTCACCCACTTAAGATCCTAGGTTGGATAACTGAAGTGACAGTTCAATCTGGAGTGTCAAAAAGTTACCTCTCTAGTTTAACGATCAATCGGATGAATCTGGTTATGAAATTTGGCATGATGGGTTTTTTTTGGGTCTCTGAACACAACGGTGGGGTTTGATTGGACAAATTGGGTCGGGGTGATTGAGATCTGTTGTGTGATTTATGTATAGTTAATTCAAGCAAGTGTACCTTAGTCAAATGTGTGTATAATGATGAGAAAAGTGTTGATCCCACAAAGACTAGATCACAGTACCAAATCAATTTTAAACTAACCTAAGTTCAACTCGTGAATCAATTGAATGAATAAAAACTAAAAGAATTAATGGAAATCCAAGAACTTAATAAAAACTGAATTGATGGATGAATGCAGGTAGGGTTTAGATTTCATTAAATCAAGGATACATAATTACCTATTCAATCCAACTCAAGACCGAAATTACCCTAAGGTATATTAAAGTTATTTGCATGTGATAGTGGATTTCCCTAAATTAATTAATAAGCTTTCTCAAGTCATATTAATCCTTTATTAATCCAATTCTACCATCAAATTTGTAAGTAGTTGTCAATAGGAAAAATAAGCATTAATTTCTTTGGAAACCTCTAACTATAGAAGGGGATTTGACTCACTGAGCTTCCTTGATTCCCACACATGAGCTATCATGCGATTTTTATTGCCTATGGATCTAATTCATAACAATCCTTTGGTCAGTCATGCATGAATCATCAAATCATTAAAAGATTGGCCAATTCTTTTAGAGCATTAGGCATAGCAATAAAAATTCCTCATGCAAATAATAAAGGTCTTGAATTGAATTAAACAAATAACTATATAATCTTAAGATCAAAATCCATCTAAACCCTAGCTAAGAAATTTTAGCTAGACATCATTAAATTCAACATACTCAAGAAAATTAAAGGGTAAACACAACAAGAACACATCAAAGAATGAATAGAATAACAAGAAAACTTTAGGGACTCCCCATTGTAATTTTTTAAAACGTTCCCAGTATTCATGTAGGGACTCCCCGTTGTACTGCCTTACACTACAAATTTCTTTTCTAATGTTGGCCGCCCTTGAAGCTGGGAAGTACTTCTCCAAAAATAACCTCTTCATCTCGTTCCATGTGGTAATACTCCCGGAGGGTAGATAATAGAGCCAATCCTTCAAAGAAAATGGAAAGGCTCTAAGTTTAATTTGTTCTTCAGTTGCCCCCGTGGGTTTCATACTCGTGCATACCACATGAAGCTCCTTCAAATGCTTGTGAGGATCCTCACCTGCAAGACCATGAAAAGTGGGCAAGAGATGTATCAGTCCATATTTTAATTCAAAAGTAGCATCAGCATCTAAAGCAGGAAATGTTATGCTGAAGGGTTGTTGATTTAAATCAAGGGTGGCAAGCTCTTTCAGAGTTCGATTTCTAACCATGATTTCCTCCTCTCTAAAATCAGAACCGCTAACAGATAGGGAATCAAGAGCTGGATCGTTCTCTTCACAATGACTCCGAGCTTCTCTCCTTAACCTATGCAAAGTTCCCTCTATTTCTGGATCGTACTGCAAATCACCTTGCTTAGAGAATCGAGTTACAGGCATAAATCAAGGAAACCCTAATAACCAATGAACAACATACCAAAAAAAAAGCTAGAATGATGAAAATAAATAAATACATAAATAAACAAAAAATATTCTATGCTAAAACACAAACAATCAAAGTGATCTATATATATATATATTTTTTTTTTTTTCAAAAGTTTCAAGAATGAAACAATGATCACAAGAAGCATAAAAACCGATTAGAAAGACTCCCCGGAAACAACGCCAAAATTTGGCGTGCTGTCATAGGCACCCAAAAATAAAACCTATACTCCTAAAAATAAATGCAGTAGTGCGAGTAAGGATCATTCCCACAGAGAGTATCTAACCTTGTTTGTGTGCTACGTGAACAAAGATGGAGGGGGGGTTTGTATGTAACAAACCAGAATTAAAAGGAAAGAAAATCAGAATTAAAAAGAACAAAAATCAAATGAGAAACAATGCAATTCAGAGTACTAAAATTAATCAAAAGAATGAGTCTTGGTCTAAGTCGACATCCACCATCAGAATTTCACTACTGCTCATCGATGCAAAGATAAATAAATTCAGACGTTGAATATTCATCGTAGGAATTATTTTCCTGCATCTCCTCTCAGTTAATCGAAAAACAAGCGATCCTCTTAACCCTTACTACTGAACAACCCCTAAACAAACATTAAAGATTTAATCCAGCAGTAGCCTTAAGCATTAGAGATCAATGAAGCTAAACAACACAAGCACAAGCGGTTGCATTTAATTCAGTCGAGTGTTCTTCCTAAGATCTAACAATTTCTGACGCAGCAAATCATTAAACCCTAGTTGCTTTGCAGATTAGAGGGATCAAACAATTACAGATCTGATATCTAACTTGGCAGTAGATTGCAATGAATAATAAACTAGTAGGCCTCCCAGCAATCAAACGAAACAATCATAAACATAAACATAGAAGAACATTCGATATTCAAAGTATAAATCAAACAATAAAAATCAAATTAGATCTCACAATTTTGTTGATTCTGAGGCTTCTGTTTCCTTTGACCAAGTATCAGAATTTAGCCATGCATGGTCATGGTGAAAACTCAAGAAAAATCAGAGAGAGAGAAGAGAAGAGAAGAGAGGTGCGGCAGCCCTAGGTCTGATTGTCTTCCTTCTTGTTTTTCCTCTTCTTTTCTTTTCCTCTACTTCCCCCAAGAGAAGTCTACAAAATCCCCTAAAATTTCTCTCTAGACAACAGTGTCCAAGTCTGACTTATCAAGAAAAATATCAATGATAAGATAAAGCAAATTTCTAATGTAAGTGGGAGAGTGGTGATTTTGCATACGAAAACTTGCAGGCTAAGGAATGTTTCCAGCACGTCAGCAATGCGGTTGCAGTTATTTCGGGCCTGATTTTAACCTCGATGCAGTCAGTATCTATCAAAACTCAAAACATGAAAGTTGTAGAGATTTTCCCTATCGTTCCAACGCAGATTGAATCATATCAATAAGAGTTTGGATGAGAGAGTTATGCCCAAATTACGACGTGGTGCCGAAACTGTCCAGAATTACCCGATTAGCCTTATTTTTCACTTAACGCCTCTATTTGTGCCCTAAATCAAAATATAAGAATAATGAGTGCATTTGGGCATCAAATAAGTATAAAAGACTAAATATTAAGGGAGAAAAATATGATATTTTGCATTCTCATCAGTAAGTGAGCACATAGTCTTAATGGGCCTAAAACTCAATTTGAACTGGGCTTAAATTAGTTAATTAAAAGGAGGCAAGATCTGATTTATAATCTGATTAGGATTAAAGGATAAGATAAGTCTTATACATTTAAGAGTCCAGATCCAAATATCAGATTTCGATCAAGAAACTCTCTCCTAATTAGATTAGGAGGCTGATCCAAAGAAGACTATAAATAGGGGGCGAATTCCTCAGTTTTAACACACAACAACTTGCAGAATTCTCTCCTATTCTTGCCATCCATACCAAGTTCAATATCCTCTTGTGGAATTGATTAAGAAAGGTTCTTGATATTTTTTCTTACTTGAAGAAACAATCTGAAGTTGTGCTCATCAGCCCTTGTTGAATTCTGGTTGAAGAATCCTGGTTTTTGCTGAAGAGCATCCTGCTGATCCTGCTTCTTCACACACTGTGTCATCTTTAGAGGAAGCGAGTTTTAGTCTTCTCCTTGGATGTGAACACCTTCATTGGAAGTTATTGCTACTTCGTATTAGGTATATCCCTCTCCTCCCTTTTGATTTTGAGATCTGGTCCGATTTTGGGTTCAGGATTGATCCTTGAAGATGCAGTTTTCTAAAACAAGGAATGCGATTCCCAGATGGGAGAGAGAGAAACTTTTGAAATTTCACCCAACCTTCCTGTAGGGTTCGACCATCAATATGATGAATCTCTCATCCCTTCAGTGGTATCAGAGCTGGGTTCAAGTCTTGAACCGAATTAAATCAGATCTGGATCTGCGCAAATAGGCAGAAGGTATTCTACCTGATTTGCGTAGTTAGCGATTTTTCCTGGGAAATCAATTCCCAGTTTTGGGCGAATGATCTGAAAATAAATCTTTATTATTCTATTATATATTTAGAATTGTTCTATTTATATTTCTTGAATTTTGGGTTGTTCGTATGGAGGAGATCGAAATCTGCGCATCTGCTATTCATTCTTGGTCTGTAAATAATTTTGATTTTGATTTTAATTTTAGATGAAATGTATAGGAATTCGATTCTGATGTAATATTAATAGAAAAATTAGGTTTTCTAGTTTATTTCATTGAAGGCGAAGCTGGAAGCGCGAAGGAGAAAATTTTGCAAATTTGGGTTCGGCAATCTGCGATTTGTAGTTTTAGAAACTGCGAACTGCGAACTAACTTTTGTTTTGTAGGGTTGCAGCCTTACGAACAACCCTCTTGATGTTGTTTACTGATTATTGATTGTCATGTATCAGTTTCTTTATTTTCAGATCATGTTTCTTGAATTGGATCTTGAATTAAACATCCAACCCTTGAACTATTCGAACCAAATTGGTCCAAACTGGTTGGACTGAATCTATGGTTCGATGGGGCTGTTCTCAGCCCTAAAATTTCTTTCATGGGCCGAGGGGTTGATGGTTAATTGCAAAATGAAATTTGGCCAACATCTGTAAAACCCAGTTTTGATTTGATAAAAACTGCTTTAGCCTAATTCGGCATAAATGCTATATGGGTCAAACTGCTCTTTGCAGTTCAGCCCATATACCTAGATAATATTATTTCATAATATTATGGGCTTTAAATGGGCAAAAAAGGTTTTAAAACTTTAATTATGGGTTTTATATTTATTTAATTGATAGGATCAATTATGGATTTCATGAATGTGATGTATGTGTTATGATGTGTTGTGTACATGGGCCATAAGTGCTTGGCCCATGTTAATTCAATAGTGGCTCTTTCAAACACCATGGCTGAATGCACATCATTGCCATGGTGCCCTCAAGATCATTGGATGATCTCCCTTTGTCAGTGGGGCCCACTTTAATTTCTCCCCAAGAGGAACACCCCAGAACCCTAGCCTTTTCGGGCCCACTTTGAATCTGGCTTTTTGAAGGTCAGTAGGAGCCACTTTGGTTTGACCTAAATCAAATCTAGGGGTTTTTTCGTTCCCTCCATTAAATATAAGTGCATGTGATAGGGAATTTCATATGATGAATTCTCTAAAGGCCTTCCATCATTAGTATGAAGATTGGCTGTATTGGTGGGTGGAGATGCACCATAAAATTGGGCTATCCATCTGCTAATGTAGTTGGCTGGATTGCTCCATGAGATGATAGGGGAGTCATAGACCAATGTGGGAGGGGCCTATCCTAAAATGGAAGACTCTCTCATGGTACCTTGTCATTCAAGAACATGATGGGTGAGCACTTACTGGACAGAAAGGTTTAACCTAAAATGGCTATGAACCTTGTCTGATAGAGGCCAAAGGGAAAGCTCATAAGATGAGTGGATGAGATCCTTCACAAAAGGTGGTGGGTTTTGTAGCTGAAATAGTTGGCTCCATGCACCCCATGTGGTTCCCCACATTTCCAGAGACACAACTGTTTCTGTTACTGAAATCAGAGGGAATCTTAGAGATGCCCAAAATGGAAATGGAACATAGATTAAAAGCCCTTTCTATGTGATGACATGAATCAATTAGGTTGTGGACTTATAAATCTGCCTTGCCTTTACCAGAAATGGCAAACGGAATTATGCTGATTGGTTTCAAAACCTTATGCTCGTTCTGATGTCCAAGAAATTGAACAAAATTGCTAAGAACCCTGCTCCGGATCGTTCGAGTGATAGGGCTTTTGAGGCTCAAAGAAGAGAGTATCAAGAAAGGGAAGAGAAAAATTCTCTTGCCTAATGTTATATTATAGCCTCTGTAGGCAATCCGATACATCGACAATTCGATGAGATCGAAGACTATGTATGAAGAGTAGAACTGTTCTACTCGACAAAAGGTCTTAAAATTGTTTATGACCACACAGATGATCGAGAAACAATAGGTTCATGACCATTGTCTAAAGATGATGGGTTATTTCAATGAACTGGAGGCTCTCGGGTCAGGGCTAGATCATGACACCAAAATTGATGTTGTCCTCAATTCCTTACCTCCGTCCTTCAATTAGTTTATCACGAATTACAACATGAATAAGCTAAATGTTAGCCTTCAAGAACTCAGCAATATGTTGGAGAGGGCTGAAGAACTAATTCAGAATGACAAGTTGATAGCCATTCTTGTTGAAGGTGGCAAATCAGGCAAGAAAAAGCGAAAGGTTAAAAGGAAGGCTTAGAAGAAGAGTAGAAAAACCAAAAAGCAGAAGAAAGACAAGGCATCGGATGCCTGTCACTTCTGCAAGTAGACCGGCCACTAGAAGAGGAATTGTCCTCAATACCTGGAGACTAAGAAATAAGGTATGTTTGATTCTTTCATCATAGAGACCAATTTGTTGGTCACTTCTGCTTCTTGGTGTATTGACTCTAGGGCTTCGACTCATGTGTGTAACTCACTGTAGGGGTTCAAGATAAGCCGAAGACTAAGTGATGGAGAAGTGACACTTTACTTGAGGACTTCTACAATTGTTGCAGCTACAACCATAGGAACTGTAGAACTAGTTTTCAAAGAAGGAACAATTGTATTGAAAGATTTTCTTTCCATACCTAATTTAAGAAGAAATCTGATTTCTGTCTCAAAATTGTGCATGGATGTTTATTCTATTTTGTTTAGTAATGTGATTACTATTAAACAGGATAACAAATTCCTAGCATATGGGGAACTTGAGAATGGTCTCTATATTCTCCGTTCCTCTCTTAAAACAAACATTACCGAAACTTCATTGGAAATAATCCCCAAGAAAGGAAACCATGATACAATTAGTCCCACGTGCCTGTGGCATTACCGACTTGGCCACAATAACATAGATCATATCACAAGGTTGGTAAAGGATGGTCCTTTGGATTTTCTAACCATAGAAGATCTTTCAACCTCTGAACCTTGCCGTCAGGGTAAGATGACGAAGCAGCCATTTAACGGTAAGCCTGAAAGATCTATAGGCAGACTTAACCTGATACATACTGATGTATGTGGTCCCCTTAATGTTAGGACACATAATCAACACATTTATTTCATAACCTTTACCGATGATTATTCTCAGTATGGTTACGTATACCTAATGAGACATAAGTCTGAATTATTTGAAAAGTTCAAGGAGTTCAGACAAGAAGTCGAGAGGAGGAACTGCTACTTAAAGGACAATGGGATAATAAAGCCCTTCGATCAGATCGAGGTGGTGAGTATCTCTCTAACGAATTTATGGACTACTTAAAGGATAATGGGATAATATCACAATTAGCCCCTCCCGCTACACCACAGTCAAATGGTATGTCAGAGAGGAGGAACCGGACCCTATTGGATATCGTCCGATCACTTCTCGTCCACACAAAATTGCCTACATCCTTTTGGGGATAGGTATTGGAGACTGCGATTTACGTTCTGAACCGGGTTCCAACCAAATCCGTTCCAAAGACTCCCTATGAGCTTTGGACCAGGAAGAAACCAAGTGTAAGACACTTGAAAATTTGGGGTTGTTCAGCACATGTTAATAGAACTAGTGCTGGAAAATTGGAATCTAAGACCAGCCATTGCCTATTTGTAGGTTACCCTAAAGGCCTTGTAGGTTACCTGTTCTATGATCCAAAGAATAAAAGGTGTTTTGCTGTCAAAATGCCTGTTTCTAAAAGAAGATTACATCCTGGAGAATCTTCAGTAAAAGGTTTTTCTTGGTGAGGAGAGATCAGGAGTAGTGGGAGATGTCCCATAAGCTCCAGATATTCAACCTAGAAGGTATACCCAGGTACGAGGCCACCAGTTCGTTACGGCTATGACCAAGGAAGTTACTTGGTGGAAGCCATGACAAGTGAGGAGGATCCCACAACTTATGCGGAAGCTATGTTGGACATAGATTCCTTGAAGTGGGTAGATGCCATGAAACCCGAGATGGACTCGATGGAGACCAACAAGGTCTGGACTCTTGTGGACCCACCCTATAGGGTGATAACAATTGGTTGCAAGTGGATTTATAAGAGGAAGAAGGGCCCATATGATAACATTGAGACCTAAAACTCGTCTTGTGGAAAAAGGGTACACTAAGAAAGAGGGAATCGACTATGTGGAGACCTTTTGGCCGGTGGCTATGTTGAAGTCTATTAGGATCTTGCTAGCTATAGCAGCATACCATAACTATGAGATTTGGCAAATGGATGTCAAAACCGCATTGCAGAATGGAGATCTTACTAAAGATATCTATATGCAGCAACCGCAAGGATTCATTGTTGCAGGTCAGGAACAAATGGTATGCAAACTTAACCGATCCATATATGGACTGAAGCAGGCTTCTAGGAGTTGGAACATTCGGTTTGACTCTACTGTCAAACAGTTTGACTTTGAGCAAAATCCGGATGAACCCTGTATTTACAAGAAGACCAATGGGGATAAGGTTATGTTCTTGGTTCTGTATGTAGATGACATTCTACTCATTGGGAATTATGTAGAAATGTTAACTACGGTAAAAGTGTGGCTTTCACAACAGTTCTCCATGAAAGATCTTGGAGAAGCCACCTATATCTTGGGACTTCAACTTTATAGAGATTGATCGAAAAGGATAATAGGATTATCCCAGTCTACTTACATTGACAAAATTGTCAAGAGATATAGTATGGAGAACTCCAAGAAAGTAAATGTTCCTTTCAGGCATGGAGTTACTCTCCAAGGGTATGTCTCCCAAGACTCCCGAGGAGATTGATGGCATGAAGGAGATTCCCTATGCCTCATCCGTAGGGAGCATCATGTATGCCATGTTGTACTCTCGTCTTGACATTGCTCAAGCAGTGAGTGTGGTAAGTACATACCAGTCTAACCCAGGATAGGAACACTGGACAACTGTGAAAAACATACTGAAATACCTCTGAAGGATAAAAGAGTTTTGTCTGGTATTCGATGGTAGTTTACTACAGACCCAAGGGTATATTCATGTCGATTTCTAGTCAGATTTGGATGATAAAAAGTCTACATCTGGGTACATCTTTACGATGGGGGCTTGTGCGGTTAGCAAGAAATGTAGTAAACAAGGTTCCACCGCAGATTTCACAACCGAAGCCGAATACATTGCCACAAGTGAAGTTGCTAAAGAAGCCGTTTGGATGAAGAACTTCATTCAGGAATTAGAAGTAGTTCCATCCATCACATCACCCATTCCACTGTTGTGTGACAACAATGGAGCTATAGCTTAGGCTAAAGAGCCACGAGCCACTCAAAGTCGAAGCACATTGAGAGGAAGTATCTTGTACTATGGGAGATAGTTGGTAGAGGGGACATCCTAATTCAGAAAGTAGTGTTAGCGGAGAATGTAGCAAACCCATTGACTAAGCCACTAACACAGAAAGTGTTTGAGAAACACGTGGAAGGTATGGGACTTTGATTTGTACCTAATTGGACCTAAGTGCAAGTGGGAGTTGTTAGACAGTTATGCCCTTAGCTCCAATCAAATTGATGTATCTTTTGACATTTATTGTAAATGAATAAAATACATAATTGATTCATGTCATTGTGGTGTGTTTCTATGTAATACCCTTAAACTGAACACTTATGAGACTCGGGTTAGTTTAGAATCTTCACAACCGTTGGATAGATCTAAGGAGATTTATCCTGCCAAAGCTGACACTAATGTGCCACCAAGTTTATTGAGATGGCTTGTCTCAGCTACCAGGGTGAGACCTGAGGTACATGTAGTGTGGGTTTTCTTGAAACCTTGAACTGGACCAAATTCCAATATTGCCCTGGACCTTGAACTGGAATGTTACACCTGACCCCTAGACTCGATTATGGTACTGCACTTGGTGTTAGATTGAGGTGTCTTTCATATGCCAATCAGTGAGATCCTTAGAGGGGATCAAAATCTAGGTATGCTAGGACAGTCTGAGAATTCATCTGAGTGGGTGATCATAGTGATAGAATCAGCCCCTTTGTCGGACAAAGTAAATGATTGGGGAATGCACTCTCTCTGATGAAAACCTAAACTGCTGGCAATTGTTTACAAATGTTGAGATTTCTTTTGCAAAATATATTTATATAGAGATATACATATGTATATTATGGTTTTAAAATGTTTGCAAAAGGTTCCATGTGAGTAGAGAGTGCAACACTGTTCCTTGCTGCCGAGGGAGGGGTCATCTCTTGTTGGGTAGTGTTCGATCATTATGGGCTGAGAGGTTAAGTGTAAGACCATTAAGGGTAATACCTTATGGGCTAATCTTGCATCTGCCCACAGTCCTTGGGTTTTCATAAGGTGGTTGGACCCAAGGACCATTAAGTGTAAATGTTGGGTCCATTAAGAGCCTGTGGTGATGGACTCAATGGTTCACTGTCTCCTACAGTGAATTCGGCTAGGCCTTGTAACAAAGGCTGGGTTGAACCCATGTAGCTGATGTGTAGATTAATGTTTGGGTCCCACGCCATACAAAGAGAGCCAACTGAGCAACAGGTTAAGGGGTAAGTGAGCACATAAACTTAATGGGCCTAAAGTCCAATTCGAACTGGCTTAAATTAGTTAATTAAAAGGAGGCAAGATCTGATTTATAATCTGATTGGGATTAGCTGAAAGGATAAGATAAGTCTTATCCATTTAAGAGTCCAGATCCAAATATCAGATTTGGATTAAGAAACTCTCTCCTAATTAGATTAGGAGGTTGATCCAAAGAAGATTCTCTCATATTCTTGACATCTCTACCCAGTTCGATCTCCTCTTGTGGAATTGATCAAGAAAGGTTGTTGATATTGTTTCTTGGTTGAAGAAACATTCTGAAGTCGTGCTCACTGGCCCCTATTCGATTCTTGCTGAAGAATCCTGGTTCTTGTTGAAGAGTCATCCTGTAGATCCTGCTTCTTCACACATTGTGTCATCTTCAGTGGAAGCGGGTTTTGGTCTTCTCCTTGGGTGTGAACACCTTCATTAGGAGTTACTACTACTTTGTATTAGGAATATCCCTCTCCTCCCTTTTCTTTTCAGATCTGATCCGGTTTTGGGTTCAAGATTGATCATTGAAAATGTAGTTTCTAAAATAGGGAATGCGATTCCCAGATGGGAGAGAGAGAAATTTTTGAAAATTCGCCCAACCTTCCTGCAGGGTTCAGCCATCCATATGATGGATCTCTCATCCCTTCAAATAAAGCCAAATAGGCCCCATGTAGGCCCCACCTATGGTCCAAGAACTCCCTAGTGGAGTTGCCAGTCGATGAACATTGGAAAACAGTTCACTTTCCACTTGAGTTGGAAATGGAGTTGCCACCCATCAATTAAATAAAAAGAAGGTGATGGGTCCTCCGGGATTTACATCAAAAGCGCTTTTGATTATTAGTGACTCTAAAGCCCAAGGCATCGGCTAACCAATCTGGCTAAGACTCGGATGGAAGAGGGAAGGGGTTAAGCACCCCTCTTCTGGGTCCAATAGGTGGGGCCCACATGGGATTCCAAATAAACACAAACACGAAATGCAATTAGTTAAGTCACAATAAGGAAAACAAACAACAAGGACAAACCAACAAAAGAGTAAATTCCATAGATTTTTATTTTATTATTTCAAAATTTATCCCATTTTTACTATCTTTTTCTACTTTTTTTTTATCCATCACAATCAAAGACTTAACTAAATGATGGCAATCTATATTAACCTATAGATCTCAAGATTTATGGATTGAAAACAGAACAGATAATGGATTAAGATTCCGACAGTGAACCTCAAGAAAGGAAATAAAATAGAACATTAAAACCATTCATTTCCAAGTAGCTAACAGAGATTTGATGCAATTCAACATGCTTATTGAAGACAGATCTACGTTGTTATTAAGAGTTTATAGAAACAGGAGTCAATCCAGTGAACCTCCTCATATTGCATCTATTTCTTTATTATTATTATTATTATTATTATTATTATTTGTTTATCATATTTTTCATGATTGAATGTTTTTTTTTGAAATCGAGGGTCCAACATTCACATTCCCCTCTTCTCCTAATATTGTTGAGGTTGAACAATTAAAACGAAGCCAACATCCCACATTACCAACTTTAAGAAATAGACCCAAGTAACTGTAAAATTCAAGTGAATGTATACCTACAATTGGGATGTTAATGTCATATCCAGTTTTGTTAGACCATTACTACTGAAACAAAGAAATCAACACAGCCTCATTAATCTTTCAGTCAAGCATATCAAAAGAATAGAAAAGGCACGAATGACAAGATGAATAAAAAACATTCCGTGAACCAACTTGAAAATCACAAAATAAAGTGAAGACAACGAAATGAAGGGACAGTACAGAGCTTACCTGATAGTATTTCAGCCTGAGAACAATCAATGGAGCAGGGGAATCAAGAGTGTTTTGAACTGTGGTAAGTGTTTTACCTAAGATTAGTACTATTGTCTATAAGGGGACCAAGATTCAAACGACATAAAGTGGTCAAGAGCAATGTCAAGGAATTAGAGCTACTGGGTTCAACTGTTGAAGGTAAAACCGATCTAAGGAGAAACCCTGCCTTTGTGTTAGAGTCGATGAGGACAAGAGTGACGTGTCGTTGCTATAACTCCTCTGTTATTGTCGAAGAAGATGACGTACAAAGATCAGCTCATTCGCCGCATCTGATTAGGTTCAGTCACAAGGAAGATGAAGATGAATAGTGGTTCTCATTCTGGTTCGAATGGATAAGAGGGATACTGGGAAAGAGAGATAAATGAGGGAATGAGGGAAGAAGGTGAAGAAGAGGGTTTGAAGGAGAGCAATTTCTATCTAATCCGTTGCAGTAGCAACGGTAGGGCAGGGGAGGAAATGTTAGATGAAGAAGAAGAAGAAGAAGAAGAAGAAGAAGAAGAAGAAGAAGAAGAAGAAGAAGAAGAAGAAGAAGAAGAAGAAGAGAGAAGAAGAATAAGAGAGAAGTCAGTGTGAGGGAGTAGTCGTCACTACTAGCTTTTGAAAAATGGGTCGAATTGGGTCTAAGGGTCAAGTCAGGGATTCTAGTTCAATGGTGGGGAGTTTTGGGCCAAAATGGAGGGTAGAGATTGGTCAGACCACAAAGGGGGGTTTTGTGACTATGGGCCAATGAGATTGACCGAAATGGAATCTTTTCTAGATGGATGGGTAAATAAAGGTATTTTTATTGAAACTTGGTAGAGTAGGGATTTTGGACATTCTGAGTTGATTGGTGGAGTTAGATTGGCCGAACTGGACCTGGATTGGGCAGATCTGGAAATGGCTCAATTTAGTTAATCTTGGGCCTTAAAATGGAATCTTTGTGTGATCGAGGGGCAAACAAGGTCTGTTTTAGAAGAAATTTCATAGGGTAGGAATTTTTGGTAGTTTGAGGTGATTGGTAAGGTTAGATTGAGCCAACTGGGCTCGGATCGGGGAGATTTGTAACCTAGTCAATCTAAAACCTCGAAATGGAACCTTGGTACGATTAAAGAGTAAACGAAGGTATTTTGGGCTGAGATTTCATAGGTGGTTATTTGGGGGTGTCCGAGATCTAATGATGTGGTTTGGTCAGTATTTAAGGATTCAGATCATAGGAATTTGGATTAACAAGATATTTTAAAATGAAATCTTGGTTTGATAGAAGGGTAAGTGGGAGAATCTAGGGCTAAAATTTTTTGAACATATGTTATGGTATATCTAGAGTCTAAAGGTGTGGTTTGATTGGTTTAGATGTGTCACAATCAAGGTTATCTGGGTTCTAAGTGTTTAGGTTAACAAAAGGGGTTAAAATGGAATATTCGCTTAATAAAAGGGTAAACGGAGGAATCTTGAGTTGAAATTTCATGGGTAGGTATTTTTGGGAGGTCTTCGGTCTGATGGTGGGGTCAGATCTAGTGGTTAAGATGTAAGTAGGGGTCGATCAGGACCATCAGATAGGTATCAAATAGGTTTAATAGTGAATCTAAGGGCTGTCGGGGTGAAATTCAGGTTTTTTGGGTTTTTGGGTATTTCAGAGAGGTTGAGTGGGTCTGATTGGCTATTTAAGGTAAATTGGAGGTTTAGGCGGCGGACCAAGCAAAAGCCAGGTGCTGACACTCCCCAAGAGCAACACATTAGGTCAAACATCTACCGTGTTTGGAGAAGAGAAAGAAAGTTATTTGAGCTCAAAAGTTTATAAAGGATCATGAAAATATCTTTTTGATACTAGCAATGGGTAGGTTTTGACCTCCAAAGGATCTCACTTTTTGGCATATCAAAGACATCCTGATCTGATACTTAGTGTATTACCATAATCAAGTCTAAGGTTTATGTGTAACTTTCCAGTTTTTCCCTTAAGTTTCCAAGGTCTAGGGCATAATTGGAAAATGGTCCAGGTTCAGTGCTCCAAACAAACACACACTACATATGCTTCGAGTTTAACCCTAGCAGCCAAGACAGGTTGCCCTAACTTCTTTGGTAGCATGTTAGTGTCCGCCATGGCAGGATAAACTCCCTGAGTCTATCCAACGGCTGAGAACATTCTAAACTAAAACAAGTCTCATAAGTGTCTAGTTTAAGGGGTAATTACACAGAAACACACCAATGATAACTTGGAACAATTATGTACTTTTATTTATTTACAATATAGGTATTTGTACATCAATTTGATTGGAGCTAAGGACATACACTGTGTAACAGCTTCCACTTACACTTATGTCCAATTTGGTATAAGCCTTAGTCCCATACTGTCCTCGTGTTTCTCAAACACTTTGGGTGTCAGTGGCTTTGTCAATGGATCTACCACATTCTCTGCTAATGCTACCTTCTGAATATGGATGTCACCTCTTCCAACAATCTCCTGAAGTACATGATACTTCGTGTTGATGTGTTTTGACTTTGAGTGGGCTCTTGGCTCTTTAGCATGAGAAATGGCTCTAGTATTGTTGCACAACAGTGGAATGGGTGATGTGCTAGATGGAACAACTCCTAATTCCTAGATAAACTTCTTCATCCAAACTGCTTCCTAGGTAGCTTCACTTGCGGCAATGTGAAGGGATGAGAGATCCATCATATGGATGGTCGAACCATGCATGGTAGTTGGGCAAAATTTCAAAAATTTTTTTCTCCCATTTGAGAACCCTATTCTTTGATTTAGAAAAACTACATTTTTCAAGGTTCGTTCTTGAAACAAACTGAACCAAATCTGTAACCAAGATTAGGGAGAGGAATACTTGATACAGAATCCATGTAAAAAGGTCCTCCTAGCATTGGTGTTCACGCCCAGAGAGAGTACCAATTCCTTCCTCCACTAAAGATGACATAGCTTAGGGTGAGCTAGGATTAGTAAGTGGTTCTTCAGCAAGAATTGAACAGGGTAGTGAGCACAGCTTCAAAAATTGTTTCTTTCCCCAAGAAATAATATCAAGATTGAATCTTGATCGCTCCAAGAGGTGGAGAATGAACAAGGTAAGGCGACAAGAGTAGAGAGAGAGAGAATTGAAAGTAGAAAGCAGTCAAACTATAGATATATATTCTAGTTCGCCCTCCTCCTTTATATAGACCTTAAAGAGTTAATCTCCTAATCGGATTAGGAGTTTCTTGATTCAAATCTTTATTTGGACCTGAACTCTTTAAGTGATAAGGATAGTCCCTTATCTTATCTATAGATCAAGATCAGCTATTTGTAATCAAATTAAAAGTTTCCTGATCCCAATCTCTATTTGGATCTGGACTCTTTAAGTGGATAAGAGTTATCCTCTTATCCTTATATGTTGATCCATACCCAGATTCACCCCCTATTTAATTAATCCAATTAACCCAGTTCGAAATGGGCTTTAGGCCCATTAGGCTTTCAGGCTCACTTCCTTCTAATGCTGGCTAGCTTGGCTCTCTTTGTATGGCGTGGAACCCTGTCATTGATCTCCACATCAGCCACATGGGTTTATCCTAGCCTTTGTTACAAGGCTTTGTTGAATTCACTGCTGAATACAGTGAACCCCTGAGTCCATCAGTATGGGCTCTTAATGGGCCTAACATTTACACTAAATGGTCATTGGGTCCAGCCATCTTATGAAGGCTTAAGGACTGTGGGCAGATGTGAGATTAGCCCATCAGGTTTATTATCCTTAAATGGTCTTACACTTAACCTCTCAGCCCTTAATGATCAAACACTGCTCGACAAGAGAGGACCTCTTCCTCGGCTGCAAGGTACAGTGCTGCACTCTCTACTCACATGGATCCCGAGAATTAAAATATTTTGTAAACATTTTGTGAAACCATGATATATATGTATATCTTTATATAAATATATTTTGCAAAACAAATTACAACAAGTTTGAAATCAACTACCGGCAGTTTAGGTTTCCATCATAGAGAGTGCATTCCCTAACCATTTACATTGTCTGACAAAGGGGCTGATCCTATCACTATGATCATCCACTCAGGTGAATTCTCGAACTGTACCAACATACCTAGGTTTTGACCCCGTCTAAGGATCTCACTGATTGGCATATCAAAGACACCCAAATCCGACACCTAGTGCAGTACCATAATTGAATCTAGGGATCAGGTGTAGCATTCCATTTTTGCTTATCTATCTCTAAGGTCTAGGGCAATACTGGAATTTGGTCCAGTTTAGGGTTTCAAGAAAACCTATACTACATGTACCTTAAGTCTCATCCTGGAAGCTGAGACAAGCCACCCTAACCAACTTGGTGGCATATTTGTGTTAGCATTGGTAGGATAAACCTCCCAGATCTATCCAACGGCTGTGAAGATTCTAAACTAACATGAGTCTCATAAGTGTCCAGTTTAAGGGTATTACATAAAAACACACCAATATAACATGAATCAAATATGTACTTTATTCATTTAGAGTAAATGTCATAATGTACATCAAGCTGATTGGAGCTAAGGGCATACACTGTCCAACACAATGTACTCGGCCTCGGTCGTAGAATCTGCTGTGAACCCTTATTTGCTGCTTTTCCATTTAAATAGACAGGACCCCACCGTGAATATGTAACCAAATGTAAACTTTTTATCATTTGGGTCTGATTATTAGTCGGCATCAATATAGCCGACCATTTATAGTGAACTACCATTGAAGAAAAGACAATATTCTTCAGTCTTTCAAAGGTATTTGAGTATATTTTTCACAGTGGTCCAATGCTCATATCCTGGGTTTGACTGATATCTACTTACCACACTCAGAGCCTATGCAATGTCTGGCTGAGTGCACAACATGGCATACATGATGTTCCTTACGGCTGAGGCATAGGAACCCCTCTAATGCCCTCAATCTCCTTAGGAGTCTTAGGAGACATACTCTTTGATAGAGTGACTCTGTGTTGGAAAGGGACAATCCCTTCTTGGAGTTCTCCATGTTGTACATGCTGACAATTTTGTCAATATAAGTAGATTGGGATAGTCCTATTATCCTTTTCAATCTATCTCTATATAGTCGAAGTCCTAAGATATAGGAGGCCTCTCCAAGATCTTTCATGGAGAATTGCTGCAAAAGCCATACCTTCACCATAGTCAACATTCCTACATCATTACCAATGAGTAGAATGTTGTCTACATCATTCCAACTTTCGGAAGCTTGCTTCAATCAATAAATGGATCTGTTTAGCTTGCACACCATATGTTCCTGACCAGATGCAATGAAGCCTTGTGACTGTTGCATATAGATATCTTCAGTAAGATTTTCATTCAGGAACGCGGTTTTGACATCCATTTTCCAAATCTCATAGTTATAGTGTGCTGCTATAGCTAGTAGAATCCAAATGGATTTAAACTTGGCCACAGATGAAAATGTTTCCTCATAATCGACTCCTTCTTTCTGAGTGTACCCTTTCGCTACTAGATGAGATTTATAGTTCACAACTTTTCTATCAGGGCCCTACTTCCTCTTGTAGATCCATTTGCAGCCGATTGCTTTCACTCCAGGGGACGGATCTATAAGAATCTAGACTCTGTTGGTCTTCATTGTGTCCATCTCGACTTTCATGGCTTCTACCCACTTTAAGGAATTTATGTCCAACATATTTTCTGTATAAGTCATGGAATCTTTCTCACTATTTGTAGCTTCCATCAAGTAATTTTCTTAATTATAGCCATAACGAACTAGAGGTCTAAATACACGGGTAGATCTTCTAAGTTGGATGTTATCTAGAATCTGCAGGACATCTCCCACTACTCCTGAGATCTCTTCATCAAGAACAATTTCTTGACGGTGATCATTCAAGATTTATTCTTCTTCTAAGAAATAGGCATTTTGACTAACAAACGTCTTTTGTTCTCTCGGGTCATAGAAAAGATACCCTATTGATCCTTTGGGGTACCCTATAAATAGGCAACGATTGGTCTTGGATTCCAATTTGTCTGCAATTGTTCTTTTAATGTGTGTTGGACCACCCCAAATCTTCAAGTGTCTTACACTAGGTTTCTTGCTCATCCAAAGCTCATAGGGAGTCTTAGAAACCGATTTGGTTGGAACCCGATTTAGTACGTAAATTACAGTCTCTAATGCATGCCCCAAAAATGATATAGGTAGTTCCGAATGGATGAGGAGTGATTAGACCATATCCAATAGAGTCTGATTTCTTTTCTCTAAAACACCGCTTATCTATGGTGTAGCAGGAGGAGACAATTGTGATATAATCCTGTTGCCCTTTAGGTAGTCCCTGAATTCATTGGAGAGATATTCACCTCCATGATCTGATTGAAGGGTTTTAATGTGTCTCCCTAACTGTTTCTCGACTTCTAGTCTAAACTCTTTGAACTTTTCAAAGGATTCGGACTTGTCTCGTTAGGTACACGTAACCATACTGAGAATAATCATCGGTGAAAGTAATGAAATAACAGTGCTGGTACCTTGTCCTAACATTCATGGGACCACATACATTAGTATGTATTAGGTCAAGTGTGCTCGTAGTCTTTCAGGCTTACTTGTAAATGGTCGTTTTGTCATCTTACCCTGAAGGCATGGTTCACAAGTTGGTAGATCTTCTACAGTTAGAAAATCTAAAGGACCATCCTTCACTAATCTTATGATATGTTCTATGTTAATATGGCTAAGTTAGTAATGCCATAGGCACGTGGGATTAACCGTATCATCGGTTCTTTTCTTGGGGATTGCACTAATGTAGTTTCGGTTATGTTTGTTTCTAGAGAAGGACGGAGGACATAGAGACCATTCTCAAGTTCTCCATTGGTAAGGAATTTGTTATTTAGTTTAATTGTAATCTTATCACTGAACAAAACAAAATATCCATCCATACACAATTTAGAAACTGAAATCAAATTTCTTCTAAGTAACGATACATAAATACAGTCTTTTAGTGTTACAATTCCTTTTGTGAAAATTAAATCTATTGTTCCAATAGCAGTAGTTGCAACAGTTGCAGATGTCCCCAAGTAGAGCACGACCTTATTGTCATTTGGCTTTATGCTTTGCTTGAACCCCTGCAATGTGTTACATGCATGTGTGGAAGCCCTAGAGTCAATACACTAGGATGCAGAAGTAACCAACATATTGGTCTCTATGACAAGAGACTCAAAATTACCTTGTTTATTGCAGGATTCCAGATATTGAGGACAGTTCCTCTTCTAGTGTCCGGTCTATTTGTAGAAGTGACATTCATCCGATGACTTGTCTTTCTTCTGCTTTTTCGATTTGTCTAGTTTCTTCTAAGGCCTCTTCTTTTCCTTCCTCTTTCTCTTGCCAGATTTACCACCTTCAACAAAAATGGCTACTAGCTTATCCATCATTATTATTTCTTCAGCCCTCTGTAACATATTGATGAGTTCCTGAAGGCTACCCTTTAGCTTGTTCATGTTATAGTTCATGACAAACTGATTGGAGGATGGGGTAAGAGAGTTTAGAATGGCATTAGTCTTTGTGTCTTTGTCGAGTTGGGATCCTAGAGCCTCCAGTTCGTTTATATACTCCATCATCTTCATGATGTGGTCATGAACCATCTGGCTTTCTGATAACTTTGTATTTTAATGCCTTAAGGGCATCATTTTAAGGGTATTTTAGACCTTAGATTAACCAATCTGTACCCTTTTTCTGGTTAAATTCAATGTTGTGACCTTTGAGGGTCCCCATGCAAATTGTGGGTAAAAACTGAGAAATTTTACAGAGTTTTCCGTAGATGTTGGGAAGCTAGTAAGAATTTCAGCAAGGAGAGGGGGTGTTTCTGTGATAAAACTGAGCACAGGAGGGCACTTCCTATTTACTAACCCAGAATGGCTTCCCTCTTGCTGTATTAGAATACTGCCCTCTCCTTAGTTTGGGTGCCTCCACACTCATTCTTTCACCTCTAACAAACCCTTTCTCACCATAAACTGTGTTTTCTAGTTATTTTGAGAATCAGAAAATTTATAAATATTGAAACTAGTGTTTTGAAGTGGTTAAGACACGCTTCCGGACACACCAAGTTTTTGGCACCGTTGTCGGGGAAGCAACAAAAAAAATTATTTGCTTTGTTCGGATCTGTTTCATTATTTTCATTTGATTACTTGATCTGTAATCTCATTTTAATTCTTGTTTCTCTTTGATTTTGCAAGACGTAATTGCATAAGATAGGGTACCGGAGCGTTGCCGGACTACTGAAGAAAAGAGAAGAGAAAAGAACTTGGGATTGCGATTCCAGTGTAGTCGTCCCAATTTATTCTTGGTTTTTTGTTTTTATTTTTGAATTCTTTTTGGTAAAATAAGGTTTTCAAATTCTTAGTTAATTAATTTTTTGATAGATCCGATTTATTTATTTTTTAGTATTATTTTTTTTGTTTTGTTCTTAGATCTATTTTTTTTCTTTATTTTAATTTCTTGAGCGAAATAGATTTTTGTTTAGGATTATTAGGTTCTATTTTTTTTCTTTACTTTTAGATTAAAATCTCACTTCGTTTTCTTTATTTTTTTATCTATTGTCGCATATTCTTTTTTGTTATTTCTGTTTAATCCTTAGAGTAGCGATTTCCCTTGTTAGTATTTATTTTTGTGGTTGTTAATTTTTTTTAGCATAATTAATCCTTTTATTTTTTGTTTGTTGTAATTATTTGTTTCTTTACTTAATTGCCCCTTTAATTAATTAGTTATTTAATTGATTAATTAATTGTTGATTAGAAGATTATTCAAAAATTTGAATTTGAGTTTAAATTTCAAATTTGAATTCAAAATTTGAATTTTAGTTCGAATCTGAATTTGAATTTGAATTTGAATTTAATTTAATTTTCAAAATTTTAATTTGAATTTTTGAATGTAAAAAAACAAATGAAAAAAATTAATTAATATTTTAAAATTTTCGCATTTGAATTCCAAAATTTAGAGTTTGATATATTCTAGAGCATGCATCATATAGGATTATTTTGTTAGTTGTTAATGTGTTAGGGTTTTTCACTTTTAATTGCTCCCTTTGCTGAATTAGTTTGTTTTATTATTTTATATTAAACTACAGAATTGCATATTAGAGATAACTATTCATGCATTGTGATTAGTTGCATTTATTTTCTTTTTTGTGTTTTTCCATTAATCCATTCAAGGGCAATCCAATTTAAATAAGATAAGCTGGGGATTTCATCACCCTTCCTTGGCCCAAAAACCACTACCCTTACACATGCGGTTCATCTTAAACCTTAATTTAAAATTTGGATAGCAAGATCCTTTAGGGGGCCCCACACGTTCGGTTCAAAGTGTGCTGAATTTTAGTGAAGCTTGTGATTACTTTCCATAACCGGCGGTTGGTGTCTAAGGAAAGAGGTTAACTAGCTAAGCCTAAGCAGGTTTTGTGGTTACTTAATTAGGTCCTTGTGAGAGCAAGGGGAGCCTCCCACATCCCCACCTCTTACCTGGCTAACCAAAGTAAGTGGTGTAATTCCAAGTGAACCTAAGAGGATTCACATTGGTTGAACCACTAGTTTAGGAAACCTTAAGTTAGCCTGTAGGTCGTGTGTTTGAATTTCTTACATTTTTTTTAAATTTAAAAATTCAAATTTGAATTTAAATTTCAAAAAAAAAGAGAAATTAAAAATTTAAATTTTAGGAATTTAAATTTCAAAATCTAAAAATTGAATTTAAATTTCAAAATTCAAAAAAGAAGAAAAGAGGGGTTAAAACAAAATAAAATAAAATGAATTCAATGGTCGGAGTTTGTGGAATGAGAAACTACTTCCAACCTAAGCCATGGATAGATTGGAACCATGTGTCTCAACAACTGCATAAGATTAACGGGATGGCCGAAAGACTTGATCAAGTCCTTGCATTTCGTCAACAAATTGGCCCATACCCAACCTTGTCATCCTACCCAACATGCACCATCTGTGCAAGCCTGGCCCATCATGTTAGCTAGTGCCCTGCGACAGGCCCATGTCAAACAGTCATTCTAGAACAAGTACATGCGACCAACGGATTTTTTCAACCCAATGCTAACCCATTCTTTCGCCCATATAACCTTGGGTGGGAAATTCAGCCCAACTTCACTTATAGGGCCCAAGCCCAAGAAACCACCCTACCAGATGTGCACTCTCAATGGTCTGAAGCCAAGACTCACTGTGAGTATAATGATTATCTTGGGACTCAACCGGCTCAGCCATGTCAAATCTACACATAGTCCCAGCAGTATCATCCATCTAACTCCATGGCCCACCAATTTTAGAGGCCACAAGTGTAGAGCCAATTCCAACAGACTTACCCTGGAACCAGCCGGTCCAAACTTATCAAGTTTACCCAAAACCTCCTCAAACCAGTTCAGTTGATGACAAATTCATGCAGCTTCAGCAACTGATTCTAACTCAACAGCAATCCATAGCTAGATTAGAGAGATAAATAGGACAGGTAGTCGAAGCCAATGTGAGGAGAGTAGTAGGTCAACTACCGAGTCGACCGGTTGCGAATCCTAGAAATCAGTCATCGGGTTTTCCTCCGCAGCAGATTCAACCACCTCCTAAGAACCCTCAGTTTGAAAATGCCAAGCCTATTACAACCTTAAGGAGTGGAAGGATTTTAGAGGACCCGTATGAGAAAAAGAAAGTTACTGAAGAAGAGAAGGAGCAAGAAGACCATAAGTTAGGGGGGAAGAAAAACAAAAGGAAAATTTATAAAAAGAACCTATAGTGAACCGACCTGTAGTTCCCTTTCCAGCCACACTCACAGCCAGGCCATTGCGAAAGATGAAAGAGACTTGCAACGAGGAGATCAGGGAGTTATTCAAGCAAGTCCATATTAACATCCCTCTCCTTGACGTGATCTAACATATCCTGGCCTATGCCAAGTTCTTGAAAGAGCTATGCACTCCAAAAGAGGGAGCCATGATCGGCCCCACAACGAGTGATGCTCTAGACAGATGTTAGTGCGGTTCTCCTAAACCAACTTCCTTGCAAAATGAAAGATCCTGGTACTCCTCTAATAAGCTATGACATCTCTGGAATCACATTCGATCGGGCCCTATTGGATCTTGGGGCCAGTGTAAATCTGCTTCCCTCTATTTTTATGAAAAGGTTCAGGATCGGCGAGTTAAAACCTTCTCCGGTAATTCTGTAACTTGTTGATCAGTTAGTCAAGACTCCTCGAGGTGTTATTGAGGACGTCATTGTCAAGGTAGAGGATTGTTACTTCCTAGTGGATTTTATCATCCTAGACCTGACCCCAACCAAGGAACTGAACCATAACTCGATAATCTTAGGGCGTCTGTTTCTAGCAACGACCAATGCTAACATCAAATGTAAATCGAGAGAAATGGACATTTCATTTAGGGAGCAAAAAGTTCAATTAAATGTATTTAGTGCCACTAAGTATCCAAACCTAGGGGAAAATGAGTTCAAGGTAGATGTTGTGGACGACCTTGAAGATGACCTGTCTACCCTTTGGTTAACCCAATCTGAGCCCTGTCTATGTAAAGAAGAAAGCGAGTCTGGAAGTGTAGATGTGAGAAGTGCATGAATGTGTTTGGCTAAAGACATTAAACTTAGCACTGGTTGGGGGGCAATCCAACGTAGTTGCTTTTAGGAATTAGAGATTTTGGTTTCTTTTTTTCTTGATTCGAGACCAGTTGGCAGACCTTGAACCCCTTGGGAAAAACCCACTTAATTGTTCCCTTTGGCTCAAGTCCCTTTTGCATCAGTTTAGTTACACCATTGGGGACAATGGCATTTAAGTTGGGGGGTGAGGAAAGAGAGAAAATTTTGAAAAAAAAAAATTGAGAGAAATTTTTAGAAGCTAAGCCTTTAAATATGTAGAATTAAAATTTCACTGAAAATTTAAAATATTTTTCCATTAAAAAAGATTCCCGAACAGAAAGAGTTGAGGAAACTGATAAAAGAATATAGAATTTTGTAGAAATTGGTAGCAAGTGGCAGGAGTTAAATTGGTCTTATTTGAATATTGTCGAAACCGTTTAGAAATTAGAAAACACTCCCAAGTTTGCCCCTATAAAGATAAGAAGAGAAAGATTATGAAATTAGACAAAAATTCTTCAAATTGTTAAACACAGTGGGTTACCCTTAACAGTGTTTCAAAAAAAAAGAAAAAGAGAATAAAAGGTTAATGGAAACCCTAGACTTAGTAACTAGGTCTCTTTACCTAAGTTAAGTGTCGAGATTCGCATCAAATGGGAAAGGGAAGGCCAGAGACACTTACCAAACACTTAACAACTAGGTCTCTTCACCTAAGTTATGTGTCAAGATTCACGTCAAACGGTGGAAGGTAGCAATAAAAATGTGTGTGCATATCAAGTTTAGGAGTAGAAATCCATTGTCAGAAATGATAAGAAGAATACCCACCTGATTTTGAAAATCAATCTCAGCTTATCGAGACAGTTTTCAAATGGAAGGGTATATAAGATTTTTAAGCCAAATTTCCGTAATGTTCAAAGCAGGACGGTTTTACCCCTTAAATTTTAAACCTAATACTGATCTATACAAAGTTTGAGAATTTTGGAACTAGGATACTTGGCTAATTTTGTCAGGGATGATCTTGCAATGGGAATGATCTCTTTACTCAATGTAATTTTAAGGCGGCATTGCTAAGGGACTAGCAATGGTTAAGTTGGGGAGTGTGATAACTCTGTATTTTGATGCCTTAAGGGCATCATTTTAGGGGTATTTTAGACCTTAGATTTGTCCAATCTGTAGCCTTTTTTCGGTTAAATTCAATGCTGTGACCTTTGAGGGTCCTTATGCAAATTGTGGGTAAAAACTAGGAAATTTATAGAGTTTTTCGTAAATTTTGGGAAGCTAGTGAGAATTCCAACAAAGAGAGGGGTATTTCTGTAAAAAATTGAGCACAAGAGGGCGCCTCCTATCTGCTAAACCTAGAATGGCGCCCCTCCTACTGTATTAGCATACTCTCCTCTCCTTAGCAAACCCTAGGGCACTTCCCCCCTCATTCTTTTCACCTCTAACAAACCCTTTCTCACCACTAATTGTGTTTTGTAGTTATTTTGAGAATCAAAAAATTTATAAATATTGAAACTGGTGTTCCGAAGTGGTTAACGACACGCTTCCGGACACACCACATTTGGTCATCCTCGTGGTCATCAATAGCTTGAGGGCCTTTTGTCTAGAAGAACAATTCTGCTCTTCATACATAGTCTTTAGATTGTCCAGAATTTGTTTGTAGATTTTGATCTTATCGAATTGTCTCTAGATATTGTTGTCTAAAGATGCTACAACATAAAACCGAGCAAGAGAGTTCTCCTCCCATTCCTAATACTCTCTCTTATGTGCTTCAGAAGCCCTGTCACCCGGACATTTTGGTGCTGGGTTCTTGGCAACTTTGTCTAATTTCTCAGACGTAAGGACCAGATTAAGGTTATGGTACCAGTCAACATAATTGGATCTCTTTAGTTTGTTGTCATCCAATAATTTGGTGAATTATTCGTATGCCATTTCTAATAAAAGGCAATAGTTATTAGTCTACAACCTAAAATTGTTTCATGTTATCTAACATAGAATGGTCTTTTATCTATGTTCCATCTCCATTTATTCATTTTCAGGATTTTCCTCCTATCTTAGTAATGAGGACATGGTACATGTCCTTGGAAATGTGGGAAATCACATAGGTGCATGGAGCCAAATGTTTCAGTTGCATAACCCCACCACTTTCTGCGAAGGATCAAATATCCACCCATCCAATGAGCTTTCCCTTTGGCCTCCATCAAACAAGATTCATTGCCATTTTAGGTTAAATCTTTTTGTCCGGTAAGTGCTGACCCGTCATATCATGGGCCCCAAGGTATCATGAAAGAGACTTTCATTTTAGGATAGGCCTCTCCCACATCAAACTATGACACCCCTATCATAGACGAAAGGCCCAAGGAATGCCATTTTAGGTTAAATCTTTCGGCCCGTTTTCATGTTAATGATGGAAGGCCTTTAGAGAATTCATCATATGATATTCCCAATCTCTTTTCAATTATGTTAAACCAGAGGGAACAAGAAAAACAGTCCCTAGGTCTGATTTAGGTCAAACCACAGTGGCTCCCACTAACTTTCATAAAGTCATATTCGAATGGGCCCATAATGGGCTAGGGTTCCATGAGGTTCCTCCTAGGGAGGAAGCTGATTAGGGGCCCATTGAAGAGGAAGATCATGCAATGATCTGAGGGCATCATGGCAATGATGTGCATTCAGCCATGATGTTTGCAAAGAGCCACATAAGTCTAAACATGGGCCATGCACTTATAGCCCATGAACAAATCACATTCAGCACATCACAAGCACAAATAGATAAATAGATCTAAATCTAACAAAGCTTGTAAAACCCATGTCAAATTAGGTTAACACACAATCAGTCCATTAAAGGCCCAAAATTATCCAATAATTTCATCTTGGTATATGGGCTAAACTGCAAAAAGCAGTTTGACCCATATAGTAATCCAAGTTGTAATGGGTTGATTTTGCTTTAACCTAACTTAAAAGGGGGTTATCAAGAGTGGGCCAAATTGCTCCATGTGATGGTTCATCAAACCCTTGGCCCATATCTGATTGATAATTAGACCCCATCGAACCATTGGTTCGGCCCAACTAGTTTGGACCAAACTAAGCAAATCGGCCTGAGGCTTCGTGTCCAAAACATGCAACAATTCACAAGAATATGATATGAAATTTAGCAGCCAAGATTCACAATCAACAACAAATAAATCAAATAGTAAACTAGGGCTGAATGTGTGATGATCCAAATTTGATTCAGATGAACTGCAAACCTGCAAAAAACTATTAATCGTAGCTTGCAGTTTTTATGCAAAAACCTTCTTCTCCACTGTGCGCTCCAACAATTCTTTTGATATAAAAAAAGAAGAGAAGATCCTAATTTTCTATTACTTACATCAGAAAAAACCTAATACAATTTTTCTAAAAAGAAAAAGAATTATTACAAACCAATAATAAATAATAAATTTTTTGGGTGCGCAGATCTTGGCACTAATAAAGAATTCGATCTCCATCACACAAATGGTCCAAGAACCAAAGAAAACATAGTATAACAATTCTAAATTATAAGAAAATATAATCCTAAAAATTTTAGATCAATTCGACCAAAACTGAGAACCGATTTCTTAGAAAACTACAAACTGCACATATCGACCAGACTAGTTCTACTGATTCCAGTCTTGGTTTAGATCTGATCTATTTCAGTCCAAGATTGAACCTTTGGCTCTGATACCACTGAAAGAAGGCATAATCCATCATATGGATGGTAGAACCAAGCTACATTGCTTTCACCTTCCGGGAATCGAAATCTCAGTTTTAGAAAAACTACATTATTCAAGGACCGTTCTTGCACCGAACCGGATCAGATTTGAAACCAAAAGAAGGAAGAAGAATACCTGATATGGAATCCATAGATGTAGCTTCCCAAAGTGGTAGTTCACACTCAAATTGAATCCCATAACCAGCCTCCACTGAAGACAGTGCAGCTTGGAATGAAGTCGGTTCATCAATGCAGTTTTTAGCAAAAACTGCAATCCAACTGGATGGATTGAGCAAGGGAGATGAGCATGATTTTTATCTATAATTTTCTTGCATAATTCAGAGAAGGAACTAATCAAAATCAGTCCAAGAATTTGGAGGACAAACTAGGGAGTCTGGGCGGCAAGGGCAGAGAGAGAATTGAGAGCAAGAGATGATCTGGAGTAGTTTGCCCCCTCCCTTTTTATAATCCTTAAAAGAGCACCTCTCCTAATCAAATAAGGGGATTTGTAATCCAAATCTTTATTTGGATCTGGACTCTACCAATAGATAGGACTTATCCTCTTATGAGATTGGGTGCTTCAAACCCATATTCACCCATGTTACATAACAACTTAAACATTCATGTGACATCTTGATTAATCATATTAATCATGGGCCTTAGGTCCATTAATCTAGTGCCTCACGTCCCAATAAAGTTGCTGGCCCATTTAGGTTCAACTTGTATGGCATGGGACCCCAACAATGACCTTACATAAGCCCACATGGGTTCGGCCCAATCTCTGTGAAAAGGCCTGGCCGAATTCACTACTGAATGTAGTGAACCCTTGAGTTCATCACTATGGGCTCAAAATGGGCTCAATATTTATAGTTAAATGATCCCTAAGTCCAGCCATCCTATGAACACCCAAGGAGAATGAACTTAAGCAAGATATAGCCCATCAGTTAAATAGCCCTTAATGATTTCTTACACTAATCCTCTTAGCACAATGATCAAACAATGTCCGATAGGGAAGGACCTCTCCCTTGACTGCAAGGTGTTGTGTCACACTCTTTACATGGATGGTCCCAAGAATTAAAAACATTTTGCAAACATTTTTCTTGAAACATAATATATATATATATAATATATAAATATATTTTGTAAAACAAATCTTAAACATGGTTGAAATCAACTACTAGTAGATTTGGTTTCCATCAAAGAGAGTGCAGTCCCAATCATTCACTTTATCCGACAAAGGGGCTGATCCTATCACTACGATCACCCACTAAAGTGAATTCTCAGACTTCTCCAACATACCCAGGTTTTGACCCCCAAAAGATATCACTGATTATCATATCAAAGACAACCCGATCTGACACTTAGTAGAGTACCATAATCAAGTATAGGGGTTTTGTGTAACTTTCCAAATTTTCCCATCAATCTCCAAGGTCCAGGAAATAACTAGAAAATGGTCAAGGTTCAGTGCTTCAAACAAACACACACTACATATGCTTTGGATCTAACTCTAGCAGTAGAGACAGGCTGCCCCAACTTCTTTGGTAGAACATTAGTGTCACCCTTGGTAAGATAAACTCTCCAAGTCTATCCAACAGATGAGAACATTCTAAACTAACACGAGTCTCATAAGTGTCTAGTTTAAGGGGAAATTACAAAGAAACACACCAATGATAACATGAAACAATTATGTACTTTTATTTATTTACAATAAATGTATCTGTACATCAATCTGGTTGGAGCTAAGGGCATACATTGTCTAACATCATTTCACATAGGTAATGATCTAAAATTATCAGCTATGATTCACAATCATATCAGCAAATAAATAGAAATAAAGGGCTAGGGATGATAGTGTGATGGTTCGAATCCAATCCAGACAAAAACTGCAATCTATAGATTGATCTCCATCTGCAAACTCTGTCTTCTCCGCAAGCTCCAACGATTTCTTTGATGTAAAAAAAGTAGAAAAACCCTAATTCTTATTGCTTACATGAAAAAAACCTAATACATTCCTTCTAGATGAAAGGGTGTTGTTGACCACTTTGGAACACTAGTTTGAATATTTATAAATTTCTCCATTTCTCATAATAATTATATGCAGTAAATGGTGAGAACGGGTCGTTTCCACAAGGAAGCGAGGGAAAAATTGTTACAAACTTTAATCCGGATAAAAGAACACAAAGGGAAGTTGAAGAATCATAGAACTTTAATTAATTAAATTGGAATTCATTAAAAATAAAATTCGAACACTACTGAAAGTGAAAAGTGCATAAAACTAAATAAATAAATAAAAGAAATTAAATAAAAAAAGTCTGTAATCCGATCAGAGGTAGTAGTCTCCAGATCTTTCCTTTGACCCTCAAACTTCTCGAGCTAGGCCTTCTGTCTTACTTGGTCGAATTCCAGATCTGCAGACAAGAAACAAAGCAAAAATTAAACTAAATAAAAGTAAATTTGTAGGAAGGAAAAATCAGACTACAAAGTAAAGAACAGAAGTTAAATCTAAAACTGAATTAAAATTGTTGGGATCTGATTCCAAAGGTGGCAGTAGTGGCTTTGGCGAACTGCAAGTAGGAACCCCTCCTCTTGGCTGGGCATTCTCCTCTTCCTCTACCCTTGAACTTCTTAAGATTAGCCTTCCGTCTTAACTGGGGGCAGAATCCAATCCCTTCTCAAGAGCCCTTGGGTCCTCTTTATAGAGAAGGGTGGATAAAACTAGGATTAGAGAGAAAGATGGTGGTGGCAATTGGGTTTTAGCAAAAATATGGGTGCCCTAGGGTTTAGAACGAAGGGTCAGGATTGTCCTAGGGTGATCCTAAGGTTGAGAAGAGAAGGAGGGGGTGCCCAAAATTATGTAGGGTTGAGACTTAAGCATCTAGAGTTGGATGGTGGAGATTTAGGCGCCTAGGGCTGAAAGGTGGAGATTACAAGGAGTGGGTGGCGCCTTAGAGTGGATGGCTGAGATAATGAATGGAATGGAGGGTTGAGATATAGTGGCTAAAGGCTGAATGGTGAGGATTAGAAGTTAAGTGGTGCCCTAGGGTTAGAAAGCTAAAAAGAGAGTGCCCTAGAATGAATGGTGGAAATTATAAGAGATGGAAGGTAGAGATTAAGTAGCTAGGGGCGGCTAGGGTTTGGTAAAGATGAAAAGGAGTGGAAAGGCGCCCTAGGGTTTGCTAAGGAGAGGGGAGTATGATAACACAGTAGGAGGGGCGCCATTTTAGGTTTAGCAGATAGGAGATGCCCTCCTATGCTCAGTTTTTCACAAAAACACCCCCTCTCTTAGCTAGCATTTACACCAACTTCCCAAAAACTGCATTTCAGCCATAAAACTTCCCCAATTTTCCACAAGATTTGCATAGAGACCCTTAGAGCTCACAATATTCAAATTAACTAGGAAAAGGGACATTTTGATTATTCTAAGGCCTAAAATACCTCTGAAATGATACCCTTACAGCATCAAACTACAGAGTTATTATACCCCCAACTTAACCATTGCTAGTCCCTTAGCAATGCAGCCTTAAAATTACACTAAGTATAGAGATCATTCCCATTGCAAGTTCATCCATTACAAAATTAGCCAAGTATCCTGATTCAGAATTCTCAAACTTCGTATAGATCAGTATTGTGCTTAAGGGGCAAAACTGTCTTGCTTTGAACATTATAGAAACTTGGCTTAAAAATCTTATATACCCTTCCATTTGCAAACTGTCTCGATAAGTTGAGATTGATTTTTAAAATCAGGTGGGTATTCTTCTTAGCCTCTCTGACAGTGGATTTCTACCTCTAAACTTGATATGCACACTTATTTTTATTGCTACCTTCCACTGTTTGATGCGAATCTCGACACTTGCCTTAGGTGAAGAGACTCGGTTACTAAGTGTTAGGTGATTGTCTTTGGCATTCCCTTTCCCGTTTGATGTGAATCTCGACACTTAACTTAGGTGAAGAGACCCGGTTACTAAGTCTAGGGTTTTCATTGACCTTTTATTCTATTTTTTTTAAGCACTATTCAGGGTAGTCCACTATCTCTAACAATTTTAAGAATTTGTTTTTGTCTAATTTTTTAATCTTTCTCTTCTTATCTTTATAGGGGCAAACTTGGGAGTATTTTCTAATTTCTAAACGGTTTCGACAATATTCAAATAAGACCAATTTAACTCCTATCACTTGCTACCAATTTCTACAAAATTCAAAATTCTTCTATTAGTTTCCTTAACTTTTTCTGTTTGGGAATCTCTTTTAATGGAAAGAATTTTTAAATTTTTTAGTGAAATTTTTAGTACTACATTTCTAAAGGCTTAGCTTCAATTTTTTTTCAAGTTTTCTCTCTCTCTCTTTCCTCACCCCCAACTTAAGAGCCATTGTCCCTAATGGCTTGACTAGGATGTTGCAAAGGACTTGGGCGAAAGTGAACAATCAAGAGGGCTTTCCCGAGGGGTTCAATGTCTACCAATTATTCTCACATCGAGAAAAGAAAAAATCAAATTCTTACTGTAGAAACACTAAAAACTACGTTGGGTTGCCTCCCAACCAGTGCTAAGTTTAACGTCTTCAGCCAAACACATTCACACACTTCTCTCTAGATCACTTAAGCCTATCTTGTTAATCTTTCCACTCTTAGAGACTCATTCCACATACGGTTTAAGTCTTTGACCATTGACTTTGAATGTGCTTCCATTCTTTGGATCAACAATTTTCATTGCACCATAGGGAAACACTTTTTTCCACAACAAATGACCCGTCCCACCTAGACCTTAATTTATCAGGGAACAAATGCGGCCTAGAATTAAAAAGCTAGACCTTTTGATTCGGTTCAAAAGTTTTTTCTTGAAATGTTTTTATCGTGGAAGGCTTTTGTTTTGGTTTTATAAATGCGCGAGCTTTCGTAGGCCTCATTGTGCAATTCCTCTAGTTCACTTAATTGCAGGGCTTGGTGGGGTCCAGCTTGGCCTAAATCTAGATTGAACTTTTTGATGGCCCAATAAACCCGATGTTCTAATTCGATAGGAAGGTGACATACTTTACCAAAAACCAGCCTATGAGGAGACATTTCAATGGGAGTTTTGTAGGCAGTCTGGTAAGCCCAAAGTGCGTCGTCTAGTCTATCGGACCAATCTTTTTAGTCGGGCCTAATGGACTTTTGCAAAATACTTTTAATTTTCCTATTGGACACTTCAACTTGACCATTTGTTTGGGATGGTAGGGGTTTTCTATCTTATGAGTGATTTCATATTTGTGGAGCAAAGCATGGAATTGCGCATTAGTAAAGTGTGACCCCCCATCACTAATGATTGCTTGCGGACACTCAAACCTACAGAAAATATTCTTTTGAACAAATTTCATTATAACTTTGTGGTCATTGATCCGGATTGCTACTGCCTCAATCCATTTCAACACATAATCAACAACCATCAGGATGTATTCATGACCCGATGATGGTAGAAACGGTTCCATCAAATCAATACCCCAAACATCAAAGATTTCTACAGCTAGTATAGGGTTAAGTGGCATCATGTCTCTATGAGATATATTCCCAACAGATTGGCATCTTAGGCAATTTTGGCTAAAGACATGGGCATCCTTAAATAAACTCGACTAGTAAAAACCACTCTATAGAACCTTGGCCGTAGTTTTCTTTCCCGAAAAGTGCCCCCCACAAGCAAGAGTGTGACAAAAATTGAGGATGCTTTGGTGTTCAAACTCAGGGACACAACACCGGATCACTTGATCCGAATAGATATGAAATAGCTCAGGATCTTCTTAGAAGTAGTATTTGAGTTGAGAAAAGAATCTGTCCTTCTCATTCTTAGACCACCCCTCGGGAATTTTACCTACTGCTAAGTAATTGACAATATGAGCGTACCACGGGGGGGTATTATTAGAGACAGCTAAGAGGTGCTCATCTAGGAAGGAATAGTCGTGGATGGGCTCGCTCTTTTCAATTTGAATTCGGGATAGATGAACAGCTACTACATTTTTATGACCCTTTTTATCCCGAATCTCAAGGTCAAATTCTTGCAAAAGAATGATCCATCTGATGAGCCTAGGTTTGGCCTCTTTCTTAGATAACAAATGTCTTAAGGCTGAGTGATCAGAGTAAACAACCACTTTGGTGCCCAAAAGGTACAGGCAAAACTTTTCTAGAGCAAACACTATAGCTAACAATTCTTTCTCAGTAGTGGTGTAATTCAACTAAACCTCAGAAGGGTGCGGCTATCATAATATACTACCATGGGACATTTATTCACCCTTTGTCCTAAAACTGCTCCGATGGCGTAGTTAGAGGCATCACACATTATTTCAAAGGGCAACGACCAGTTGGGAGGTTGAAGAATTGTGGCTTTGGTCAGTGCCACTTTCAGATAATCGAAAGCCTTAAGACAAGCCTCGTCGAAATTAAATGGGACATCCTTTGCCAAAAGATTGCACAGAGGCCTAGAGATCTTGGAAAAGTCCTTAATGAACCTACGATAGAAACTAACGTGTTCGAGAAATGAGCAGATTTGCTTGATAGAGGTGGGAGGTGGAAGTTTAGAGATTAGGTAAGCTTTTTCATTATCTACCTCGATCCCTCGTTTAGAAACTATGTGGCCTAAGACAATACCCTCTTGGACCATGAAGTGACTCTTCTCCCAACTGAGTACAAAGTTTGTCTCGATGCATCGTTGAAGAACTATTCGTAAGTGTTTGAGACAAGTTTCAAAGGAATCCCCGAAGACAGAGAAATCATCCATAAATATTTCTAGAAAGTTGCCTACCATTTCCTAGAAAATTGCCATCATACACCTCTGAAAGGTTGCTGGTGCATTACATAATCCAAATGGCATTCTTTGGAAAGCAAATGTGCCATATGAACAGGTGAAAGTAGTTTTCTCTTGGTCTTTAGGGTAAATGGCTACTTGGTTATACCCAAAATACCCATTTAAGAAGCATAAATATTTCTTCCCTACAAGTTTTTCTAGAATCTGGTCAATAAAGGGCAACAGAAAGTGGTCTTTTTTTGTAACAGCATTGAATTTCCTGAAGTCGATGCATACTCACCATCCCGTGGTAAGCTGGATGGGGATCACTTCACCTTGATCACTGGTGATGACGGTGAGTTCACCCTTCTTAGGCACCACTTGCGTAGGACTTACCCAACTGCTATCTAAACTTGGGTAGATAATACCCGCATCCAAGCACTTGACTACTTCTTGCTTGATAACTTCTCAAATATTTGGGTTCAACCACCTTTGCATTTCCCTACATGGTTTGGCACCCTCCTCCGTATAAATATGGTGCATACAAATGGATGAACTAATCCCTTTCAGGTTAGCCACTGACCCACCAATGGCACTCCTATACTCTTTTAAGACATCAATCATTTTCTCTTCTTGTATAGGGGTTAAATTGGCTGCTATAATTTCTGGTAGTGTTTGGTCTGGTCTTAAAAACACATACTTAAGGGAGTCCGGCATGGGTT
This sequence comes from Nelumbo nucifera, assembly GCF_055504915.1. Taxonomy (NCBI): domain Eukaryota; kingdom Viridiplantae; phylum Streptophyta; class Magnoliopsida; order Proteales; family Nelumbonaceae; genus Nelumbo; species Nelumbo nucifera. The sequence goes on along the minus strand of NC_142655.1, from coordinate 38,033,751 downwards.
TTAGTTCTAGTTGCGGAGGAGATTCAAGAGAAGGCATGGATGGTTCACTCTTTAGCTTTGGAAGAGGTTCAACAGTAGGCCAAGACCGTAATGGGTGTGGAGACTTTGTTAAAACATTAGCTTCCTTCATCGGGTCATCCACTATGACCGGTTTGGTTTCTATTTACATTTATTATACAACAATCTTGTTCTGGTAGGCAAAAGGACTTCCAGACTCATACATGTCTTCACACTTTCCCTCCCTTTGAAGAGCTAAGATTTCTTTAGCATTTTCTAAGTATGGAACATTAAAGGTTGTAAGATCTTGGTATTGAGGAAGACTTAGGGATTCGTTTCTGGGTCTACAACTGGCTGACTAAGCATTGAATCATTTTCCCACTATAGGTTAGCTTCCATGAGCTGAATTACTTGGCTCTCTAATCTTAGGATTGACTGTTGTTGAGCTAAGATCAGCTGTTGGAGCTGTAGCTAAGATTTCTTTAGCATTTTCTAAGTATGGAACATTAGAGGTTGTAAGATCTTGGTATTGAGGAAGACTTAGGGATTCGTTTCTGGGTCTACAACTGGCTGACTAAGCATTGAATCATTTTCCCACTATAGGTTCGAGCTGAATTACTTGGCTCTCTAATCTTAGGATTGACTGTTGTTGAGCTAAGATCAACTGTTGGAGCTGTAGAAACCTAACATCGAGTGAATCAGTTTGATAAGGTTAAGGGGAGGTTTGACATGGCTGAGCTGGTTGAGTCCAGGGTAATCATTGTACTCACAGTGAGTCTGGGCTTCAAACCATTAAGAGTGCACATCTGGCAATGTAGGTTCTTGTTAGACAGTATGACATTTATTATAAATGAATAAAGTACATATTTGATTCATGTTATTGTGGTGTGTTTCTGTGTAATACCCTTAAACTGGACACATATTAGACTTGTGTTAGTTTACAATCTTCACAGCCATTGGATAGATCTGGGGAGATTTATCCTACCAAGGCTGATGCTGATGTGCCACCAAGTTGGTTGGGGTGGCTTGTTTCAGCTACTAGGGTGAGACTTGAGGCACATGCAGTGTGGGTTTTTCTTGAAACCCTGAATCGGACCAAATTCCAGTATTGCCCTGGACCTTGGAGATAGATGGCAAAAATTGGAATGTTACACCAAACCCCTAGACTCGATTATGATACTGCACTAGGTGTCGGATTGGGCTGTCTTTGATGTGCCAATCAGTGAGATCCTTAGAGGGGGTCAAAACCAGGGTATATTGGGACAATCTGAGAATTCACCTGATTGGGTGATCATAGTGATAGGATCAGCCCCTTTGTCAGACAAAGTGAATGATTGGGGAAATGCACTCTCTCTGATGGAAACCTAAACTACCAATAGTGGATTTCAAATGTGTTTGAAATTTGGTTTTGCAAAATATATTTATATAGAGATATACTTATATATATTATGGTTTCAAATTATTTGCAAAAGGTTTTAATTCTTGGGATCCATGTGAGTAGAGTGTAGCACTGTACCTTGTAGTTGTGGGAGAGGTCCTTTCTTGTTGGGAAATGTTTGATCATTAAGGGCTGAGAGGTTAAGTGTGAGACCATTGAGGGTTATACCTGATGGGCTAATCTTAAATCTGTCCAAAGTCCTTGGTCCATCATAAAATGGCTGGACCCAAGGACCATTAAGTCTAAATGTTGGGCCCATTAAGAGCCCATAGCGATGGATTAAGGGGTTCACTGTAGTCAGCAGTGAATTCGGCCAGGCCTTGTAATAGTGGTTAGGCTGAACCCATGTGGCTGATGTGTAGATCGATGATAGGGTCCCACACTATACAAAGAGTGCTAGCTAGCATTAAAAGGAAGTGAGCCTGAAAGCATAATGGGCCTAAAGCCCATTTCGAGCTGGGTTAATGGGATTAATTAAATAGGGGCGAATCTGGGTATGAATCAGTAGATAAGGATAAGAGATTAACTCTTATCCACTTAAAGAGTCTAGATCCAAATAGAGATTTAGATCAAGGAACTCCTAATTTGATTACGAATAGCCGATCTTTATGTGCAGATAAGATAAGGGATTATCCTTATCAATTAAAGAGTCCAGATCCAAATAAAGATTTGGATCGGGAGACTCCTAATCAGATTAAGAGGTTGTGTCTTTAAGGCTACAAATAGAGAGTAGTGATGTGAATAAAAATTATCATATTTTTATCCCTAAATATTCATTCTTTTTATCCCGAAGTTGAAGCAAATTCACAGTAAAGCCCAGTTCACAACTGAAGCCCAATTTGCATAAAAGCCTTGTAGCAGCCCAATTTATTAAAACAGCCCAACTCGAATTCGAGAATAAAGAGTCCTATCATATTTAAATTTCAATTGTAATTCTACAAAGATAAAAGATTGAGATTACTAGATAGGATAGGATAGGATAGGATTAGATCTAATTAGGACTTTCTATTTTTAAGAAAGAACTCCTAAGAGGAGTTGGAAACAGCCCCTCCTCCTAAAGCTATATAAAGGGGGGGGGGGACTAGCTTTTGGCATCAAGCAATCAAGCTCTCTCTCTGAAGCAATCAAGAAGACAATCAAGAAAGCTTCAAGAAGGAGATCAGCAAGGCAAGAAAGCTTCAAGAAGGAGGTGCCAACAAGGAGAAGACAAGATCTCAGCTTCAAGCGCGACATCATGAGTTCTTTCTTACCCCTTGTTTGTTTTATTTCTTTTATAATGAATTAATTATTTGTAGCAAGGGCTGTGGGAAGCCTAACCACGACAATGAATTGATTTTTATTCTGATTTATCCAAGATTGTTATTTTCATATTGTCTATGAGTTATTATGCATAATGCGATTAAGAGCTTGGCCACCTCTTAATTGATTTGGTTTATGTGAATGAATCGAGAGAGGAATTCACATAATCGACTGAATAATTCATAGTGTGAATTGAATGGCATATAGAGTATACATGATTCATCTGATGACATAAGTTTTTCATAGAACTTAATGCATTTCTATTACGAGAACTCTAGTCGAGAGATCGAAGGGTTACTTGATAGAGGTAGATTTGATATATCCTGAGAGGGAATATTGAATAATTTTGGAAAAACTTTAGCTTATGAAAATAATAAATTACCTTGGTTAATCTAATAATTGATATCCATTGGAATGGTTAGGTGGACCAATAGTCCTAGCGCTTCTATTTAGATCGTTGCAAGTTTTGTCATTGATTGCCCTTATTTTTATTTCTTTTTCTTCTATCCTTAATTTTCAATAGTTCTTATTGTTAGATCTGAAATTCGATTGTCCAAATAATTATGGAACGCTATAGTTCTAATATTTATTTTGTTAAATCCTCGTGGGAACGATATCTTTATACTACTTGATAACTAGTGCACTTGCTAGGGTTATATAATTATAACTATCAAGTTTTTGGCGTCGTTGTCGGAGATTTAATCCTAAAATAATATTAGAACTTGTTAACCTTGGTTAATTTGGATTTTTATTTTTTGTTTTATCCTTATTTATTTGAATTCTTGCTTAGTGTATGACACATACTAGAGGAGAAGAACTAGCAGAATCTTGAGATAGAGAGAACCCTTCGCATACTGCAAAGAGCCAACAAACGTAAAGAAAGAGAGACGGTTGAAGAGGGTGAACCAGTAGAAGAAGAGATGGCAGAAGAAAATTGAACTCTTTTGGACTATGCTTGTCCAACAATGGATGGGGCTACTTCTAGCATTTGCAAGCCAACAATCCAAGCCAATAATTTCGAGATCAAGCCTGTGATCATCCAAATGATCCAAACTAGTATTCAGTTTAATGGGTTGCCGAGTGATGATCCTAATGCACATATTGTTAATTTCCTAGAAATATGCGATACATTTAAACATAATGGAGTTGGCAATGATGCTATTAGGCTTAGACTTTTTCCATTCTCATTACGTGATAGAGCTAAAGATTGCCTTAACTCACTCCCTGCAGGAAGCATCACCACTTGGAATGACTTGACCCAAAAATTTTTGGCTAAGTATTTTCCACCCTCTAAAACAACAAAATTAATTAATGATATCACTACTTTTGCTCAATTAGAGAGGGAATCCTTGTATGAGGCATGGGAACAATTTAAAGAGATGCTTAGGAAGTGTCCTCACCATGGGATACCAATTTGGCATCAAATCCAAACTTTTTATAATGGTATTACCCCCTCTAATCGTTCCATTATTGATGCAGCTGCAGGAGGTACTATCATGAGGAAAACGCCAGAGGAAGCTTATGATCTAGTGGAAGAAATGGTGTCAAATAGCTACCAATGGAATAATGATCGAACTGATCGAAGGGGAGTACACCATATCGATTCTTTTGCAGCTTTATCTGCTCAACTTGCTAGCCTGAATAAAAAATTAGATAATCTTAATGTTGTAGCAATAAATACATCATCTAGCAATCCATGTGATCTCTGTGGTCAATTAGGACATATTAATTCTGACTGTCTGGTAAGTAATCCTTTTGCTCCACATGAAAGTGCTAATTTTATTTCTCATGGTGGCAGGCCAAATTTCAACCCCTATTCAAACACATACAACTCAGGGTGGAGGAGTCATCTGAATTTTTCATGGAACAACATGGGATTTCAACAACAGCCGCCCCCACAAGAAAAGAAGGGTAATTTAGAAGAAATGATTTCTACGTTCATTAATGTTGCTGAAGCGAAATTCCAAGAACATGAAAAGAGATTCTTAAATCAAGAAGCATCAATTAAGAACTTAGAAGTCCAAGTGGGGCAGATTGTGAATGTATTGTCAGAAAGAAAAGAGGGATGATTGCCCAGCAATACAGAGAAGAACCCAAGGGAACAAGTGAATGCCATTGCTTTAAGAAGTGGGAAGACTGTTGGCGAGACCCAGAATGATGACCAGAGAGCTGAAGTGGCCGATCCACAAAAGGAGACCGAAGGGAGTACACCTAAACTGAATTTAGATGCTATTAAACATCCTCTCCCCTACTCCAAAAGAGTTTTGAGAGCTAATTTGGATAAACAATTTGAAAAAATTTTAGAAGTGTTTAAAAAGATACATATTAACATCCCTCTTCTTGATGTATTGTCACAGATGCCAAAATATGCCAAATTCTTGAAGGAGGTGATGTCAAATAAAAGGAAATGGGAAGACTGTGAGATGGTGAAGTTAAATGAAGAGTGCTCAGCCATTCTTCAAAATAAATTGCCCCCAAAACTTAAGGATCCAGGGAGTTTTTCTATACCTTGCACCATAGGGAATACTGAATTTGAAAAAGCCTTATGTGATTTAGGTGCTAGTATAAAATTAATGCCTTATTCTATTTTTGAAAAACTTGGATTGCATGAACTAACATCTACCACTATTACCCTGCAATTAGCTGATAGAAGCATTAAATATCCTAGGGGAATAGTAGAAGATGTTTTAGTCATAGTGGGCAATTTTATTATTCCTGCTAATTTCATTGTGTTGGATATGGAGGAAGATAAGACAATGCCATTGATTCTAGGGAGACCCTTTCTTGCTACTGGTAATGCTTTAATTGATGTGCAAAAAGGTCTACTTACTCTTAGAATCAATGGTGAAGAAGTGGCATTTAACGTATATAAAACCATGAAGTATCCCAACACAATTGAACATGAAATATATGCAATCGACTGTATCGATGTTTGGGCAGCTGAGATTAACGCATCAAAGTTAGATGATCCCTTAGAAAGCTGTATTCTTAATTCATGAAAAACATGCAGGTCTTGGAAGAGGAAACAAAGGAGGCGTTGAACTACTTGGAGGCCGGTCAGGAAGGGTTCAAGCCAAGACAAGTAATGCTCATTATATTATGTTGCCGATTTCTCATGAGAGACCATTACCCTCTGTTTTGCAGGCCCCTATTCCAGATTTGAACCTGTGATGGATGGAAGGGGAGCACACCAAAAGCTGCAACCACGAGAGTTAGAGGATCCGATTCATGATTATTAAAAATAGGGAAGTTTGTTTTTCCTTTTTCATTTTGTTTTTACATTTCTAGTTTAGTTTTTCTACCATTTCTTTGCATTTAACCTCACATTAGGAATAATGTAAGTTTTAAGTGTGGGGGAGGGGATTTAGGATTTAGGATAGAATTTAGGTTGTGTTTTAAAATTTGATTTAGGTCATGTTTTTCTGCATAAAAAAAAAGAAAAAAATCAAAACCTCAACTCTTTTGAAATCAATTGAAACAATGTTCTGGGAAAATTCTTGTGAACCTAGTAATGAGGTATGATCAAGGAGTACATGACTTATCTGAAGCCATTTCCATTTAAGCTAGTCCTAAATTCAGGTTTAAGTAAATGGGATAGTTTTTTTACCATTGCTACAAATGGTAGGATGGAGCATAAAATGCACCTACCAACCAAGTAATTCAATAGTAGGATGGAGCATAAAATGCACCTACCAACCAAGTAATTCAATAGTAGGATGGAGCATAAAATGCACCGACTAGCCAGCAAATTCAATAGTAGGATGGAGCATAAAATGCACCTACTGGCCGAGTGATCCAAAAGTGAGACGGAGCATAAAATGCACTCACTCCCGATAAAAAAAGGAAAAAAAAAGAAGAAAATAAAAAGAGAGGTTTTCCCTAATTTACTACCTGGTTTGCAGTAGCAAAAATTGGATTGACTAATGAACGAGTCGTGTATGACTTGGTTGTGTTTATTTAACGGTTTGCAATAGTTAAGCTAGAATATTTGTGGAGAAAGATGGAGAGTTGAGTTTAAAAATCGGTAGGTAGTTATTTTGTTTTCGCTTGAGTTTTGTCTTGCCCGAGGACGGGCAAAGTTTAAGTGTGGGGGGATTTGATGTGAATAAAATTATCATATTTTTATCCCTAAATATTCATTCTTTTACACTTAATTAACACTTAATTGGACTCATTACTCTTGTAATTCGATTCAGGGCAAGCAATAAGGTGACAGGAGGGAAACAAGGCTAATCGGATGATTTTGCACAGTTTCGGCACTGTTCAGTAATCTAGGCATAACTCTCACATCCGGACGCCGATTGGGATGATTCAAGATGCACCGGAAAGATAAGGGAGAAACTCCACAACTTTCATGTTTTGGGTTTTGACAGATTCTATCTACATCGCATCGAGTTCAAAATCGGGCCCGAAGTCGAAGCAAATTCGCAGTAAAGCCCAGTTCACAACTGAAGCCCAATTCGCATAAAAGCCCTGTAGCAGCCCAATTTATTAAATAAGCCCAACGCGAATTCGAGAATAAAGAGTCCTATCAGATTTAAATTTAAATTTTAATTCTAGAAAGATAAAAGATTGAGATTACTAAATAGGATAGGATAGGATTAGATCTAATTAGGACTTTCTATTTTTAAGAAAGAACTCCTAAGAGGAGTTGGAAACAGCCCCTCCACCTAAAGCTATATAAAGGGGGGGAGGGGGGCGGACTAGCTTTTGGCATCAAGCATTCAAGCTCTCTCTCTGAAGCAATCAAGAAGACAATCAAGAAAGCTTCAAGAAGGAGATCAGCAAGACAAGAAAGCTTCAAGAAGGAGGTGGCGGCAAGGAGAAGACAAGATCTCAGCTTCAAGGGCGACATCATGAGTTCTTTCTTACCCCCTGTTTGTTTTGTTACCTTTATCATGAATTAATTATTTGTAGCTAGGGCTGTGGGAAGCCTAACCATGACAATGACTTAATTTTTATTCTGATTTATCCAAGATTGTTATTTTCATATTATCTATGAGTTATTATGCATAATGCGATTAAGGGCTTGGCCACCTTTTAATTGATTTGGTTTATGTGAATGAATCGAGAGAAGAATTCACATAATCGACTGAATAATTCATAGAGTGAATTGAATGGTATATAGAGATATATATACATGATTCATCTAATGATATAAGTTTTTCATAGAACTTAATGCATTTCTATTATGAGAACTCTAGTCGAGAGATCGAAGGGTTACTTGATAGAGGTAGATTTGATATATCCTGAGAGGGAATATTAAATAATTTTGGTAAAACTTCAGCTTATGAAAATAATAAATTACCTTGGTTAATCTAATAAATTGATATCCATTGGAATGGTTAGGTGGACCAACAGTCTTAGCGCTTCTAATTAGATCGTTGCAAGTTTTGTCATTAATTGCCCTTATTTTTATTTCTTTTTCTTCTATCCTTAATTTTTAGTAGTTCTTATTGTTAGATCTGAAATTCGGTTGTCCAAATAATTAAGGAAGGCTATAGTTCTAATACTTATTTTGTTAAATCCTCGTGGGAGCGATATCTTTATACTACTTGATAACTAGTGCACTTGCTAGAATTATATAATTATAGCTATCAAGCAGGGCAGACCTGAAAAAAAACACACACACACAACACAGAAGACAACTCAATTTGACTATTTCTGCTTTCAGTTCTTTTTCTCCCTATTCTTGCCTCCCTACCCTGTTCGGTCTCCAATTCTCGGAACTGATCAAGATTTGATCTTGATATTGTTTCTTGCTAGAAGAAATAATTCTAAAGTTGTGCTCACTACCCCATTCTTTGACTAAATGATGAATCTTAGTGATGGAATAATAAGTCATAATTCATTGGTTGATTGTATCATTAACCATTTCTTAATTTTGGTGCGAGGGGCTTACCATGAATCCACTGATTTCTGCTGCTTCCGTTATTGCTGCTGTTTTGGCTGTAGGGCTTGCTTCTATTGGACCTGGAGTTGGTCAAGGTACTGCTACGGGCCAGGCCGTAGAAGGGATCACGAGACAACCAGAGGTAGAGGGTAAAATATGAGGTACTTCTTGCTAAAGAATCAGAGGTTCTTGGTGAAGAACTACTTGCTGATCCTGCCTCATCCCAAGCTATGTCATCTTCAGTAGAGGGAGGATTTGGTACACTCTTTGGGCTTGAACACCTGCATTGGGAGGTGCTTTTTTGCATAGATTTTGTATCAGGTATATCCCTGCCTAATCTTGGTTTCAGATTTGGTCCGGTTTGGTTACATGAACGAACATTGAAAATGCAATTTTTTGAAATTTTGCCCACCTTTCCTATAGGGTTCATCCATCCATATGATGGATCTCCCATCGCTTCAATGGTATCAGTGCTAGGTTCAAGTCTTGAACCAAATTAGATCACATCTGGATCTGTGCAAATGGGCAGAAGGCGTTCTACCTGATTGCGCAATTAGCGTTTTTTCTAGGAATTGGTTCCTAGATTATGGGTGGATGATCTGGAAAATAAATCCTTATTATTCTGTTATATTTATAGAATTTTTTTGTGAATGTTTCTTGAATATTTAGGTTGCACGTGTGGTGGAGATCGAATCTTTTAGGTGCCAAGATTGGCGCACCCTGCTATTTCTTTTTTATTCAATCTAGTTTGTAAATAATTCCTTTTTTAGACAAATTGTATAGGAATTCGATGTGAAGTAATAATAGAAAAATTAGGTTTTTCTATTTTATTTCCATTTGGAGATTGCTGAAGTGCGCAACAGAGGAGAAGAAGATTTCGCAAAAAGAAGTTCTACGATCTGCGATTTTGCAGATATCGATTCTGCAATCTACGATTAATTGTTCTTTGCGGATTTGCAGGATGTCCAAGAAAATCACAGTGCAACCCTCTAATTTTGTTTTCTTGATAATCTTATTATCTAGATTTAATTTATTTTTCAGATCATTATTCTTGAATTAAATCTTGAACTAGATACCAAAACTTGGGCCGATTTGTACTAGATTTGGTCCAAACTGGTTGGACCGAATTCATGGTTCGATTGTGTTGGTTTTTCTAACCCAAATTCGATTTTGGCCAGAGGGTTGATGGCCCACTTCAAGTTTTTAATTTGGCCCACCTCTGTAAAAGCCAATTTTAATATGTTAAAACTGCATCAGACTTGATTTAACTATATGGGCCAAACTGCTTTTTGCAGTACAACCCATGTATCTAGATAACATTATATGATAATATTATGGGGTCTATTTGGCTGATACTGATTTAATCTAATTAATTTAGGGTTTTACAGATATTTTAATTGATTGGATCAATTTGTTTCATGCATGTGATGTATGGATCTGTGATGTGCTATGTACATGGGCCATAAACACTTGGCCCATGCTAATTTGATAGTGGCTCTTTCGCACACCATGGCTGAATGCACATCATTGCCATGGTGTCCATAAGATCATTGGATGATCTCCCTGCTTGATGGGCCCCATATCAACTTCCTCCCAAAGAGGAACCGTGCATAACCCTAGCCGTTTAGGGCCTATTTAAATCTAACTTTGAGAAAGTCAGTGGGAGCCACTTTGGTTTGACCTAAATAAAACTAGGGCGTAATATTTTGTTACCTCCACTAAAATATAAGTGCATGTGATAGGGAGATTCATATGATGAACTTTCTAAAGGCCTTCCATCATTAGCATGAAGATGGGTCCTTCAATAATGAGGAGATGCACCATAAAATTGGGCTATCCATTTGCTGTTGGATCTGTTGGGTTGTTTCATAAGATGATAGGGGCACCATACACCAATGTGGGAGGGGCCTATCCTAAAATGGAAGACTCTCTCATGGTACCTTAGCGTTCACGAATATGATGGGTAAACACTTACTAGACAGAAAGGTTTAACCTAAAATGGCAATGAACCTTGTCTGACAGAGGCCAAAGGGAAAGCTCATAAGATGAGTGGATATGATCCTTCATAGAAGGTCGTGGGGTTATGTAGCTGAAACAGTTGACTCCTTGCACTATATGTGGTTTCCCACATTTCCAGAGATATATTTCGCAGTCTCCGTTACTGAGATAGGAGGGAAATCTCAGAGATGAACAAATGGAAATGGAACATAGATTAAAAGCCATTTCTATGTAAATAACATGAATAAAATCAGGTTGTGGACTAATATTTGCTATGCCTTTTATCAAAAATGGCAAACGGACAATTCGCCAAATTATTGGACGAAAATAAGCTTAAGGACCCAAATTACGCTATCTGGTTTTGTAACCTTGTGCTAGTTCTAACGTTCGAGAAATTGGACAAAGTTGCTAAGAACCTTGCTCCAGATCATCCAGGTGATAGGTCTTTTGAGGCCTGTAGGAGGGAATATCAAGAATGGGAAGAGAAAAACTCTCTTGCCCGGTGCTACTGTTAGACAGTGTATGCCCTTAGCTCCAATTAGATTGATGTACATTATGTCATTTATTGTAAATGAATAAAGTGCATAATTGATTCATGTGATTTGGTGTGTTTCTATGTAATACCCATAAACTGAACAATTATGAGACTCATGTTAGTTTCGAATCTTCACAGCCATTTGATAGATCTGGGGAGATTCATCCTGCCAAGGCTAACACTGATGTGCCGCCAAGTTGGTTGGGGTGGCTTGTCTCAGCTGCCAGGGTGAGACTTGAGGTACATGTAGTGTGGGTTTTCTTAAAACCCTGAACTGGACCAAATTCTAGTATGTCTCTGGACCTTGGAGATAGATAGGCAAAACTGGAATGTTACACTTGACCCCTAGACTCGATTATGGTACTGCACTAGGTGTCAGATTGAGCTATCTTTGATATACCAATCAGTGAGATCCTTAGAGGGGTCAAAACTTGGGTATGTTGGGACTATTCGAGAATTCATTTGAGTGGGTGATCATAGTGATAGGATCAGCCCCTTTGTTGAACAAAGTGAATGATCGGGGAATGCACTCTCTCCGATGGATACCTAAACTGCCGGTAGTTGATTTCAAATGTTGAGATTTGTTTTTGCAAAATATATTCATATAGAGATATACATATATATGTATATATATATATTATGGTTTCAAAATGTTTGCAAAAAGATTTTAATTCCCGGGATCCATGTGAGTAGAGAGTACAGCATTGTTCCTCGCAGCCGAGGGAGAGATCCTCTCTTGTCGGGCATTGTTTGATCATTAAGAGCTGAGAGGTTAAGTGTAAAACCATTGAGGGTAATTCCTGGTGGGATAATCATGCATCTGCCCACAGTTCTTGGGTTTCTATAAGGTGGCTAGATCCAAGAACCATTTAGTGTAAATGCAGGTCTCATTAAGAGTCCATGGTGATGGACTCAGGGGTTCACTGTATCCTACAGTGAATTCGGTGAGGCCTTGTAACAAAGGCTGGGTTGAACCCATGTGGCTGATGTGTAGATCGATGTAAGGGTCCCATGCCATACAAAGAGAGCCAACTGGGCAGTAGGTTAAGGAGTAAGTGAGCACATAAACTTAATGGGCCTAAAGCCCAATTCAAATTGGGCTTAAGTTAGTTAATTAAAAGGGGCAAGATCTGATTTATAATCTGATTAGGATTAGTTGAAGGATAAGATAAGTCTTATCCATTCAAGAGTCCTTATCTAAATATCAGATTTGGATCAAGAAACTCTCTCCTAATTAGATTAGGAGGCTGATCCAAAGAAGACTATAAATAAGGGGGGTGAATTCCTAAGTCAAGACACACAACAATCTAGAGTTCTCCCCAATTCTTTCCACCCCTACCCAGTTCGATCTCCACTTGTGGAAGTGATCAAGAAGTGTTCTTGATATTGCTTTTTGGTAGAAGAAGCAACCTGAAGTCATGCTCACTAGCCCCTATTCGATTCTTGCTGAAGAATTTTAGTTCTTGCCATGAACACCTTAATTGGGAGTTACTACTACTTCGTATCAGGTATATCCCTCACTTCCTAATGGTTTCAGATATGGTCTGTTTTTGTTAATAGAATGATCCTTGAAAATGCAGTTTTCAAAAATAGGGAATGCGATTCCCAGATGGGAGAATGAGAAATTTTTGAAATTTCGCCCAACCTTCCTGTAGGGTTTGGCTATCCATATGATGGATCTCTCATCCCTTCAGTGGTATCAGAGCCAGGTTCACATTCTTGAACCAAAAGCAGATATGAGTTGAACCTATGCAAATAGGCAGAATCAGTTCTACCCGATTGATTTCCTAGCATTTTCGTATGGAGGAGATCGGAATCTTTCTACGGCGCAAGAAATCTATGCATCTACATTTTCCATTCATTCTTGGTCTGTAATTAATTTTTTTTTTTAATTTTAGATGGAATGTATAGGAATTTGTTTCTGATGTAATATTAATAGAAAAATTAGGTTTTCTATTTTATTTCATTGAAGATGAAGCTGGTTCGCGTGGAGGAGAGGATTTGTGCAGATAAGAAATCTACAATCTGCGATTTGCAGAAATTGAAACTACAAGCAACGACTAATTTTTTCTTGCAGGTTTGGATCCACACGAACAACCCATTGATGTTTTTGTTTGCTGATTTTGATTTTCATTTATCAGTTGCATTTAATTTTCAGATCATCTTCTTGAATTGAATCTTGAATTAAACATCAAAACCTAGACCCATTCGAACCAGATTGGACCAAACTGGTTGGACCAAATCTGTGGTTCGATGGGGGCTGTTCTCTGCCCTAAAATTTCCTTCATGGGCCAAGGGATTGATGGTTAATTGCAAGATGCAATTGGCCCACATCTGTAAAACCCAGTTTTAATTTGTTAAAATTGCCTTAGCCCAATTCAGCATAAATGATATATGGGCCCATATACCTTGATAATATTAATTGGTAATATTGTGGAGTTAAATGTGCTTTAATTGCGGGTTTTACAGTTATTTAATTGATTGGATCAACTATGGATTTCATGCATGTGATGTATGGATGTGTGATGTGCTATGTACATGGACCATAAGCACTTGGCCCATGCTAATTCGATAGTGGCTCTTTCGCACACCATGGCTGAATGCACATCATTGCCATGGTGTCCGTAAGACCACTTGATGATCTCCCTGCATAATGGGCCCCACATCTGCTTCCTCCCCAAGGGGAACAATGCGGAACTGTAGCCATTTAGGACCCATCTAAATCTGGCTTTATGAAAGTCAATGGGAGCCACTTTGGTTTCACCTAAATAAAACTAGGGCGTAATTATTCGTTCCCTCCTAAAAATATAAGTGCATGTGATAGGGAGATTCATATGATGAACTCTCTGAAGGCCTTCCATCATTAGCGTGACGATGGGTCTTTGAGTAATGAGGAGATGCACCATAAAATTGGTTTATCCATTTGTTGTTGGATCTATTGGATTGTTTCATAAGATGATAGGGGCGCCATAGACCGATGTGGGAGGGGCCTATCCGAAAATGGAAGACTCTCTCGTGGTACATTGGCATTCACGAATATGATGGGTAAGTACTTATTGGACAGAAAGGTTTAACCTAAAATGGCAATGAACCTTGTCTGACAGAGGCCAAAGGGAAAGCTCATTAGATGAGTGTATATGATCCTTCACAGAAGGTGGTGGGGTTATGCAGCTGAAATAGTTGGCTCCATGCACTATATGTGGTTTCCCACATTTCTAGAGACATAATTTCACAGTCTTTGTCACTGAGATAGGATGGAAATCTCAGAGATGAACAAATGGAAATGGAACATAGATTAAAAGCCATATCTATGTAGTAAACATGAATTAGTTTAGGTTGTGGATTGATAATCTACATTGCCTTTTGTCAAAAATGGAAAATAGACAATTAGCTTAGATGATAACAAATGTAAGGGCCCAAATTATGCTGATTGGTACCGTAACCTTATAACGGTGTTAATGTTCGAGAAATTGGACAAGGTTTTTAAGAACCCTACTCTGGATCATCTGAGTGATAGGGCTTCTGAGGCACGTAGGAAGGAGTATCAAGAATGGGAAGATAAGAATTCTCTTGCTTGGTGCTACATCATAGCCTCCCTCGACAATCCGATATAGAGACAATTTGATCACATCAAAGTGTCCAAGGATATCCTTGATAGTTTGAGGACAATGTATGAAGAGCAGAATCATTCTACTCATCAGAAGGTCTTGAATTTGTTCATGACCATAAAAATGACCGAGAGCCAGATGGTTCATGACCATTGTCTCAAGATGATGGGTTACATTAATGAACTAGAGGCACTCGAGTCAAGGCAAAATCATGTCACCAAGGTTAATGCCATCCTAAATTCCTTTTCTTCCTCCTTCAATTAGTTTATCATGAACTACAACATGAATAAGCTAAATATTACCCTTCATGAACTCAACAATATGTTGCAGAGGGCAAAAGAACTGATTAAGAAGGATAAACTGATATCCATTCTTGTTGAAGGTGGCAATTCGGGTAAGAAGAAGAGGAGGGCAAAGAAAAAGCCTCAGAAGAAGTCTATGTTAGACAATTTTGTATGCCCTTAGCTTCAATCAGAATGATGTACTTTATGAGTTTATTGTAAATGAATAAAAGTACATATTTGATTCATGTTCCCTTGGTATGTTTCTGTGTAATACCCTTAAACTGGACACTTAATGAGACTCGTGTTAGTTTAGAATGTTCACAGCCAATGGGTCGGTCTGGGGAGACCTATCCTGATAAGACTGACACTGTTGTGCCACCAAGTCGGTTAGGGTGGCCTGTCTTAGCTACTAGGGTGAGACCCTAGGTGCATACAGTGTAGGATTAATTGAATCTTTGAACTGGACCAGATTTCCAGTATTGCCCTGGACCTTGGAGATTGATGGGCAAAACTGGAAAGTTACACCCAACCCCTAGACTCGATTATGATACTGCACTAAGTGTCGGATTGGGCTGTCTTTGATGTACCAATCAGTGAGATCCTTAGCGGGGTTCAAAACTTAGGTATGTTGGGATAGTCTGAGAATTCATCTGAGTGGGTGATCATAGTGACAGGATCAGCCCCTTTGTTGGATAAAGGAAATGATCGGGGATGCACTCTCACTGATGGAAACCAAGACTGCCAGTAGTCAATTTCAATCATTGAGATTTGTTTTGCAAAGTATATTTTATATGAGATATAAAAGTATATATATTATGGTTTCTAAAAGGTTTGCTAAAAGGTTTTAATTCCCGGGATCCATATAAGAAGAGAGTGCGACACTGTTCCTTGCAGCCGAGGGAGAGGTCCTCTCTTGTTGGGCAGTGTATGATCATTATGGGCTGAGAGGTTAAGTGTAAGACCATTGAGGATAATACCTGATGGGCTAATCTTGCATCTACCCACAGTCCCTGAGTATTACAAGGTGGCTTGGCCCAGGGACCACTTAGGGTAAGTGTTGGGCCCATAGAGCCCATTTGATGGGTTTCAGGGGGTGCACTGTCCATAATGGTGTATTCGGCCAGGCCTTGTAACAAAGGCTGGGCCGAACCCATGTGGCTGATGTGTAGATCAATGCTTGGGTCCCACGCCATACAAAGAAGCCCAACTGGGCAGTAGTTAGGAAGGTTAAGTGAGCACATAAGCTTAATGGGGCTAAAGCCCATTTCGAACTAGGCTATTTAATTAGTTAAATAATGGGGACAAATTCTGAGATGGATTAGTAGAGAGGATAGGGTCTTGACCCTATCAACTCATAGAGTCCAGATCTGAATGTGATTCAAATCTAGAAACCTCCTAATGAGATTAAGAGAAAGCTAATCTAATCTACAGATAAGATAGGGGTTAATCCTTATCACCTAAAAAGATGTTTTGATCCAAATAAGATTTGGATTAACAACTCCTAATTGGATTAGGAGCTGATCCTTTGGGGTTACAATTAAGGAAGGGGGCGGCAGCCAAAAAATATAGAGATTATTCACATTCTCTTGAGTGCTGAAAAACACAGAAGAAAGAATTAAGTAACCCTATAGAATTCTTTCTTGCCACCTCCTTGTTCTTGCCGCCCAGTTTTCCAGTTCGATTTCTAGTGGTGGGAGAAGTCAAGATTCAATCTTGACATCAGTTCTTTGAGAAATAATTGATAAGAAGTTGTGCTCACGTGCCATCCTGATGTTTCTTGCGAAGGACAGAATTCTTGGAGAAGAATACTGCTGATTCTGCTCCATCCTGCACTGCGCCATCTTCAGTGGGAGCAGTCTTTGGATCCTTCCTTGGGCGTGAACACCTTCGTTGGGGATACTATTTCTCCGTATCAGGTATTATCCTCTCCTACTCCTTTTGGTTCAGATCTGGTTCTGTTTATGGTTCAAGAATGATTCTTGAAAATATGATTTTCTAAATAGGGAATGCGATTCCCAGTTGAAGGGAGAGAAAAATTTTTGAAATTCGCCCCTTTATTCCGCAAGATTTGGGTGTCCATATGATGGATCTCTCATCCCATCAGTCTAGCAAACCAAAAAAGAAGAAGAGGTCAAGGCATCAGATGCATGTCACTTTTGCAAACAAATCGGTCACTAGAAGAGGAACTGTCCCCAATATCTGGAGACTAAGCAAGGTAATTTCGAATCTTTTATCATAGTGACCAATTTGTTGGTCACTTCTGCTTCCTGGTGTATTGACTCTAGGGCTTCAACTCATGCGTGCAAATCACTGTAGGGGTTCAAGATAAGTAGAAGATTGAGCGATGGAGAAGTGACACTCTACTTGGGGACTTCTGCTATAGTTGCAGCTATAGCCACAGGAACTGTAGAACTAGTTTTCAGAGAATGAACAATTGTACTCAATGATTGTCATCTTGTACCTAATTTAAGAAGAAATTTGATTTTTGTCTCAAAATTGTGTTTAGATGGTTATTCTATCTTATTTAGTAATGTGATTACTATTAAACAGAATAACAAATTCCTCGCATATAAAGAAATTGAGAATGGTCTCTATGTTATCTATCCTTCTCTAGAAACAAACATTACCGAAACTATGTCAAAAATAATCCCCAAGAAGAGAGCTCGTGATACAGTTAGTCCACGTGCCTGTGGCATTACCGACTTGGCCACATTAACATAGATTGTATCACAAGGTTTGTATAGGATGGTCCTTCAGATTTTCTAACTGTAGAAGATCTTCCAACCTGTGAGCCTTGCCTTCAGGGTAAGATGACAAAGTGGCCATTTACGGGAAAGCCTGAAAGATCAACAGGCACACTTGACCTTATACATACTGATGTATGTGGTCCCATGAATGTTAGGACACGTAACCAGTACGTTTATTTTATAACATTTACCGATGATTATTCATAGTATGGTTAAGTGTACCTAATGAGACATAAGTCTGAATCCTTTGTAAAGTTCAAAGAGTTTAGACAAGAAGTCGAGAAACAGTTAGGGAGAGAAATTAAGACCCTTCAATCAGATCGAGGAGGTGAGTATCTCTCTGACGAATTCAGGGACTACTTAAAGAAAAATGGATTGTATCACAACTGGCTCCTCCAGCTACACCACAATTGAACGGTGTGTCAGAGAGGAGAAATCAGACTCTATTAGATATGGTCTGTTCACTTCTTGTCCACTTAGAGTTACGCACATCCTTTTGGGGTTTCACATTAGAGACTACAATTTACGTGCTGAACCAGGTTCCAACCAAATCCGTTCCTAAGACTTCATATGAGTTATGGACCGGTAAGAAACCAAGTGTGAGACACTTGAAGATTTGGGGTTGTCTGGCACATGTTAAAAGAACAAGTGCTGACAAATTGGAATCCAAGACCAGCCATTGCCTATTTGTAGGTTACCCAAAAGGCTCTGTAGGTTACTTGTTATATGATCCAAAAGAGCAAAAGGTTTTTTCTAGTCGAAATGCCCACTTCCTAGAAGAAGATTACATCTTGGATAATCTTCATCATGAAGTTGTTCTTGATGAGGAGATTCCAGGAGTAGTGGGAGATGTCCCACTTGCTCCAGAAAATAACCAACCTAGAAGATCTACCCGGGTTTCCAAACCTCTAGTTCGTTATGGTTATAACCAAGAAATTTACTTGGTGGAAGCCACGACCAGTGAGGAGGATCCCGTAACTTATTCGGAAGGTATGTTGGGCATAGATCCCTTGAAGTGGATAAATTCCATGAGAGCTGAGATGGACTCAATGGAGACAAGGGAGTCTGGACTCTAGTAGATCCACCCCGTGGGGTAAAAGCTATTGGTTGCAAATGGATGTATAAGAGGAAGAAGGGCCCCAATGGTAAGTTTGAGACCTACAAGGCTCGTCTTGTGGCGAAAGGGTACACTCAGAAAGTGGGAATCGACTACAAGGAAACCTTTTTGCCCATGGCCATGCTTAAATCCATTAGGATCCTACTAGCTGTACCAGCATACCATGATTACGAGATTTGGCAAATGGATGTCAAAACCGCATTCTTGAATGGAGATATTACTGAAGATATCTATATGCAGCAACCGTAAGGTTACATAGCTGTAGGTCAGGAACACATGGTATGTAAACTCAACTGATCCATATATGGACTTAAGCAAGCATCTAGGAGTTGGAACATTCAATTTGACTCTACTATCAAACGGTTTGACTTTGAGTAAAATCCGGATGAGCCTTGTGTTTACAGGAAGACAGTGGGAGATAAATGATGTTGGAATGTTAACTATGGTGAAAGTATGACTTTCACAGTAATTCTCCATGAATGATCTTGGAGAAGCCTACTACATATTGGGTCTTCAACTCTATAGAGATAGATCGAAGAGTATAATAGGATTATCCCAATTTGCATACATTGACAAGATTGTCAAAAGATATAGCATGGAGAACTCCAAGAAAGGAAATGTTCCTTTCAGACATGGAGTCACTCTCTCCAAAGGTATGTCCCCCAAGACTCCCTTAGAGATTGAGGGCATGAAAGAGATTCCCTATGCCTCAGCTGTAGGGAGTATCATGTATGTCATGCTGTGCACTCATCC
Source organism: Nelumbo nucifera (assembly GCF_055504915.1). Taxonomy (NCBI): domain Eukaryota; kingdom Viridiplantae; phylum Streptophyta; class Magnoliopsida; order Proteales; family Nelumbonaceae; genus Nelumbo; species Nelumbo nucifera. Next base: position 38,014,082 of record NC_142655.1, on the reverse strand, counting down.
TGACATTGCTCAGACAGTGAGTGTGGTAAGCAGATACCAATCTAACCCAGGGTAGGAGCATTGGATCGCTGTGAAAAACATACTAAAATACCTTCGAAGGACAAAAGAGTACATTGTCTAGTCTTCGATGGTAGATCACTACAAATCCATGGGTATACTGATGTCGATTTCTAGTCAGATCCAGATGATAGAAAGTCTACATCTGGTTATATCTTCACGATTGGATCGTGTGCTGTTAGTTGGAAAGTAGCAAACAGGGGTCTATAACAGATTCCACAACCGAGGCTGAGTACATTGCTGCAAGTAAATCTGCCAAGGAAGCTGTTTGAATGATGAAGTTCATTTAGGAATTAGGAGTAGTTCCATCCAACACATCACCCATTTCATTGTTGTGTGACAACACTGGAGCCATTGTTCAGGCTAAGGAGCCACAAATTCACTCGAAGTCGAAGCACATCGAGAGGAAGTACCATGTACTGCGGGAGATAGTTGGAAGAGGGGACGTTCTGATTTAGAAGGTAGCATTAGCAGAAAATGTAGTAGACCCATTAACTAAGCCACTCACACAGAAAGTGTTTGACAAACACATGGAAAGCATGGGACTCCGACTTGTACCAGATTGGACCTAAGTGCAAGTGGGAGCTGTTAGATAGTTTGTATGCCCTTAGTTCCAATCAGCTTTGATGTACTTTAGACATTTAGTGTAAATGAATAAAGTTCATGTTTGATTCAAGTTGTGTGATATGTTTCTGTTTAAGACCCTTAAACTGGACACTTAATGAGACTCATGTTAGTTTAAAATGTTCACAGCCAGTGGGTCGGTCTGGGGAGACCTATCCTGATAAGGCTGTCATTGATGTGCCACCAAGTTGGTTAGGGAGGCTTGTCTCAGCCACCAGGGTGAGACCCGAGGTACATGCAGTGAGGGTTCAACTTGAAACCTTGAACCGGACCAGATTTCCAGTATTTCCTTAGACCTTGGTGATGAGTGGGCAAAATTGAAAAGTTACACTTGACCCCTAGACTCGATTATGATACTACACTAGATGGTGGATTGGGCTGTCTTTGATATGCCAATCAGTGAGATCCTTAGAGGGGGTCAAAACCTGGGTATGTTGGGATGGTTCATGAACCTATCTGAGTGGGTGATCATAGTGACAGGATCAACCCCTTTGTCAGACAAAGGTAATGATCGAAGATGCACTCTCTCTGATGGAAACCAAGACTACCGGCAACCGATTTCAACCGTTGGAATTCTGTTTTGCAAATATATTTATAACGATATAATATATATGTATAGTTTCAACTCGTTTGCAAAAAGGTTTTAATCCCCGAGGTCCATCCTAGAGGAGAGTGCAGCACTGTGCCTTGCAGTCGAGGGAGAGGTCCTCTCTTATCGGGTAGTGTTTGGATCATTATGGGCTGAGAGGTTAAGTGTAAGGACATTTAAGTTTATACCTGATGGACTAATCTTGCATCTGCCCACAGTCCCCGACTTTGGGCCCGGATTTTACTTCGATGAAGGCTGAATCTGCAAAAGCCCAAAACATGAAATTGTGGCTTTTTCTCTTATCTATCTAGTGGGTCTTGAATCAGCCCAATCGGAGTTTGGATACGTGAGTTAGGCCTAGATTACTGAACGGTGCCGAAACTGTTAAAAATCATCCGATTTGCCTTTCTTTGCTCCTGATGCCTTCTTTCATGCCCTGAACCGAAATATAAGAAATATGAGTCCAATTAAGTACTAATTAAGTATGCAAGACAGAATATTTGGGGATAAAAATGTGATAAATTCTACTCTCATCAAACCCCCCACACTTAAACCTTCCCCATCCTCGGGCAGGACAAAACTCAAAACAAAATTAAACAGGAACAAGCTGACTAAAAAAATATTTTTTTTTTTGGATAAATCAGAACAGGGTATTTGTCCTCTCGCATGCCTTGATCCAGGTTTAATGATCCTTCCACTCGTCCACTTCTTTTTCCTCTTTAACTTGTCAAAGAATAATCTCTAATCACTAATCCTCATGCTCCAAAGTTGAATTAACAATCAAGGGGAGCAAGCATTTCATCGCATGAACATTTTAGGACTAAAGTAAGCATTCATTGCTTTAACAGATTCAAACTGCTAACTGCCCTTAAAAAACAAGGAATGTTATCTTGCTTATGCATTACATCTCCACCACTTATCATGAGTTCAATGCATCAAAAGGTGAAGCAGGGCTTGTGGTTCTAGGGGTGAGTGCATTTTATGCTCCATCTCACCTTTTTCTTTTGCTTTCGGTGTGAGTGCATTTTATTCTCCATCTCACACTAGCTCTTTTTCTCTCGGTGTGAGTGCATTTTATGCTCCATCTCATTCTAGCTCTCCTTTTTTATTTATTATTATTATTTTTTTGGATATCATCACCATTGTCAACCCAATCCATGAACTCATTATCGTGGTCTAAACATGTCTAGCAAAACAAGTTCTAGAATAATCAAATAGGGGTTGCAATGAGATGCCTTCTATAGCCGAAAATTTCAGCTAGTCTTGCTTGCATCCTTTCCTATCTATTCCACCTAAGCACATGATTCATGATAGTTTGAAATTATTCAAAAACAAGTCTCTAGGGAACAGAAATTTCAAAAGGAAAGGTTCAAAAGTTATGATCGAAGCATGCCAAAAAAATTATCAAATCCCTTAATCACCCACACTTAAAGTATACATTGTCCTCAATGTATAGGAATATGCATAAAAGGAAAGAAAGATTTAAGGGTACTTCCTGAATGCCTTGTTGAGATCCTGCAGATGTGAGATACAATTAAAAAAAAACACACTCATAAATAGCAAACAAAAAACGATAACTCATTTTAAGTCGTGAGCTTGACTTTCACCTTACTTTCATGGCAGTTTCAAGGAGAGAATGGATCCATGGTGAATAGGTTGCTCTCCTTCAATATAATGCTTTAAACGCTGCCCATTTACCTTGAATGTATTTCCCTTACCATTATGCAGTTCAATCGCTCCATGAGGGAATACCTTAGCCACTACAAAGGGTCCACTCCACCTGGTTTTTAACTTCCAATGTTTCCCCCTCTCATCCTTCAGGGGTGGGTTTAATCCTGGAATAGGGGCCTGCACAATAGATGGGAGGAGTTTTGTGTGAGATGAAGGTAAACTAATAAAAGATGCATTATGAGTTGTAATTTCAAAAGAATCTAGCTCAGAAGTCAAATTTCACAGTTTTGATTTCAGTACAAACTTTTGCTCTGCTTGTTGCAATTGATTAGGACTATTGTTAAGTGCAACTTTCAGTGTGTCTTCTGATTTAGATGTATCTACTTCAGATACCCAAACATCAATGCAATCAATTGTATACATTTCATGTTCAATTGTGTTGGGACATTTCATGGTTTTAAATACATTAAACACCACTTCTTCACCATTAATTCTACGAGTAATTAGACCTTCTTTCATATCAATTAAAGCATTACCCGTAGCAAGAAAGGGTCTCCCTAGAATCAACGGCATTGTCCTATCTTCCTCCATATCCAACACAATGAAATCAGCAGGAATGATGAAATTACCCACTTTGACTAAAACATTTTCTATTATTCCCCTACGATATTTAATGCTTCGATCAACTAGTTGTAGGGTAATAATTGTAGATGTTAGTTCATGCAGTCCAAGTTTTTCAAAAATAGAATAAGGCATTAAATTTATATTAGCACCTAAATCACATAAAGCTTTTTCAAATTCAGTATTCCCTATGGTGCAAGGTATACAAAATCTCCCTGGATCCTTAAACTTTTGGGGCAATTTCTTTTGAAGAATGGTTGAGCACTCTTCGTTTAACTTCACCATCTCACAGTCCTCCCATTTCCTTTTGTTAGACATCACCTCCTTCAAGAATTTGGCATATTTTGGCATCTGTGACAATACATCAAGAAGGGGGAGGTTAATATGTATTTTTCTAAATACTTTTAAAAACTTCTCAAATTGTCTGTCCAAGTTAGCTTTCAAAATTCTTCCAGGGTAGGGGATAGGGAGTTTAATAGCATCTAAATTCAGTTTAGGTGTACTTCCTTCAGTCTCCTTTTGCAAATCGGCCACATCAGCTTCCTTGTCATCCTTCTGGGTTTCACCAACTATCTTCCCACTTCTTAAGGCTATGGCGTTTACTTGCTCTCTGGGATTCTTCTCCGTGCTACTGGGTAGCCGTCCCTCTTTTCTTTTTGACAACAGATTTACAATCTGCCCCATTTGAACTTCTAAGTTTTTGATCGGTGCTTCATGTTCTTGGAATTTTGCTTCAGTAGCATTGATGAACTTAGAAATCATCTCTTCCAAATTACTCTTTTTTTTCTTGTGGGGGCGGCTGTTGTTGGAATCCCATGGGTGCCTTTTGCTGATTGTTGCTCCATGAAAAGTTTGGATGATTCCTCCACCCTGGGTTGTATGTGTTTGAGTAGGGATTGAAATTCGACCTGCCAGCATGAGAGATAAAATTAGCATTCTCATGTGAAGTAAAAGGACTACTTAATGGACAATCAGAATTAGTATGTCCTATTTGACCACAAAAATCACATGGGATGCTGGAAGATGTATTAATTGCTGGAATATTAAAAGTATCAAGTTTTTTGTTCAGATTAGCGAGTTGAGTAGATATGGCAGCAAGGGAATCGATGTGGTGTACTCCCCTCTGATTGGTTCGGTCATTGCTCCACTGGTAGCTGTTCGACACCATCTCCTCCACTAGGTCATAGGCTTCCTCTGGAGTTTTTCTCATGATTGTGCCACCTGTGGCTGCATCAATAATAGACCGATTAGAGGGGGTAATACCATTATAAAAAGTTTGAATTTGACCCAAGTTGGTATCCCATGGTGAGGACACTTCCTAAGCATCTCCTTGAATCGTTCCCATGCTTTATACAAAGATTCCCTCTAAAATTGAGCAAAAGTAGTGATATCATTAATTAGTTTTGCTGTTTTAGAGGGTGGGAAATACTTAGCAAAAAATTTTTGGGTTAGATCATTCCAAGTGGTGATACTTCTTGCAGGGAGTGAGTTAAGCCAATCATTAGCTCTATCACGCAATGAAAATAGAAATAATCTAAGCCAAATAGCATTATCACTAACTCCATTATGTTTAAATGTATCACATATTTCTAGGAAGTTAACAATGTGTGCATTAGGGTCATCACTTGGCAACCCACTAAACTGAATACTTGTCTGAATCATCTGGATGATTGCAGACTTGATTTCGAAGTTATTAGCATGAATTGTGGGCTTGCAAATACTAGAAGTCACCCCATCAATGGTTGGACAGGCATAGTCCATGAGGGTCCGATTTGCTTCTGCCATCTCTTCTTCAATCTCTATTGCTGGTTCGCCAATATCAACCTCCTCTCTTGTTCTACCTCTGTTGGCTCTTTGCAACAAGCGAAGGGTCCTCTCTATTTCAGGATCGAATTCTGCTAGTCCCTCTCTTCTAGTGCGTGTCATGCACTAGTAAATCTGAACAAATCAAGAATTTGAACAAACTAAACAAAAGTAAACAAAATAAAATAATAAAAACAAAAATAAAAATCCAAATTAATCAAGGTTAACAAGTTCTAATATTATTTTAGGATTAAATCCCCGGCAACGACGCCAAAAACTTGATAGCTATGATTATAACCCTAGCAAGTGCACTAGTTATCAAGTAGTATAAAAATATCATTCCCACGATGATTTAACAAAATAAGTATTAGAACTATAGCCTTCCCTAATTATTTGAACAATCGAATTTCAGATTAGAGAATAAGAATTAATGAAAATATAGAAACAGGAAAATAAGAGCAGAAGTAACAATGCTGAAGTATGTAACGATTGGTTGAATTCGCTAGGGCTTTTGGTCCACCTAACCATACCAATGAATATTAATGGATGAGATTATCCAAGATAATTTGTCATTCCCATAAGCTTAAGTCTTTCCAATTTTATTTAATATTCTCTCTCGAGATATACTAAAACTACTTCTATCAGGTAACCCCTCGATCTCTCGACTAGAGTTCTCAAGATAGAAGCGCATTAAGTCCAAGGAAAAACTATTATATTCAGATGAATCATGTGTATATACCCCTATATACCATTCAATTCACACCATGAATTATGTGGTCAGCTATGTGAATTCCTCTCTCAATTCATTCACATACGCCTGATCAATTAAGAGATGGTCACTCCTAATAGCATTAAGCAAGATAATTCATAGACTATATGGAAATCACGATCTTGAAGAAATCAGAATAAAAATATATTCATTGATATGATTAGGCTTTTCACAACCCTAACTACAGATAAATTTGTTCATACTAGCAGAAATAAAACAAACAAGAGGAAAGAAATAACTCATGGTTTCGTCCTTGGAGTTGAGATCTCCTGTTCTCCTTGCCGCCACCTCCTTCTTGCAGACTTCTTGCTTGATAGCTGGATTGCTCCTTTGCTTCTTGATGCCTCTCTAGTCTGCCCCCTACCCCTTTATATAGCATAAGGGGAGGGGGTGGTCTCCTACTCTTTCTTGAAGTTAATCTCTCAAAAATAGAAAATCCTAGTCTAATCCTACTCTTATCTCTTTATCTAATGAACTCAATCTCTTTATCTTTATGGGATTACATCATAAATTTAGATCTGATAAGACTCTTCTCAGTTTCTTGTTCTTGGATTCGTATTAGACCTCCTCTACGAATTGGGCTGCTGCCAGGCTTTTCTGCAAGTTGGGCTTAAGCTGTGGATTGGGCATTCCTACAAATTTTCCCTGACTTCGGGCCCGGATTTGACTTCGATGAAGGCCGAATCTGTGAAATCCCAAAACATGAAATTGTCGATTTTTCTCTTATCTATCTAGTGGATCTTGAATCAGCCCAATCGGAGTTTGGATACGCGAGTTAGGCCTAGATTACTAAATGGTGCCGAAACTGTGAAAAATCATCCGATTTGCCTTTCTTTGCTCCTGATGCCTTTTTTCATGCCTTGAACCGAAATACAAGAAATATGAGTCCAATTAAGTACTAATTAAATATGCAAGACAGAATATTTGGGGATAAAAATGTGATAAATTCTACTCTTATCATTGATGTGTAGATTAATGCTTGGGTCTCACGCCATACAAAGAAGCCCAACTGGGCAGCAATTTGGAAGCCTATTGAGCACATGATGCATATTGGGCCTACGCCCATTTCGAACTGGGCTGACTTGATCAGTCACTTAAAGGGGTGGATCTGAGGTTAGGTCAAGCCAAAAAGGATTGGGTCTTAACCCAATCCACTCATGGAGACCAAATTCAAATTAGGATTTGAATCTGGTAACCTCCTTATAAGATCAGGAGTGGGCTGATCTAATCTGTAGATAGGATGAAGAAGACTCCTTATCCAAATATAGATTTAGATTAGGATAACTCCTAATGAGATTAGAAGGTTTCTTAATCACTAAGTAAAGATGAGAAAACCCTAATTTCGAATTACAAGAATTCAAACTCTAAGGGTATTCACAGAACACACTGCATCTTGAGATAGGATCTCAAAGAAAACCTTAGAGAGAAGAAAGCTATTCGCCACCTTCTGCTCTAGCTCTCAATTCCAGTTTCAGCTGCCATCTACTACTAGTTCATTTTTCTCTGTAAGGGAAAGATCAAGAAAGGTTCTTGATATCAATCTTTGCTGAAAGGTTGATCGTGTGTGGTGCTCATTGCTTCCTTCGAGTTCTTTAGAAGGACCTGGTTCATGGGACGAACATTGCTAGTTTTGCTTCATTATCACTGTGTCATCTTCAGTGGGAGTAGTTCTTAGGATTTTCTTTGGGCATGAACACCGACATTGGGAGATACTATTTCTCCGGATCAGATATATCCCTTCCCTTCTCTTTTGGTTCAGATCTGGTTTAGTTTTGGTTCAAGTCAAATCATTGAATACTGTATTCTAAATTTTGGGAATATGATTCCCAGTTGGAAGAAAGTTAAGAAATTTGCCCACCCATTCCACAACCTTTTGGCATCCATATGATGGATATTACCATTCTTTCAGTGGTATCCGAGCCACAGGTTCGAATCTTGAATCAAATAAAATCAGATCTTAACCTGCGCAAATGGGCAGAAGGTGTTCTACCCAAATTTGCGCAGATTGTTTTTATTTCTAGAAAATTGTTTCTGGATGTGGGGAGATTGATCTGAAATTAATTTTGTAAATCTGAAATTGATTTAGAACTGTTCTTTATTTATTTCTTGATTTATTGGGTTGTTCGTACGTGGAGATCGAAGTGCAGTTTCAACACAGAATGTCTGCGCATTCTTTTAGCAGTATTCTATTCATTCAGTCTGTAATTAATTTTTTTTTTCTTTCTAGACTGAATATATAGGATTCAATCAAGTTGTAATTAATTAATAGAAATTAGGTTTTCTGTTTTTTTTTTCTTGATTGAAGTTGGCGGCGGTGTTGGAGATTCATAGATATCGCTATCGCCATCTGCGTTTTTGCAGTTTGTGAAACTGCAACCTTGTGCTCTAATCTCTATTTTGTAGGTGCATTTAGTACGAACAGCCTCATATCTGATTTATGATTGTCTGTAATCAGATTTGTTAATTTCAGATCTTTCTTGAAATCGATTCTTGAATTGAAAATTAGTTTCGGACCATTTCGGACCAGATTGGACCAAAGCTGTTTGGACCGAATCTAGGGTTCGAAGGAGACTGTTTTCAGTCATTTTTCTCTCACTTTCAGGTCTGAAACTAAGGTTTAATTGTATGAATCAATTCGGTCCAACGTATAAAGCCCAGTTTTAAAGAGTTAATACTGCACAAGCCCACTTTTGTGCAAAAGCTATATGGGCCGAACTACTAAGCGCTATTCAGCCCATATACCTAGATAATGTTAATGGTTAATGTTATGGACTTTTAAATGGGCTTATTAATGGGCTTTACAGCAAGTGATTGATTGGATCATTCTTCCATTGCATGTGATGTATGGATGTATGATGTGTTGTGACCATGGGCCATAAGCACTTGGCCCATGATGATGCGATAGTGGCTCTTGCGCACACCATGGCTGAATGAACATCATTGCCATGGTGTCCCTTATGGTCATTGGGTGACCCCTCCCTTCGTGGTGGGCCCCACAACCCTGAAAAGGGACGTGTGCGAAAACCCTAGCCGATTTGGGCCACCAGAAATCTAACTTTATAAAAGTTAGTGGGAGCCACTTTGGTTTGACCTAAATTAACTAGGGCGTAATTTTTTGTTGCCTCCAACAATATGAGTGCATGTGATAGGGAGATTCATGTGATGAACTCTCTAAAGGCCTTCCGTCATTAGCACGACGATGGGTCCTTCAGTAATGAGGAAACACACCATAAAATTGGGCTATCCATTTGCTGTTGGATCTGTTAGAGTGTTTCATAAGATGATAGGGGTGTCATAGACCGATGTGGGAGGGGCTTCACCAGAAAATGGGAACTCTCTCATGGTACCTTGGCGTAACTCGAATATGATGAGTGAGCACTCACTGGACAGAAAGGTTTACCCTAAAATGGCTATGAACCTTGTTTGACAGAGGCCAAAGGGAAAACTCATACGATGAGTGGATGTGATCCTTCATAGAAAGGTGGTGGGGTTATGCAGCTGAAAAAGTTGGCTCCATGCACCCTATGTGATTTTCCACATTTCCAGAGACATTTCACCATCTCCGTCACTGAGATAGGAGGGAAATCTCAGAGATGAATAAATGGAAATGGAACATAGATTAAAAGCCATATCTACGTAGGTTACTTGAATCAAACTAAGGTTGTGGACTAACGTTTTGTTGTTTTACCAGAAAATGGCAAATGGTCAATTTGCAAAGTTTCTCGACGATAATAAGCTTAAGGGCCCAAACTATGCCAACTGGTATAGAAACCTTATGCTGGTCCTAACTTCAGAAAAGTTAGATAAGGTGACAAAGAATCCTGCACCGGAATGTCCTAGAGACAGGGCTTCAGAAGCCCCGTAAGAGGGACTACCAAGAGTGGGAGGAGAAAAACTCCCTAACCCACTGCTATATCATAGCTTCTCTGGATAATCCGATACAGAGGCAATTCGATCAGATCGAACTCGCCAAAGACATATTGGATAGTCTAAAGACTATGCACGAAGAGCTGAATCGTTCTACTCACCAAAAGGTCCTGAAGAAGTTCATGACCGCGTAGATGACCAAGAGGCAGCAAGTTCATGGTCATTATCTCTGGATGATGGGTTACATAAACGAGCTGGAGGCCCTTGGCTCTGGGCTAGATCTGGTCACATAGATAGATGCCATTCTTAACTCCTTGCCTTTGTCCTTCAATCTGTTTATCATGAATTTTAATATGAACAAGCTGAATGTCAGCTTGCAAGAGCTCAGCAATATGTTGCAACAAGCCAAAGAACTGATTAAGAAGGATGAACCAATAGCCATGCTTGTTGAAGTTGGCAAATCTGGCAAGAAGAGGAGGGCAAAGAGAAAGACCCAGAAAAATGCCACCAAATCTAAGAAACAAAAGAAAAAGACAAGGCATCTGATGCCTATCACTTCTACAAGCAGGCCGGCCACTGGAAGAGGAACTGTCCTGCCTACCTAGAATCTAAGAAAGGTAATTTCGAAACTTGTGTCATAGAGAATAATCTGTTAGTTACTACTATGTCCTAGTGTGTTGACTCTGGGGCTTCAACTCATGCGTGTAATTCACTGCAGGGGTTCAAAGTAAGCAGAAGGCTGAGTGAAGGGGAAGTGACACTTTACTTGGGGACTTCTGCAAGTGTTGCAGCTACGGTGATAGGAATCGTAGAATTAGTCTTTAGAGAAGGAATTCTTGTACTTAAGGATTGTCTTTATGTACAAAACTTAAGAAGAAATTTGATTTTTGTTTCTAAACTGTGTGCTGATGGATATACTGTCTATTTTAGTAATATGATTACTATTAAAAGGAACAATAAATTCATAGCATGCGGGGAACTGGAGAACGGTCTCTATGTTCTATGTCCTTTTTTAGAAACTAACTTAGCCGAAACTACATCGGTCGAAATCCCCAAGAAAAGAACTCGTGATATAGTTAGTCCCACGTGTCTGTGGCATTACCAACTTGGCCATATCGGTATTGACCGAATCACAAGGCTGGTAAAGGGTGGTTCTTTGGATTTTCTAACCGTAGAAGATCTTCCCACTTGTGAGCCTTGTCTCCGAGGTAGGATGACAAAATGGCCATTTAACAGTATGCCTGAAAGATGTACAGGCACGCTTGACCTTATACATACAGATGTATGTGGTCCCCTGAGTGTTAGGACTCGTAACCAGCACGTGTATTTCATCCCCTTCACCGATGATTACTCACGGTATGGTTACGTGTACCTAATGAGACAGAAGTCCGAATCCTTTGAAAAGTTCAAGGAGTTCAGATAAGAAGTCGAGAAACAGTTAGGGAGAGAAATTAAGGTCCTTCGATCAGATTGAGGTGGCGAGTATCTCTCTGATGAATTCAGGGACTACTTGAAGGCCAACGGGATAATATCACGGTTAGCTCCTCCTGCTACACCACAACATAACGATGTTTCAGAGAGGAGGAATAAAACATTGTTAGACATGGTCTAGTCACTTCTCACACGCTCGGAATTACCCACATCCTTTTGGGGATATGCATTAGAGACTGCTATCTACGTGCTGAATCGGGTTCCAACCAAATCGGTTCCAAAAACTCCATATGAACTTTGGACCGGAAAGAAACCAAGTGTCAGACACTTGAAGATTTGGGGTTGTCCTACGCACGTTAAAAATGAGTGCGGACAAGTTGGAATCCAAGCCTATTTGTAGGCTACCCAAAGGATTCGGTGGGTTATCTATTCTATGACCCAAGTGAGCAGAAAGTGTTTTGCAGTCGAAATGCCTAGTTCTTAGAGACTGATTACATCCTGAACACCCATCGTCAGGAAATAGTTCTTGATGAGGAGAGCTCAGGAGCAGTGGGAGGTGTTCCACAAGTTCCAGGTAGTGACCAACCCAGATGATCCACCTGGGTATCCAGGCCACCAGTCCATTATGGTTATGACCATGATAGTTACCTGGTGGAAGTCTTGACTAGTGATGAGGATCCCGTGACTTACGCGGAAGCTATGTTGGACATAGAATCCCATAAGTGGGTGGAGGCCATGAGAGCCGAGATGGACTCGATGGAGGCCAGTGGAGTTTGAACTCTAGTAGATCCGTCCTCCGAGGTAAAAGCAATTGGTTGCAAATGGATCTATAAGAGGAAGAAGGGCCCCGATGGCAAGATTGAGACCTACAAAGCTCGTGTGGTGGCGAAAGGGTATACTCAGAAAAAGGGCATCGACTATGAGGAAACTTTTTCGCCTGTGGCCATGCTTAAATCCATTAGGGTCCTGCTAGCTATAGCAGCATATCATGCCTATGAGATTTGGCAGATGGAGGTCAAAACCACGTTCCTGAATGGAGATCTTAGTGAAGATATCTACATGTAGCAGCCACAGGGCTTCATTGCTGCTGGTCAGGAACACATGGTATGTAAACTTAATAGGTCCATATATGGACTTATGCAAGCTTCTAGGAGTTGGAACATCCGTTTTGACTCTGCTGTCAAATCGTTTGACTTTGAGCAGAATTTGGATGAGCCCTGTGTTTACAGGAAGTCCAGTGGGGATAAGGTTACCTTTTTGATGTTGTATGTGGACGATATTCTACTCATTGGGAATGATGTAGGAATGTTGACTTCGGTCAAGGTGTGGCTTTCATAGCAATTCTCCATGAAAGATCTTGGAGAAGCCTCCTATATAGTGGGTCTTTAACTCAATAGAGATAGATCGAAGCGGACAATAGGATTATCCCAGGCTACTTACATTGACAAAATTGTCAAAAGGTACAACATGGAGAACTCCAAGAAGGGAAACGTTCCTTTTAGGCATGGAGTCACTCTCTCTAAGAAGATGTCTCCCAAGACTTCTGAGGAGATTGAGGGCATGAAAGACGTTCCCTATGCCTCAACCGTAGGGAGCATCATGTATGCCATGTTGTGCACTCACCTTGACATTGCTCAGGTGGTGAGTTTGGTAAGCAGGTTTCAGGCCAACCCAGGGTAGGAGCATTGAACTGCTGTGAAGAACATACTCAAATACCTTCGAAGGACAAAAGAGTTTTGTCTAGTATTCGATGGTAGTTCACTACAACCCAAGGGTATACTGATGCTGATTTCCAATCGGATCCAGATGATAGAAAGTCTACATCTGGGTATGTTTTCACGATAGGATCGTGTGTTGTTTGTTGGAAAAGCAGGAAACAAGGGTCCACGGTAGACTCCACAACCGAAGCCAAGTACATTGCCGCAAGTAAAGCTACCAAAGAAGCCATGTGGATGAAAAAGTTCATTCACGAATTAGGAGTGGTTCCGTCTAGCACATCACCCATCTCGTTGTTGTGTGACAACAATGGAGCGATCGCCCAGGCTAAGGAGTCTCGAGCCCACTCGAAGCCAAAGCACATCGAGAGGAAGTACCATGTACTGTGGAAGATTGTTGGTAGAGGGGACATCCTAATTCAGAGGGTTGCATCGGCGGATAATGTGGCAGACCCATTGACTAAGCCACTCACACAAAAAGTGTTTGAGAAACACGTGGAAAGCATCGGACTCCGGCTTGTACCAGATTGGATCTAAGTGCAAGTGGGAGCTGTTAAACAGTTTGTATGCCCTTAGTTCCAATTAGTTTTGATGTACTTTAGATATTTAGTGTAAATGAATAAAGTGCATGTTTGATTCAAGTTGTGTGGTATGTTTCTGTTTAAGACCCTTAAACTGGACACTTAATGAGACTCATGTTAGTTTAAAATGTTCACAGCCAGTGGGTCGGCCTTGGGAGACTTATCCTGTTAAGGCTGTCACTGATGTGCCGCAAAGTTGGTTGGGGAGGCTTGTCTCAGCCGCTAGGGTGAGACCCGAGGTACATGCAGTGAGGGTTCAACTTGAAACCTTGAACCAGACCAGATTTCCAATATTTCCCTGTACCTTGGTGATGAGTGGGCAAAACTTGAAAGTTACACCTGACCCCTAGACTCGATTATGATACTGCACTAGGTGGCGGATTGGGCTGTCTTTGATATGCCAATCGGTGAGATCCTTAGAGGGGGTCAAAACCTGGGTATGTTGGGATGGTTCATGAACCCATCTGAGTGGGTGATCATAGTGACCGGATTAGCCCCTTTGTCAAACAAAGGTAATGATCGAGGTTGCACTCTCTCTGATGGAAACCAAGACTGCCAGTAGCCGATTTCAACCACTAGAACTTTGTTTTGCAAAATATATTTATAATGATATAATATATATGTACGATTTCAAATCATTTGCAAAAAGGTTTTAATCCCCGAGGTCCATCCTAGAGGAGAGTGCAGCATTGTGCCTTGTAGTTGAGGGACATGTCCTCTCTTGTTGAGCAGTGTTTGGATCATCATGGGCTGAGAAGTTAAGTGTAAGGCCATTTAGGGTTATACCTGATGAGCTAATCTTGCATATTCTCACAGTCCCTAGGATTTTATAAGATGGCTTGGCCTAGGGACCACTTAGTGTAAGTGTTGGGCCCATAGAGTCCATGTGATGGGCTCACTGGGTTTTCCAGTGAATTCGGCTAGGCCTTGTAACAGAGGCTGGGCCGAACCCATGTGGCTGATGTATAGATTAATGCTTGGGTCCCACGCCATACAAAGAAGCCCAACTGGGCAGTAGTTTGGAAGCCTATTGAGCACTTGATGCATATTGGGCCTAAAGCCCATTTCGAACTGGGCTGATTTGATCAGTCACTTAAAGGGGCGGATCTGAGGTTAGGTCAAGCCAAATAGGATTGAGTCTTAATCCTATCCACTCATGGAGACCAAATTCAAATTAGGATTTGAATCTGGTAACCTCCTGATAAGATCAGGAGTGGGCTGATCTAATTTGCAGATAAGATTAAGAAGACTCCTTATCCAAATACAGATTTGGATTAGGATAACTCCAAATGAGATTAGGAGGTTTCTTAATCACTAAGTAAGATGAGAAAACCCTAATTTCGAATTACAAGAATTCAAACCCTAAGGGTATTCACAAAACACACTGCATCTTGAGATAGGTCTCAGAGAAAACCCTAGAGAGAAGAAAGCTATTCGCCACCTTCGGCTCTAGCTCTCTCCTCCAGTTTCAGCCGCCATCTACTACTAGTTCATTTTTTAGTATAAGGGAAAGATCAAGAAAGGTTCTTGATATCAATCTTTGCTGAAAGGTTGATCGTGTGTGGTGCTCATTGCTTCCATCGAGTTCTTTAGAAGGACCTGGTTCGTGGGACGAACACTGCTGGTTCTGCTTCATTATCACTGTGTCATCTTCAGTGGGAGCAGTTCTTGGGATTTTCTTTGGGCGTGAACACCGACATTGGGAGATACAGTTTCTCTGGATCAGGTATATCCCTTGCCTTCTCTTTTGGTTCAGATTTGGTTCGGTTTTGGTTCAAGTCAAATCCTTGAATTCTGTATTGTAAATTTAGGGAATATGATTCCCAGTTGGAAGAAAGGTAAGAAATTTTTAAAATTTGCCCACCTATTATGCAACCTTTTGGCATCCATATGATGGATATTACCATTCTTTCAATGCCCTTATCTCCAATCAGATTGATGTACATTATGTCATTTATTGTAAATGAATAAAGTGCATAATTGATTCATGTGATTTGGTATGTTTCTATGTATTACCCTTAAACTCAATAGTTATGAGACTCGTGTTATTTTAGAATCTTCACAGCCGTTGGATAGATCTGGAGAGATTTATCCTACCAAGGCTAACACTGATGTGCTGTCAAGTTGGTTGGGGTGGCTTGTCTCAGCTGCCAGGGTGAGACATGAGGTACATGTGATGCGAAGAAAATCTATCATATTCTTATCTATGAAAATTCAGTCTTTCTACACTTAATTGACATTTAAATGGACTCATTACTCTTGTATTTCGGTTCAGGGCATGAAAGAAGGCATCAGGAGAAAAGCAAGGCAAATCGGATGATTTTTCACAGTTTCGGCACCGATTAGTAATTTGGGTCTAACTCTCGTATCCGAGGTCCAATTGGGTTGATTCAAGACTCACTGGAAAGATAAGAGAGAAAGCTATAACTTTCATGTTTTGGGCTTTCGCATATTCGGCCTGCATCATAGTCAAATCTGAGCCCGAAGTCAGAGAAAATTCGTAGGAAGGTCCAATTCGCAGCTGAAGCCCAACTTGCAGAAAAGCCTTACAGCAGCCCAATTCGTAGAGGCAGCCTAATACGAATGCAAGAACAAGAAACTGAGAAGAGTCCTATCAGATTTAAATTTGTTATGTAATCCTAGAAAGATAAAGAGATTGAGTTCACTAGATAAAGAGATAAGAATAGGATTAGATTAGGACTTTCTAATTTTGAGGATAATCTCCTAAGAGGAGTTGGAGAGAGCCCCTCCTCCTAAAGCTATATAAAGGGTGGGGGGGGGGTGGCGGACCAGCTTTAGGCATCAAGAAGCAGATGAACAATCAGTCAAGGAAGCAAGAAGACTGCAAGAAGAAGGTGGCGGGTAGGAGAAGAGGAGACCTCAGCTCTAAGGACGACACCATGAGTTCTTTATTTCCTCTTGTCTATTTTATTTCCTCTAGTATGAACTGATTTATTTGTAGCTAGGACTATGGAAAGCCTAATCATAACAATGAATATATTTTTATTCTGATTTATCCAAGATCGTGATTTCCATATAGTCTATGAGTTATCTTGCTTAATGCTATTAGGAGTGACCATCTCTGAATTGATTAGGCGTATGTGAATGAATCGAGAGAGGAATTCATATAGCTGACCACATAATTCATGGTGTGAATTGAATGGTATATAGGGGTATATACACATGATTCATCTGAATATAATTGTTTTTCCTTGAACTTAATGCACTTCTATCTTGAGAACTCTAGTCGAGAGATCGAGGGGTTACCTGATAGAAGTAGTTTTAGTATTATCTCGAGAGAGAATATTAAATAAAATTGGAAAGACTTCAGCTTATGGGAATGACAAATTATCTTGGGTAATCTCATACATTAATATTCATTGGAATGGTTAGGTGGACCAAAAGTCCTAGCGAATTCAATCAATCGTTACATACTTCAGCATTGGCTACTTCTGCTCTTGTTTTCTTTTTCTGCTCTTCATTAGCTTTTACTCTTAAATCTGAAATTCGATTGGCCAAATAATTAGTGAAGGCTGTAGTTCTAATACTTATTTTGTTAAATTCTCGTGGGAATGATATTTTTATACTACTTGATAACTAGTGCACTTGCTAGGGTTATAATCATAGCTATCAACATGCAGTGTGGGTTTTCTTGAAACTCTGAACTGGACCAAATTCCAGTATTGCCCTGGACCTTGGAGATAGATGGGTAAAACTAGAATGTTACAACTGACCCCTAGACTCGATTATGATACTGCACTAGGTGTCGGATTGGGTTATCTTTAATATATCAATCAGTGAGATCCTTAGAGGAGGTCAAAACCTAGCTATGTTGGGACAGTCTGAGAATTCATCTGAGTGGGTGATCATAGTGGTAGGATCAGCCCCTTTGTCAGACAAAGTGAATGATCGGGGAATGCACTCTCTAATGGAAACCTAAACTGCCAGCACTTGATTTCAAACATTGAGATTAGTTTTTGCAAAATATTTATATAGAGATATACATATATATATATATATATATATATATATATATATTATGGTTTCAAAATGTTTGCAAAAAGGTTTTAATTCTAGGGATCCATGTGAGTAGAGAGTGCAACACTGTTCCTTGTAGCCGAGGGAGAGGTCCTCTCTTGTCGGATAGTATTTGATCATTAAGGGTTGAGAGGTTAAGTGTAAGACCATTGAGGGTAATGACTGATGGGCTAATCTTACATCTGTCCATTGTTCTTAGGTTTTCATAAGGTGGCTGGATCCAAGAACCATTTAGTGAAAATGTTGGGCCCATTAAGAGCCCATGGGATGGACTCAGAGGTTCACTATCTCCTACACTAAATTTGGCAAAGCCTTGTAACAAAGGTCGGGATGAACCCATGTGGCTATTGTGTAGATCGATATAAGGGTCCCATGCCATACAACGAGAGCCAAATGGGCAGTAGGTTAAGGAGTAAGTGAGCACATAAATTTAATGGGCCTAAGGCCCAATTCGAACTGCTCTTAAGTTAGTTAATTAAAATGGGCAAGAACTGATTAATAATATGATTAGGATTAACTGAAGGATAAGATAAGTCTTATCCATTCAAGAGTCCAGATCCAAATGTCAGACTTGGATCATGAAACTCTCTCCTAATTAGATTAGGTGGCTGATCCAAAGAAGACTATAAATAAGGGAGGCAAATTCCTCTGTCAAGATACACATCAATCTGTAGAGTTCTCCCTTATTCTTGCCGCCCCTACCTTGTTCGATCTCCACTTGTGGAAGTGATCAAGAAGTGTTCTTGATGTTGCTTATCGATAGAAGAAGCAGTCTAAAGTCGTTCTCACTGGCCCCTGTTCGATTCTTGGTGAAGAATCCTAGTTCTTGCTGAAGAGCCATCCTACTGATCCTACTTCAACACGCATTGTGTCATCTTCAGTGGAAGCGGGTTTTGGTTTTCTCCTTGGGCATGAACACCTTCATTGGGAGTTACTACTATTTCATATCAGGTATATCCCTCACTTCCTAATGGTTTCAGATCTGGTCCGATTTTGTTTCAAGAATGATCCTTGAAAATGCAGTTTTCTAAAATAGGGAATGGGATTCCCAAATGGGAGAGAGAAATTTTTGAAAATTTGCCCAACCTTCCTACAGGGTTCGGCTATCCATATGATGGATTTTTCATCCCAATAGCTACATCATAGCCTCCTTAGACAATCAGATACAACGACAGTTCAATCAAATCAAAGTGTCCAGGGATATTTTGGATAGTCTAAGGACCATGTATGAAGAGTAGAATCATTCTACTTGTTAGAAGTTCCTAAAGCAAACTAACAAGCCTAAAGAGCTGAAGAAGGACAAGGCATCAAATGCTTGCCACTTCTGCAAGAAGACCGGCCACTAGAAGTAGAATTTTCCTTAGTACCTGGAGACCAAGAAACATGGTAATTTTGAATCCTTTGTCATAGAGACCAATATGTTGGTCGCTTCTGCTTCCTGGTGTATTGAGTCTGGGGCTTCAACTCATGCATGTAATACATTGTAGGGGTTCAGGACAGGCAGAAGACTGAGAGACTGAGAAGTGATTCTTTACTTGGGGACTTCTGCATGTGTTACAGCTACAACCATAGGAACTATAGAATTATAATTTAGAGAATGAATTATTACATTAAAAGATTGTCTTTATGTACCCAATTTGAGAAGAAATTTGATTTCTGTTTCAAAACTATGTGGATGATTATTCTATTCTTTTTAGTAATGTGATTACTATCAAAAGGAATAACAAATTCCTCGTATGTGGAGAACTTGAGAATGGTCTCTATGTTGTCCATCCTTCTCCGAAAACAAATATAACTGAAACTACGTCGGATAATAACCCCATGAAAAGAATCTGTGATACAATTAATGGTAAGCCTAAAAGAACAACAAGCATGCTTGACCTTATACAAAATGATGTATGTGGTCCCATGAATGTTAGGACACATAACCAGCAAGTTTATTTTATAACATTTACCGATGATTATTCACGTATGGTTACATGTACCAAATGAGACATAAATCTGAATCCTTTGAAAAGATCAAAGAGTTCAGATAAAAAGTCAAGAAATAGTTAGGGAGAGAAATTAAGACCCTTCAATCAGATCGAAGCGATGAGTATCTCTCTGGTGAATTCATGACTACTTAAAGGAAAATGGGATTGTATCACAACTGGCTCCTCCTGCTACACCATAATTGAATAGTGTGTCAGAGAAGAGAAATCGGACTCTATTAGATATGGTCCATTCACTTCTCGTCCACTCAAAGTTACCCACATCCTTTTGGGGTTTCACATTAGAGACTGTGACTTACCTGCTGAATCGGGTTCCAACCAAATCCATTCCAAGAATCCATATGAGTTATGGACCGGTAAGAAACCAAGTGTGATACACTTGAAGATTTGGGGTTGTATGGCACATGTAGAAAGAACTAGTGCTGACAAATTGGAATCCAAGACCAGTTGTTGCCTATTTGTAGGTTACCTGAAAGGCTCTGTATGTTACTTGTTATATAATCCAAAAGAGCAAAAGGTGTTTTCCAATCGAAATGCCCACTTCCTAAAAGAAGATTACATCCTGGATAATCTTCATCAGGAAGTTGTTCTTAATGAGGAGAGCCCAGGGGTAGTGGGAGATGTCCCACTTGCTCTAGAAAATAACCAACCTAGAAAATCAACCCGGGTTTCCAAACCTCCAATTCGTTACGGCTATAACCAAGAAAGTTACATGGTGGAAACCACGAGTAGTGAGTAGGATCTAGTGACTTATTCGGATGTTATGTTGGACATAGATTCCAAGAAGTGGGTAGATGCCATGAGAGATGAGATGGACTCAATGGAGAACAAGGGAGTCTGGACTCCAATAGATCTGCCCCCGGGGTAAAAGAAATTGGTTGCAAATGGATCTATAAGAGGAAGAAGGGCCCTGATGGTAAGGTTGAGACCTATAAAGCTCGTCTTCTACCGAAAGGGTACACTTAGAAAGAGGGAATTGACTATGAGGAAACCTTTTCGCCCGTGGCCATGCTTAAATCCATTAGGATCCTACTAGCTGTAACAGCATACTATGACTATGAGATTTGGCAAATGGATGTCAAAACTGGTTCCTGAATGGAGATCTTACAAAAGATATCTATATGCAACAACTGTAAGGTTTCATAGTTGTAGGTTAAGAGCACATGGTATGTAAACCTAATCTATCCATATATGGTCTTAAGCAAGTTTCTAGGAGCTGCAACATTCGATTTAACTCTACTGTCAAACAGTTTGACTTTGAGTAGAATTCAGATGAGCCCTGTGTTTACAGGAAGATTAGTGAGTATAATGTTACATTCTTAGTTCTATATGTAGATGATATTATACTCATTGGGAATAATGTAGGAATATTGATTACGGTGAAAGTATGACTTTCACAGCAATTCTCCATGAAAGATCTTGGAGAAGCCTCTTATATCTTGGGACTTTGACTCTATAGAGATAGATCGAAAAGGATAATAGGATTATCCCAATCTACTTATCAAGGGAACATCTCCCAAGACACCTGAGAAGATTGAGGGCATGAAGGAAGTTCCCTATGCCTCTGCCATAGGGAGCATCATGTATGCCATGCTGTGCACTCGGCCAGACATTACTCAGGCCGTGAGTGTGGTAAGTAGATACCAATCTAACCCAAGACAAGAGCATTATACCACTGTGAAAAACATATTGAACTACCTTCGAAGGACAAAAGAGTTTTGTCTAGTATTCAATGGTAGTTCACTACAGATACTTGGGTATACCGATGCCGATTTTCAGTCAAACCCAGATGTAGGATACATCTTCACAATGGGGTCCTGTGTAGTAAGAATAAAAGTCCACAACCCAAGCCGAGCACATTTCCGTAAGTGAGGCTGCCTAATGAATGAAGGTGTTGATTCTGGAATTTGGAATTCAGTACATCACTCATTCCATGTTGTGTGACAACACTGGATCTACAGGAGATTGATGTTAAAAGGTAGCATCAACAGAGAATGTGGCAGACCCATTGACTAAGCCACTGACGTAGAAAGTGTTTGAGAAACACATGGAAAGTCTGAGACTCTGGCTTATACCCGATTGGACCTAAGTGCAAGTGGGAGTTGTTAGACAGTGTATGCCCTTAGCTCCAATCAGAATGATGCACATTATGACATTTAATGTAAATGAATAAAGTACATATTTGATTCATGTTATTGTAGTGTGTTTCTATGTAATACCCTTAAACTGGACACATATGAGACTTGTGTAAGTGTAGAATCTTCACAGCCGTTAGATAGATCTAGGGAGATTTAACCTACCAAGGTTGACGCTGATGTGCCACCAAGTTGGTTGGGGTGGCTTGTCTCAGCTACTAGGGTGAGACCTGAGGCACATGTAGTGTGGGTTTTTCTTGAAACCCTAAACCGGACCAAATTCCAATATTGCCCTGGACCTTGGAGATAGATGGGCAAGACTGGAATGTTACACCTAATCCCTAGACTCGATTAATACTGCACTAGGTGTCAGATTGGTCTGTCTTTGATGTGGCAATCAGTGAGATCTTTGAAGGGGGTCAAAACCTAGGTATATTGGGATAGTCAGAGAATTCACTTGAGTCGGTGATCATAATGAGAGGTTCAGCCCCTTTGTCGAACAAAGTGAATGGTCGGGGAAATGCACTCTCTCTGATGGAAACCTAAATTGTCGGAAGTGGATTTCAAATGTGTTTAAAATTTGGTTTTGCAGCATATATTTATATAGAAATATACTTATATATTATGGTTTCAAATTGTTTGCAAAAGGTTTTAATTCCTGAGATCCTTGTGAGTTGAGATTGCAACACTGTACCTTACAGCCGAGGGAGAGGTCCTCTCATATCGGATAGTGTTTGATCTTTAAGGGATGAGAGGTTAAGTGTAAGACCATTGAGGGTTATACCTAATGGGCTAATCTTGCATCTACCCACAGTCCTTGGGCCTTCATAAGATGGCTGGACCCAATGACCATTTAGTGTAAATGTTGGGCCCATTAAGAGCCCATAGTGATCGACTAAGGGGTTCACTGTATTCAGTAGTGAATTTGGCTAGGCCTTGTAATAAAGACTAGGCTAAACCCATGTGGCTGATGTGTAGATCAATGATAGGGTCCCACGCCATACAAAAAGAGCCACGCTAGCAAGCATTAAAAGGAAGTGAGCCTGAAAGCTTAATGGGCCTAAAGCCCATTTCGAATTGGGTTAATTGGATTAATTAAATAGGGGTGAATTTGGGTATGGATCAGCAAATAAGGATAAGATGTTAAATCTTATCCATTTAATGAGTCCAAATCCAAATAGAGATTTGGATCAAGGAACTCCTAATTTGATTAGGAATAGCTGATCTTTATCCATAGATAAGATGATAGATTATCTTTATCACTTAAAGAGTGCAGATCCAAATAAAGATTTGGATTAGGAGACTCCTAATCAGATTAGGAGGTTGTCTCTTTAATACTATAAATAGAGAGCAGGGTGGACCTGAAAAAAACACACACACACAACACAGAAGACAACTCAATTTGATTGTTTATGCCTTAAGTTCTTTTTCTCCCTGCTCTTGGTGCCCTACCCTGTTCGATCTCCAATTCTTGGAACTGATCAATATTTGATCTTCATATTGTTTCTTGCTAGAAGAAACAATTCTAAAGCTGTGATCACTACCCCATTCGATTCTTGCTAAAGAATCAGAGGTTCTTGGTGAAGAACTACCTGTTGATCCTGCCTCTTCCCAAGATGTGTCATCTTTAGTGGAGGGAGGATTTTGTACATTCTTTGGGCATGAACACCTGCATTGGGAGGAGCTTTTTGCATAGATTCCATATTAGGTATATCCCTCCCTAATCTTGGTTTCAGATTTGGTCCAGTTTGGTTACAAGAACAAACCTTGAAAATGTAGTTTTCTAAATTTGTAATACGATTCCCGGATGGGAGTAAAGAATTTTTTTGATGTTTCACCCACCCTTCCTGCAGGGTTTGGCCATCCATATGATGGATCTGCCATCGCTTCAGTTAAAACATTAGCTTCCTTCATTGGATCATCCACTATGACTGGCTCGGTTTCTCTGAGGTTTCTATTTATATTTATTGTACAACAATCTTGTTCTAGGTAGGCAGAAGGACTTCCAGACTGATACAGGTCTTCATACTTTCCCCCCCTTTGAAGAGTTGAGATTTCTTTAGCATTTTCTAAGTATGGGACATTAGAGGTTAGAAGATCTTGGTATTAGGGTACAACAACCATTTTCTAAGTATGGATCTCCCATTGTTGTACATTTATTGTACAACAACCAACTGACTAAGCATTGAATCTTTTTCCCACTGCAGGTTAGCTTCCATAAGTTGAATTACTTGGCTCTCTAATCTTATGATTGACTGTTGCTGAGCTAAGATCAGTTGTTGGAGCTACAGAAACCTATCATCGAGTGAATCGGTTTGATAAGGTTGAGGGGAGGTTTGACATGGCTGAGCCGGTTGAGTCTGAGGGTAATCATTGTAGTCATAGTGAGTGGACTTCAGACCATTGAGAGTGCACATCTGGCAAGGTGGGTTCTTGGGCTTGGGCCCAATAAGCGAAATTGGGCTGATTTTCCCACCCAGGGTTATATGAACTAAAGGATGGGTTAGCGTTGTGTTGGAAAAATTTGTTAGCTGCATGTACTTGCTCTGTAATGACCAGTTGACAAGGGCCCGCCGCAGGGCACTGACTAACATGATGGGCCGGGCTTGCATAGATGGAGCAAGTTGGGTAGGATGACAAGGTTGGGAATGGGAATAATTGTTGACGACATGCAAGGACTTGGTCAAGTCTTTGGGCCATCCCATTAATCTTGTCCAGTTGTCGAGACACATGGTTCCAATGTATCTGTGGCTTAGGTTGGAAGTAGTTTCTCATTCCATAAACTCCGGCCATTGAATTTTTTTTTAATTTTATTATTTTTTTTGAAATTTAAATTTAAATTCAAATTTGAATTTTTAAATTTTAACAAAAAAATGCAAGAAATTCAAATACACAACCTACGGGCTGACCTAAGGTTTCCTAAACTAGTGGTTCAACCAATGTGAATCCTCTTAGGTTCACATGGAATTACACCACTTCCTTTGGTTAGGCAGGTAAGAGGTGGGGATGTGGGAGGTTCCCCTTGCTCTCACAAGCACCTAATTAAGTAACCACAAAACCCGCTTAGGCTTAGTCTTTTAACCTTTTTCCTTAGACACCAACCGTGGTTATGGAAAGTAATCACAAGTTTCCCCAAGATTTAGCACACTTTTGAACCAAATGTGAGGCTCCCAAAAGGATCTTGCTATCAAAATTTTAAATTAGGGTTTAGGGTGAACCGCACGCGAAAGGATGGTGGTTTTTGGGCCAAGGAAGGGTGATGAAACCCCACCTTATCTTATTTAATTTGGATTGCCCTGAAATGGATTAACGGAAAAACATAATAAACAAAATAAATGCAACTAATTACAATGGATGAACAATTATTTCTAATTTGCAATTAAGCAATTTAACATAAAATAATAAATTAAACCAAGTAAAAGGGAACAATTAAAATAATAAAAAAGGAAAACCTAACACATTCACAATTAACAAGATAATTTCAACAATTACATAATCCTATAAGATGCATGCTCTATAATAGTTCAAACTCTAAATGTTGGAATGCAAATGCAAAAATTTTAAAAAATTAATTAATTTTTTTGGAATTATTTTTTTTGAACTTCGAAATTCAAAATTTAAATTCAAATTCAAATTCAAATTTAGATTCGAATTAAAATTTAAATTTAAATTCAAATTTGAAATTTAAACTCAAATTCAAAAATTGGAATAATTTATTATTAACAACTTCTTATTCAAGTAATTAACTAATTAAAGGAAATTAAGTAAAGCAACAAATAATTATAGCAAACAGAAAATAAAAGAATTAATTATGCTTAAAAAAATACTAACAACTACAAAAATAAATTCTAACAAGAAAAATTGCCACTCAAAGGATTAAACAGAAAATAAAAAAAAGAAGATTATGCAGCAAAAAAATAAAATAAAATAAACAAAGTGAATTTTTTATCTGAAAAAAATGACCCTAATAAAATAGAAATTCACTCAAGAAATTGAAATAAAGAAGAAGAAAAAGATCTAAGAACAAAGTGAAAGAAAAATAATACTAAAAAAATAATAAAATAAATCGGATCTATATAAAAAAAATTAACAAAAAATTCAAAAATCATGATTACCAAAAAAAGAATTCAAAAATAAAAACAAAAATAAAGTGGGACGACTACACCTAAAACGCAATCCAATTTCTCTTCCTTCTCTTTTTCTTCCGCAGTCCGACAATACTCTGGTACCCCACCTTTTGCTATTACGTCCTGCAAAATCAAAGAGAAACAAAAATTAAAATGAGATTACAGATCAAGTTATCAAATGAAAATAAATAAAATAATGAAACAGATCTAGACAAAGAAAATAAAAAAAAGTTCTCTGTTGCTTCCCCAGCAACAGTGCCAAAAACTTGGTGTAGCCGGAAGCGTGTCACTAACCACTTTAGTTTACCAGTTTTAATATTTATAAATTTATCCATTTCTCATAACAATTACAAATGCAGTAAATGGTGAGAATGGGTCGTATCCATAGGGAAGCGAGGGAAAACTTGTTACAAACTTTAATCCGGATAAAAGAACACAAAGGGAAGTTGTAGAATCACAAAACTTTAATTAATTAAATTAGAATTCATTAAAAATAAAATCTGAACACTACTAAAAGCGAAAAGTGCATAAAATCAAATAAATAACAAAAATAAATAAATAAAATAAAAAAAATTCTGTAATCCGAGTAGAGGTAGCAGTCTCTGGATCTCTCCTTTGACCATCGAACTTCTCGAGCTAGGCCTTCCGTCTTACCTGGCTGAATTCCAGATATGCAGACAAGAAACAAAGCAAAAATTAAACTAAATAAAAGTAAATTTGCAGGAAGGAAAATCAGATTGGAAATTAAAGAATAGAAGTTAAATCTAAAATTGAATTAAAATGGTTGGGATCCGATTCCAGAGGTGGCAATTGTGGCTTTGGCGAACTGCAAGTAGGAACCCTCCTCTTGCCCGGGCGTTCTCCTCTTCCTCTACCCTTGAACTTCTCAAGATCAGCCTTTTGTCTTATTTCGGGGCAGAATCCAACCCCTTCTCAGGAGCCTTTGGGTCCTTTTTATAGAGAAGGGCGGATAAGACTGGGATTAGAGAGAAAGAAGGGGGCGACAACTGAGTTTTAGCAAAAATATGGGCACCCTAGGGTTTAGCAAAAAGAAGGGGGTGACAACCGTCATTGTACATACTTACAGGTAGGCAAAGGGAAGGCTTCTCTACAAATATCGTGTTTAAATACGTCTCCTTTGTCATATTAAAATCTTTATTATTGTTTTCTCTCTTTCATGTTGTCTCTAAACCACATTGAGAAATTGTGAGCATAGAGGGAAAGAGACCATCTATAATTGAGTGATTTTATTTTTTTGATTTTGGTTCCTCTACTATCCAGTTACTTTCAAAAGAAAAATGTATAGGGATCAAGACATCTACAGCCTTGTTCTATAACAGCTGACTATGGTTCCCTACAAATGCAAAATTGAAAACTAAAACAAGAAGGGATTAAAACTATTGACAATCTAGTTATTTAATCTAACTAATTATGGTTCACTTAAAAGTGCAAGATCTGGAAGAATAATGGTGTCTGTAGTCAGATTGTTTTATCTGGCTCACTACGGCTTATTGTAAAGAAAAGAAATGAGAATGAAATTCATAATCAAGGAAAAGTCTATACCAATCATTGCATTAAAAATAAAATATAAGGAAAAGAGTGACATGATGTTGTAAAGTTTCTTAGTAGTATTTTTTTTTTGTTTGTCTTGTACATTTATTTCTCCAAGTCAAAGCCAAAAGTTTTCTCCAACCCTTTGCATAGATGTAATTAAGGGGGACTATGTATTGATTACCCTAAATGGGCCTACCCAAAATAATAAAAACTCAATTATTTGATTGAGTGAATTATATTGCATGAGAGTTTCTTAAAAATTTCACTCTAACAGTCACACTAGTGTCAAAATTTTTCAGAATTTACTTTTTTGGAGTCATTAGCAGTTTTTCTTATTTGTATCAGGATAATGCTTTCCTAGTTGCACTAGGAGTTGGTTTTCCTAATTGGTGTAGGAATTAATATTAGTAATTAGGAATGTAGAAATATATTAGTAAGAGTCATAGTCATGAAACAAATAGGATTAGTTTAATTCATAGTCCTAAGTCAACTAGGATTTGTATCCAGTCAAAATCCTAGTCCTTACACAGCTAGGATTTGTCCTATTCCTAGTTAGTTATTTAGTAGCATTTCTTAGTTTAGTTGGGCCTGAAATAGTGATGCAAGGGAAGTTTGCTGGCATACCCTCCCTTCTTTTCCTACAAATATGTAAGGCCCTGTCTTTTTGACATCAAATGATGAAGTTTGAGTTTTCCTTTTCAACTGTTGGAAGTGATTTTAATTTACTTGGCGGTTTTGATTCCATAAGGTTGCACTCAGTTTGGGAAGGGAAGGGATAAAATGGAATATTCCTAAATTTTCTTCCCTTCCCACATTTGGTTTGTGAGATGTTATGAAATGGGATAAGAAAAGGTTGAGATTGCAGATTGCAATCACAGTTTTTGGGAAATGGGATCATGCCATTTTGGTGTGAAAAGTAGTAAAAAGGGGAAGTCTTGTTAAATACTTGTCTGACATAACAAGAAAAGCAACTTCTTTGCAGTATTTCTAAATGGACCTAAATGGAACAACTTTTCTATCCAGGTGATGGGCCAGGAGTTCAACTGTCCAAGACAAATGGTCAAACTGTGAAGTTATAATTAAGTAATAAAATGCAATAAATGGATGGAACAAAGAACAGAAATTTTGTAGAAAATTGAGCATATCTTTAATATTATATATGGTTTTCTATCAGTATCTTTAATATTATACATTCATCATATAAACAAAGATAAGTGTGATAAATAAGAATTATTTTTCATTAATGATTGTTTTAGTGGTTCAGACAAGTCTTGTTCAAAGAGAAAGAGAAAGAGAAAGAAGAAGAAGAAGAAGAAGAAGATCGAAGAAAGCTGTCGAACTAGAGAGTCTTAACCCTCCTACTCGACCATATATTAAAATAAGGGTACAAAGTCAAATATACCCCTATAAGTATGGGAGAAGAAAAATAAAAAAACAAAACAAAATTGCCACATCGAAAATACTAAGTTGCCCTTACTCGACCAACTCTAACACTCCCCCTCAAGCTAGAGAATATGTCATATAATCCTAGCTTGTTACATATATAATTCACTCTACCTGAACTCAAACCTTTTGTAAACAAGTCTGCCCATTGATCACCTGAACTCACATGTTCTGTGCTTATCTCTCAAATAAGGACTTTCTCCCTCACAAAATGGCAATCAAGCTCTATGTGTTTTGTCCTTTCATGGAAAACTGAATTAGATGAGATGTTGATTGCAACTTGGTTGTCACAGTACAATCACAAAGGTTTGCTCATTGAGAATCCAACTTCTTGTAGAAGATTTTTCAGTCATACTAATTACATGTGGTGTGTGCCATGGCCCTGCATTCACCTTCAGCACTACTTCTTGTCACAATAGTTTTCTTCTTAGGCGGCATTTGATAAATCTGAAAATTCAAATCTATAAAGTTAAAAAGATATTAAAAGTGTCTGAAATCTAAAAAGAAGCATAGATGCTTTTCTACTTTTTAGAGGATCTGAGTCCATAAGTTTGTTTGTGTTGGATCAACCCTTTACCATCTGAAATTTACTGATTTTACTATTTTACCCCTAGAACATACTATTTGGAAATGTTGAGTTCAATTTGCATTATCTCATAAAAAATAATTTTCATCCTCAAAATAATATTGAAACAATACAAATAAAAATATAAATTAATAATTACTAATTAACAAATGAAGCGATTAAAATTAAAAAAAAATCATTAATGACTATAAAAGTATTAAAATAATTAAAAATTACTAGTTAATAAAGATAATTAATAATTAATACATAACACAAGTAAATTTAATAAAAAATAATTAATGTTTAATAAAAAATATTAAAATAATTTATAATTAATAATTAATAAAAATATTATTATTACTCGCCAAACCACCGCTACTGCATGTTGTAGTGGCGGTGGCGGTGGTGGGAAGACAAGAGAGAGAGAGAGAGCAAGAGCAAGAGGGAGAGAACGGGGAAGACAGGGGAGAGAGAGAGAGAGAAAGAAAGCAAGAGGGGGAGAGAGAGAGAGAGAAAGATGAATGAAGACGAGAAAGAGAGATCGAATGGGGAGGGGTAGTTTTGACTTTTGGCCACGTCTGAAAGTCATCTGAAACATGTCTGAACGCGTTAAGTGACAAGCCTGAGTCTAAAAATTTCAAATCTGAAAAATGTTTTCAGACCATATTTCAGATGCAACACCAAACTATTTGTATACCCAACTATCTCCTATCAAACTATCTTTTTCATACCCTATTTCGGTGTCTCTTGTCAAACACCAAGCTTGCCTAATCTGCATCTGTATGATCAACTATCTCAAGTCTTCCCCCTAGTTTGTACAACAACCCACAACCTAGAGCTCCCTTCAAGTACTGTACAATTCTAAGAACTGCATCCTAGTGAGGTACTTGGGGGTTTTACATAAATTGGCTCGCCACACTAATAGTGGTTAGGTAGTCCAGCTTCCCCATTAACTGTCTATATCTTCCAGGATCATCAAACATTTCACCTGCATCACTGCTTAGTCCAGCTTCCCCATTAACTATCTGGTCTGGTAATGGTTAGGTTGTCCAGCTTCCCCATTAATTGTCTATATCTTCCAGGATCATCAAACATTTCACCTGCATCACTGCTTAACATAGCATTTGGTTCCATGGGTGTTTCAGCTAGTTTTGTACGTAACAATCTCGTTTCTTCCAACAGGTCAAAAACATATTTTCTTTGACACAAATTTATATCTTGTTTCGACCTAGCAACTTCTATACACAAGAAGTACTTCAACTTCCCAAGATCTTTTGTTTGGAAATGTTCTTGTAGAAAGGCCTTTAGTCTGTCAATCCTTAATCTATCACTACCAATTATGACTATATCATCCGCATAAACCACTAATAAAATCTTTCCGGCTAGAAAAACATAATCGAACACTAAGTGGTCAACCTGACATTGTTTCATCCCAAAATTTTTCACCACTTCACTAAACTTCCGAAACCAAGCACAAGGAAACTATTTCATCCCATAAATTGCCTTCTTGAGCCTACACACTTTACCATCCTCCCCTTGAGCAATAAACCCTGATGGTTGTTCCATATAGACCTCCTCCAAAAAGCCACCACAGAGGAAGGAATTTTTAATGTCAAGCTAAAACAAAGGCCAATCATACATAACTGCCAAGGAAATCAAGACATGAACTAAACCAATCTTAGCCATAGGGGAGAAGGTTTCCATATAATTGAGAATAACCTTTAGCAACTAGTCGGGCCTTCAATCGTTCCACACTGCCATCTAGTAAATATTTAACAGTATACACCCATTTACAACTTACAACATGCTTTCCAGGAGGAAGAGTGGTGAGCTCCCACGTGTGATTATGTTAAAGAGCAGAGAGTTCCTCATCCATTGCTTGACGCGGCTGCAGTGAAGTAAGAGCCTCTTAGACATCCTTAGGTATAGATATAGAGGACAACATATAAACAAAATGGCGATGTGAAGTGGAAAGGTGAGAGACAGAAACATAATTGGAAATGGGATGTATGGTACAACTACAGTTATCTTTCCGTAACGCAATGGAAAGATCAAGTTCAAAAGAGGTGGGCAACTCTGGGACAGGAGCAACTATAGGAACCACATATGAGGTAGAAGTTGGAGGAGGTGTTAGTGTCTGTTGATGAGTATACACGTGCCGGATTGGCGATCATTCAGTAGGAATCTGCACTAGAGGAGGTGAAGAGTCAGACATAACAGGAATAATCGAAATGGGATCACCAATTGGAAGAGGAAGAGGGATCAATGGTGAAGAGGGTGGTACATCAGGACCCGAGAAGAACAGCACGGACTCAAAAAAGGTGACATCAGGGCAGACAAATGACTTCTGAGTGATAGGATTGTATCACTTATACCCTTTCTGGGTCTGAGAATAGCCAAGAAGGATACACTTAATAGAGTGTGAAGAATGAAGGGAGACAAAGTGGGAAACAAAATAGAAAAGGGAGACCGACCATGAATAATGAAGGAGGGCATCCGGTTAATGATAAAACAAGTCGTAAGCATTGCATCACTCCAAAAACGTTTAGGAGCGTTCATATGATGAAGGATAGACCGAGCAGTTTCAAGAAGATAACAGTTCTTTCGTTCAGCCACCCTATTTTATTGAGGGGTGGATGCACACGAAGTCTGATGAATGATGCCATATTGTTCCAAATATTGTTGAAAGGAAGTAAGAAAGTATTCATGGCCATTATCAGAACAAAGAACTTTTATTGGAACACCAAATTGTGTACGTATTTCAACATGGAATTTTTGAAAAATAGAAAACAATTCACTCCTTTCTATCATTAAATAAATCCATGTCATCCTTGAACAATCATCAATAAAAATCATAACATACTTATAACCATTATAGGACTCAACTTTAATCAGACCCCAAGCATCTAAATGGACTAAAACAAAAGGACTCGACATACGACTATCAACCCCAGGACTGAAGCAAACCCGATGGTGCTTCCCATACTAACACGACTCACACTGCAAAGAAGACAAATGACTCAAAGAAGGAACTAGTAGCTTGCGAGCCTTGAGAGATGGATGTCCCAATAGACAATGCCATTGGAGAGGAGTCAAGGAAGTTTGAAGTGCAATTGAAGATCCACCACCATCAAGATAAATACAATCTACCGGCTTCAAGCCCTCCACCAATCTTCTTTCCCGTCTTGAGATCCTAAAAAACACAAGATGAAGGGTAAAAAGTGATAGAGCAAATAATGGTCTTAGTTAATTTACTAATAGACATGAGGTTAAACGGAAATTTAGGCACATATATAACGGATGATAAAGAAAGTGATGCAGTGTCAACATTACCAACACCACAAATGGGGGAAGAAGAACCATTGGCCAAGGTAATAGTTTGTGATGTGGAAGTTTTAGAGAGGGAAGAAAAAACACTTGGGAGTCCTGATCATGTGATCAGAGGCTCCAGAATCAATAATCCAGTGAGAAGGTTTGGATGCCAGACAAGCCATACCTGAATGTGCAAGAGTAGCATAGTTATGTTGTGAAGTGGTCTGAAGGAACTTCTCATATTCATCTTGTTGTACACTCATCATCTCCTCCCGGAAGCAGATGTAGATGTGGAGCGTGTTTGATATGTCTATTGGTTATCACTCACATCACCACCACCAGCAACTGCATGATTAGCCCATGTAGAGGGTGGGCCATGTAGATAATAATAGAAATTAATCATATGTCCGTCTTTGCCACAATGTGTACACTTTATAGTAGTGTGCCCTCTTCCTTTACCACGACCTCCTGCTGAGTCATGACCTCCACCACTCTTCCACCACCACGACCAAACATGGGACGACAATGGCCTCATTGAAATGTATGTCCTCCCCTTCTATTGCCACGTCCACCTCTCGCTTCAACAAACATTGATCTGTCAGACGTTGTACTCTCTGTGGGTCCCAAAAAATCCTACAAATTCGAGCAAAGACCTCCTCAAGTGTAGGAAGAGCAGAACCTCCCAATATTTGTACTCTAACTAGTTTGTATTCTGATTTCATCCCCACTAAGAACTTGGTTAAATCAAGTTGCTCCTTCTGTTGTTACTGAATTTTAACATCTGAAGTTTGGGGATAATAGACATAGAGTTCATTTCTGAGGTTCCTCATACTAGCATAAGACTCTTCAAGGGTTTGGTTTCCTTGCTTCCTGATAGAGCTAATACACTCTTGTAGTATTGTCCTATTCTAAATAGAGCTTTTTGGCATGTTCCCATATTTCCTTGGACCTTGGCTGTATCTAAGAACATAAAGTTTACACTTATCTTGGGTTCCATACTATTCCATAGCCATGTCATGATTTGGGCATCCTCTTGTTCCCAATCATCAAACCTAGAGAGTCAACTAATGGTTTATCCTCCTTTATATGTTTCACCTTCCTCTTGGCCTTGAGAAAAACCTCTACTGACTTGGCCTATGACACATAATTTTCACCATTAAGTTTAATTTATGTCATCTGCACACCTAAATAGTTTTGAGGGGATCACCACCACCATCTTCGGTTGCTGCCATTATATTCTCAATACACTAGATTTCTCCTAGTTCTGATTTTTTTTTTTGAGAAAAGTTAATCAATATTCATTGATAAAAAAACAAAACGAGATACATGAGGAGGTGTACAAAGCAGGGGGAGAACCCCTACAATTTACAAAGGAGGAAATTTGTCGCTATATAGATGCTCTAAGAGCACACCACATTTAGCTAAGCCATCTGTTGTATGGTTGTATTCCCTAGGAATCCAAACTAACTTTACATTTAGGCATTCCAAAGAGTCCTTGGCCTCTTCTAAATAGTCACTTAATCTCCATGGTCCCCCTTCTTTGTCTCTTAACCATTTTATTGTATTTGTTGAATCACCTGCAATGGTTATATTTTGAATTCCCAAACTATTTATTATTCTGGTTCCTGTGAGGGCAGCCATAACTTCGGCCTTTGAGGAATCTGCCACGCCTATAGGACTGTTGAAAGTCCAAACGATGTTACCCCTTTCATCTCTTAATGTTCCTCCAATACCAGCTAATCTAGGATTACCTAGGCACTTCCATCAAAGTTTGAGATCATCACACCTTCACTAATGGATTTAGGAATTCTCGAGGGTGGTTGATGGAGGTGAGGGAGAAATAAGAAAAGGTGAACATCTCTATTGAGATCATTTACTGAGACTACTCTTAAAAGATCAAAATTCACCGTCCAGAGTTTGCACAAATAAGAGATGTTTGAAATTAATTCCTCCAGGGGCCTTGATTTGTTGTCAAAGAGCCTTTTGTATCTTTCATCCCATACACCCCACATCACTGCGTGTAACACTAACTGCCAGTAAATTTTACCCCTCTTACTTAAGCCTGTTCCTTGCCACTGATGTAGAAAGTCCTTGACATGCTTTGGTATAACCCAACTGTAACGTGCCATTTTTAGAAAATGGAACCAAATCTTTTGGGTGAATTTGCAATGAAGGAAAATTTGATCTGGTGGTTTTCCTACACTGAGGCATAAAGAACAAACATGAGGAGAGATAGACAGTCTACCCAAAAACTTTTTTTGCAAGAGGTCACAAGTGTTAACTTTACTGGAGGCAAGCTTCCCAAACAAAGAAATAGACCCTTGAGGGAATGTGGCTACACCAGATCTTCTTAAAAGGAAAGGGGGGATGATGATCATCAGTAATCAAAGCCTTGAACATAGACTTAGAAGAGAATTCGCCAGTGGGGTGCAAGGTCTAGATTCGGGTGTCAGACTTGGAGGGGGAGATGTAAACTTCTTTAAGGGTCTAAATTAAGGTTATTAATTCAGCAATTTCTAAATCCCTTAGGGGTCTTCTGGGTCAACGGTTTAGTGTGTTGTCAGCAGTTTGGTATGGAAGGCATGCAGAAATAGTGGCTTCTTGGTCAAGGGTAAGGGTAAAAAGTCTAGGAAATGAGGCAGCAAGGGTAGATTCCCCCCACCAAAGGTCTTTCCAGAATTTTATTTTTGAGTCATTTCCTACTTTATATCTTATGAAAGGAAAGAAGGAAGAATAAGTGGAGATGATACCATTCCATGGATTTGTGGATTTTATCCTGTTCAAATGGAGATTGCTATCCCACCCGTTCACATTTGATCTGTATTTGCTTGAGATGACAGCAGTCCAAAGAGCATTGGATTCTTTAGGGAACCTCCACAGCCATTTACCTAAGAGAGAAGAATTTTTCTCTTTTAGGTGCCCAATTCCCAAGCCACCTTCCTCTTTCGGCTTGCAAACTTATTTCCAGATGACTAAGTGACTCCTCTTTTCCCCACCTCCTTCCCAAAGAAAGTTCCTTTGGAGCTTCTCAATCTGATTTCCGATTTTGGTTGGAATCTAAAAAGTTGAAAGGATGTAGACTGGTATATTTGCTAAAGAGGCCTTCAAGAGAGTAAGCCTCCCCCCTTTAGAGAGAAAGCACTTCTTCCAAGCTGAAAGTTTCTTCTCACATTTTTCCACTATTGGTCTCCAGAAATTGAGAGATTTTGGATTCCCTCTGAGAGGCATCCCTAGATTTGAGATAGGAAGACTCTCCTCTTTACACCCTCAAACCAGTGACAATTTCAAAGCATTCAATTAACCTTCTAGTGTTTGTGATGTTGGTTATGTAGGCATCCAAAATCAAGTATGTCATCATCGAACTGTATATGTGAGATATGAATCTTGTTTCTTCCCATTTCAAAACCATTCACCAAGTTAAGGGACATTGCCTTATTGAAAAGGTAGCTAAAGATATCCATTACTAAAGTAAACAAAAAAGGGGAGAGCGGACAGCCTTGTCTGAGCCCCCTACTAGCCTTAAAGTAGCCTTTTGCTTCACCATTTATCAGCACCAAGAACCTAGAGGAGCCAATGCAACCCTTAATCCATTTGATCCATCTACTACCAAAACCTCTCATCTTCAGGCAATCGAGGATACATTCCCAATCCAGTTTGTCATACGCCTTTTCTAGATCTAATTTCACTAGGAACCCCGGATTCCTAGTGGATTTTCTGTCTTTCACACACTCATTTGCAATTAGAATGTTGTCCACAATCTATCTCCCTTTAACAAAGGTAAATTGATTTGGGGAAGTAAGCTCTTCAAGGACTTCTTTAAGTCTATTGGCCAAGACTTTAGCCAAAATTTTATGGATGCTCCCTATCAAACTTATTGGCCTAAAGTCTTTAACTTCCAAGACTCCCCCTTCCTTTGGGATGAGGCAGAGAAAGGTTGAGTTAAGGCCTTTGTTAACAATGGCCGAAGAGTAGAATTCCCTAAATAAATCCATAAGATCTGACTTTACTATTTCCCAACATTGCTGGAAGAAAGACATGGGAAAACCATCCGGTCCAAATGTAGTGGTGTTAGATAGTGTATGCCCTTAGCTCCAATCAGATTGATGTAAATTATGTCATTTATTGTAAATGAATAAAGTGCATAATTGATTCATGTGATTTGGTGTGTTTCTGTGTAATACCCTTAAACTGAACAGTTATGAGACTCGTGTTAGTTTAGAATCTTCACAGTCATTGGATAAATCTAGGGAGATTTATCCTACCAAGAATGACATTGATGTGCCGCCAAGTTGGTTGGGTTGACTTGTCTCAATTGCCAGGGTAAGACCTAAGGTACATGCAATGTGGGTTTTTTTGAAACCCTGAACTGGACCAAATTCCAGTATTGCCCTAGACCTTGGAGATAGATGGGCAAAACTGGAGTATTACACCTGATCCCTAGACTCGATTATGGTACTACACTAGGTGTCGGATTGGGCTGTCGGATTATGGTACTACACTAGGTGTTGGATTGGGCTGCGATTTACGTACTGAACTGGATTCCAACCAAATCCGTTCTTAAGACTCCATATGAGCTAAGGAATGGTAAGAAACCAAGTGTAAGACACTTGAAGATTTGCGGTTGTCCGACACTTGTTAAAAAAACTAGTGCTGACAAATTGGAATCCAAAACCATTCGTTGCCTATTTGTAGGTTACCCGAAAGGCTCTGTAGGTTACTTGTTCTATGATCCATAAGAGAAAAAGGTGTTCTACAGTCGAAATGCCCACTACCTAGAGGAAGATTACATCCTAGATAATCTTCATCAAGAAGTTATTCTTAATAAGGAGAGCCCAGTGATAGTGGGAGATGTCCTACCAGCTCCAGAAAATAACCAACCTAGAAGAGCTACCCTGGTTTCCAGGCCTCCAATTCGTTATGACTATGACCAAGAAAGTTAATTGGTGGAAGCCACGACCAATGAGGAGGATCCCGTGACTTATTAGGAAGCTATGTTGGACATACATTCCTTGAAGTGGGTAGATGCCATGAGAGCAGAGATGGACTCAATGAAGACCAATGAAGTTTGGACTCTAGTAGATCCGCCCCCTGGGGTAAGAGCAATTGGTTGCAAGTGGATCTATAAGAGGAAGAACGGCCCCGATGGTAAGGTTGAGACCTTCAAGGCTCGTCTTGTAGCGAAAGGGTACACTCAGAAAGAGGGAATCGACTATGAGGAAACCTTTTTGCTCGTGGCCATGCTTAAATCCGTTAGGATTCTGCTAGCTGTAATAGCATACCATGACTATGAGATTTGGAAAATAGATGTCTAAACCGCGTTCCTGAATGGAGATCTTACTAAAGATATCTATATGCAGCAACTGTAAGGTTTCATAGTTGCTGGTTAGAAGCACATGGTATGTAAACTTAATCGATCCATATATGGTCTTAAGCAAGCTTCTAGGAGCTGCAACATTCGGTTTAACTCTACTATCAAATAGTTTGACTTTGAGCAGAATCCAGATGAGCCCTGTGTTTATAGGAAGATTAGTGGGGATAAGGTTACATTCTTGGTTTTGTATGTAGATGACATTCTACTAATTGGGAATGATGTAGGAATGTTGATTACGGTGAAAGTATGGCTTTCACAGCAATTGTCCATGAAAGATCTTGGAGAAGCCTCTTATATCTTGGGACTTCGACTCTATAGAGATAGATCGAAAAGGATAATAGGATTATCTCAGTCTACTTACCTTAACAAGATAATCAAGAGATACAGTATGGAGAACTCCAAGAAAGGAAACGTTCCTTTCAAGCATGGAGTCACTCTCTCCAAGGGAACATCTCCCAAGACACTTGAGAAGATTG
The DNA here is from genome assembly GCF_055504915.1 of Nelumbo nucifera. Lineage (NCBI taxonomy): Eukaryota > Viridiplantae > Streptophyta > Magnoliopsida > Proteales > Nelumbonaceae > Nelumbo > Nelumbo nucifera. The sequence continues at coordinate 37,975,342 of NC_142655.1, read as the reverse complement.
AGGGCATGAAAGAAGTTCCCTATGCCTCTGCCATAGGGAGCATCATGTATGCCATGCTGTGCACTCGGTCAAACATTGCTCAGGCCATGAGTGTGGTAAGTAGATACCAATCTAACCCAAGACAAGAGCATTAGACCACTGTGAAAAACATATTGAACTACCTTCGAAGGACAAAAGAGTTTTGTCTGGTATTCAATGGTAGTTTACTACAGATACTTGGGTATACGGATGCCGATTTTCAATCAGACCCAGATGTAAGATACATCTTCACGATGGGGTCCTATGTAGTAAGAATACAGTCCACAACCCAAGCCAAGCACATTGCTATAAGTGAGGCTACCTAATGAATGAAGTTGTTGATTCTGGAATTTGGAATTTAGTACATCATACATTCCATGTTGTGTGACAACACTGGATTTACGGGAGATTGATGTTAAAAGGTAGCATCAATAGAGAATGTGGCCGACCCATTGACTAAGCCACTAACATAGAAAGTGTTTGAGAAACACATGCAAAGTCTGGGACTCCGGCTAATACCCGATTAGACCTAAGTAAAAGTAGGAGTTGTTAGACCGTGTATGCCCTTAGCTCCAATCAGCTTGATGTACATTATGACATTTATTGTAAATGAATAAAGTACATATTTGATTCATGTTATTGTAGTGTGTTTCTGTGTAATACCCTTAAACTGGACACATATGAGACTTGTGTTAGTTTAGAATCTTCACAACCATTAGATAGATCTAGAGAGATTTAACCTACCAAGGTTGATGCTGATGTGCCACCAAGTTGGTTGGCGTGGCTTGTCTCAGCTACTAGGGTGAGACCTGAGGCACATGCAGTGTGGGTTTTTCTTGAAACCCTAAACTGAGCCAAATTCCAGTATTGCCCTGGACCTTGGAGATAGATTGGCAAGACTGGAATGTTACACCTAACCCCTAGACTCGATTAATACTGCACTAGGTGTCAGATTGGGTTGTCTTTGATGTGGCAATCAGTGAGATCTTTGGAGGGGGTCAAAACCTGGGTATATTGGGACAGTCTGAGAATTCACCTAGTCGGTGATCATAATGAGAGGTTCAGCCCTTTGTCAAACAAAGTGAATGGTCGGGGAAATGCACTCTCTGATGGAAACCTAAACTGCCGGCAGTGGATTTCAAATGTGTTTGAAATTTGGTTTTGCAAAATATTTTTATATAGAAATATACTTATATATTATGGTTTCAAATTGTTTGCAAAAGGTTTTAATTCCTGGGATCCATGTGAGTGGAGAGTGCAACACTGTACCTTACAGCCAAAGGAGAGGTCCTCTCATATCGGGCAGTGTTTGATCATTGAGGGCTGAGAGGTTAAGTGTAAGACCATTGAAAGTTATACCTAATGGGCTAATCTTGCATCTGCCCATAGTAATTGGGCCTTCATAAGATGGCTGGACCCAAGGACCATTTAGTGTAATTGTTGGGCCCATTAAGAGCCCATAGTGATCGACTGAGGGATTCATTGTATTCAGTAGTGAATTTGGCTAGGCCTTGTAATAGAGGCTAGGCTAAACCCATGTGGCTGATGTGTAGATCAATGATAGGGTCTCACTCCATACAAAAAGAGCCAAGCTAGATATCATTAAAAGGAAGTGAGCCTGAAAGCTTAATAGGCCTAAAGCCCATTTCGAATTGGGTTAATTGGATTAATTAAATAGGGGCAAATTTGGGAATGGATCAACAGATAAGGATAAGAGGTTAACTCTTTTCCACTTAAAGAGTCCAGATCCAAATAGAGATTTGGATCAAGAACTCCTAATTTGATTAGGAATAGCTGATCTTTATCTGTAGATAAGATAAGGGATTATCCTTATCACTTAAAGAGTCTAGATCCAAATAAAGATTTGGATCAGGAGACTCCTAATCAGATTAGGAGGTTGTCTCTTTAAGGCTATAAATAGAGAGCGGGGCGGACCTGAAAAAAAAAACACACACACACAACACAGAAGACAACTCAATTTGATTGTTTATGCCTTAAGTTCTTTTTTTCCCTGCTCTTGCTCTGCCCTACCCTGTTCAATCTCCAATTCTTGGAACTGATCAAGATTTGATCTTGATATTATTTCTTGCTAGAAGAAACAATTCTAAAGCTGTGCTCACTACTCCATTCGATTCTTGCTAAAGAATCAGAGGTTCTTGGTGAAGAACTACCTGTTGATCCTACCTCATCCCAAGCTGTGTCATCTGTTGTGGAGGGAGGATTTTGTGCACTCTTTGGGCATGAACACTTGCATTGGGAGGAGCTTTTTGCGTAGATTCCATATCAGGTATATCCTTGCCTAATCTTGGTTTCAGATTTCGTCCAGTTTGGTTACAAGAACAAACCTTGAAAATATAGTTTTCTAAATTAGGAATATGATTCCCAGATTCGAGTAAAGAATTTTTTTGATGTTTTCGCCCACCCTTCCTGTAGATCTCTTATCGCTTCAGTTAAAACATTTGCTTCCTTCATCGAGTCATCCACTATGACCGGCTTTGTTTCTCCAGGGTTTCTATTTACATTTATTGTACAACAATCTTGTTCTAGGTAGGCAGAAGGACTTCCAGACTGATACAGGTCTTCATACTTTCCCCCCCTTTGAAGAGTTGAGATTTATTTAGCATTTTCAAAGTATGAGACATTAGAGGTTATAAGATCTTGGTATTAGGGAAGACCTAGGGATTCTTTTCTAGGGTATACAACCAGCTGACTAAGCATTGAATCATTTTCCCACTACAGGTTAGCTTCCATAAGCTGAAATACTTGGTTCTCTAATCTTAGGATTGATTGTTGCTGAGCTAAGATCAGTTGTTGGAGCAGCAGAAACCTATCATCGAGTGAATCAGTTTGATAAGGTTGAGGGGAGGTTTGACATGGCTGAGCCGGTTAAGTCTCAGGGTAATCATTATACTCACAGTGAGTCTAGGCTTCAGAACATTGAGAGTGCACATCTGGCAAGGTGGGTTCTTGGGCTTGGGCTCAATAAACGAAATTCGGCTGATTTTCCCACCTAGGGTTATATGAACTAAAGGATGGGTTAGTGTTGTGTTGGAAAAATTCGTTAGCTGCATGTACTTGCTCTGTAATGACCAGTTGACATGGGCCCGCCGCAGGGCACTGGGTAACATGATCGGCCGAGCTTGCATAGATGGAGCAAGTTGGGCAAGATGACAAGGTTTGGAATGGGCTAAATTGTTGACGATATGCAAGGACTTGGTCAAGTCTTTGGGCCATCCCATTAATCATGTCCAGTTGTCGAGACACATGGTTCCAATCTATCTGTGGCTTAGGTTGGAAGTAGTTTCTCATTCCACAAACTCCGGCCATTGAATTTTTTTTTTTAATTTTATTATTTTTTTTGAAATTTAAATTCAAATATGAATTTTTAAATTTTAACAACAAAATGCAAGAAATTCAAATACATGACCTACGGGCTGACCTAAGGTTTCCTAAACTAGTGGTTCAACCAATGTGAATCCTCTTAGTTTCACTTGGAATTATACCACTTCCTTTGGTTAAGCAGGTAAGAGGTGGGGATGTGGGAGGTTACCCTTGCTCTCGCAAGCACCTAATTAAGTAACCACAAAACCCGCTTAGGCTTAGCCTTTTAACCTCTTTCCTTAGAAACCAACCGCCGGTTATGGAATGTAATCACAAGTTTCCCCAAGATTTAGCACACTTTTGAACCAAATGTGAGGCTCCCTAAAGGATCTTGCTATCCAAATTTTAAATTAGGGTTTAGGGTGAACTGTACACAAAAGGATGGTGGTTTTGGGACCAAGGAAGGGTGATGAAATCCCCACCTTATCTTATTTAATTTGGATTGCCCTTAAATGGATAAACGGAAAAACATAATAAAAAAAATAAATGCAACTAATTACAATGGATGAACAATTATTTCTACTATGCAGTTCAGCAATTTAACATAAAATAATAAAATAAACTAAGCAAAATGGAACAATTAAAATAATAAAAAAAGAAAACCTAACAGATTCACAACTAACAAGATAATTTCAACAATTACATAATGGTCTAGAACATATCAAACTCTAAATGATGGAATGCAAATGCAAAAATTTTAAAACATTAATTAATTTTTTTGAAATTCAAAAATCAAAATTTAAATTCAAATTCAAATTCAATTTCAAATTTAGATTCGAATTAAAATTTAAATTTAAATTCAAATTTGAAATTTAAACTCAAATTCAAAAATTGGAATAATTTATTATTAACAACTTCTTATTCAAGTAATTAACTAATTAAAGGCAATTAAATAAAGCAACAAATAATTATAGCAAACAAAAAATAAAAGAATTAATTTTGCTAAAAAAGTACTAACAACTACAAAAATAAATTCTAACAAGAAAATTTTCCACTCAAAGGATTAAATAGAAAATAAAAAAAAAGAAGATTATGCGGCAAAAAAATAAAATAAAATAAACGAAGTGAATTTTTTTATCTGAAAGAAATGAACCTAATAAAATAGAAATTCGCTCAAGAAATTGAAATAAAGAAGAAGAAAAAGATCTAAGAACAAAATGAAAGAGAAATAATACTAAAAAAATAATAAAATAAATCGGATCTATATAAAAAAATTAACAAAAAAATCAAAAATGACTATTACCAAAAAAAGAATTCAAAAATAAAAACAAAAATAAAGTGGGACGACTACACCTGAAACATAATCCAATTTCTCTTCTCTTCTCTTTTTCTTCCGTAGTCTGACAATGCTCTGGTACCCCACCTTTCGCTATTACATCCTGCAAAATCAAAGAGAAACAAAAATTAAAATGAGATTACAGATCAAGTAATCAAACGAAAATAAAAAAAAAATAATGAAACAGATCCAGACAAAGAAAAAAAAAATTCTCTGTTGCTTCCCCAGCAACGGTGCCAAAAACTTGGTGTAGCCGAAAGCGTGTCGTTAACCATTTTAGAACACCAGTTTTAATATTTATAAATTTATGTGTTTCTCATAACAATTACATACATAGTAAATGGTGAGAATGGGTCATATCCACATGGAAGCGAGGGAAAAATTGTTACAAACTTTAATCCGGATGAAAGAACACAAAGGGAAGTTGTAGAATCACAAAATTTAATCAATTAAATTGGAATTCATTAAAAATAAAATTCGAACACTACTGACAGTGAAAAGTGCATAAAAATAAATAAATAACAAAAATAAATAAATAAAAGAAATTAAATAAAAAAAGTCTGTAATCCGATTAGAGGTAGTAGTCTCTACATCTCTCCTTTGACCATCGAACTTCTCGAGCTAGGCCTTCCGTCTTACCTGGCCGAATTCCAGATCTGCAGACAAGAAACAAAGAAAATAATTAAACTGAATAAAAGTAAATTTGTAGGAAGGAAAAATCAGATTGGAAATTAAGGAATAGAAGCTAAATCTAAAATTGAATTACAATGGTTAGGATCCGATTCCAAAGGTGGCAGTAGTGGCTTTGGCGAACTGCAAGCAGGAACCCTCCTCTTGCCTGGGCGTTCTCCTCTTTCTCTACCCTTTAACTTCTCAAGATCAGCCTTTTGTCTTATTTCAGGGTAGAATCCAACCCCTTCTCATGAGCCTTTGGGTCCTTTTTATAGAGAAGGGCGGATAAGACTAGGATTAGAGAGAAAGAAGGGGGCGACAACTGAGTTTTAGCAAAAATATGGGTGCCCTAGGGTTTAGAACGAAGGGTCAAGGTTGTCCAAAGGTGATCCCAAGGCTGAGAAAAGAAGGAAGGGGCACCCAATATTATGTAGGGCTGATTTGGGTGTCCAGAGTTGGATGGTGGAGATTTAGGCGCCTAGGGCTGAAAGGTGGAGATTATGAGGAGTGGGTGACACCCTAGAGTGGATGGCTGAGAAGAGAATGGAATGGAGGGCTGAGATCTAGTGGCTAAAGGCTGAATGGTGTGGATTAGAAGTTAGGTGGCACCCTAGGGTTAGAAAGCTAAAAAGAGAGTGCCCTAGAATGAATGGTAGAGATTAGAAGAGATGGAAGGTTGAGATTAAGCAGCTAAGGGTGGCTAGGGTTTGGTAAGGATGAAAAGAAGGAGTGGAAAGGCGCCCTAGGGTTTGCTAAGGAGAGGAGAGTATGATAATATAGTAGGAGGGGCGCCATTCTGGGTTTAGTAGATAGGAGGCGCCCTCCTGTGCTCAGCTTTTCACAAAAACACCCCCTCTCTTAATTGGCCTTTACACCAGCTTCCCAAAATCTGCATTTCATCCATGAAACTTCCTTAGTTTTCCACAAGATTTTTACAGAGACACTTAGAAGTCACAATATTGAAATTAACTCAGAAAAGCGACATTTTGATTATTCTAAGGCCTAAAATATCTCAGAAATGATGCCCTTAAGGCATCAAACTACAAAGTTTTCACTTTCTAGAAAAGAAAAAGAATTAGTTATAGACCACATAATCAAAATAATGAATTCGGTGTACACAAAACTTACCGCCAACAATATTTTGATCTCCATCACACTTTCAACCCAAGATTTCAAGAATCCATAATAGAACAATTCTATAATATATCAGAATATATTCACCAAAATTTCAAATCATTTGTCCACTTCGAGAACTAATTTCTTAGATTTTTCTACTAACTACTCAAATCGACTAGATTAGTTCTTGTCGATTTAAGTTTTGGTTCAAATCTAGTATGGTTCAGTCCAGGGGCTTAAACTAGTGCTATGATACCACTGAAGAAAGGGTTAGGATCCATCATATGCATGGCCAAACAATGCTAGATGGCTAGGAAAATTTTCAAAAATTTCCTAATCCTTTCAGGAATCGAATTCACTATGTTTTGAAAAACTAAAGTTTTCAAGATCGATCTTGCCCTAAACCAAACCAAAATTAAAACCAACCAAAGAGGGAGATGTATACTTGATACAGATACCACAAACGCAGATCCCAAGCTAGAAGTTCATGCCTAAATCAGTCCTAAAACTAGCCTCCACTGAAAATGGCATGGTGTATTCTTGAAACCAGTTCAGCAATGGAGTTTTCAACAAAACTACAATCCAACTGCTTGAATCAAACTTAAGAGGTGATCACAAAATTCCTTTGGATTTTTCTTGCAAAAATTAGAAGAAAACTGATCTCTATCAGTCCCAAAATAGCTGTGGTTGAACTACGGTTTCTTGGGAGAAAAAAAGAAGAAAGAACAAAATAGAGAGATGTTCTAATCTAGTTCACCCTCTTCCTCTTTTTTTTCTTTATTGAGCACTTCTCCTAATCAAATTAGGAGATTATCCAAATCTAATTTGGATCTGGACTCTATTAAGAGATAAGATTATCCTCTTCAGAGGATGGGTGATCCATACCCATTTCCAATCCCATATTCGTCCCAAGTCACATGATAACTTAAGTTGTCGTGTGACAACTTAATTAATCATAATAATTATGAGCCTTAGGCCCATCAACTATAAGGATCACGACCCAAGGGTGTTGCATGGCCAACTTAGGCATGATTTGTATGGCATGGGATTCCACAATGACCTCACATAAGTCTACATGGGTTCGGCCCAACCTTTGTGAGAAAGCTTGGCCGAATTCACTACTAAATGCAGTGAACCCCTGAGCACATCACTATGGGCTCAAAATGGGCCCAACATTTACACTTAAATTATCCTTGAATTCAGCCATCCTATGAAGACCCAAGGATAATGGACTTAAGTAAGATTAATTCCATCAGGTAATCAGCCCTATAATGGTCTCTTACACTTAACCTCTCAGCCCATAATGATCAAACACGCCCGACAGGGAAGGACCTCTCCCTGGCTGCAAGGTGCAGTGTCACACTCTCTGCTCAGATGCATCTCGAGAATTAGAACCTTTTGCAATCATTTTTTCATAAAACATAATATATATATATATAAACATATTTTGCAAAACCAAATCTCAAACATAGTTGAAGTCCACTGTTAGCAGTTTAGGTTTCCATCAAAGAGAGTGTAAGCCCTATCATTCACTTTGTCTAACAAAGGGGTTGATCCTATCACTATGATCACCCATTTAAGTGAATTCTCAGACTACCCCTACATACCCAGGTTTTGACCCTCAATGAATCTCATTGATAGGCATATCAAAGACAACCCAATCTGACCCCAAGTGCAGTACCATAATCACGTCTAGGGGTTATGTATAAGTTTCCAATTTTGCCCATCAATCTCTAAGGTCTAGGGCATAACTGGAAAATGGTCCAATATTAGTGTTTCAACAAAACACACATTGCATGTGCTTTGGATCCAACCCTAGCAGCTGAACCAAGTTGCCCCAAAATCTATCCAAGTCTATCCAAGTCTATCCAACGATCTAACCTTAGCAGCTAAACTAGCACATTAGTGTCAGCCTTGGTAGGATAAACTCCCCAAGTCTATCCAACAGCTGAGAACATTTTAAACTAATACGAGTCTCATAAGTGTCTAGTTTAAGGGGTAATTTCACAGAAACATACCAATATCAACATGAAATAATAATGTACTTTTATTCATTTAGAATAAATATATCTGTACATCAATAAGATTGGAGCCAAGGGCATAAACTTTCTAATAGCTCCCACTTGCACTTAGGTCCAATCGGCTACAAGCCTCAGTCCCATACTGTCCACATGTTTCTCAAACACTTCCTATGTCAGTATCTTAGTCCATGGGTCTACTACATTCTTCGCTAATGCTATGTTCTAAATCTAGTTGTCCCCTTTACCAACAATCTCCCATAAATCCAATGATGTCACACAACAGTGGAATGGGTTGCTAGGATTCCAAATTATAGGAGGAATTTCTTCATCCAAACTACTTATTAGGGAGCCTCACTTACGGAAATGTTCTTGGCCTCAGTTGTCGAGTACTTTTCTTACTACATAAGATCCCAAAGTATCCAAACTTAGACTTTCTAGTATCTGAGTCAAGCTGGATGCTAGCATCAGTATAACCGACAATCTATAGTGAACTACCATCGAAGACAAGGCAATAGTTTTTAGTCCTCTATAGGCACTTTAGTATGTTTTTTGTAGCAATCCAATGCTCTTGTCCTGGTAAGATTGGTATCTACTTACAACACTAATAGCCTGAGCAATGTATGGTCGAATATACAACATGACATACATGATGCTCCCTAGGCTGAGGCATAGAGAACCGCTCTCATGTCCTCTATCTCCTCTAGGGTCTTAGGTGACTTTCCTTTGGAGAGATTGACTCCATGTTGAAAGAAACAGACCCTTTCTTAGAGTTCTACATGTTATATCTATTGATAATCTTGTCAATGTAAGTAGATTGGGATGATCCAACTATCCTATTCGATTTATCTCTATAGAGTCGAAGTCCCAAGATATTAGAGGCTTCTCCAATATCTTTCATGGAGAATTGCTGCAAAAGTCGTACCTTCACCGTTGTCAATATTTCTACTTCATTCCCAATGAATAGAATGTCGTTTATACATAGAATCATAAATGTAACCTTATCTCCAACTATCTTTCTATAAACACGGGGTTCATCCAAATTCTACTCAAAATCAAACTATTTCATTGTTGAGTCAAATAGGATATTCCAACTTCTAGAAGCATGGCCACAGAAGAGAATGTCTCCTCATAATTGACTCACTCTTTCTAAGTGTACCCTTTCACTATAAGCCAAGCTTTATAGGTCTTAACCTTTCCATCAGGGCCCTTCTTCCTCATATAGATCCAATTGCAACCGATTGATTTCACCCCAGGGGTGGGTCTACGAGAGTCTAGACTCCATTGGTTTTTATCGAGTCCATCTCAACTTTCATGTCATCTACCCACTTCAAGGAGTCTATACCCAACATATCTTTCGTATAAGTCATGAGATCTTCCTCACTGCTCGTGGCTTCCATCAAGTAACTTTCTTGATCATAGCCGTAATGAACTAGTGGTCTAAGAACCCGGGTAGATCTTCTAAACTAGGTATTATTATCTGGAATCTATGGGTCATCTCCCACTACTCTTAAGCTCTCTTCATCAAGAACAACTTCCTGATGATGATTGTTCAGGATGTAGTCATCCTCCAAGAAGTAGGCATCTCGACTAATAAACAATTTTTGTTGTCATGGGTCATAAAAAAGATACCTTATGAAGTCCTTAGGGTAACCTACAAAAAGGCAGCATCTAGTTTTGGATTGCAATTTGTCAACACTTGTCTTTATAACGTGTGCTGGACAACCCCATATTTTCAAGTGTCTTACACTTGGTTTCTTGTCAGTCCATAGCTCATAAGGAGCCTTTGGAATTGACTTGGTTGGAACCTAATTCAGCACGTAAATTATATTTTGTAATGCATGCCCCCAAAAGAATATGCGTAATCTAAATTGACAAGGAGTTATTGGACCATATCTAATAAAGCCCGATTTCTCCTCTCTGATACACCATTTAATTGAGGTGTAGTAGGATGAGACAATTGTGATATAATCTCATCATCATTTAAGTAGTCCCAGAATTCGTTGGAGAGATATTCACATCTTCGATCTGACCGATGGGTTTTGATTTGTATCCCCAACTATTTCTCGACTTCTTGTCTAAACTCAGTGAACTTTTCAAGAGATTCAGACTTATAACTCATTAGGTACATGTAACCATACCAAGAATAATCATTGGTGAAAGTTATGAAATAATAGTGTTGGTTCCATGTCCTAATATTCATAGGACCACAAAATCTAGGGGACCATCCTCACTAATCTTGTGATACATTCTATTTTTACCATCCCTCACTAATCGTGGAATTAACTATATCACGTGTTCATTTCTTGTGGATGTACTCTGACACAGTTTCGGTTACATTTGTTTCTAAAGAAGAATGGAGAACATAAAGACCATTCTCAAGTTCTCCATGAGTAAAGAGTTTGATATTTAATTTAATTGTAATCTTATTACTAAACTCAATAGAATAACCATCCTTACACAACTTAGAAACTGAAATCAGATTTTTTCTAAGTAAAGATACATAAAGGCAATATTTTAATGTAACAATTCCTTCTCTAAAAATTTTAAATCTACTACTCTTATAGTTGTAGTCAGAACAGTTGCAGTCATCCCCAAGTAAAACACCTTGTCATCATTTAGCCTTCTACTTTCCTTGAACCCCTGTAACGTGTTACATGCATGAGTAGAAGCACCTGAGTCAATACACTAGCATATTGTTATCTATGACAAGAGACCCGAAATTAGGATAGGCCCCTCCCACTTGTCTATGATGCCGCAATCATCTCAAGAAGCAATCCCACTAACTATCTTCAGTGAAATGAATAACCCAATTTTATGGTGCATCTCCACCCACCAATTAGCCCATGTTGAAATTAGTCTTGCTTTAATCTAACATAAAAGGACTTTTCAAGTATGTGCCGAATTGGTCCATGCAATGGGCCATCAAACCCCTGGCCTAAGAATAATTTTCGGTCACTTAAACCATGATCCAAGGGGCTGTGATCAGACCCCAAAGAACCATGGGTTCGGCCCAATAAGATTGAACCAAAACTAGGTCAAATCAGCCTAGGGTTTGGTGTCCAAAACATGCACCAATTCACATAAGTAATGATCTGAAATTCTCAGTTATGATTGACAATAATATCAGAAAATAAACAGAAATAAAGGGCTAGGATGATAGAGTGATGGTTCGAATCTAATTTGGGCAAAAACTGCATCCCTTCAAAACTACAATCTGCAGATCAATGTCCATCTGCAAGCTCTGTCTTCTCCGCAAGCTCCAAAAATTTCTTCAATGCAAAAAAAAATAGAGAAACCCTAATTTTTATTGCTTACATCAGAAAACCTAATACATTCTTTCTAGAAAAGAAAAAAAATAATTACAGACCACATAATCAAAATAATGAATTACAAAACTTGCCACCAACAAGATTTCGATCTCCATCACACTTTCAGCCCAAGATTTCAAGAATTCATAATAGAATAATTCTATAATATATCAGAATATATTCACCAAAATTTCGGATCATTTGCCCACCCTGAGAACCAATTTCTTTGAGTTTTTTGCTGACTGCTCAAATCAGCTAGACTAGTTCTTGTCGATTTTTGGTTCAAATCTAATGTTTAGTCCAAGGGCTGAACCTAGTGCTCTGATACCACTAGAGAAAGGGTTACGATCCATCATATGGATGGCCGAACCATGCTAGATGGCTGGGTGAAATTTCAAAAATTTCCTAATCCTTCTAGGAATTGAATTTCCTATATTTTGAAAAATTGCATTTTTCAGGATTGGTCTTGTTCAGAACCGGACCAGATTTGAAACCAACCAAAGAGGAAGATGTATACCTAATACGAATACCACAAACGCAGATCCCAAGGTGGAAGTTCATGTCCAAATCAATCCTAAAATGAGCCTCTATTAAAGATGGTGTAATGTATTCCTGATGCTTGTTCAACAAAGCAAATTTTAGCAAAACTGCAATCCAACTACTTGGATCGAACTAGGGAAGTGAATATGAAATTCCTCCTGATTTTTCTTGCAAAAAGCAGAAGAAAACTGATCTCTATCATTCCCAAAATAGTTGTGGTCAAACTAGGGTTTCTTAGGAGACAAAATGAAGAAGAGAGAACAAAATAGAGAGGTGTTCTAATCTAGTTCGCCCTCTTCTTCTTTTTTCTCTTTATGGAGCACTTCTCCTAATCAAATTAGGAGATTATCCAAATCTAATTTGGATCTGGACTCTATTAAGAGATAAGCCTTATCCTCTTAAGAGGATGGGTGCTCCATACCCATATTCACCCAATGTCACATGATAACTTAAATTGTCATGTGACAACTTAATTAATCATATTAATTATGGGCCTTAGGCCCATCAACTATAAGGCTCACGACCTAAGGGCGTTGCATGGCTAACATAGGCCTAATTTGTATGGTGTAGGACCCCACAATGACCACACATAAGTCCACATGGGTTAGACCCTACCTCTTTGAAAAAGCTTGGCCGAATTCATTGCTAAACACAATGAACCCCTAAGCACATCACTATGGGCTCAAAATGGGCCCAACATTTTCACTTAAATGATCCTTGAATTCAACAATCATCTGAAGACCCAAGGATAATGGACTTAAATAAGATTAATCCCACCAGATAATCAGCCCTGTAATGATCTCTTACACTTAACCTCTCGGTGCATAATGATTAAACACTACCCAACAGGGAAAGACCTCTTCCCTAGCTACAAGATGAATCCTGAGAATTAAAACTGGATATATATATATATATATTCAAAACCAAATATCAAACACAGTTGAAATCCACTCTAGCAGTTTAGGTTTCCTTCATAGAGAGTGTAAGCCCTATAATTCACTTTGTCCAACAAAGGGGCCGATCCTATCACTATGATCACCCACTTAAGTGAATTCTCTGAATACCCCAACATACCCAGGTTTTGACCCTCAATGGATTTCCCTGATGGGCATATCAAAGACAACACAGTCTGACACCTAGTGCAGTACCATAATCAAGTCTAGGGGTTATGTATAACTTTCCAATTTTGGCCATCAATCTCCAAGGTCTAGGGCATAACTGGAAAATGGCCTGGGTTCAGTGTTTTAACCAAGCACACATTGCACATGCTTTGGATCTCACCTTAGCAGTTGAGACAAGCTGTCCCAACTTCTTTGGCAGAACATCAGTGTCAACCTTGGCAGGATAAACTCCCCAAGTCAATCCATCGACTGAGAACATTCTAAACTAACACGAGTCTCATAAGTGTGTAGTTTAAGGTGTAACTTCACAAAAACATGCCAATATCAACATAAAACAATTTTGTACTTTTATCCATATACAATATGTAGGTACATAGTGGTTACTAAGACCATCAAAGTACAGAGGGTGTTAAACCAACACTACATGGATGCCTGCTATGAACCCGTAAACTATCACACATTTGTGATGGGTTCACAACTCATCACAAATCTCGATGAACTCATACCCAAAACAAGTCACGATAAACCTTAGACATGCATAAACCTGTGATAAAGCTTAGACACATGCGGATCTACAATAATCTATAAGACGCGCATAGATTTTTGGACGCATGTGGAGTTGCGGTGAGCCCAAGACCATTACAGAACTGTAGAATCACAATAGATCAGGAATAAATTGCAGTTACACATGCATCTTTAAATTATGTGTGTGGGTTTATTGAAAGCGCACTAGAAGGGAAAGGATTCTTTAACAATGCTCCCTTAATAGTCAAACAAAATGAAAGATCTCCTTTCCTAACAGAAAATATCTTCTTTCCTAAAGAACTCCTTTGTTTATAGCCTTGACTTCCTCTCTATAAAAGGAGAGAGCAATTCTTATCTAAAGGGGGGACAACATAATACAATTTTGACCTAGGGATTCTGAGAAAGGGACCCTCCCATCTCCTCTCTCTTCTCTCTCTTTCTCACATCCCCTCTCTTTCTGGTTTCCTTCTTCGGACCTTTGGAGACTGACCATTCCCATGTTGCCTGACCACTTCCTACTTACATTTGAATCTTTTGTTTTGTTCTCTGATCTCCGATTTTTGGCATGAAAGGGACTTTAGCTTTGGAAACAATAAGTAATAACAAGAGATTATAGAGAGATTTCTAGGTGTAGGAAGAAGGCCACAGGAACAATACACAGTAGTGGTAAGAGGCCCATCAATCGAAGAGAGACATCGACGAGGCATATTCGACACTACCGAAGAGGCCGCCCCGGCCTATGAGGGAGTCGCATGTTCCAGCAGGTGTTTCTGAATCATCCATTGAAGGGGCACTATTTGTCATCTTCCTCTTCCAACAAGGAAGAGACTAACATCTTCCTTCCATTTTCTCTCGACAATGGCGGAACCAACGGCAACCCCTTCTCCCCCATCTCTCCCGTTCATCCTCTCTTTATTTTCATCCCCTCTCCTCTAATCTTGCTTTCTCCACCTCCCCTCCATTTTATCAGTCCAACCGACCACAGGACCTCTGCTACAACTCCTAGCAGTGGCGATGTCTTCATTCTCCACCCATTCTACACTCATCTTTCTCTCTCTCTCTCTCTCCCGTCATTACTATTTCATGAGTCCTGTAACCAGCCCAGGTCCACCTCCTACACTTCAATCAAAGCAGCGACGAAAGTTGGACTTGAGGTCTTGTTCTCATTGTTGGATTACCTACATAATAAGTTAGGCCTTGCATGCAGTGAGAGCTTTTGGAGACGATTAATGTTTTCTACCACTCTATGATTGGACCTCCCACACACCACTGAAGCTCAGTCATCCATTAACCCACAACTTTGTGGAATTCAGTATTTGTTGTTATGTCCTTAGGTCCAATCAGATTGATGTACATATCTATTTATTATAAACGAATAAAAGTACATAATTGATTCATGTTATATCTGGTGTGTTTCTGTGTAATTACCCTTAAATTGGACACTTATGAGACTCGTGTTAGTTTAGAATGTTCTCAACCGTTGGGTAGACTTGGGGAAGTTTATCCTGCCAAGGCTAACACTGATGTGCTACCAAGAAGGATGGGGTAGCCTATCTCAGCTACCAGGGTTAGACCCAAAGCACTTGCAGTGTGTGTTTGTTCAAAACACTAAACCAGAACCAATTTCTAGTTATGCCCTGGACCTTGGAGACTGGTGGGCAAAATTGGAAAGTTACACCTAACCCCTAGACTCGATTATGGTATTGCACTAGGTACCAGATTGGGCTGCCTTTGATGTACCAATCAGTGAGATCCATTACATCAATCATCGAAACCAACACCACAGAGTTGCATACGAGCAACCCACAGTCAACCTTCATGCTGCGGTGAACCCGCAAACACCACAAACCCTGTGATGAACTCACAACACATATCGCAAGACCGCAATAAACCCGCAGTTCACCAGGCCTATTTAATGCTTGAACCAAAGGAAAACATGACCAAGCCCATCCAAGGGCCCCAAGCCTACTCGAATGTGCGGTGAACCCATGCCTGCCAAAGCGTGCGATAAACCCACGGCTAACAAGCCCATTCACAAACCAGATCGAGAGAAACCCGGGCTTAGCCCATGGTGAGGCCTACGTGTTCCCGGAGACATGTGGAACCTACAATAGTAAAAGATGTAATGAGATGCCACGTGGAGTCAATAAGAAGCCACCCGTCAAGCAGTGACGCCATTAATGCCACATCAATTAAGTTAAACCATGCAAGAGGTAGTAGCGAACGTGAGTAATGAGGAATCTTGAGGGGAAGGAAAGCCGATCCTTGGGAGAGTCCTCATGAGACACATGGTGATACCTCAGTGGCACACTTAATAATTGACAGCAAACCCAACATTCCCTTTCCTGATAGGAAACAAACACCTTTATCTCCTACCTCTTAGGATCTTGGGATCTCCCCCATAAATAGAGATCCTCGTATTGAAATTCGACTCTCAACATTGGCATCCAACACTCCAGCACTTTCTTTCAGTTTGATTTCTTGCCTCAACATCCTTAACCCTAAAGAACATATTCCCCTACTCAACGGCCTCTTTCTGTCTTTCAAAGAGACTGCTTCCACCCAAAACTTACCCCACCTATAGTAGAATCTCTGTTTCTGTCTTTGATCATAGAGAATGGCCTCAAGGAGAATCAACCTCACCACCATCCTTGAGGAGCAGAACAACGCCCCAGAGAACACCAACCTCAGGGTAGAAAACCAATCTGAGATGGAGATTCCTATTCAGGTAGATATCGAGATACTCTTGAACAAAGTCTACAGGTTTGAGGCATTTTTCGAAAGTAGATTTAGGAAGCTTGAGCAGAGCCAGGAGGAAATAAGGAGCGCCCTCCATATCCTACTCAACCACTTGGCCCAAGCCGAACAGACTTCCACCGCCACTCTTCCCGGCATCACCAACTTCAATCCCAACCTTAGCCAACATGCCTCCAACCCGACCCGTGCCATCCTCAAGCAGTCCAACAGAGCCAACTCGACTTTGAGCCAGACAAGCCACCAACCAGCCCACCAGTTTCATGCCTTTCCCTTCACTGACCTGATAATAGAGACCCCTCTTAGCTAAGATGAACTGAGGGAATATGTTCAAGGTTTGGTAGTTGAAAGCCGCAACCGGGCCTAGGATTCGGCTGTCCTGCAAAAGCCTTATTCTGACCATATCTTGTATAAGCCCTACCCTGCCGGGTACACCCCTCCTCAATAGTGACCGCAATATGATAGATAGTTAGCCCATAGGAGCACATCAGTAAGTTCGAGGATATCCTTAATTCCTTCACCCTCGATATGGATCTCAAGGTACGGGAGTTCTCAAAATCATTGACCGATTCGGCGTACACATGGTTCGTGAGCCTCACCTCAGGAGCATTGATTCATGGAGTGGACTAGCCAAGAAGTTCTTGTCAAAGTGGTTCACAGGGGAAGATCTTCTGGCCTACGTTATGAGATTTCAAAAACTTACACACTCTGTTCTTGACAAACACGCCACTGAGAAGAGTTTCATCAAGTAGTGTGTACAAGGCATGCACCCTACCTACAGGATTGGCATAAAAAATATCGAGGTCAAAACCTTTAGCCAGCTTTGGAGGGGTGTGGAGAGGACGGCACGAACCATCAAGGACATCAACAATATGTAACTGTTATCGCCAAGCGACTTTGCCAAAAACTTATATATGTTCTTGCCATATTAGTATATCATCTGCAAAACACAAGCTCTAAATGGAACAATCATAACTTTCTCTTAATCATGTCTACAAACAATGTTTCAACTAGAACTATTTCACTAGACCTTTTTCATAAAAGAACACTGTAGTGGTCACATCACAGAAAAACACATCATAGTCCAAACAAGAACCACGAACATCAAAGGTATGAAATATGTTAAGCACATAAATAACAATTAATTCAAAATATTAAGACCTACTTGCGATAACAGGAACAGAAAGGAGAAACTTTAGAGTATTGGGATGAAATCCAAGCACCTCCTAAATGCATGCAAGACTCCACTAATGCGATGGAAGAACCACTAGAAGAGATCAACATGGCCATAAAAGGGAAGGAGAAAAGGCCATTGTATATATCAACAAAACTAGGACCAGAAGATAGGGAAAAGCTAATCGCACTACTAAAGGGTAAGGACTCTTCCTTATTGCAAAATATTAGGACCCATTTAAAAGAAAGTGGACTAATCTATGTGCATTTTCACAGAATTCCAAGACATTTTCACTTGGTCATACAACCAGATGCCAGGCTTAGACTTGGCCCTCGTCAGGCACTCTCTACGTATAGATCCAAAGTTCAAACTTGTAAAGCAACCTGAGGTGAAGGGAAGGGAGATCCATCATATGGATGGCCGAATCATGCAGGGTGGCTGAGCGAAATTTCAAAAATTTCTTTTCTCCCTTTCGGGAATCATATTCCTAGCTTTAGAAAAACTATACTTTTCAAGGATCATTCTTGTACCAAACTAGACCAGATTTGAAACCAAAAGAAAGGGAGGGGAATACCTGATATGAAATCCACACGTGTAACTCCCAAAGTAGGTGTTCACGCCCAAAGATGGTGCCAAAACCCGCTTCCACTGAACATGGCGTTGCTTGAGATGAAGCAGGTTCAGCAATGCACTCATTCAGAAAGAACTACAATCCAACATCTTCGATCGAGCAAGGGAGGTGAGCACAAGTTTGATCTGATATTTTCTTGCAAAAATCAGAATCAGAACTGATCTTATCAGTTCAAGAATGGAGGTCGAATTAAGGTTAGGGCGGAAAGAGCAGAAGGAGAGAGGGAGAACTGAGAGCAGTGTGTAAACTTAAAGCAATTCGCCCTCCTCTATTTAAATACCTTAAAGAGCTTATCTCATAATCTAATTAGGAGTTTTCTAATCCAAATCTTTATTTGGATTTAGACTCTTTAAGTGGATAAGACTTATCCTCTTATTCTTATATGCTGATCCAAACCCACATCCCTATCCAAATTCGCCCATGCTAATTAATCCAATTAATCTTTGGGCCCTAGGCCCATTAAGTAAATGGATCACGTCCCTGATTAATTGCTAGCTAACTTGGCTCTCTTTGTATGGCGTGGGACCCTAACATTGACCTCACAAAAGCTATAAGGGTTCAGCCTAGCTTTTGTGACAAAGCCTAGCCAAATTCACTGTTAAACACAATGAACCCCTGAGTCCATCAGTATGGGTTCTTAATGGGCCCAACATTTACACTAAATGGTCATTGAGTTCAGCCATCTTATGAAGGCCCAAGGACAATAGTCTTAAGTGAGATTAGCCAGTCAGGTATAATAGCCCTAAATGGTCTTACACTCAACCTCTCAGCCCTGAATGATCAAACATTGCCCAACAAGATAGGACCCCTCCCTCGACTACAAGGTATAGTGTCGCATTCTCTGCTCGGATGGATCCCAAGAATTAAAACCTTTTGCAAACCTTTATCATAAAATATAATATATATATTTTCATATAAATATATTTGCAAAACAAATCTCAAACACGGTTTAAATCGACTGCCAACAGTTCTAGTTTCCATCAGAGAGAGTGTAGTCCCTGATCATTCACTTTGTCCGACAAAGGGGCTGATCTTGCCATTATGATCACCCACTCGAGTGAATTCTCAGACTGCCCCAACATACCCAGGTTTTGACCACCGAAGGATCTCATTGATTAGCATATCAAAGACAGCCTAATCTGACACCTAGTGCAGTACCATAATCGAGTCTAGGGGTTAGGCGTAACTTTCTAGTTTTGCCCACCAATCTCCAAGGTCCAGGGCATAACTGGAAAATGGTCCGGGTTCAGTATTCAAGTAAATAAATACTACATGTGCTTCAGGTCTAACCCTGGCAGTTGAGACAAGCTACCCCAACTCACTTGGCAGCACATTAGTGTTATCCTTGGCAAGATAAACCTCCCTAGCTCTATTCAATGACTGTGAGTATTCTAAACTAACATGAGTCTCATAAGTGTCTAGTTAAAGGGTAATTACACAGAAACAAACCAAATATAACACGAATCAATTATGTATTTTTATTCCTTTGCAATAAATGTGTAAGGTACATCAATCTGATTGGAGCTAAGGGCATACACTATCTAACAACTCCCACTTGCACTTAGGTCAAATTGGGTACAAGACGGAGTACCATACTGTCCATTTGTTTCTAAAACACTTTCTATGTCATTGGCTTAGGCAATGGGTCTACCACATTATTCGCTGATGCTACCTTCTGAATCTAGATGCCCCCTCTACCAACAATCTCCCATAGATCCAATGTTGTCCTACAATAGTGAAATGATTGATATGGAAGGATTCTAAATTCCAGGATGAACAACTTCATCCATTAGGTAGCCTCACTTACGGAAATGTGCTTGGCTTTACTCATGGACTATATTTCTTACTACACGGGACTCAATTGTGAAGATGTATCTTGATGTAGACTTTCTCTCATCTGGATCAGATTGGAAGTCAGCATTAGTATACCTTAGGATCTATAGTGAACTACCATCAAATACCAGACAAATCTCTTTTTGTCCTATGAAGGTCTTTGAGTATGTTCTTTATAGCAGTCTAGTGCTCCTGTCCTGTGTTTGATTGGTATCTACTTACCACACTCACGGCCTGAGCAATGTCTGGCCGAGTGCACAACATGGCATACATAGTGCTCCTTATAGTTGAGGCATAGGGAACCTCTCTCATGCCCTCAATCTCCTCGGGAGTCTTGGGAGACATACCCTTGGAGAGAGTCATTCCATGCCTGAAAGGGACAAATCCCTTCTTGGAGTTCTCCATGTTGTATCTTTTGACAATCTTGTCACTGTAACTAGACTGGGATAATCTTATTATCCTCTTTGATCTATCTCTATAGAGTTGAAGTCCCAAGATGTAGGAGGCCTCTCCAAGATCTTTCATGGAGAATTGCTACGAAAGCCATACTTTCACCGTAGTCAACATTCTTACATCATTCACAATGAGTAGAATGTCATCTACATACAAAACCAAGAACATAACCTTATCTCCCACTAATTTCTTGTAAACAGAGGGCTCATCCGAATTTTATTCAAAGTCAAAGTGTTTGACAGTAGAGTCAAATCAGATGTTCCAACTTCTTGAATCTTTCTTAAGTCCATAGATGGTTCAGTTAAGTTTATACACCATGTGTTCTTGACCCACAACAATGAAACCTTGCAGTTGCTACATATAGATATTTTTAGTAAGATCTCCATTTAGGAACGTGGTTTTGACATCCATTTGCCAAATCACATAGTCATAGTGTGTTGCTACAACTAACGGGATCTATATGGATTTAAGCATGGCCACCAGCGAAAAGATTTACTCATATAATTGATTCCCTCTTTCTGAGTGTACCCCTTTGCTACAAGATGAGCTTTATAGGTCTCAACCTTTCCATTTGGGCCCTTCTTCCTCTTGTAGATTCATTTGCAATCAATTGCTTTCACCCCAGGGGTGGAGAGTCCAGACCTTGTTAGTCTCCATTGAGTCCATCTCGGCTCTCATGGCATCTACCCACTTTAAGGAATCTATGTCCAACATAGCTTCCATATAAGTCAAGGGATCTTTCTCATCTAGGTGTTATCTGAAGCCTGTAAGACATCTCCCACTACTTCTAGGCTCTCCTTATCAAGAACAATTTCCTGACGATGATTGTCCAGAATGTAATCTTCTTCCAAGAAGTAGGCATTTCGACTACAAAACACCTTTTGTTCTCTTGGGTCATTGAATAGGTATTCTACTGAGCTTTTGAGGTAGCTTACAAATAGGCAACGATTGGTCTTGGATTCCAATTTCTCAGCACTTGTTCTTTTAACATGTGCCGGACAACCCCAAATTTTCAAGTGTCTCACACTTAGTTTCTTACTGGTCCAGAGCTCATAGGGAGTCTTAGGAACGGATTTGATTGAAACCCAGTTCAACACATATATCGCAGTCTCCAATGCGTATCTTGGTGTGTTCGGAAGCGTGTCATTAGCCACTTTGGATCACCAGTTTTAATATTTATAAATTTCTATGATTCTCAAACAACTACAAACGTAGTTAATGGTGAGAATGGGTCATATCCATAGGGAAGTGAGGGAAAAATCGATATTTACTTAGATCCGGACAAGAGAACACAAGAGGGAAGTGCAGAAATATAAAAATTAATTAATTAAACTGAGAAAAATATAGAATATGAATAGTACTAAAAGTTAAAAGTGCAAAAATATAAATAAATATAGAAATAAATAAAAGAAAGAAGCGAAATAAAAATATGTAATCCAATCAGAGGTAGCAGTATCCGGATCTCTCCTTTGACCCTTGAACTTCTCAAGCTAGGCCTTCCGTCTTACCTAGCCAAATTTTAGATCAGCAGAACATAAAACAAAGATCAAACGGAATGAAAATAAATTACAGAAAGTAAATAATGAAACTGGAATTGAAAGGACAAAAATTAAAACTAAAATAAAGTAAAAGTGGTTGGGATTCGATTCTAGAGGTGGCAATAATGGTGTTGGTGAACTACAATTACAAACCCCTCCTCTTGCCTGGGCATCCTCCTCCTCCTCTACCCTTGAACTTCTCAAGATCAGCCTTCCTTCTTACCTGGGTGAATTGACTAACCACTTTTACAGGGCCCCTAGGGTCATTTTTATAGAGAAGGGTGGGCACAACTGGGAATAGAGAGAAAGAGGGGGGCGGTAGATGGGTTTTAGCAGAAATATGGGTGCCCTAGGGTTTAGAATGAAGGGTTAGGATGGTTTCAGGGTGATCCTAAGGCTGAGAAGAAAAGGAAAAGGCACCCAATATTATGTAAGGCTGAGATTTAATGGCTAAAGGTTGAATGGTGAAGATTAGAAGTTAGGTGGCTCCTAGGGTTAGAATGCTAAAAAGAGAGTGTCATAGAATGGATGGTGGAGATTAGTGAAGGGATGAGAGATCCATCATATGGATGGCCGAACCCTGTAGGAAGGTTGAGCGAAATTTCAAAAATTTTTCTCTCTCCCATGTGGGAATCGCATTCCCTATTTTAGAAAAACTGCATTTTTCAATGATCAATCTTGAACCAAAACCGAACTAGATCTGAACCAAAACAGTAGGAGAGGGATATACCTGATACAAAGAAATAGTATCTCCCAATGAAGGTGTTCACGCCCAAAGAAAATCTCCAAAGACTGCTCCCACTGAAGATGACACAGTGTAGGGTGGAGCAGACTCAACAGTGTTCTTCCCAAGAACCAAACCCTTCACAAGAATTCGATGGAGGTAGTGAGCACAACTTCAAATCATTCTTTCTCCAAAGACTGATATCAAGAACTGATCTTGATCACTCCTACAAAACTGGAGAACGAACTGGTAGTATGGTGGTGGCAGGAGGAGAACGCAGGGAGAAGGAACAGTGACACTGTATTCGACTTCTCTGTGTGCTCTGAGATCTTGTATCTCTGGAAGGCTAGAGTATTTGGGATGATCTAAATGGTTCGCCCCCTTCCTCCTTTTATAGGCTTAAAGAGAGCTCCTAATCTCATTATGAGTTTCTTAATCCAAATCTGTATTTGGATTAGGAGTTCTCTTTAAGAGATAAGGATAAGTCCTTATCTTATCTGCAGATTAGATCAGCCCTCTCCTAATCTTATTAGGAGATTTCCAGATCCAAATATGGATTTCGATCTGGACTCTCTGAGTGGATAGGGATAAGACCCTATCCTATCTACTGATTTAATCCCAGATCCATCCTTAATTAACTGATCATATTAGCTCAGTTCGAAATGGGCTTTAGGGCCATGAAGTGTAAGTGCTCGAATTGCTTCCAAACTGCTGCCCAGTTGGGCTTCTTTGTATAGCATGAGACCCAGACATTGATCTACACATCAGCTACATGGGTTCAGCCCAGCCTCTGTTACAAGGCCTGGCCAAATTCACTAAAAGGACAGTGAACCCCTTGAAGCCCATCACATGGACTCCTAATGGGCCCAACACTTACACTAATTGGTCATTGGGCCAAGCCACCTTATAAAAACCCAGGGACTGTAGGCAGATGCAAGATTAGTCCATCAGGTATTACCCTCAATGGTCTTACACTTAATCTCTCAGCCCATAATGATCATACACTACCCAACAAGAGAGGACCTCTCCCTCGGCTGCAAGGAACAGTGTTGCACTCTCTACTCACATGGATCCCGAGAATTAAAACCTTTTGCAAACAATTTGAAACCATAATATATATATATATATTTATATCCGTATATAAAATATATTTTGCAAAACAAATTTCAATGATGGAAATCGGCTGCCGGCAGTCTGGGTTTCCATCAAAGAGAGTGCATCCCCGATCATTACCTTTGTTTGACAAAGGGGCTGATCCTCTCACTATGATCACCCACTCAGATGAATTTTCGGACTGTCCCAACATACCTAGGTTTTGACCCCCGCTAAGGATCTCACTGATTGGCATATCAAAGACAGCCCAATCCGACACCTAGTGCAGCATCATAATCGAGTCTAGGGGTTAGGTGTAACTTTCCAGTTTTGCCCACTAATCACCAAGGTCTAGGGCAATACGGGAAATCTGGTCTGGTTCAGGGTTTCAAGTAAACCTACACTGCATGTACCTCGGGTCTCACCCTGGCAGTTGAGACAGGCCACCCCAACACTAGGCGGCACATCAGAGTTAGCCTTAGCAGGATAAATCTCCCCAGACTTACCCAACGGCTGTGAACGTTCTAAACTAACACGAGTCTCATTATGTGTCCAGTTTAAGGGTATTACACAAAAACACACCACAATAAGATGAATCAAATATATACTTTATTCATTTACAATAAATGTCATAATGTACATCAATCTGATTGGAGCTAAGGGCATACACTGTCTAACAGCTCACTTGCACTTAGGTCCAATCTGGTATAAGCCGGAGTCCAGACTTTCCACGTCTTTCTCAAACACTTTCTATGTGAGTGGCTTAGTCAATGGGTCTGCTACATTCTCCGCTGAAGCTACCTTTGGAATCAGGATGTCCCCTCTACCAAAAATCTCCCGCAGTACGTGGTACTTCCTCTCGATGTGCTTCAACTTCGAGTGGACTCGTGGCACCTTAGCTTGAGTGATAGCTCCATTGTTGTCACACAACAATGGGATGGGTGATGTGCTGGATGGAACTACTCCCAATTCGTGAATGAACTTTTTCATCCACACGGCTTCCTTGGCAGCTTCACTTGCAGCTATGTATTCGGCTTCGGTTGTGGAGTTTGCCGTGGACCCCTATTTGCTGCTTTTCTTGCAAACAACACACAATCCTATCATGAAAACATACACAGATGTAGACTTTCTATCATCTAGATCCGACTGGAAATCGGCATCAGTATACCCCTGGATCTGTAGTGAGCTACCATCAAATACGAGACAAAACTCTTTTGTCCTTTGAAGGTACTTAAGTATATTTTTCAGAGTGGTCCAATGCTCTTGCCCTAGGTTGGCCTGGAATCTGCTTACCATACTCACTGCCTGAGCAATGTGAGGACGAGTGCACAGTATGGCATACATGACCAATAAAGACTCAATCAACATCACCATTCAAACACATTATGAACCTTCAACCGATAGACTAGGACACTAGGTAGAGAAGAAGGATGAGATCACAACGAATGACTGGAGGCACAACATCATACAAAAAACGAGCCACCCAATGGTGCTGATGCAGGACAGCAAGTTAATCTTAAGATTTCAACTAGTGAACGGGGTACTATACCATCAGCTGGCTGATGGAGTTAGAAGGAGATGATTGGGGCCTAAGGAGGCGGAAGTGGTCCTAGATGAAGTTCATAGAGCCTACTACGGAGATGTAACTGGGACATTATACAGGAGGGTACAGAGATTAGGGTATTACTGGCCTGCGACGAAGGTAAACGCAACCAAGGTCCAAAGCGACTATGAGAAGTGCATCTCGGAAGCAGATAGGGGAGAGTGCCTCGTGGTAGGTAAGGTAGACTGGAGAAGCTTATACATTGACTACCAGGAAAATAATACCGTACCGATCAATCCAACAATTAGGAGAAAGCTTCTAGCAAGAGCCAAAAGATTCTACCTTTAGGAAGGAGTGTTGTACAAAATGTCCCACACTAGAAAACCCCTACGATGCCTAACTGGTGAAGAGATAGAAGAAATTCTAGAGGGAGCCCACAACTTTGAACCTACCCCGTACCAAGGGCAAATGACCCTATACAATCACATCCTACACCTAGGTTTCTATTGGCCCACCATGGTAGAGGACACCTAGAAGCATGTGCACAGGTGCCATAAGTGTCAGGTACACGCTTAGAAGATACATTGGCCTACCAATGACCTCCATCCCATAATCACACCTTGGCCTTTTCCACACCTGGCGGGTAGACCTAATAAGAAAAATGAAAGAATGGTAGGATCCATTGTATGGACACCATAAAGATTGTGGAATGGGTGGGCGAATTTCAAAAATTTTCCTACCTTCTTCCAATTGGGAATCATAATATTCCCTAAATTTAGAATATAATATTCAATGATTCTACTTGAACCATAATCGAACCAGATCTGAACCAAAAGGAAAGGGAGGAATTATACCTGATCCAGAGAAGCAGTATCTTCCAAAGTTGGTGTTCACGCCCAAAGAGGACACCAAGATCCACTCCTACTGAAGATGACACAACTGTATGTGAAACGGAACCAGCAGAGTGCATCCTACACACTGAATCCTTTGCAAGAATCCTCTAGAAACGCTGAGCACCAAATCTTTTCAGTTCTTTATGAAAAACTGATATCAAGAACTGATTTCTTGATTTCTTTCCTTCAAAGATCGAATCTTGTCAGAAAAATGGCGACGACTGGAGGAGAACTTCTGAGACGAAGATGGCTGAAATTGCTTTTCTTCTCTCTAGAGTGTGTATGAAATCCAATCTCAATTCATAGGATGATTTCTTGCACACAAACCCTATGATCGAATTCTGATATTGTTCTCTCTTAGGGTTTCTCCTCTTTTCTTTTTGATTAAGAAACCTCCTAAGGAGGAGTTATCCCAATCCAAATCAGTATTTGGATAGGGGATGATCTTAATCCTATCTACATATCAGGTTAGTTTACTCCTGATCTTATCAGGATGTTACCAGATTCAAATCTGATTTAAATTTGGTCTCCCAGAGTGGATAAGGTTAAAGGCCCAATCCTTTTGCTAACTTTAATCTCAGATCTGCCCCATAAATGGGTGATCATATCTGCCCAGTTCGAAATGGGCTTCTGGCCCATTAAGTGTTCAGTGCTTAACTAGCTTCCAACCTACTGCCCAGTTGGGCTTCTTTGTATGGCATGGGACCCAAGCATTGATCTACACACCAGCCACATGGGTTCAGCCCAGCCTTCATTACAATGCCTAGCCGAATTCACTGAGAAGCTCAGTGAACCCCTGAGCCCATCACATGGACCCTATGGACCCAACACTTACATTAAGTGGTCTCTGGGCCAAGCCATCTTATAAAAACTCAGGGACTGTGGGCAGGTGCAAGATTAACCCATCAGGTACTATCCTAAATGGCCTTACACTTAACTTCTTAGCCCTTAATGATCAAGCACTACCCAACAAGAGAGGACCTCTCCCTCGGTTGCAAGGAACAGTGCTGCACTCTCCACTCACATGGATCCTGGGAATTAAAACCATTTGCAAACATTTTGAAACCGTATGTATATATATATATATATCATATATAAATTTTGCAAAACAAAATTCCAACGATTGAAATCAACTGCCAGCAGTTTGGTTTCCATCAGAGATAGTGCAATCCCGATCAATACCTTTGTCCGACAAAGGGGTTGATCCTGTCACTAGGATCACCCACTCAGATGAATTCTCAGACTGCCCCAACATGCCCAGGTTTTGACCCCCGCTAAGGATCTCACTGATTGGCATATCAAAGACAGCCCGATCCGACACCTAGTGAAGCGTCATAATCGAGTCTAGGGGTCAAGTGTAACTTTCCAGTTTTGCCCATCTGTCTCCAAGGTCTAGGGCAATACTAGAAATCTGGTCCGGTTCAAGGATTCGAGTAATCCCATACTACATGTGCTTTGGGTCTTACCCTGGTGGCCGAGACAACACTTGGCGGCACACCAGTATCAGCCTTGGTAGGATAAATCTCCTTAGACTTATCCAATGGCTGTGAACATTTAAAACTAACACGAGTCTCAATAAGTGTCCAGTTTTAGGGTCTTACACAGAATTATCCCAAACAACATGAATCAAACATGCACTTTATTTATTTACACTAAATATCCAAAGTACATCAAATCTGATTGAAGCTAAGGGCATACAAAACTGTCTAACAGCTCCCACTTGCACTTAGGTCCAATCTGGTACAAGCTGGAGTCCCATACTTTCCACGTGTTTCTCAAATACCTTCTGTGTCAGTGGCTTAGTCAATGGGTCTGCCACATTATCCGCTGATGCTACCTTCTGAATTAGGACGTCCTCTCTACCAACGATCTCCCGTAGTACGTGGTACTTCCTCTCGATGCACTTTGACTTCGAGTGGGCCCGAGGCTCTTTAGCTTGGGCGATCGCTCCATTGTGGTCACACAACAACGGGATGGGTGATGTGCTGGACGGAATCACTCCCAATTCGTGTATGAATTTCTTCATCCACACGGCTTCCTTGGCAGCTTCACTTGCGGCAATGTACTCGGCCTCAGTTATGGAATCTGCAGTGGACCCCTGTTTGCTGCTTTTTCAGCAAACAACACACGATCCTATCGTGAAAACATACCTAGATGTAGACTTTCTATCATCTGGATCCGACTGGAAATCGGCATCAATATACCCTAGAACTTGTAGTGAACTACCATCGAATACCAGACAAAACTCTTTTGTCCTTCGAAAGTATTTGAGTATGTTCTTCATAGTAGTCCAATGCTCTTGCCCTTGGTTGGCCTAGAATCTGCTTACCATACTCACCGCCTGAGCAATGTCTGGGCGAGTGCACAGCATGGCATACATGATGCTCCCTAAGGTTGAGGCATAGGGAACGTCTCTCATGCCCTCAATCTCCTTAGAAGTCTTGGGAGACATCTTCTCGGAGAGAGTGACTCCGTGCTTGAAAGGAACATTTCCTTTCTTGGAGTTCTCCATGCTGTATCTTTTGACAATTTTGTCAATGTAAGCAGCTTGGGATAATCCAATTATCCACTTCGATCTATCTCTATAGAGTCAAAGGCCCAGTATATATGATGCATCTCCAAGATTTGTCATGGAGAACTGTTGCGAAAGCCATACCTTGACCGAAGTCAACATTCCTACATCATTCCCAATGAGTAGGATGTCGTCCACATATAACATAGCTTCCGCGTAAGTTACGGGACCATCCTCAATAGTCAAGGCTTCCACCAGGTAACTATCCTGGTCATAACCATATCGGACTGGTGGCCTAAATACCCGAGTGGATATTCTAGGTTGGTCATGTTAGACAGTTTTGTATGCTCTTAGCTTCAATCAGAATGATGTACTTTATGAGTTTATTGTAAATGAATAAAGATACATATTTGATTCATGTTCCCTTGGTATGTTTCTGTGTAATACCCTTAAACTGGACACTTAATGAGACTCGTGTTAGTTTAGAATGTTCACAGCCGGTGGGTCGGTCTGGGGAGACCTATCCTGACAAGGCTGACACTATGGTGCCACCAAGTCGGTTGGGGTGGCCTGTCTCAGCTACTAGGGTGAGACCCTAGGCACATACAGTGTAGGATTAATTGAATCTTTGAACTGGACCAGATTTCCAGTATTGCCCTGGACCTTGGAGATTGATGGGCAAAACTGGAAAGTTACACCCGACCCCTAGACTCGATTATGATATTGCACTAGGTGTCGGATTGGGCTATCTTTGATGTACCAATCAGTGAGATCCTTAGCGGGGGTCAAAACCTGGGTATGTTGGGACAGCCCGAGAATTCATCTGAGTGGGTGATCATAGTGACAGGATCAGCCCCTTTGTCGGACAAAGGTAATGATCGGGGATGCACTCTCACTGATGGAAACCAAGACTGCCGGCAGCCGATTTCAACCGTTGGGATTTGTTTTGTAAAATATATTTTATATAAGATATAAAAGTATATATATATGGTTTCTAAATTGTTTGCAAGAAGGTTTTAATTCCCGGGATCCATATGAGTGGAGAGTGCAAAACTGTTCCTTGCAGCCGAGGGAGAGGTCCTCTCTTGTCGGGCAGTGTATGATCATTATGGGCTGAGAGGTTAAGTGTAAGACCATTAAGGATAATACCTGATGGGCTAATCTTGCATCTGCCCACAGTCCCTGGGTGTTACAAGGTGGCTTGGCCCAGGGACCTCTTAGGGTAAGTGTTGGGCCCGTAGAGCCCATTTGATGGGTTTCAGGGGGTACATTGTCTTCAGTAGTGCATTCGGCCAGGCCTTGTAACAAAGGCTGGGCTGAACCCATGCGGCTGATGTGTAGATCAATGCTTGGGTCCCACGCCATACAAGGAAGCCCAACTGGGTAGCAATTTGGAAGGTTTTTGAGTACATAACCTTAATGGGCCTTAAGCCCATTTCGAACTGGGCTGATTTGATCAGTCATCTAAAGGGGGCGAATTCTGAAGTGGGTCAGCTAAAAGGATTGGTTTTAGACCCTATCCACTCAGAGAGTCCAAGATCTAAATAAGATTTAGATATGGAAACCTCCTAATTAGATTAGGAGACAGCTGATCTGATCTGCAGATAAGATAAGGATTATCCCTTATCACCAAGGGACTTCTAACCCAAATATGATTTGGAATTAGAAACTCCTAATCTGATTAGGAGCTGATCCCTTTAAGATTATAAAAGGGGAAGGGGGCGGCAGCCTTGAAAAACACAATAACATCAATAGCATTCTTCTCTTTAAAAGAAAGAGAGATTGAGAGATTTCCTGCATACTGCGAATTCTCTTCTGCCGCCACCTTCCTGCCATTGCCATTCCTTCAGTTCGATCTCCAGTTCTTGGGAGCAATCAAGATTGGATCTTGATTTCAATCTTTTAGGAAAAGATTGATTGGAGCTGTACTCACAAGCCGTCCAGTTGATTCTTGCGAAGGGTCAAGTTCTTTTGAAAAACGTTGCTGATTCTGCTCCATCCTGCACTGCACCATCTTCAGTGGGAGCAGTCTTTGGATCCTTCCTTGGGCGTGAACACCTCCATTGGGAGGTAGTATTTCTCCGTATCAGGTATAATCCTCTCCCACTCCTTTTGGTTCAGATCTGGTTCAGTTTATGGTTCAAGATTGATCCTTGAAAATATGATTTTCTAAATAGGGAATACGATTCCCAGTTGAAGAGAGAGAAAAATTTTTGAAATTCGCCCCTTATTCCGCAGTCTTTGGGCGTCCATAGGATGGATCTCTCGGTCCCTTCAGGTCACTACCTGGAACTTGTTATGGGCACACCATCCGGCAGCGCACTGCAGAGTAGTCATAGGCAGCAGCACGCACGACAGGTCGCACAGCAACAGGCACCGCCTGGCAAAGCCGCACAGTAGCACACACCGATAGCGCGCAATGCGCACCGCCAGGTAGCAGCGCACACCACACGCACCGCACACCCACCTAGCACCGCACGGCAGCGGCACCATGGCGAGCAGCACGCATCGCCAGGCAGCAGCGTGCACCGCACGCACTGCACGACAGCACGCACCATGCACACGCCCGGCACCGCACGGCAACGGCACCATGAGCCGCACGCATGCACTGCGTGGTAGCAGCACTGCGCGCACGCACCGCGTGGCAGCGGCACCATGAGCCGCGCGCACGCACCCGGCAGCAGCAGCAGAGCGGGGCCCACATGACAGCTCATAGGGGTGGGCCCACCCTTTTCTGGACACGTCAAGCCAACTCGCCGCCAGCTTACCTTATCCTTATCTTATCCCTATCCCTTATCTTATCCTATCCCTTATCCTTGTCTTATCTTCATAAGTAGGAGTTGTGTTACCATTAATTAGGAGTTTTAGTTTAAGTTGGATTACCCTAGCCTAGCCGAATCCAACAAGGAATTCTCTTCTATAATCTCCTATTTAAGGAGCTACGAGTTGAAATAAAGCATTCAGTTTTCCAGCCAAGAAAATAGTGAGGAGAGTTCGGGTGGTCTCTTGGACAAATCACCCCAAGGGAGAGTTCGGGTGGTCTCTTGGACAAATCACCCATTCAGTCCCGCAATAGGGTTTGCACGCAAGGGAAGACGCAAGGGAAGACAGGGCATTCTCACCGTGGACTGGCCCGTGACGGGATCCTATTCCCAGGACCATAACAAATTGGTATCAGAGCCAAACGTCACGGGCGATATGGAGCAGCTATCTTCCAAAGTCCACGAACTGGAACACCAACTTGCAGAAACCAGCATGGAGGTTCGTGAAGTTAGGGAAGACATCCAGGAGATGCGACGCCTGCTGGAAGCATTCCTCTCCAATAAAGAAATGGGTTCGGAGGGAATCGCCAACACCAACAGACGCCGTAAGGAATGGGCAGTGGCATGCAGTGAACAACAGATCGCTGCCCCTACAGCCGCAGTTATTTCCAAGGATCAGCACACGGAGGATAAAACTGTAAAGTCTCCTCCTTTGGCCTGGGACGATGGCACGAACATTATAGTAGAACCCGTAGAATGCGCTCTTTCGACGGAGACAAGTGGGCTTGGTGATGTTGCTGGGGCTTTACCAAAGGCCTTGGCTCGGCGTGGACATAAAGCTATGGTTGCGGCACCACAATATGGTAACTATACAGAAATCCAAGAAACAGGAGTGTGCAAGAGATGTAAGGTGGAGGGGCAGGATATAGAGGTAATTTTCTTCCAAGCTTATACTGATGGCATAGATTTTGTGTTCATGGACAGCCCTATGTTTCGTAATATTGAGGAAAATATATATGGGGAAGGCCAAGAGGATATTTTAAAACACATGGTCCTCTTCGGTAAGGCCGCCCTTGAGGTCCTCGACTGTAAGCATACCCGGTGCATTCTTATGATCCACAACATAGCACACCGGGGTCGTGGTCCAGTACGTGATTTCTGTTATCTGGATCTTCCACAAAACTACTTCAAACTATATGACCCAGGAGGTAGGGAAGACTTCAATGGCCTTGCGGCTGGCCTGAGTGCAGCAGAGCGGGTAGTCACTGTAAGCCATGGTTACGCTTGGGAGCTGGAAACTAAAGAAGGTGGTGGGGGTCTGCATCAAATAGTCCAGCGTTATGCACTAAGAGACAGGGCAGTCCCTGTTGTTCATACTTTTGGTGGACTAAGAAATAGCGTGCAGCCGTTTGATCCATTCATAGAGTCCCAAGCCATGTATCTTGAACACGAGCTTGAGGACAAGCTCGTAGTCCAGGAGGGGTGTAATGTTATGGGCACACCATCTGGCAGCGCACTGCGGAGCAGTCATATGCAACAGCACGCATGGCAGGCCACACAGCAACAGGCACCGCCTGGCAAAGCCGCACAGCAGCACGCATCGATAGCGTGCAGCGCGCACCGCACGCACCGCACGGCGGCACGCACCGCACACCCACCCGACACCGCACGGTAGTGGCACCATGGCGTGCAGCATGCACTGCCAGGCACCAGCGCGCACCGCACACACTGCACGACAGCATGCACTACGCACACGCCCAGCACCGCACGGCAGCGGCACCATGAGCCGCGCGCATGCACTGCGCGGCAGCAGCACTACGCGCACGCACCGCGTGGCAGCGGCACCATGAGCCGCGCGCACGCACCCGGCAGCAGCAGTAGAGCGGGGCCAACACGACAGCTCATAAGGGTGGGCCCACCCTTATCTGGATACGTCAAGCCAACTCACCGCCAGCTTACCTTATCCTTATCTTTTCCCTATCCCTTATCTTATCCTATCCCTTATCCTTGTCTTATCTTCTTAAGTAGGAGTTGTGTTACCATTAGGAGTAGGTAATTAGGAGTTTTAGTTTAAGTTGGATTACCCTAGCCTAGCCGAATCCAACAAGGAATTCTCTTTTGTAATCTCCTATTTAAGGAGCTACGAATTGAAATAAAGCATTCAGTTTTCCAGCCAAGAAAATAGTGAGGAGAGTTCGGGTGGTCTCTTGGACAAATCACCCATTCAGTCCCGCAATAGGGTCTGCACGCAAGGGAAGACGCAAGGGAAGGCAGGGCATTCTCACCGTGGACTGGCCCGTGACGGGATCCAATTCCTGGGACCATAACAGAACTTGTGGGACATCTCCCACTGCTCCTGAGCTCTCCTCATCAAGAACTATTTCCTAACGATTGGTGTCCAGGATGTATTCGATTTCTAAGAATTGGGCATTTCGACTGCAGAACACTTTCTACTCACTTGGGTCATAGAATAGATAACCCACCGAATCTTTTGGGTAGCCTATAAATAGGCTACAGCTAGTTTTGGATTCCAACTTGTCCGCACTCGTTCTTTTAACGTGAGCAGGACAACCCCAAATCTTCAAGTGTCTTACACTTGGCTTCCTTCCGGTCCATAGTTCATATGAAGCTTTCAGAACCGATTTGGTTGTAACCCGATTCAGCACGTAGATAGCAATCTCTAATGCATATCCCCAAAAGGATGTGGGTAATTCTAAGCGTTGAGTTGAGGTGTAGCAGGAGGAGCTAATTGTGATACTATCCCGTTGACCTTCAAGTAGTCCCTGAATTCATCAGAGAGATACTCGCCACCTCGATCCAATCAAAGGGCCTTAATTTGTCTCCCTAACTGTTTCTCGACTTCCTGTCTGAACTCTTTGAACTTTTCAAAGGATTCTGACTTGTGTCTCATTAGGTACACGTAACCATATCGTGAAAAATCATCTGTAAAGGTGATGAAATACACGTGTTGATTCTTTGTCCTAACACTCAGGGGACCACATACATCAGTATGTATTAGGTCAAGTGTGCCTACACATCTTTCAGGCTTACCATCAAATGGCCGCTTATTCATCTTACCTTGGAGGCAAGGCTCACAAGTGGGAAGATTTTCTACGGTTAGAAAATCCAAAGGACCATCCTTTACCAGCCTTGTGATTCGGTCAACACCGATATGGCCAAGTCGGTAATGCCAGAGGCACGTGGGATTTACTATATCACGAGTTCTCTTCTTGGGATTTTCGACCGATGTAGTTTCGGTTAAGTTAGTTTCCAGAGAAGGATGTAGAACATAGAGACCGTTCTCCAGTTCCCCACATGCAATGAATTTGTTATTCCGTTTAATAGTAATCATATTACTAAAATAAACAATATATCCATCAGCACATAGTTTTGAAATAGAAATTAATTTTCTTCTCAAGTTCTATACATAAAGACAATCTTTAAGTATAAGCACTCCTTCTCTAAAGACTAATTCTACGGTTCCTATTGCCGCAGCTGCAACACTTGTAGTCGTTCCCAAGAACAGTGTCACTTCTCCTTCACTCAATCTTCTGCTAATTTTGAACCCCTGCAGTGAGTTACACGCATGAGTTGAAACCCCAGAGTCAACACACCTGGACACAGAAGTAACTAACATATTGTTAGACAGTTTATGTATGCCCTTAGCTTCAATCTGATTTGATGTACTTGTTATTTAGTGGAAATAAATAAAGTGCATGTTTGATTCATGTTGTTTGGTTTAATTCTGTGTAAAACCCTAAAACTGGACATTTATAGAGATTCATGTTAGTTTTAAATGTTCACAACCGTTGGATAAGTCTGGGGAGATTTATCCTGCCAAGGCTGATGCTTGTGTGCCACCAAGTGTTGGGATGGCCTGTCTCAGCCATCAGGGTAAGACCCGAGGCACATGCAGTGTGGGATTACTTGAATCCTTGAACCGGACCAGATTTCCAGTCTTGCCCTGGACCTTGGAGATAGATGGGCAAAACTAGAAAGTTACACCTGACCCCTAGACTCGATTATGACACTTCACTAGGTGTTGGATTAGGCTGCCTTTGATATGCCAATCAGTGAGATCCTTAGTGGGGGTCAAAACCTGGGTATGTTGGGGCAGTTTGAGAATTCATCTGAGTGGGTGGTCATAGTGACAGAATCAGCCACTTTGTCGGACAAAGGGTAATGATCGGGAATGCACTCTCTCTGATGGAAACCAAACTGCCGGCAGTTGATTTCAATCGTTGGAATTTTGTTTTTGCAAAATTAATATATTTATATATATGTACGGTTTCAAAATGTTTGCAAATGGTTTTAATTCCCGGGATCCATGTGAGAGGGGAGTGTGGCACTATTCCTTGCAGCCGAGGGAGAGGTCCTCTCTTGTCGGGCAGTGCATGATCATTAAGGGCTGAGAGGTTAAGTGTAAGACCATTTAGGATAATACCTGATGGGCTAATCTTGCACCTGCCCACAGTCCCTGGGTTTTTATAAGATGGCTTGGCCCAGGGACCACTTAATGTAAGTGTTGGGCCCATAGGGTCCATATGATGGACTCAAGGGGTTCATTGAGCTTTTCAGTGAATTCGGCTGGGCCTTGTATTAAAGGCTTGGCCGAACCCATGTGGCTGGTGTGTAGATCATTGCTTGGGTCCCACGCCATACAAAGAAGCCCAACTGGGCAGCAGATTGGAAACTAATTAAACACTGAATGCTTAATGGGCCAAAAGCCCATTTCGAACTGGGCTGATATGATCACCCAAAGATGGAGCGAATCTGAGATTAATGTTAGTGCAAAGGATGGGGCTTTTAACCTTATCCACTCTGGGAGACCAAATTCAAATCAGATTTGAATCTGGTAACCTCCTGATAAGATCAGGAGTAAACTAACTTTATCTGCAGATAGGATTAAGATGATCCTCTATCCAAATACTGATTTGGATTGGGATAACTCCTGATTAGGAGGTTTCTTAATCAAGAAGAAAAGAGGAGAAACCCTAAGAAAATACATCAGATTTCCAACCACTTTTTTGGATAAACAAGGGATACCTTCTGCGAATTTTTGAGACCAGATCTCATACTCTCCAGAAAAGGAGAAAAAGTAGTTCAGCTTTTTCGGTTTTGGTTCTCTCCTCCTGCCGCCGCCATCTGTCATTGCAAGATTGGATCTTTGCAGAAAAGAAAGTCAAGAAATCTGTTCTTGACATCAGTCTTGCAAGAAAGACTGAAAAGGTTACAGTGTTTAGTTCTTCCAGAGGATTCTTGTGAAGGATCCAGTGTGTAGGACGCACCCTGCTGGTTCTGTTCCATCCACAGCTGTGTCATCTTCAACAGGAACAGATCTTGGAGCATTTTTTGGGCGTGAACACCAACTTTGGGAGATACTGCTTCTCCGGATCAGGTATATTCCTCCCATTTACCTTTTGGTACAGATCTGGTTTGATTATGGTTCAAGTAGGATCCCTGAATATTGTATTCTAAATTTAGGGAATATGATTCCCAGTTGGGAGAAGGTAGGAAATTTTTTTGAAATTCGCCCACCCATTCCGCAACCTTTATGGCGTCCATTGGATGGATCCTACCATTCTTTCACATATTAGTTTCTATGACACAAGTTTCGACGTTACCTTTCTTAGATTCCAAGTAGGCAGGACAGTACCTCTTCCAGTGGCCGGTCTGCTTGCAGAAGTGACAGACATCAGATGCCTTGTTCTTCTTCTGCTTCTTGGGCTTGGCAGCTTTCTTCTGAGGCTTCTTTGCCTTTCTCTTTTTCTTGCCCGATTTGTTAGTTTCAGCAAGCATAATCACAAGCTCATCCTTTTTAAGTAGATCCTCGGCCCTCTGCAACATATTGCTGAGTTCCTGGACGCTGACATTCAACTTGTTCATGTTGTAGTTCATTGTGAACGCATTGAAGGAAGAGGGCAAAGAATTCAGGACGGCATCCACTTGCGTGCCAAGATGGCTTGGCCTAGGGACCACTTAATGTAAGTGTTGGGCCAATTGGGTCCATATGATGGACTTAAGGGGTTCATTGAGCTTTTCAGTGAATTCGGCTGGGCCTTGTATTAAAGGCTGGGCCGAACCCATGTGGCTGGTGTGTAGATCAATGCTTGGGTCCCACGCCATACAAAGAAGCCCAACTGGGCAGCAGATTGGAAACTAATTAAACACTGAATGCTTAATGGGCCAAAAGCCCATTTCGAACTGGGCTGATATGATCACCCAAAGATGGGGCGAATCTGAGATTAATGTTAGTGCAAAGGATGGGGCTTTTAACCTTATCCACTCTGGGAGACCAAATTCAAATCAGGAGTAAACTAACTTTATCTGCAGATAGGATTAAGATGATCCTCTATCCAAATACTGATTTGGATTGGGATAACTCTTGATTAGGAGGTTTCTTAATCAAGAAGAAAAGAGGAGAAACCCTAAGAAAATACATCAGATTTCGAACCACTTTTTTGGATAAACAAAGGATACCTTCTGCGAATTTTTGAGATCAGATCTCATACTCTCCAGAAAAGAAGAAAAAGCAGTTCAGCTTTTTCGGTTTTGGTTCTCTCCTCCTGCCGCCGCCATCTGTCATTGCAAGATTGGATCTTTGCAAAAAAGAAAGTCAAGAAATCTGTTCTTGACATCAGTCTTGCAAGAAAGACTGAAAAGGTTACAATGTTTAGTTCTTCCAGAGGATTCTTGTGAAGGATCCAGTGTGTAGGACGCACCCTGCTGGTTCTGTTCCATCCACAGCTATGTCATCTTCAGCAGGAACAGATCTTGGAGCATTCTTTGGGCGTCAACACCAACTTTGGGAGATACTGCTTCTCCGGATCAGGTATATTCCTCCCATTTACCTTTTGGTACAGATCTGTTTTGATTATGGTTCAAGTAGGATCCTTGAATATTGTAATCTAAATTTAGGGAATATGATTCCCAGTTGGGAGAAGGTAGGAAATTTTTTTGAAATTCGCCCACCCATTCCGCAACCTTTATGGCATCCATTGGATGGATCCTACCATTCTTTCAGTGGTATCAGAGCCACAGGTTCGAATCTTGAACCAAATGAAAATCAGATCTGACCCTGCGCAGATGGATAGAAGGTGTTCTTTCAAGATTTGCGCAGATTGTTTTCTTTATTTCAAGAAACTGTTTCTTGTTAAGGGCGATTGATTTGAAATTAATTTTTATTAAATCCAAAATTTATTTAGAATTGTTCTTTATTTATTTTGATTTAATGGACTGTTCGAACCTGGAGATCGCAGTGGAGATTTGGTGCAGATGGTCTGCGCACCCTTTTTTCTTTTCTATTTATTTATTTCTTTTAATTCGGTCTGTAAATAATTTTTTTTTATTTTTAGACTGAATGTATAGGATTTGATCAAGAATATAATTAATAGAAATAGGATTTCTGTTTTTTTTATTTTTCTTGATTAAAGAAGAAGGAAGAAGAAGGCGGCGCTGGAGATTTGCAGTTGGAGAAATCGCTTTCTGCGATTTGCAGTTTGTGAAACTGCAACCCTTGTGATTAACCTCTGTTTTGCAGGTGGTGCGAATAGTCCACAGATTGATTTGTGATTGTTTGAAATCAAAATTATTAATTTCAGATCTTTCATGAATTAATTCTTGAATTGAAAATCAGTTTTGGATCCTCTCGGACTAGATTGGACCAAAACTGTTTGGACCGAATCTGGGATTTGAAAGGGACTGTTTTTCAGTCCATATTTCTCACACTTGCTGTTCCAAATCTGATGGTCAATTACAGGGATTAATTCGGCCCACCTGCAAAGCCCAGTTTTAAAGGGTTAAAACTGCAAAAGCCCATTATTGTGAGATGAACTGTATGGGCCGAACTGCTATCTGCGATTCAGCCCATACACCTAGTAGACATTAATTGTTAATGACTTGGATTTTAAATGGGCTTTACAGCAGTTAATTGATTAGATCAATTCCTCCTTTACATGTGATGTTTGGATGTTTGATGTGCTGCGACCATGGGCTATAAGTACTTGGCCCATGAAGACTCGTTAGTGGCTCTTGCGCACACCATGGCTGAATGCACATCATTGCCATGGTGTCCCTGGAGGTCATTGGATGACCCCCTCTTTGCTTGGTGGGCCCCACAACCCTGAAAAGGGATGCGTACAGAACCCCTAGCCGATTAAGGCCCACCAGAAATCTGACTTTATGAAAGTCAGTGGGAGCCACTTTGGTTTGACCTAAATTAGAACTAGGGCGTAATTTTGTTCCCTCCAGCAAATATGAATGCATGTGATAGGGAGATCCATATGATGGACTCTCTAAAGGCCTTCCGTCATTAGCACAATGATGGGTCCTTCAGTAATGAGGAAACGCACCATAAAATTGGGCTATCCATTTGCTGTTGGATCTATTAGAGTGTTTCATGAGATGATAGGGGCGTCATAGACCGATGTGGGAGGGGCTTCACCAGAAAATGGGAACTCTCTCACGGTACCTTGGCGTAACCGGAACATGATGGGTAAGCACTCACTGGACAGAAAGGTTTACCTGAAAACGGCTCTGAACCTTGTCTGACAGAGGCCAAAGGGAAACTCATTTGATGAGTGGATATGATCCGTCACACAAAGGTGGTGGGGTTATGCAGCTGAAACAGTTGGCTTCACGCACCCCATGTGATTTCCCACATTTCCAGAGACATTTCGTCATCTCCGTCACTGAGAAAGGAGGGAAATCTCAGAGTTGAACAAATGGGAATGGAACATAGATTAAAAGCCATATCTATGTAGGTAACATGAATCAAACTAAGGTTGTGGACTAATGATTTTTCTGTTTTATCAGAAAATGGCAAACGGTCAATTTGCAAAGCTTCTAGACGATAACAAACTTAAGGGCCCAAACTATGCCGACTGGTACAGAAATCTTATGCTGGTCCTAACTTCCGAAAAGTTAGACAAGGTAGTGAAAAATCCTGCCCCGGAACGTCCGGGTGATAGGGCTTCTGAGGCTCGTAGGAGGGACTACCAAGATTGGGAGGATAAGAACTCCCTAGCCCGCTGCTTTGTCATTGCCTCATTAGACAACTCAATACTGAGGCAGTTTGATCAGATCGAACTAGCCAAGGACATATTGGACAGTCTAAGGACAATGTATGAAGAGCAGAACCGTTCTACTCGACAGAAGGTCCTGAAATTGTTCATGACCGCGCAGATGACCAAAGGGCAGAAAGTTCATGACCATTGTCTACGGATGATGGGATACATTAATGAACTTGAAGCTCTTGGATCCGGGCTAGATCTTGGCACGCAAGTGGATGCCATCCTAAATTCTTTGCCCTCTTCCTTCAATGCGTTCACTATCAACTACAATATGAACAAGCTGAATGTCAGCGTCCAGGAACTCAGCAATATGTTGCAGAGGGCCGAGGATTTACTCAAGAAGGATGAGCCTGTGGTTATGCTTGCTGAAGCTAACAAATCGGGCAAGAGAAAGAGAAAGGCAAAGAAGCCCCAGAAGAAGACTGCCAAACCTAAGAAGCAGAAGAAGAACAAGGCATCTGATGTCTGTCACTTCTGCAAGCAGACCGGCCACTGGAAGAGGAATTGTCCTGCCTACCTGGAATCTAAGAAAGGTAACATCGAAAGTTGTGTCATAGAAACTAATATGTTAGTTACTTCTGTGTCCTGGTGTGTTGACTCCGGGGCTTCAACTCATGCGTGTAACTCACTGCAGGGGTTCAAAGTTAGCAGAAGGTTGAGTGAAGGTGAAGTGACACTGTTCTTGGGGACGACTGCAAGTGTTGCAGCTGCGGCAATAGGAACCGTAGAATTAGTTTTTAAAGAAGTAATACTTGTACTTAAAGATTGTCTTTATGTATAGAACTTGAGAAGAAATTTAATTTCTGTTTCAAAACTGTGTGCTGATGGATATACTGTTTATTTTAGTAATATGATTACTGTTAAACAGAATAATAAATTCATCGCATGCGGGGAACTAGAGAACGGTCTCTATGTTCTACATCCTTCTCTGGAAACTAACTTAACCGAAACTACGTCGGTCGAAAATCCCAAGAAAAGGAATCGTGATACAGTAAGTCCCACGTGCCTCTAGCATTACCGACTTGGCCATATCGGTATTGACCGAATCACAAGACTGGTAAAGGATGGTCCTTTGGATTTTCTAACCATAGAAAATCTTCCCACTTGTGAACCTTGCCTTCAAGGTAAGATGTCTAAACGGCCATTTGACGGTAAGCCTGAAAGATCTGAAGGCACACTTGACCTAATACATACTGATGTATGTGGTCCCCTGAGTGTTAGGACACGGAATCAACACGCGTACTTCATCACCTTTACAGATGATTTTTCACGATATGGTTACGTGTACCTAATGAGACATAAGTCTGAGTCATTTGAAAAGTTCAAAGAGTTCAGACAGGAAGTCGAGAAACAGTTAGGGAGAGAAATTAAGGCCCTTCGATCAGATCGAGGTGGTGAGTATCTCTCTAACGAATTCAGGGACTACTTGAGGGACAATGGGATAGTGTCACAACTAGCTCCTCCTGCTACACCTCAACTCAACGGTGTTTCAGAGAGGAGGAATAGGACCTTGTTGGACATGGTCCGGTCGCTTCTCGTGCGCTCACAATTACCCACATCCTTTTGGGGATACGCATTAGAGACTGCTATCTACGTGCTGAATCGGGTTCCAACCAAATCAGTTCCGAAAACTCCATATGAACTTTGGACCGGAAGGAAGCCGAGTGTAAGACACTTGAAGATTTGGGGTTGTCCTGCACACGTTAAAAGAACAAATGCGGACAAGTTGGAATCTAAAACCAGTCGTTGCCTGTTTATAGGCTACCCAAAGGATTCGGTGGGTTATCTATTCTATGACCCAAGTGAGCAGAAAGTGTTCTGCAGTCGAAACGCCCGATTCTTAGAATCCGATTACATCCTGGACACCCATCGTCAGGAAATAGTTCTTGATGAGGAGAGCTCAGGAGCAGTGGGAGATGTCCCACAAAATCCAGGTAATGACCAACCTAGAAGAACCACCCGGGTATCCAGACCACCAGTCCGATATGGTTATGACCAGGATAGTTACCTGGTGGAAGCCTTGACTAGTGAAGAGGATCCCATGACTTACGCGGAAGCTATGTTAGACATAGACTCCCAGAAGTGGGTGGAGGCCATCAGAGCTGAGATGGACTCAATGAAGACTAATGGAGTCTGGACTCTAGTGGATCCGCCCTCCGGGGTAAAAGCAATTGGTTGCAAATGGATCTACAAGAGGAAGAAGGGCCCCGATGGCAGGATTGAAACCTTTAAAGCTCGTTTGGTGGCAAAAGGGTATACTCAGAAAGAAGGCATCGACTATGAGGAAACCTTTTCGCTCGTGGCCATGCTTAAATCCATTAGGATCCTGCTAGCTGTAGCAGCGTACCATGACTACGAGATTTGGCAAATGGATGTCAAAACAGCGTTCCTGAATGGAGATCTTAGTGAAGATATCTACATGCAGCAGCCGCAAGGCTTCATTGTTGCTGGTCAGGAACACATGGTATGTAAACTTAATAGATCCATATATGGACTTAAGCAGGCTTCTAGGAGTTGGAACATCCGTTTTGATTCTGCAGTCAAAACGTTTGACTTTGAGCAGAATCCGGATGAGCCCTGTGTTTACAGGAAATCCAATGGGGATAAGATCACCTTTTTGGTCTTGTATGTGGACGATATCCTACTCATTGGGAATGATGTAGGAATGTTGACTTCGGTCAAGGTATGGCTATCACAGCAGTTCTCCATGAAAGATCTTGGAGAAGCTTCGTACATACTGGGTCTTCGACTCTATAGAGATAGATCGAAGCGGATAATTGGATTATCCCAGGCTGCTTATATTGACAAAATTGTCAAAAGATACAGCATGGAAAACTCCAAGAAAG
Source organism: Nelumbo nucifera (assembly GCF_055504915.1). Taxonomy (NCBI): domain Eukaryota; kingdom Viridiplantae; phylum Streptophyta; class Magnoliopsida; order Proteales; family Nelumbonaceae; genus Nelumbo; species Nelumbo nucifera. Next base: position 37,931,538 of record NC_142655.1, on the reverse strand, counting down.
GAAATGTTCCTTTCAGGCACGGAGTCACTCTCTCCAAGAAGATGTCTCCCAAGACTTCTGAGGAGATTGAGAGCATGAGAGACGTTCCCTATGCCTCAGCCGTAGGGAGCATCATGTATGCCATGCTGTGCACTCGCCCGGACATAGCTCAAGCGGTGAGTGTCGTAAGCAGATTCCAGGCAAACCCAGGGCAGGAGCATTGGACTGCTGTGAAGAACATACTCAAATACCTTCGAAGGACAAAAGAGTTTTGTCTAGTATTCGATGGTAGTTCACTGCAAGTTCTAGGGTATACCGATGCCGATTTCCAGTCGGATCCAGATGATAGAAAGTCTACATTTGGGTATGTTTTCACGTTAGGATCGTGTGCTGTTTGCTGGAAAAGCAGCAAACAGGGGTCCACTGCAGACTCCACAACCGAGGCCGAGTACATTGCCGCAAGTGAAGCTGCCAAGGAAGCCGTGTGGATGAAGAAGTTCATACACGAATTGGGAGCGATCCCATCCAGCACATCACCCATCCCGTTGTTGTGTGACAACAATGGAGCGATCGCCCAGGCTAAAGAGCCTCGGGCTCACTCGAAGTCAAAGCACATCGAGAGAAAGTACCATGTACTGCGGGAGATCGTTGGTAGAGGGGACGTCCTAATTCAGAAAGTAGCGTCAGCGGACAATGTGGCAGACCCATTGACTAAGCCACTGACACAGAAGGTGTTTGAGAAACACGTGGAAAGTATGGGACTCCGGCTTGTACCAGATTGGACCTAAGTGCAAGTGGGAGCTGTTAGACAGTTTATGTATGCCCTTAGCTTTAATCTGATTTGATGTACTTGTTATTTAGTGGAAATAAATAAAGTGCATGTTTGATTCATGTTGTTTGGTTTAATTCTGTGTAAAACCCTAAAACTGGACATTTATAGAGATTCATGTTAGTTTTAAATGTTCACAACCGTTGGATAAGTCTGGGGAGATTTATCCTGCCAAGGCTGATGCTTGTGTGCCACCAAGTGTTGGGATGGCCTGTCTCAGCCATCAGGGTAAGACCCGAGGCACATGCAGTGTGGGATTACTTGAATCCTTGAACCGGACCAGATTTCCAGTCTTGCCCTGGACCTTGGAGATAGATGGGCAAAACTAGAAAGTTACACCTGACCCCTAGACTCGATTATGATACTTCACTAGGTGTTGGATTAGGCTGCCTTTGATATGCCAATCAGTGAGATCCTTAGTGGGGGTCAAAACCTGGGTATGTTGGGGCAGTTTGAGAATTCATCTGAGTGGGTGGTCATAGTGACAGAATCAGCCACTTTGTCGGACAAAGGGTAATGATCGGGAATGCACTCTCTCTGATGGAAACCAAACTGCCAGCAGTTGATTTCAATCGTCGGAATTTTGTTTTTGCAAAATTAATATATTTATATATATGTACGGTTTCAAAATGTTTGCAAATGGTTTTAATTCCCGGGATCCATGTGAGAGGGGAGTGCGGCACTGTTCCTTGCAGCCGAGGGAGAGGTCCTCTCTTGTCGGGCAGTGCTTGATCATTAAGGGCTGAGAGGTTAAGTGTAAGACCATTTAGGATAATACTTGATGGGCTAATCTTGCACCTGCCCACAGTCCCTGGGTTTTTATAAGATGGCTTGGCCCAGGGACCACTTAATGTAAGTGTTGGGCCCATAGGGTCCATATGATGGACTCAAGGGGTTCATTGAGCTTTTCAGTGAATTCGGCTGGGCCTTGTATTAAAGGCTGGGCCGAACCCATGTGGTTGGTGTGTAGATCATTGCTTGGGTCCCACGCCATACAAAGAAGCCCAACTGGGCAGCAGATTGGAAACTAATTAAACACTGAATGCTTAATGGGCCAAAAGCTCATTTCGAACTGGGCTGATATGATCACCCAAAGATGGAGCGAATCTGAGATTAATGTTAGTGCAAAGGATGGGGCTTTTAACCTTATCCACTCTGGGAGACCAAATTCAAATCAGATTTGAATCCGGTAACCTCCTGATAAGATCAGGAGTAAACTAACTTTATCTGCAGGTAGGATTAAGATGATCCTCTATCCAAATACTGATTTGGATTGGGATAACTCCTGATTAGGAGGTTTCTTAATCAAGAAGAAAAGAGGAGAAACCCTAAGAAAATACATCAGATTTCGAACCACTTTTTTGGATAAACAAGGGATACCTTCTGCGAATTTTTGAGATCAGATCTCATACTCTCCAGAAAAGGAGAAAAAGTAGTTCAGCTTTTTCGGTTTTGGTTCTCTCCTCCTGCCGCCGCCATCTGTCATTGCAAGATTGGATCTTTGCAAAAAAGAAAGTCAAGAAATCTGTTCTTGACATCAGTCTTGCAAGAAAGACTGAAATGGTTACAGTGTTTAGTTCTTCCAGAGGATTCTTGTGAAGGATCCAGTGTGTAGGACGCACCCTGCTGGTTCTGTTCCATCCACAGCTGTGTCATCTTCAGCAGGAACAGATCTTGGAGCATTTTTTGGGCGTGAACACCAACTTTGGGAGATACTGCTTCTCCGGATCAGGTATATTCCTCCCATTTACCTTTTGGTACAGATCTGGTTTGATTATGGTTCAAGTAGGATCCTTGAATATTGTATTCTAAATTTAGGGAATATGATTCCCAGTTGGGAGAAGGTAGGAAATTTTTTTGAAATTCGCCCACCCATTCCGCAACCTTTATGGCGTCCATTGGATGGATCCTACCATTCTTTCACATATTAGTTTCTATGACACAAATTTCGACGTTACCTTTCTTAGATTCCAAGTAGGCAGGACAGTTCCTCTTCCAGTGGCCGGTCTGCTTGCAGAAGTGACAGACATCAGATGCCTTGTTCTTCTTCTGCTTTTTGGGCTTGGCAGCTTTCTTCTGAGGCTTTTTTGCCTTTCTCTTTTTCTTGCCCGATTTGTTAGTTTCAGCAAGCATAATCACAAGCTCATCCTTTTTAAGTAGATCCTCGGCCCTCTGCAACATATTGCTGAGTTTCTGGACACTAACATTCAACTTGTTCATGTTGTAGTTCATTGTGAACGCATTGAAGGAAGAGGGCAAAGAATTCAGGACGGCATCCACTTGCGTGCCAAGATCTAGCCCGAACCACTTGACTCCGTGTCCATACCTAAGGGTGTTAATGAGGCTCTCTCCAAACCTGACTGGAAGATAGCTATGTAGGAAGAGATAGAAGCGTTAATTAAGAATCAGACATGGAGATTGTGGATCTACCAGAGGGCAAGGAGACTTTTGGATGTAGATGGGTTTATATAGTTAAATACAAGATAGATGGAAGTATAGAAAGGTATAAGGCTAGACTGATTGCAAAATGCTAGACTGGTTGCACTAGTTGCAAAGATAACTTCTATTCGGATCCTTCTCTCTCTTGTTGCTACATACTCTTGGCCCCTTTTCCAACTTGATGTAAAAAATGTTTTTCTGAATGGGGATTTGCAAGAAGAAGTGTATATGGATCTTTCTACTGGTTTCTACAATGATGCTGAAAAGGGGAAGGTATGTAGACTGAAGAAGTCACTTTATGGTTTAAAACAGTCTCCTAGAGCATGGTTTGACAGGTTCAGGAAGGCCTTGATTACTTTTGACTACACTCAGACTCTACCAGACCATACTTTGTTTGTAAAGCGGAGGGGCGGGGTCCCTGGTGTCAGTTCTGATTGTTTATGTGGATGATATTGTAGTTACAGGAAATGACCTAAGTGAGATTGATAGTTTGAAGAAGAATTTGCATAGAGAATTTGAAATTAAGGATCTTGGGGAGTTGAGGTATTTCTTGGGCATTGAGGTTGCAAGATCAAAGCATGGAATTTTCATTTCTCAGAAGTATTATGTTCTGGACCTTTTACAAGAAATAGGGAAACTTGGAACATAGGCAGCCAATACTCCTATTGATTAGAATCACAAAATTAATGCATCAGAAGGTGAGCTGGTAAATAACATTGGGCGATATCAGAGACTTGTGGGGTGGTTGCTATATTTATGTATGACAAGACCAGACATCTCCTATGTAGTGAGTGTGGTGAGTCAATACATGCATGCCCCCCTAGTCTAGCATCGGGAGGCTGTTGACAAGATTCTTTCTTATTTGAAGGGACGCCCTGGCAAAGGCATACTTTTTGCTGACCATGGACAGTTGAAGCTGGAGGCTTATACAAATGCTGATTGGGCAGGATGCCTTGATAATAGGAGATCTACATCAGGAGTTTCCACTCTTGTTGGGGATAATCTTGTCTCGTGGAAAAGTAAGAAACAGACAGTTATAGCAAGGTCAAGTGCAGAAGCTGAATGCAAAGCCATGGCACATGGAGTTTTAGAGCTTCTCCGGATCTGTTCCTTGTTAGGAGAGATTGGTGTTGAGGAAGAAGAACCCATGATGTTTTACTGTGATAATCAGGCAGCAATTAACATTGCCCACAACCTAGTTTAGCATGACAGGACAAAGCACATTAAAGAAAGGGTGACTTCAAGGGAAGTTTGTCTCCCATACATAGCTTTTGATTTGTAGCTTGATGTTCTTACAAAAGGTGTTGCAAGGAACAAGCTGGAGCATGATCTACGCAAGTTGGGAATGTGTGACATTTACTCTCAACTTGAGGGGGAGTGTTGAGTTGGGCCAAATTGAAGTTATTGGGCCCAACCTTTTATTTTTATTTTTAAGTTGTTAAGTTAGGAAGTAATTGGGCCTTTGGCCCATTAGTCTATGTTATTTTAAGTTGTGACTGTTCAGCTACTTAAAGTAGCTACCTTACTAAGGGTATTCATGTAATCTTCCATTCTTTTATTTTAAGTATATAAATCAAGAGGGGCTGGCGGCTAGAACCATTAAAATCTGGCACATCCCACTCTCTTTTCTTTTCTCTTCTTCTCTACTACTGAAACCTTTCAGCTTCTTCTAATTTTCTTCAGAAGGCATTCATCTAAAATTATTATCAGCAAATTCTACTTCTCATAGATACCTTGTGAGTCAAGATAGGAAGAAAGCTTACGATACTCTCCTCCCCAGTCAGATTGGAAAGAACAAATTTTGGTATTGAAAAATAATTCAACATGCCTCTTAAATTTTAAGAAAATATCAAAGACATCCGATTTTTGTTCTACATGATATATCCAAGAAAATTTATAATAATCATCAAGAAAAAACACATAATAAGAGTGCCCTTTATTAGACTTAATTGGGGAAGGCCCCCACACATCAGAAAAAATAAACTCCAATGGACGTTGAGACCTATGTGAAGATGACGGTAAAGACAACCTACAACTTTTACCCATTTTACAAGATTCACAAACAAAAGAACTAGAACTTTGACCTGAATATGGTAAACCATACTGAGAAATAACTTGCCGAACAATGCGAAGCGCTGCATGACCAAGACGCTGATGCCAACCCTGAAGAGATGTCCATTCACCTACAAGAGAAGATGGTGCAGTTGTCCAACTATGTGAAATGGATGCTGTTGATGGGAAGCAGTACAACCCTCCTCTACTGACTCCTTGAAGCAGGATGTTCCCCGTATAATCTTTCACAAAGCAACAGTCACAGTGAAACTCAAAAAATATATCATTGTCTTTTGTAAACTTGATAACTGATAACAAGTTTTTGCAGATTTTAGGAACATGGCGGATATCATTTAATGTAAAATCATGCTGATTAAAGAGTAGAGAAGAAGAACCAGTATGTTTTATTAGCAAACCTTGGCCATTACCCACTCTGACCTGATCTGAATCCATGTATTCTCATTGATTTTGAATGTTGTTGGCATCATATGTCGTGGTGAGTTAATCTAGAGTTTGGATACCACATTGGATCAAATGGAGGATTATTGTTATTGACAGAGGGAGTAGTAAGACTGTTGTAAGCTGCTAGTTTGCTCATTGTTACTTGCAAATATATACTTTGCCCTCCTACAGGTGAGTGCATCATGTCCTGGTTTGTTGCAAATCTGACCAATAATAGGAGCCTTACCTTGACCACCATTAAAAAACTGATTTTGTTTGAAATTTTGATGAGGATTAAAATTTTGAAAATTATGTTGTTGTCCTCTCCCTTGGCCTCTACCATGGCTGTGCATGTTCTGGGAAGGTTTATTTGGCTGATTTTGAAACCCTATGTTATATTTTGGTTTCACCCCAACTACATTAGTAGCTGGTGAGGTAGCTGAATTGGGCAGAATGCACCCTTGCTCTTCGAGCCAACTCTCATGGTTCAAAAGAGAACTATAATATCATGAACACCAAGAGTATCTGCATCTGGTCTGTTAGTTATAGCAGTCACTACAGATTCATATTCATTTCCTAGCCCAGCAAGAATGTACAAAACCAAATCAGATTTATGAGCTGGTTCAGCAACAATAGACAGACTATCTGCTATCGACTTTGCCTTTTGGATATAAGCAGTAATAGATAACGAGCCCTTTTTTAAACTTTGCAACTGCTTCCTAAGTTGCAAAATGCGAGATCTAGCATGGGTTGAATAAGACTTAGCAAGAGAACACAATACTTCTGTCGAAGTAGAGAATTCCACAACTTTAGCCATAACACCCTCAGTGAGAGAAGAAATTAACCAATTTAATACTAATTGATCAATATCATACCAGTTGATGTATTCTGGATTCACTATACTACCTTCGCCTGTTGGATAAGCTATCATCTCTGGCGGAGCTCCCCTTCTACCTTCAACGAGATCCATGAGGTGATGATGCCCAAGTATGGGAAGAAATTGTGTATGCCACAACAAGTAGTTATAACTATCAAGCTTGATGGGTAGATAATGCGTCACATTCTGAAGAGGAGGAATCGAGGACATCGATCCTATATTGTTTGAACCAGTATCAACATTGGTTCGGCTGCCATTGCTTCCTTGAGAACCTTCAAACTCCATCAGCTCTGATACCAAGTTTGAGCTTCCAAAATACTAAGAAAAACAAAAAGAAGAATATAAAAGAATCGACTTCAGTGTGTATGAGATCACTGAAGTTCTAGGTATTTATAGATTTCTTTGTAGAGTTTGATTTACATAGGGTCTCATACAAGATAACAATAGGAGTCCTAGATAGAGTACAGTTAGGAGGGATCATGTTGATCCTAATTTACAATTCTTATCCTTATCTATCCTAGAGTCCATGCTAGATCTGGATCAGATAGGATTATCTCCAATATCCACTAGTCCCTTGTGATTTTTTTTATTTCCCATCTTTTTCCTCTATCATATAATAGCAGAGTCAACCATTCATTATCAACACCTCCCTGTTCTCTAACTTCCTCATTTTTGCTTGCTGCTACAACCCAGATTAGCAACAACGATAGAATTTTTTTCTTTCCCCAGTAACTCAGTCATTTACCATCAAGAACTGATTCTAATGTGTTCCTGTCACTATTGGTATCGTTTACAGGAGGGAGACAAGATTCAAGAATTTAAAGATGCTAGTTCAAGATTCTAATGGCGGTTTTTCTATAGCAAAGGAGGATGAAGCAGAGGAGAAGAAGAAGAAGAAGAAGAAGAAGAAGAAGAAGAAGAAGAAGAAGAAGGGGGGAGAGAAGAAGGGGCAACCACTAGACTGATTCAATGGTCACCATGCTTGACGGTGTCGATGGTGAAGAAGAAGAAATAGAATGTGAGAAAGGAAGAGAGTAAAATCAAAATTGGGGAGGGTAATTTGGTTTATAAAAGTTAACTTTTTCCTTGGTCACAATTTTTGTAATTTGTTTGTAAGCATATCTTATTTTGTCGATTCAACCAACTTTATTATTTTTTTTTTGTAAAAAGCCCTTATTATTATTATTAGTATTATTAAATTAGTATTATTTAAATAATTTTTAATAATTATTTTTTATTTAATATGATGAATATACAATACTAGAAATGTTTTTGACATAATTCTATACTTTTTCATTTTTTGTGTTCTATCTTTTTTTAAATATATATTATTCAATAATGACATCATGAGTTTATTTGAAAAGTTGGATCATTGACCCACCATCTAGATGAAAGAATGGTAGGATCCATCTAATGGACGCCATGAAGGTTGCGGAATGGGTGGACGAATTTCAAAAATTTTCCTACCTTCTTCCAACTGGGAATCATAATATTCCCTAAATTTAGAATATAATATTCTAGGATTCTACTTGAACCATAATCGAACCAAATCTGAACCAAAAGGAAAGGGAGGAATTATACCTGATCCAGAGAAGCAGTATCTTCCAAAGTTGGTGTTCACGCCCAAAGAGGACACCAAGATCCGCTCCTTCTGAAGATGACACAGCTGTATGTGGAACAGAACCAGCAGAGTGCGTCCTACACACTGGATCCTTTGCAAGAATCCTCTGGAAACTCTGAGCACCAGATCTTTTCAGTCTTTTCTACAAAGCTGATGTCAAGAAACAATTTCTTGATTTCTTTCTTCTTCAAGGATCGAATCTTGTAAGGAAGAATGGCGGCGGCTGGAGGAGAACTCCTGGGATGAAGATGGCTAAATAGCTTCTCTTCTTTCTGGAGTCTGTATGAGATCCAATCTCTATTCGCAGGATGCTTTCTTGCTTTTTCAAAAAACTTTTAGATTCAAAATCTGATATTGATTTCTCTCAGAGTTTTTCTCCTTTCTTCTTGATTAAGAAACCTCCTAATTAGGAGTTATCCCAATCCAAATCAGTATTTGGAGAGGGGATGATCTTAATCCTATTTGCAGATTAAGTTAGCTTACTCCTGATCTTATCAGAAGGTTACCAGATTAAAATCTGATTTCAATTTGGTCTCCCAGAGTGGATAAGGTTAAAAGGCCCTATCCTTTTTTAACTTTAATCCCAGATAGGCCCCATAGATGGGTGATCATATCAGCCCAGCTCGAAATGGGCTTTTGGCCCATTTAAGTGTTCAGTGCTTAACATGTTTCCAATATGCTGCCCAGTTGGGGTTCTTTGTATGGCGTGGGACCCAAGCATTGATCTACACACCAGCCACATGGGTTCGGCCCAGCCTTTATTACAAGGCCCAGCCGAATTCACTAAAAAGCTCAGTAAACCCCTGAGCCCATCACATGGACCCTATGGGCCCAACACTTACATTAAGTGGTCCATGGGCCAAGCCATCTTATAAAAACCCAGGGACTGTGGGCATGTGCAAGATTAGCCCATCAGGTACTATCCTAAATGCTCTTACACTTAACTTCTCAGCTCATAATGATCAAGCACTGCCCGACAAGAGAGGACCTCTCCCTCGGCTGCAAGGAACAGTGCCGCACTCTCTACTCACATGGATCCCGGGAATTAAAACCATTTGCAAACATATATATATATACATTAATTTTGCAAAACAAAATTCCAACGATTGAAATCAACTGCCAGCAATTTGGTTTCCATCAGAGAGAGTGCAGTCCCGATCATTACCTTTGTCTGACAAAGGGGCTGATCCTGTCACTATGATCACCCACTCAGATGAATTCTCAGACTGTCCCAACATACCCAGGTTTTGATCCCCGCTAAGGATCTCACTGATTGGCATATCAAAGACAGCCCGATCCGACACCTAGTGAAGTGTCATAATCGAGTCTAGGGGTCAATTGTAACTTTCCAGTTTTTCCCATCTGTCTCCAAGGTCCAGGGCAACACTGGAAATCTGGTCTGGTTCAAGGATTTGAATAATCCCATACTGCATGTGCCTTGGGTCTTACCCTGGTGGCCGAGACAGGCCATCCTAACACTTGGTGGCACACCAGTATCAGCCTTGGCAGGATAAATCACCCCAGACTTATCCAATGGCTGTGAACATTTAAAACTAACACGAGTCTCTATAAGCGTCCAGTTTTAGTGTCTTACACAGAATTATACCAAACCACATGAATCAAACATGCACTTTATTTATTTACACTAAATGTCAAAAGTACATCAAATCGGATTGAAGCTAAGGGCATACAAAACTGTCTAACACTAGATAATAAAATAGATTTACTTTCTAATCAGTTTTTAATTATATATTTCTTCTATATTATATAAATAATTACTTATCACACTTGATTTTTGTTTTGACATAATTAATATATAATTTTTTATATGTTCTTTTGATTACTTGTACTTTTTTATTTTTTTAAAGATTTATTATTTAACGATCATATCATCGATTAATCTATTTGACCCAAAGTACTAACCCACCACCAAAAAAGAAGACTAATTTGATTTCTAGGTTGAAATTAAATTTTATATTACATATCCATCATTGATAAAATTATTTCTTATGTATAATGCTAATTTTTGTTCAATATAATGAATGCATAATATTAGAGATGTTCAGATATATACCTTAGATTTAATTAGTAGAATTTAATGGTAAGAAAGATATATCTTAAATATAGGATTTAATGAGAGAATATACCTTAAATATGAGATTTAATGAGAAAATAGGAAAATAGTTTTATTTTCAATTGGTTTTAAATTTTACATTCCATTTCCATCATTAATAAAAACATTTATTTTTTTTCATACTTATTATTGTTTAATATGTTGAATATATGATGTTAAAAATGTTTCCAATTTTTTTAATTTCAATACATTTTTACATTTTATCTATTATTGAATTTTATTATTTAATTGTGACAACATGGATTGGCTCATTTGACCCAAAATGGTTTAATTTCTTCACCTAGACTAAAATACAATTTTTCCAAGTAGATTTTAAAAGAATAAGTTTTATGTTATTGAAATTATAAGTTTACTATGTATGAATTTAATTAATAGAAGTTAATGATGAGAAGAAACAAAAATACCTTAAATATATGATTAAATAAAGGTGCATGCAAATTAAGACCTTAGATGTTGGATTTAATAAGAGGGAATTGAATGAATTGAATATCTCAAAAGATTCTAGAAATATTCTTCAGTCTATTCATGCTTTTTAAAGTAGTATAGATTTTCCAAAGCACTTTATGTAAGCCAATAAGGATAAAGATAGACTTAGAGTGTTGGAAGTGGGGAAGGAAATTTTCATTAGAGCGTAAAACATAGTTATGAGTGGAATTCAATCACTTCCTTTAAGTTAGGTGGTCAGGCTACGTGGGAATGGTCTCCTTGAAAGACAAAGGAAGACTGGAGGCAGGGGGTCAATTGGAAAGATAGGGCATGTGGGAGTGACGAGATGACATAGTAGAATGATCAGATAATCCCAATGATTAAATGAATGCCTTCAATATGAGGAGGACCCTCATTTATAAGGAGGGATCCTGAGGTCCCGTTAAGAGAGGGAATAATAGATTCATTGTCAGCCATTAAGGAACACTACAAGGGTTTCACCACACGTTTTATGAGATCTCTTAAGGACTGACTTTCCTTTCGTCTAAGGATGTTAGACAGTTTTGTATGCCCTTAGCTTCAATCAGAATGATGTACTTTATGAGTTTATTGTAAATAAATAAAAGTGCATATTTGATTCATGTTCCCTTGGTATGTTTCTGTGTAATACCCTTAAACTAGACACTTAATGAGACTCGTGTTAGTTTAGAATGTTCACAGTCAGTTGGGTGGTCTGTCTCAGCTGCCAAGGTGAGACCCTAGGCACATACAGTGTAGGATTAATTGAATCTATGAACTAGACCAGATTTTCAGTATTGCCCTGGACCTTGGAGATTGATGGGCAAAACTGGAAAGTTACACCTGATCCCTAGACTTGATTATGATACTGCACTAGGTGTCGGATTGGGCTGTCTTTGATGTACCAATCAGTGAGATCCTTAGCGGGGGTCAAAACCTAGGTATGTTGGGACAGTCTAAGAATTCATCTGAGTGGGTGATCATAGTGATAGGATCAGCCCCTTTGTTGGACAAAGGTAATGATCAGGGATGCACTCTCACTGATGGAAACCAAGACTGCCGGCAGCCGATTTCAATCATTGAGATTTGTTTTGCAAAGTATATTTTATATGAGATATAAAAGTATATATATTATGGTTTCTAAAATGTTTGCAAGAAGGTTTTAATTCCCGGGATCCATATAAGCAGAGAGTGCAACATTGTTCCTTGCAGCCGAGGGAGAGGTCCTCACTTGTCGGGCAATGTATGATCATTATGGGCTGAGAGGTTAAGTGTAAGACCATTGAGGATAATAACTGATGGGCTAATCTTGCATCTGCCCACAGTCCCTGGGTGTTACAAGGTGGCTTGGCCCAGGGACCACTTAGGGTAAGTGTCGGGCTCATAGAGCCCATTTGATGGGTTTCAAGGGGTGCACTGTCCATAATAGTGTATTCGGCTAGGCCTTGTAACAAAGGTTGGGCCGAACCCATGTGGCTAATGTGTAGATCAATGCTTGGGTCCCACGCCATACAAGGAAGCCCAACTGGGTAGCAGTTAGGAAGTTTAAGTGAGCACATAAGCTTAATGGGCCTAAAGCCCATTTCGAACTGGACTTATTTAATAAGTTAAATACGGGCGAATTTTGAGATGGGTCAGCAGATAGGATGGGGTCTTAACCCTATCCACTCAGAGAGTCCAGATCTGAATATGATTCAGATCTAGAAACCTCCCCCTAATGAGATTAGGAGAAGGCTGATCTAATTTGCTGATAAGATAAGGGTTTATCCTTATCGCCTAAAGAGAGGTCTGATCCAAATATGATTTGGATCAGCAGCTCCTAATGGGATTAGGAGCTGATCTTTTAGGTTTACAAAAGAAGGAGGGGGTGGCAGCCTTTAGAAGAATCATATAATCAGATCCTCTTCAGAGCTGAAATTAGAGAAGAAAGATTTATGCAATCCCTGCAAAGATCTTTCTTGCCGCCTCCTTCCTGCAGCCGCCAGACATCCAGTTCGATCTCTAGTTGTGGGAGAAGTCAAGATTCGATCTTGAGATCATTTCTTTGAGAAAGAATTGATAGGAAGTTGTGCTAACGTGCCATCCTGCTGTTTCTTGCGAAGGACAGAATTCTTGGAGAAGAATACTGCTGATTCTGCTCCATCCTACACTACGCCATCTTCAGTGGAAGCAGTCTTTGGATCCTTCCTTGAGCGTGAACACCTTCGTTGGGGGATACTATTTCTCCGTATCAGGTATAATCCTCTCCTACTCCTTTTGGTTCAAATCTGGTTCAGTTTATGGTTCAAGAATGATCCTTCAAAATATGATTTTCTAAATAGGGAATGTGATTCCCAGTTGAAGGAAGAGAAAAATTTTTAAAATTCACCCCTTTATTCCACAAGATTTGGGCGTCCATACGATGGATCTCTCATCCCTTCAGTGGTATCAGAGCCAGGTTCAAATCTTAAACCAATTTGCTTCAAATCTGAACCTGCGCAAATAGGCAGAAGGCGTTCTACCCGATTTGCGCAGATATGGGTTTTGGGAAATTTGTTCCCAAAATTAATGGGCGAATAATCTGAAATTAATTTTATATAAATCCGATTATTGTTTAGAATTGTTCTTTATGATTTTCTTGATTTATGGCCTGTTCGTACAAGAGGAGATCGATATCTTGATTTGCGTAGGGAACCTGCGATTTTGTAGATTATGGATTATTTTGCTACATTTGGTCTGTAAAATAATTTATTTTTATTTTTTTTAGACTGAATGTATAGGTATTCGATCTGATGTAATTATTAATAGAAATTAGGATTTCTATTTACTTTATTTTGGATCGAAGATGGCGGCGCAGAAAAGGAGAACTCGTAGAGGAGGAGTTTTCGCAGATGGGAGAAGCGCTATCTGCGATTTGCAGTTTGTGAAACTGCAACCTTTGATCTAACCTCTGTTTTGCTGGAAGGATTATGCAAACAGCCCTGATAGAATGATTTTTGATTGTTCTTTTATCAAAATTTAATTTCAGATTATTTTCTTGAATTAAAGATTTAATTAAAAATGAAACCCTAGACCCATTCGAACCAAGATTGGTTCAAATTGTTTGGACCGAATCTAGGGTTTAATCAAGGCTGAAAGTCAGCCCTAATTTTCCCACTAATGGGCCTGAGGATTGATGTTTAATTAAATGGTTAATTCGGCCCAACCCGTAAAGGCCCAGTTTTAAATGGTTAAAACTACTAAAAGCCCACTCTACGGATAAAGCTATATGGGCTGAACCCATCAACACTAATTCGACCCATATACCTAGATAATATTAATGGTTAATATTTTGGATTTAAAATGGGCTTCAAATGGGCTTTAATTCCAAGGATCCATGTGAGTGGAGAGTGCAGCACTGTTCCTTGCAGCCGAGGGAGAGGTCCTCTCTTGTCGGGCAGTGCTTGATCATTAAGGGTTGAGAGGTTAACTGTAAGACCATTTAGGATAGTACCTAATGGGCTAATCTTGCACTTGCCCACAGTCCCTGGGTTTTTATAAGATGACTTGGCCCAGGGACCACTTAATGTAAGTGTTGGGCCCATAGGGTCCATGTGATGGGCTCAAGGGTTCACTGAGCTTCTCAGTGAATTCGGCTAGGCCTTGTAATGAAGGCTAGGCCAAACCCATGTAGCTAGTGTGTAGATCAATGCTTGGGTCCCACGCCATACAAAGAAGCCCAATTGGGCAACAGGTTGGAAGCTAGTTAAGCACTGAACACTTAATGGGCCAGAAGCCCATTTCGAACTGGACTGATATGATCACCCATTTATGGGGCGGATCTGAGATTAAAGTTAGCAAAAGGATTGGGCCTTTAACCTTATCCACTCTAGGAGACCAAATTCAAATCAGATTTGAATCTGGTAAACTCCTGATAAGATCAAGAGTAAGCTAACCTGATCTGTAGATAGGATTAAGATCATCCCCTATCCAAATATTGATTTGGATTGGGATAACTCCTCCTTAGGAGGTTTTTTAATCAAGAAGAAAAGAGGAGAAACCCTAAGAGAGAACAAGATCAGAATTCGAACATAGGGTTTGTGTGCAATAAATTATCTTGCGAATTGAGATTGGATCTCATACACACTCCAGAGAGAAGAGAAGCAATTTCAGCCATCTTCGTCTTAGGAGTTCTCCTCTAGCCGCCGCCATTTTTCTAACAACATTCGATCTTTGAAGGAAAGAAATCAAGAAATCAGTTCTTGATATCAGTTTTGCATAAAGAACTGAAAAGATTTGGTGCTCAGCGTTTCCAAAGGATTCTTGCGAAGGATTCAGTGTGTAGGACGCACTCTACTGGTTCCGTTCCACATACAGCTGTGTCATCTTCAGTAGGAGCGGATCTTGGTGTCCTCTTTGGGCGTGAACACCAACTTTGGAAGATACTGCTTCTCTGGATCAGGTATAATTCCTCCCTTGTATTTGGTTTAGATCTGGTTTGATTATGGTTCAAGTAGGATCCTTGAATACTGTATTCTTAAATTAGGGAATACGATTCCCAGTTGGAAGAAGGTAGGAAAATTTTTGAAATTCGCCCACCCATTCCGCAATCTTTATGGCATCCATACGTTGGGTCCTACCATTCTTTCAGTGGTATCAGAGCCATAGGTTCGAATTTTGAACCAAAAAGAAAATTAGATCTGAACCTACGCAGATGGACAGAAGATTTTCTGCCAAGATTTGCGCAGATTATTTTCTTTATTTCAAGAAACTTTTTCTTGTTAAGGGCGATTGATCTGAAATTAATTTTTTTTAAATCCAAAATTTATTTAGAACTGTTCTTTATTTATTTTGATTTAATGGGCTGTTTGAACCTGGAGATCACAGTGCAGATTTGGCGCAGATGATCTACGCAACCCTTTTTTTATTTATTATTCATTCAATTCGGTCTGTAAATAATTTTTTTTTTATTTTCTAGACTGAATGTATAGGATTTGATAAAGAATGTAATTAATTAATAGAAATAGGATTTCTGTTTCTTTTTATTTTCTTGATTGAAGAAGATGGAAGAAGAAGGCGGCGCTGGAGATTTGCAGATGGAGAGATCGCTTTCTGTGATTTGCAATTTGTGAAACTGCAATCCTAGTGATTAACCTCTGTTTCGGACAATTTCAGACAATTTCAGATCTTTCATGAATTAATACTTGAATTGAAAATCAGTTTCGGACAATTTCGGACTAGATTGGACCAAAACTGTTTGGACCGAATCTAGAGTTCAAAGGGGACTGTTTTCAGTCCAGTTTTCTCCCTCATGTAGTTCCAAATCTGATGTTCAATTGCAGGGATTAATTCGGCCCACATGTAAAGCCCAGTTTTAAAAGGTTAAAACTGCAAAATCCCACTCTTGTGAGAAAAGCTGTATGGGCCGAACTGCTAACTGCGATTCAGTCCATATACCTAGTCGACAATAATTGTTAATGTTATGGATTTTAAATGGGCTGTTCAATGAGCTTTACAACAGTTAATTGATTGGATCAATTCTTCCTTTACATGTGATGTTTGGATGTTTGATGTGCTGCGACCATGGGCCATAAGGACTTGCCCCATGATGACTCGTTAGTGGCTCTTGCGCTCACCATGGCTGAATGCACATCATTGCCATGGTGTCCCTTAAGGTCATTGGATGACCCCTCCTTACTTGGTGGGCCCCACAACCCTGTAAAGGGATGCGTGCAGAAACCCTAGCCGATTAAGGCCCACCAGAAATCTGACTTTATGAAAGTCATTGGGAGCCACTCTGGTTTGACCTAAATTTAGAAGTAGGGCGTAATTTTGTTCCCTCCAGCAAATATGAGTGCATGTGATAGGGAGATCCATATGATGGACTCTCTAAAGGCCTTCCGTCATTAGCACAATGATGGGTCCTTCAATAATGAGGAAACACACCATAAAATTGGGCTATTCATTTGTTGTTGGATCTGTCAGAGTGTTTCATAAGATGATAGGGGCGTCATAGACCGATGTGGGAGGGGCTTCCCCAGAAAATGGGAACTCTCTCACGGTACCTTGGCGTAACCTGAATATGATGGGTGAGCACTCACTGGACAGAAAGGTTTACCTAAAAACGGCTCTGAACCATGTCTGACAGAGGCTAAAGGTAAACTCATTTGATGAGTGGATATGATCCGTCACAGAAAGGTGGTGGGGTTATGCAACTGAAACAGTTGGCTTCACGCACCCTATGTGATTTCCTACATTTTCAGAGACATTTTGCCGTCTCCGTCACTGAGAACGGAGGGAGATCTCAGAGATGAACAAATGGGAATGGAACATAGATTAAAAACCATATCTATGTAGGTAACATGAATCAAACTAAGGTTGTGGAAAAATGACTATGTTGTTTTATCAGAAAATGGCAAACGATCAATTCGCAACGCTTCTAGAGGATAACAAGCTTAAGGGCCCAAACTATGTCGACTGGTACAAAAATCTTATGCTGGTCCTAACTTCCGAAAAGTTAGATAAGGTGGTGAAAAGTCTTGCCCCAGAGCGTCCGGGTGATAGGGCTTCTGAGGCCCGTAGGAGGGACTACCAAGATTGGGAGGATAAGAACTCCCTAGCCCGCTGCTTTGTCATTGCCTCACTAGACAACTCAATACAGAGGCAGTTCGATCAGATCAAACTAACCAAGAATATATTGGATAGTTTAAAGACAATGTATGAAGAGCAGAATCGTTCTATTCGACAGAAGGTCCTGAAACTGTTCATGACCGCGCAGATGTCCAAAGGGCAGAAAGTTCATGACCATTGTCTTCGGATGATGGGCTATATTAACGAACTCGAAGAAGTCATCTGTAATGGGATTAGTAGAATCAATAGGAACTGAAACATTAGAGGGATTAAGAGGAATACCCGAATCCATGTTAGCCGAATCTGGAGTCTCCAAGGAATCGATAGGAAGTGATGTGGGTTCTACTATTGTAGAATCAACCTCCCTATGAAGTCGTAGGTGCTATCATGAGTAACATTGAGAAGCAGGATGCAAGGGAGGTGGTAAGATAGGTGACAAAGGAGGATCAAACACAAGAGTGGACATAGGGACTAGAACTAGAAGACGAATAGATTGCTCACTCATTTCCCCAAAACACTCCCCTTGGGAAAAACCCTTCGAGAAAAAGAATGTGGACTCAAAAATGGTGACATCCATAGTAACATATTGGCTCCCAAAGATTGGGTCATAGCTGCAGTATCCTTTCTAATTTTCTGCATACCCAAGAAAAACACACTTCTTTGCCTTTGAATTAAGCTTCGAGCGGTGAGGACCAAGAACATGTGCAAAGCAAACACAACCAAAAACCTTGAGAGGGATGTGGAACATCTCCCCCTCAGGAAAACAGGAGGCTGAACGGGGTGCTGAATCCAACTACATGAGAGGGCACCCTATTAATTAGGAAAATTGCTGTGAGAACTACATTACCCCAAAACCGAACTGGAATAGTGGATGTGATCATCATGCTTCTTGTAATCTCAACAATGTGTCTGTTCTTCCTTTTTGCAACACCATTCTACTATGGACTATAAGAACAACTGCTCTAATGGATAACTCCATACTCTAACGGATACAAAGCAAGGTTCTTCTCAAAATATTCCTTGGCATTGTCTGACCTGAACACCTTCACTCATACCCCAAACTGTGTTAGCACCATCTGATGAAACTGTCAAACCAAGGATGATACCTCACCATGACATCTCATTAAGTAAATCCAAGAATACCGAGAAAATCATCCACAAATAAAAGAAAATATCGGTAGCCACCCATAGAAGGAACATGGTATGGTCTCCACAGATTAGTATGAATAACATCAAAAGAAGATAAAAACCTTTTATTACTAGCTTTAAATGAATGTTTACAATGTTTTCCAAGCTGACATTTTTCACACTCTAAGCTAAACAAATTAATAGACTCAAATAACTTCAGAAATAAGAAACACAAAGAAGAAAAAGACAAATGTCCCAAATGATTATGCCAAAGCATAATCTGACTTACAGACTCTGATTCAAAATCCCTGCTAACATGATGATTTTGATGATGAGGAAGCACATCCAGGAGGTAGATTCCATTCATCTCACAACCATTCCCAATCGTCCTCTTTAAAACCAGATCCTACAAAACACAATAGCTAGGAGAAAAAATCACTAAGCAATTCAAGTTCTTAGTCAAACTACTAACAGATAACAAGTTAGTACTCAATTTGGGAACATGAAGGATAGAGGGTAGGGAAATGGAATCGATAATCTTAACAGGCCCCTTTCTAGCAATGGAAGCTTGAGATCCATTGCCTGTGGAAACTCTGTCTCTGCCATAACTGAGTTGGTAAGAAGAAAAAATAGTGGAACTATGGGTCATGTGTTTTGAGGCTCCAGAATCTATAATCCAATGAGGTCCCTCCTTACCTGTAGTAGAAGCATAGTTTGTAGTGGCATGTGAACTACCTATATGAGTAAAGGAAGTAGAATGTCCACCACCTGTACCTACCTGTCCACTTGTTATCGGATTAGAGCTAGTTGTATCTCACTGATTTAATAACTGCCCATATTTCTCAAGCTCGGCCCTTATTGCAACAACTACAATAGACTCCAAAGTAGCTAAAGTAGGGGGGCTAGGTAAGTCACCAGTGATTGCCATGTTAGCATTTCCCTTCTTGTTTTCGAGTCTATTCAGCACAAGGTGAGGATGAATCTTCCAGCAGGTATCTCTTGTGTGTTTAGGCTTCTTACAGTAGTTACAAATCAGATCCTTCTTATCTTCCTTCCTGGTTTCACTGCCACCCCGGTCTCCAGTATGTTTAGGTTTTACAGTACTGACCATGGCTGACTGTTCAAGACCTGAATTCCTCATCATTACATTCCTCCTACTCTCTTCCCTTGATACAAAGACATATACCTGAGAGAGAGTAACACTATCCATGGAAAGTATATGTTGCCTTGCAATGTCATACTCAAGATTAAGACCAGCAAGAAATTCAAAACCCTATTCTTCTCTAAGAGTTTCTGGTAGGCAGCAACATCTTTACTGGTTTCCTAAACCATTGTCTCCAGATGGTCAATCTCCTGTCATATGGTTTTAAGGGCCGAAAAATAAAAAGCAATAGGTTTATCTCCCTGTTTGGTAGAGATAACTTGGTTTCTCAACTGATATGCCCTAGCAACATTTTCATTCTGTGAGTAGGTTTCTGCAACTCCATCCCAAATTTCCTTAGTTGTATTTGCCCACCAAAAATTTTTACTTATATGGGGCAGCATAGAATTGCACAACCCAGTCATTACCATATAGTTTTCCTATACCCACTAGGAACTGTTAGTCTCGATTTTCACTTCCTCACTAGTGATATACCCCAACTTCCCACGAGCACCAATGGCCATCTTTGCATATTGTGACCATTCTAAAAAATTTGTACCATCCAACTTAACTGAAGTGATGGTTTCAACCCTGAAAAGGTCTCTGACACCTCCTCCCACTAGTCCTATTTCACTCCTTGGTTTGTTCTCAACTCCGTGGCCCTCCATAATCCCCAAAAAAGAGATAAAAGATCACTTTAAGATGAAAGAATATGAAATAAAACCCTTCAACCACCAAAGACACCCTTCTACTACCCTAGATGATCCTCCCACAAAAGATTCCCTTTCTACAGGATGGGAGAAGAGAGAGAAGAAGTGCCCTTTTCCCTCCAGAGGCCTCTAAAACAAATGGGGCTTTAACCGACCCCTTCAGAAAACTCCAAGGAACCTTAAAAAATTAGGGCGCCACTTCCTAGGTCAAAATTGAAGAGTCCTACAAAAGGACTCTCCCCCTTTCTCCAGTTCTTCTTGAATTTGATGGGAAACCCTAAACCAACTACAGGGAAAAATAGATCCACCAAAAAATCCAAAAACTAGGCTTACCTGAGGTCTTCGATCAGCCTCTCATTTCACCATGCAGTCGGCCGATCTAGGGCTGCATGATAAAGCAGCTCAAGAAACCATCGGCCTGCTCTAATACAAAGTAAAAATTGCTGATAATAATTTCAGATGAATGCCTTGTGAAGAAAAGTAGAAGAAGTTGAATGGTTTTAGTAGTAGAGAAGAAGAGAAAAGAAAAGAGAGTGGGATGTTTCCAGATTTTAATGGTTCTGACTACTAGCCCCTCTTGATTTATATACTTAAAATAAAAGAATGAAAGATTACATGAATACCCTTAGTAGGGCAGCTACTCTAAGTAGCTAAACAGTCACAACTTAAAATAACATAAACTAATGGGCCTAAGGCCCAATTACTTCCTAACATAACAACTTAAAAATAAAAATAAAAGGTTGGGCCCAATAACTTAAATTCGGCCCAACTCAACAATTTTTATTTTACAATTTTTGTACTTGCTCGTTCTCATTTGACCACATGATATCCGTGTTAGACAGTTGTATGCCCTTAGCTCCAATCAGAATGATGTACATTATGAATTTATTGTAAATGAATAAAGTACATATTTGATTCATGCTCCTGTGGTGTGTTTCTGTGTAATACCCTTAAACTGGACACTTATGTGACTCGTCTTAGTTTAGAATGTTCACAGCCGTTGGATAAGTCTAGGGAGATTACCCTGCCAATGCTGACACTGGTGTGCTGCCAAATGTTGGGGTGGCCTGTCTCAGCCACCAGGGTGAGACCCAAGGCACATGCAGTGTAGGATTAATTGAATCTTTGAACCGGACTAGATTTCTAGTATTGCCCTGGACCTTGGAGATTGATGGGAAAAACTGGAAAGTTACACCTGACCCCTAGACTCAATTATGATACTGCACTAGGTGTAGGATTGGGCTGTCTTTGATATGCCAATCAATGAGATCCTTAGCGAAGGTCAAAACCTGGGCACGTTGGGACAGTTTGAGAATTCATCTCAGTGGGTGATCATAGTGACAGGATCAGCCCCTTTGTCGGACAAAGGTAATGATTGGGGATGCACTCTCTCTGATGGAAACCAAGACTGCCGCTGGCAGCCGACTTCAATCGTTTAGATTTGTTTTGCAAAATCTATTTTATATGAGATATAGAAGTATATATATTACGGTTACTAAACGTTTGAAAATGGTTTTAATTCCTGGGATCAGGGAGAGGTCCTCTCTTGTCGGGCAGTGTTTGATCATTATGGGCTGAAAGGTTAAGTGTAAGACCATTGAGGGTAATACCTGATGGGCTAATCTAGCATCTGTCCACAGTCCCTGGGTGTTACAAGGTGGCTTGGCCTAGGGACCACTTAGGATAAGTGTTGGGCCCATAGAGCCCATGTGATGGGCTGAACCCATGTGGCTGATGTGTAGATCAATGTTTGGGTCCCACACCATACAAGGAAGCCCAACTGGGCAGCAGTTTGGAAGGCTAAGTGAGCACATAACCTTATTGGGCCTAAAGCCCAGTTCAAACTAGGCTAATTTGATCAGTTAAATAAGGGGCGAATTCTGGGATTGGATTAGCAGATAGGATTGGGTCTTAACCCTATCCACTCAGGGAGTCCAGATCTAAATGTGATTCAGATCTGGAAACCTCCTAAAGAGATTAGGAGAAAAGCTAATCTAATCTATAGATAAGATAAGGGTTTACCCTTATCACTTAAAGGGAATTCTGATCCAGATATGATTTGGATCTGCAACTCCTAATGGGATTAGGAGCTGATCCCTTTAAGGTTATAAAAGGAGGAGTGGGGCGACAGCCTTTAGACACACAAGTTCACCACCTATCTTCAGAGTTGAAATCACAGAAGTGAAAATTCAGCACATCTGCGAAAATTCTCTCTTGCTGCCTCCTACCTGCTATCGCCTCACTTGCCAGTTTGATCTCCAGTTCAGTAGGAGAAATCAAGATTGGATCTTGATATCAGTTCCTTGTGAAGGGACTGATAGCAAGCTATGCTCACCTGTTGTCCTGGTAATTCTTATGAAGGATTAGGTTCTTGGGAAGAACACTGTTGATTTTGCTCCATCCTGCATTGTTCTTCTTCAGAGGGAGCAGTCTTTGTATCCTTTTTTGGGCGTGAACACCTTCGTTGGGAGATATTGTTTCTTCGTATCAAGTATAAACCTCTCCTACTACTTTTGTTCAGATCTGTTTCGGTTTATGGTTCAAGATTGATCCTTGAAAAATATGATTTTTCTAAAATAGGGAATATGATTCCCAATAAGATGAAGATAAATTTTTGAAATTCGCCCAGTCTATTTCGCATGATTTGGGCATCCATACGATGGATATCTCATCCCCTTCATTGATCTACACATCAGCCACATGGGTTCAGCCTAGCCTTTGTTACAAGGCCTGGCCGAATACACTGTTATGGACAGTGCACCCCTTGAAACCCATCACATGGGCTCTATGGGCCCAACACTTACCCTTATCACTTAAGGGGAATTCTGATCCAAATATGATTTGGATCAGCAACTCCTAATGGGATTAGGAGCTGATCCCTTTAAGCTTATAAAAGGAGGAAGGGGTGGCAGCCTTTAGAAAATAATTCATATTCACATCCTCTTCAGAGCTGATATCACAGAAGAGAGAATTCAGCATCATTACGCTAAATCTCTCTTGCCGCCTCATTCCTGCCGCCGCCATATCTACTAGTTCGATCTCCTGTTGCCAGTAGGAGTGATCAAGATTGGATCTTGATATCAGTCCTTTGTGAAAGGGCTGATTGGAAGTAGTGCTCACATGCCGTCCAGCTGATTCTTGCGAAGGATCTGGTTCTTGTGAAGAACGCTGTTGATTCTGCTCCATCCTGCACTGTGCCATCTTTAGTGGGAGTAGTTTTTGGTTCCTTCCTTAGGCGTGAAAACCTCCATTGGGAGATACTATTTCTCTGTATCAGGTATATCCCTCTCCTACTGCTTTTGTCCAGATCTGGTTCGGTTCTTGGTTCAAGATTGATCCTTGAAAAATATGATTTTTCTAAAATAGGAAATACGATTCCCAGAAGGATGGAGAGAAATTTTTGAAATTAGCCCATTCTATTCTACAAGGTTCGGGCATCCATACGATGGATATCTCATCCCTTCAGTGGTATCAGAGCCAGGTTGAAGTCTTGAACCGAATTGGATCAAATCTGAACCTACGCTAATGGGCAGAAGGCATTCTACCCGATTTGTGCAGATATAAGGTTTTTCTGGAAAATTTGTTTCCAGTTGATGAGCGATTAATCTAAAGTTAAATTTTATAAATCTGATTATTATTTAGAACTGTTCTTTATACTTTTTTTGATTTATGTGTTGTTCGTACACATGGAGATCAAAATCTTGATTGGTGCAGGGAACCTACGATTTGCAGTTTCTTGATTATTTTATTACATTTGGTCTGTAAAATAATTTTTTTTTATTTTTTAGACTGAATGTATAGGCATTCGATCTGATGTAATTATAATAGAAATTAGGTTTTCTATTTATTTTTATTTTGGATCGAAGATGGCGGCGCAAGGAAGGAGATTTCGCAGATGGGAAAATCGCTATCTACGATTTGCAGTTTGTGAAACTGCAAACTATGATCTAACCTCTGTTTTGTAGGATGGATTGTGCGAACAGCCTTATCTGACTGATTCTTGTTTTTCTTTTATCAGTATTTAATTTCAGATTAATTTCTTGAATTAAATCATTAATTAAAGATCAAACCCTAGACCCATTCAAACCAGATTGGTCCAAATTGGTTGCATCGAATCTAGGGCTCGATCAAGGCTGAATGTCAACCCTAATTCTCCCACTAATGGGCCTAATGATTGATAATTAATTGAATGTTTAATTCGGCCCAACCTATAAAGGCCCAATTTTGAATTGTTAAAACCGCTAAAAGCCCACTACATAGATAAAGTTGTATGGGCCGAACTGTTCAACCCTAATTCGGCCCATATACCTAGATAATATTAATGGTTAATATTATGGATTAAAAAATGGGCTTTAAAATGGGCTTTACAGATATTAATTGATTGGATCAATTCTTCCTTGCATGTGATGTATGGATGTGTTATGTGCTACGTTCATGGGTCATACGTGCTTGGCCCATGCTGATTCGATAGTGGCTCTTGCGCACACCATCTGAATGCACATCATTGCCATGGTGTCCCTGCTGGTCATTGGATAACCTCCATCAGTGGTGGGCCCCACACTTCCTGAAGAGGAAACGTGCAAAACCCTAGCCGATTTGGGCCCACCGAAATCTGGCTTTATGAAATTCAGTGGGAGCCACTTTAGTTTGACCTAAATTATACTAGGGCGTAATTTTTCTTCGTTCCCTCCAACAAATATGAGTGCATGTGATAGGGAGATTCATACGATGAACTCTCTAAAGGCCTTCTATCATTAGCATGAAGATGGATCCTTCAGTAATGAGGAAACGCACCAGAAAATGGGCTATCCATTTGCTGTTGGGCTTGTCTAAGTGTTTCATAAGATGATAGGGGCGTCATAGACCGATGTGGGAGGGGCTTCACCAGAAAATGGGAACTCTCTCACAGTACCATGGCGTTCACGAATATGATGGGTGAGCACTCACTGGATAGAAAGGTTTACTTGAAAATGGCTCTAAACCTTGTCTGACAGAGGCCAAAGGGAAAACTCATATGATGAGTGGATATGATCCTTCATAGAAAGGTGGTGGGGTTTTGCAGCTGAAATAGTTGGCTCCATGCACCCTATGTGGTTTCCCACATTTCCAGAGACAAGTCGTTGTCTCCGTCACTGAGAAGGGAGGGAAATCTTAGAGATGAACAAATGGAAATGGAACATAGATTAAATGCCATATCTATGTAATGAACATGAATCAAATTAGGTTGTGGACTAATGTTTGTTGTTTTATCAGAAAATGGCAAATGGACAATTTGCGAAGCTTCTTGACGACAACAAGCTTAAGGGCCCGAACTATGCCGATGGGTACCGTAACCTCATGCTGGTCTTAACATCTGAAAAATTGGATAAGGTAGTCAAAAATCCTGCCCCGGAGCGTCCGAGCGACAGGGCTTCTGAGGCTAGAAGGAGGGAATTCCATGATTGGGAGGATAAGAACTCCCTAGCCCACTGCTATGTCATTGCCTCCCTAGATAATCCGATAGAGAGGAAGTTCGATCGGATCGAACTAGCCAAGGACATATTGGATAGTCTAAAAATAATGTACGAAGTGCAAAATCGTTCTACTCGGCAGAAGGTCTTGAAACAGT
Organism: Nelumbo nucifera; assembly: GCF_055504915.1. NCBI lineage: Eukaryota > Viridiplantae > Streptophyta > Magnoliopsida > Proteales > Nelumbonaceae > Nelumbo > Nelumbo nucifera. The sequence goes on along the minus strand of NC_142655.1, from coordinate 37,905,547 downwards.
TCATGACCACTCAAATGTCCAAGGGGCAACGCAAGTGGATGCCATCCTTAACTCTTTGCCTCCTTCCTTCAACCCATTCATAATGAATTATAATATGAACAAGCTGAACGTCAGCGTCTAGAAACTCAGCAACATGTTGCAGAGGGCCAAGGATTTGATTAAGAAGGATGAGCCTGTGGTTATGCTTGCTGAAGCTAGCAAATCGGGCAAGAAAAAGAGGATGGAAAAGAAGCCTCAGAAGAGAGATGCTAAACCCAAGAAGCAAAAGAAAGACAGGGCATCGGATGCGTGTCACTTCTGCAAGTAGACTAGCCACTGGAAGAGGAATTGTTCTCAATACTTGGAATCCATGAAAAGTAATTTCGAATCTTGGGTCATAGAAACCAATTTATTGGTGGCTTCTGCATACTGGTGTATTGACTCCGGGGCTTCAACTCATGCGTGTAACTCACTACAGGGGTTCAAGGTAAGCAGAAGGCTGAATGAAGGCGAAGTGACGCTCTACTTGGGGACTTCTGCAAGTGTTGCAGCTACAACGATAGGAACCGTAGAGTTATTTTTTAGAGAAGGATCCATTGTACTTAAAGATTGTCTTTTTGTGCAAAATTTAAGAAGAAATTTGATTTCTGTTTCAAAACTGTGTGCGGATGGATATTCTATCTTTTTCAGTAATACGATTACTATTAAAAGAAACAATAGATTCATCGCATATGGGGAACTGGAGAATAGTCTCTATGTTCTACATCATTCTCTAGAAACTAACATAACCGAAACTACATCGGCTGATATCCCCAAGAAAAGAGTGCGTGATACAGTTAGTCCCACGTGCCTGTGGCCTTACTGACTTGGCCATATCGGTATTGACCGAATCACAAGACTGGTAAAGGAAGGTCCTTTGGATTTTCTAACTGTAGAAGATCTTCCCACTTGTGAGCCTTGCCTTCAGGGTAAGATGACATAGAGGCCATTTAACGGTAAGCCTGAAAGATGTATAGGCACGCTTGACCTTATACATATTGATGTATGTGGTCCCCTGAATGTTAGGACCCATAACCAGCACATGTACTTTATTATATTTACCGATGATTATTCTCAGTATGGTTACGACATAAGTCTGAATCCTTTGAAAAGTTCAAAGAATTCAGGCAAGAGGTCAAGAAACAGTTAGGGAGAGAAATTAAGGCCCTTCAATCGGATCGAGGTGGCGAGTATCTCTCTGACGAATTTAGGGGCTACTTGAGAGCTGAGAGCTGAGATGGACTCAATGGAGACCAATGGAGTCTTGACTCTAGTAAATCCACCCCCCAGGGTAAAAGCAATTGGTTGCAAATGTATCTATAAGAGGAAGAAGGGCCCCGAAGGCAGGGTTGAGACCTACAAAGCTCCTGGTGGCAAAAGGATACACTCAGAAAGAGGGCATCGATTATGAGGAAACCTTTTCACCTGTGGCCATGCATAAATCCATTAGGATCTTGCTACCTGCAGTAGCATACCATGACTACGAGATTTGGCAAATGGATGTCAAAACTGCGTTCCTGAATGGAGATCTTATTGAAGATATCTATATGCAGCAGCCGCAAGGCTTCATAGCTGCGGGTCAGGAACACATGGTATGTAAACTAAATAGATCCATATATGGACTTAAGCAAGCTTCTAGTAGTTGGAACATCCAATTTGACTCTACTGTCAAAATGTTTGACTTTGAGCAGAATCCGGATGAGCCCTGTGTTTATAGGAAGACCAATGGGGACAAGGTTACGTTCTTGGTTCTGTATGTAGACAACATTCTACTCATTGGGAATGATGTAGGAATGTTGACTACGGTGAAATTATGGCTTTCACAGCAATTCTCCATGAAAGATCTTGGAGAATCCTCTTATATACTAGGTCTTTGGCTCTATAGAGATAGATCAAAGCAGATAATAGGATTATCCCAATCTGCTTACATTGACAAAATTGTCAAGAGATACAGCATGGAGAACTCCAAGAAGGGAAATGTTCCTTTTAGGTACGGAGTCACTCTCTCCAAGAAGATGTCTCCCAAGACCTCTAAGGAGATTGAGGGCATGAAGGACGTTCCCTATGCCTCAGCCATAGGGAGCATCATGTATGCCATGCTATGCACTCGTCCTGACATTGCTCAGGTAGTGAGTGTGGTAAGCAGATTTCAGGCCAACCCAGGGTAGGATCACTGGACTGCTGTGAAAAACATACTTAAGTACCTTCGAAGGACAAAAGAGTTTTGTCTGGTATTCGATGGTAGCTCACTACAGATCTAGGGGTATATTGATGCCAATTTCTAGTTGGATCCAGATGATAGAAAGTCTACATCTGAGTTTGTTTTCATGATAGGATCGTGTGTTGTTTCCTGAATGTCAGCAAACAAGGGTCCTAAGTAGCGAAATTAATAGTCCACAACCCAAGCCGAAGACATTGCCGTAAGTGAGGCTGCCTAATGAATGAAGGTGTTCATTCCAGAATTTGGAATTCAGCACATCACCCATTCCACTGTTGTGAGACAACACTGGACCTACGGGAGGTTGATGTTAAAAGATAGCGCCAGCGAAGATTGTAGCAGACCCATTTACTAAGCCACTGACACAGAAAGTGTTTAAGAAACACGTGGAAAGTATGAGACTCTGGCTTGTACCAGATTGGACCTAAGTGCAAGTGGGAGCTATTAGAGAGTTGTATGCCCTTAGCTTCAATCAGAATGATATACATTATGAATTTATTGTAAATGAATAAAGTACATATTTGATTCATGTTCCTGTGGTGTGTTTCTGTGAAATACCCTTAAACTGGACACTTATGAGACTTGTGTTAGTTTAGAATGTTCACAGCCATTGGATAAGTCTTGGGAGATTTATCTTGCCAAGGCTGACACTGGTGTGCTACCAAATGTTGGGGTGGCCTGTCTCAGCCACCATGGTGAGACCCATGGCACATGCAGTGTAGGATTAATTGATCTTTGAACCGGACCAGATTTCCAGTATTGCTCTGGACCTTGGAGATTGATGGGCTAAATTGGAAAGTTACACCTGACCCCTAGACTCGATTATGATATAGCACTAGGTGTCAGATTGGGCTGTCTTCGATATGCCAATCAATGAGATCCTTAGCGGGGGTCAAAACCTGGGTATGTTGGGACAGTCTGAGAATTCATCTCAATGGGTGATCATAGTGATAGGATCAGCCCCTTTGCCAGACAAAGGTAATGATCGGGGATGCACTCTCTCTGATGGAAACCAAGACTACCGGCAGCCAATTTCAATCGTTGAGATTTGTTTTGCAAAATATATTTTATATGAGATATAAAAGTATATATATTACGGTTTCTAAATGTTTGCAAATGGTTTTAAATCCTGGGATCCATGTGAGTAGAGAGTGCAGCACTGTTCCTTGCAGTCGAGGGAGAGGTCCTCTCTTGTCGGGCAGTGTTTGATCATTATGGGTTGAGAGGTTAAGTGTAAGACCATTGAGGGTAATACCTGATGGGCTAATCTTGCATCTGCCCACAATCTCTAGGTGTTACAAGGTGGCTTGGCCCAAGGAACACTTAAGGTAAGTGTTGGGCCCATAGAGCCCATGTGATTTCAGGGGGTGCACTATCCATAATAGTGTATTCAGCCAGGCCTTGTAACAAAGGCTAGGTTGAACCCATGTGGCTGATGTGTAGATCAATGTTTGAGAGTAATACTTGATGGGCTAATCTTGCATTTACCCACAGTCCTTGGGTGTTACAAGGTGTTTTGGCCCAGGGACCACTTACGGTAAGTGTTGGGCCCATAGAGCCCATGTGATGGGTTTCAGGGGGTGTACTATCCATAACAATGTATTCGGCCAGGCCTTGTAACAAAGGCGAGGCTGAACCCATGTGGCTGATGTGTAGATGATGAGAATAAAATTTGTCATATCTTTATCCCTCAATATTCAGTATTTTACACTTAATTGGTACCTAATTGGACTCATTACTCTTGTATTTCAATTCAGGGCAAGCAAGAAGGCGATTGGAAGAAAACAAGGCTAATCGGATGATTTTGCACAATTTCGGCACCGATCAGTGATCTGGGCATAACTCTCAATTCCAAAATCCGATTTGGACAATTCAAAAAGCACTGGAAAGATAAGAAAATGTCCCACAACTTTTATGTTTTGGGTTTTGGCACAATCGGTCCACATCGAAGAATAATTCGGGCCCAATGTCGAAGCAATTTCGTAGCAAGGCCCATTTCACAAGCTAAAGCCCATTTCGCAGAAGAGTCTTGAAGCAAGCCGAAGTTGAATGTAATCTCAATAAAAGAATTTTATCAGATTTAAATTCTCAAATTATAATCCTAAAAAGATAAGAGATAAGAGTTAGGTAGGATAAGTTCAAATTAGACTAGGACTTTTCAGTTTGAGGATAATCTCCTTAAGGGAGTTGGAGAACAGCCCTCTCCCCAAATCTATATTAAGGGGGGCGGACCAGCACCCAAGGCATCAATTTTCTCCAAGAGAGCTTCAGTCTTCAGAGAGAGAAATCAGCAATCAAGGAGGAAGAAGCAAGAGTTCACCCCTTTCTCATCTGGAAGCTACGATTTCATCATGAGGTGTCTGTAAGTTTTTATTTCTGGTTAAAGGGTTAGTGAAGCTTTGATTCTGTAACATTGTGAGATCTAATTGATTTTTATTTCAATTCATTGTTTATGGGTATTCATATGTTTTCTGCAAATTAACTGTGAGGATTATTTTCTTTGATAAAGCAAGAAGGGCCCCTTGCTCATTCAATGAAAATAATCTATGGTCGATTGAACCTCCAGTTTCGTATATGATTGTAGGTTCGATGGTGGCAACTAACATAAATTGATTGCAAAAAAGTTTTCGATCTATGCTAGGAAAATATATGATCTAGTTTAAATGATCCGAGCTTGTGAGATCGCTGAACAGAATTGGGTCTCTCCCCTCTTAATGCTATTAATAGGTTAAATCCTAAGAGCTTGTTTAGGACTGCCTATTAATAAGGGAAGCAATCAAAGAGCTTGTTTTGGTTGTCGAATAGTAAGAGTAGAGGCTGGCTATTAGAGATTGTTAATAGCTATAACCAATTTATTCATAAACATATGAATCTATCTTTGCATCAATGATCAATGCCACGTATCAAAGCTGAACTTGTCCCTTCAACCGGAAGTTTTCTCCCATCGATTTAATCTTTTGTTTTCAGTTATTTTCTTCTATTTACTGGTTTTCCTTAGCTTTACAAATCCCCCTTAATCCATCCACTTGGAAATAAGTCCACCCAATCCCTGTGGAGGATGACCTTGCTCATCACTATCTGCAAATTATTAACCCAGAGCAATGCTATTTATCTTTGGTTGGGTTCGGCACCCACAAAATTTTGGCGTCGTTGTTGGGGATTGGCGTCCTAAGTAGGTTTATTTCCTTTTGTTTGGTTTATGCCTCGCTTTTCCCATGTAGGTGAACTCCACTACGACCCTGAGATCGAGAACACAGTTCGCCGCTTGAGGAAAGAAGCCAGGAAACGCCGCAACCAAGCAGCTTCATGATAGCTATAAATATATAACCCTAGCAAGTGCACTAGTTATCAAGTAGTATAATACTATCGTTACCACGGGGATTTAAGAAAATAAGTATTAGAATCACAGTTTTCCCTAATTATTTGGACAATCGAAATTTAGGATTGAGCAAGAACTACTGAAAATAAAACTGGAACAAAGAAAATAAAAACAAGGGTGATCACTAATCGAATATGCAATTGATGAAATCGCTAGGATTTTTGGTCCACCTAACCAATGTAATGAATATTGATGGGTCCGATTATCCAAGATTAATTGTCATTCCCATAAGCTGAGATTTTCCCAAATTTATTTAATATTCTCTCTCGAGATATACTAAACCTACGCCCATCAGGTAACCCTTCGATCTCTCGAGTAGAGCTCTCAAGATGGAAGTGCATTAAGTCCAAGAAAATCATTAAATTCAGATGAATCATGTATATATATCTCTATATACCATTCAGTTCACACTATGAATTATTCTGTCAATTATGTGAATTCCTCTCTCAATTCATTCACATAACCCAAATCAATTAAGAGGTGGCCAAGCTCTTAATTGCATTAAGCACAATAATTCATAAACTATATGGGAATCACAATCTTGGATAAATCAAGAAGATAAAAATATATTCATCAACATGGTTAGGCTTTCCATAGCCCTAGCAAGAAACAAATCAGTTCATGATGGAAGAATTAAAGCAAACAAAGGGGAAGAAAGAAAGCAAACAAAGGGGAAGAAAGAACTCTTGAATTCGCCCATGGTGTTGAGATCTCCTCTTCTTGTCGCCACCTTTTTCTTGAAGTTTCTTGAATTCTTGAACCCTTCTTGACTGATTGCTCCTTGCTTCTTGATTCAAATCAGGAAGTGAGTGATTGAGTGATGCCCTTAGATGGTCCGCCCCCTCCTTTATATAGATTGAAGGGGAGGGGGCTGGTCTCCTACTTCCTCTTGAAGTTAATCTTACAAGAATAGAAAGTCCTATCCTAATTCTAATCTTATCTCTTTATCTAATGAACTCAATCCCTTTATCACTCTAAGATTACATCAAGAATTTAGATCTAGAAGGATTCTTCTTAGTTTCTTGTTCTTGGATTTGTAATAGACCTCCTCTGCGAATTGGGCTTCAGCCAGGCTTTTCTGCGAGTTGGGCTTCAGCTGCGGATTGGGCCTTCCTACGAAATTTCCCCGACTTCGGGCCTGGATTTTACTTCGATTCAGGCCAAATCAGCGAAAGCTCAAAATATGAAAGTTGTGTATTTTTCTCTTATCTTTCCAGTGGATCTTGAATCAGCCCATTCAGAGTTCGGGTACACGAGTTAGGCCTAGATTACTGAATGATGTCGAAACTGTGAAAAATCATCCGATTTGTCTTTCTTTTTTCCTGATGCCTTCTTTCATGCCCTGAACTGAAATATGAGTCCAATTAGGTGCTAATTCAGTATAAAAGACAGAATAATTGGTGATAAAAATATGATCAATTATACTCTCTTCACATCACTCCCAACTTCCGGGGTGAAGTCGGCTGCAGAAATCATTGAGCCATCCAACCATCCTGAAGAAGAAGTCATGGCCAATAATGAAGAAAGAACCCTTAGAGAGCTAGCCGCACCGGATTTGCACCAACAACCTCTCTGCATTGAATATGCAGATCTAGCAGTACCCTTCAAACTCAAATCTGGTCTTATACACTTACTTCCTACTTTTCATGGACTTACAGATGAAGACCCTCACAAACACCTAAAAGAATTCCATGTAGTATGCTCAAGCATGAAGCCTCAAGGTGTCACCGAGGAACAGATCAAACTGCGCACCTTTCCTTTCTCATTAGCTGATAAAGCTAAGGACTGGCTTTACTACCTACCCTCCAGTTCCATCACCACATGGAATGATATGAAAAGGCAATTCCTTGAGAAGTTCTTCCCTGCTTCCCGAGCGGCTAACATCAGAAAGGAGATCTGTGGCATAAGACAATTAAGTGGGGAAACTTTCTACGAATACTGGGAGAGATTCAAGCAACTATGTGCCAGCTGTCCGCAACATCAAATTCCATACCAGCTCCTTATCCAATATTTTTACGAAGGGTTACTACCAATGGATAGGAGTATGATCAATGCAGCAAGCGGAGGAGTGTTGGTGAACAAAACTCCTACACAAGCAAGAGAATTGATCTCAAACATGGCAGCCAACTCTCAACAGTTTGGCTATAGGCTCAACCCTCCAACAACCCATGCTAACGAGGTAAACATCTCCTCCCTAGAACAAAAAATTGCAAGCCTGACCTCTCTTATCTGTCAATTGGCCACAGGTAATACACAAATAGTGAAGGCTTGTAAGATTTGTTCAACTCTGGGACATCCAACTGACATGTGCCCTACGCTTCAAAATGAACCTTATGAACAAGCTAATGCTGTTGGAGGATTTCTGCAAAAGAGATATGATCCCTACTCGAATACCTACAATGCAAGATGGAGGGATCATCCCAACCTTAACTATGGAACCAAGCCCTTTGGCTTCCAACATCAGCATCAAGCTAGGCCGCCGGTTCCACCATATTCATCATCTTCCAATCGAGGTATGTCTCTCGATGAAATTGTGAAAGCCCTTGCAACTAATACTCAACAATTTCAACAGGAGACGAGGACAAGCATCCGAAACCTAGAGAATCAGGTCAGCTAGTTAGCAATGGCTATGAGTCGAATGGAATCCCAATCATCAGGGAGGCTACCTTCCCAGACCACGACCAACTCGAAACAGAATGCTAGTGCTATCACATTGAGAAGCGGGAAGGAGCTAAATGAACCCAATCAAGAAGCATCTAAGGATACAACCGAAAAGGAGACACCATTTCCCCAAACGGATTCAAGCGGAAAGCCACCCGAAGCCATAGTCATCACTCCACCTTTTCCTAGCCGATTCACAAGATCCAAGGAGGAGCAAGACAAGGACATTTTCGAGACATTCTGCAAAGTTAAGGTAAACATCCCCCTCCTTGATGCAATTAAGCAAGTACCCTGCTATGCCAAATTCCTCAAGGAGTTGTGCACTACTAAGAGAAGGCTGAAAAGCGATGAGAAAGTCAATATAGGAGAAAATGTTTCAGCCATTCTCTAGAAAAGATTACCCCCTAAATGCAAGGATCCAGGTATGTTCACCATTCCCTATAAAATAGGAAATGTCCAAATCGAAAAAGCTATGCTAGACCTAGGAGCTTCGATAAATGTCATGCCCCATTCTATTTACACAACCATGAATCTCGGACCATTAAAAGAAATGGGCATGATCCTACAGCTTGCTGATCGATCTACTACATACCCGAAGGGAGTCTTGGACGACGTTCTAGTCCAAGTTAATAATTTGGTCTTTCCTGCGGATTTTTATGTGATAGACACGGAAGAAGACAATTCTTCCAACTCAACCCCAATTTTGCTGGGAAGACTCTTTCTTAAGACGTCCAAAACAAAAATCGATGTGCATAAAGGGACACTTACCATGGAATTCGATGGTGAAATTATTAAATTTAATATCTATGATGCCATGAGATACCCTAATGATGCGCATTCCATTTTTTCTATAGACGCTATTGACTCTTTAGTGCAACAAACTTTTGAGTTAGATGATGAAGACACACTGAAGGTTGCACTTAACAATGGGCCTGATCGACTGCAACGAGCAGAGCAGAAGTTTATGCTGAATTCGGAACTACAAACTTTGACTTCTGAACTGAACTCTTTTGAATTTGCTCATAATTCTGCTTTCATTAGTTTGCCTCCGGCTCACACAAAACTCCTCCCATCTATTGTGTAGGCCCCTATACCAGATTTGAACCCACCCATGATGGATGAGAGGGGAAAATATAGGAAGTTGCAACTACAAGACCTGGAGGATCTGGTTTATGATTAAAAATAGGGAAGTTTGTTCTTTTCTTGTTTTTGCATTCATCATTTAGTCATTTCCACCTTTTATTAAGTTTTAAGTGTTAAGGGGGGGGGGGGGGAGTACAGGCTTTAACCATTTTATTTCAGTTCAAGAAAAAAAAAACACTAAACTATTTTGAAATCAATTGAAACAATATTTTGGGAAAATTCTTGTGGACCTAATAATGAGGTGCAATTAAGGAGTACACGACCTTTCTGAAGCCATTCCCTTTTAAGTTAGTCCTAAATTCAGGTTTAAGTAAACATGGCAAATACTTTACCATTGCTACAATTGGTAGGATGGAGCATAAAATGCACCTACCAGCCAAGTAATCCAATGGTAGGATGGAGCATAAAATGCACCTACCGGTTAAGTAACCCGATGGTAGGATGGAGCATAAAATGCACCTACCAGCCAAGTCATCTGATACTAGGACGGAGCAAAAAATGCACCTACTAGTTAGCAATTCAAACAGTAGGATGGAGCATAAAATGCACCTACTGACCAAGTAATCCAAGAGTGAGATGGAGAATAAAATGCACTCACTTCTTCAGAAGAAAAACAAAGAAAACAAAAAGAGAGAGAAGAGAAAGATGTTTTCCCTAGTTTACTACCTGGTTAGTAGTAGCAAAAATTGGATTGACTGATGGATGAGTCATGTATAACTTGGTTGTGCTGATTTAAAGATTCACAATAATTAACCTAGAAAATTTGTGGAGAAAGAAGAAGGAGAGTTGAGTTTGAAAATTGGTAGGATAGCTAGTTTATTCTTGTTCTTTTTTCTTGAATTCTGACTTGCCCGAGGACGGGCAAGGTTTAAGTGTGGGGGGATTTGATGAGAATAAAATTTGTCAAATCTTTATCCCTCAATATTCAGAATTTTACACTTAATTGGTACCTAATTGGACTCATTACTCTTGTATTTCAATTCAGGGCAAGCAAGAAGGCGATTGGAAGAAAACAAGGCTAATCGGATGATTTTGCATAGTTTCGCCACCGATCAGTGATCTGGGCATAATTCTCAATTCCAGACTCCAATTTAGACAATTCAAGAAGCACTAGAAAGATAAGAAAAAGCCTCACAACTTTTATGTTTTGGGTTTTGGCAGAATCGGTCCACATCAAAGAAACATTCAGGCTCAAAGTCGGAGCAATTTCATAGCAAGGCCCATTTCACAAGCTGAAGCCCATTTCGTAGAAGAGTCTTGAAGCAAGCTCGAATTGTTAAAGAAGCCTAGTTCGAATTCAAGATCCAAGAGTCCCATTGAAATAGAAGTTGAATGTAATCTCAATAAAAGAGTTTTATCAGATTTAAATTCTCAAATTGTAATCCTAAAAAGATAAGAAATAAGAGTTAGGTAGGATAAGTTCAAATTAGACTAGGACTTTCCAGTTTGAGGATAATCTCCTTAAGGGAGTTGGAGAACAGCCCTCTCCCCAAATCTATATAAAGTGGGGGCAGACCAGCACCCAAGGCATCAATTCTCTCCAAGAGAGCTTCAGTCTTCAGAGAGAGAAATCAGTAATCAAGGAGGAAGAAGCAAGAGTTCGCCCCTTTTTCATCTGGAAATTGCGATTTCATCATGAGGTGTCTATAAGTTTTTATTTCTAGTTGAAGGGTTAGGGAAGCCTTGATTCTGTAACATTGTGAGATCTAATTGATTTTTATTTCAGTTCATTGTTTATGGGTATTCATATGTTTTCTGCAAATTAACTGTGAGGATTATTTTCTTTGATAAAGCAAAAAGGGCCCCTTGCTCATTCAATGAAAATAATCTATGGCCAATTGAACCTCCAGTTTCGTATATGATTAGGAGGTTCAATCATGGTGGCAACTAACATAAATTGATTGCAAAAACATTTTCGATCTATGTTAGGAAAATATATGATCTGGTTTAAATGATCTGAGCTTGTGAGATCGTTGACAAGAATTGGGTCTCTCCCTTCTTAATGCTATTAAAAGGTTAAATCCTAAGAGCTTGTTTAGGACTGCCTATTAATAAGGAAGCAATCAAAGAGTTTGTTTTGGTTGTCAAATACTAAGAGTAGAGGATGGCTGTCAGAGCTTGTTAATAGCTATAACCAATTTATTCATAAACATATGAATCTATCTTTGCATCAATGATCAATGCCACGAATCAAAGCTGAACTTGTCCCTTCAACCGGATGTTTTCTCCCATCGATTTAATCTTTTATTTTCAGTTATTTTCTGCTATTTACTGGTTTCCCTTAGCTTTAAAAATCCCCCTTAATCCATCCACATGGAAATAAATCCACCCAATCCCTGTGGAGAACAACCTTGCTCATCACTATCTGCAAATTATTAACCCAGAGCAAGACTATTTATCATTGGTTGGGTTCAGCACCCACCAGTAGATCAACGAAGGGGATGAGATATCCATTGTATGGAGACCCGAATCTTGTGGAATAGAATGGGCGAATTTCAAAAATTTCTCTTCATCCTACTGGGAATCGTATTCCCTATTTTAGAAAAATCATATTTTTCAAGGATCAATCTTGAACCATAAACCGAACCAGATCTGAACAAAAGTAGTAGGAGAGGGTTATACCTGATACGAAGAAATAATATCTCCCAATGAAGGTGTTCACGCCCAAGGAAGGATCCAAAGACTGCTCCCACTGAAGATGGCGCAGTGCAGGATGGAGCAAAATCAACAGTGTTCTTCCCAAGAACCTAATCCTTCGCAAGAATTACCAGGATGGCACGTGAGCACAGCTTCCTATCAGTCCCTTCACAAGGAACTGATATCAAGATCCAATCTTGATTTCTCCTACTGAACTGGAGATCAAACTGGCAGGTGAGGCGACAGCAGGTAGGAGGCAGCAAGAGAGAATTTTCGCAAATGTGCTGAATTTTCGCTTCTGTGATTTCAGCTTTGAAGATAGGTGGTGAACTTGTGTGTCTAAAGGCTGCCGCCCGCTCCTCCTTTTATAACCTTAAAGGGATCAGCTCCTAATCCCATTAGGAGTTGTTGATCCAAATCATATTTGGATCAGAATTCCCTTTAAGGGATAAGGGTAAACCCTTATCTTATCTGTAGATTAGATTAGCCTTCTCCTAATCTCTTTAAAAGGTTTCCAAATCTGAATCACATTTAGGTTTGGACTCTCAGAGTGGATAGGGTTAAGACCCAATCCTATCTGCTAATCCAATCCCAGAATTCGCCCCTTATTTAACTGATCAAATCAACCCAATTTGAAATGGGCTTTAGGCCCAATAAGGTTATGTAATCACTTAGCCTTCCAAACTGCTGCCCAGTTGGGCTTCCTTGTATGGTGTGGGACCCAAACATTGATCTACACATCAGCCACATGGGTTCAGCCCAGCCTTTGTTACAAGGCCTAGCCAAATATAGTGTTATAGACAGTGCACCCCCTGAAACCCCTCACATGGGCTCTATGGGCCCAACACTTACCCTAAGTGGTCCCTAGGCCAAGCCACCTTGTAATTCATTATGTACGGGTTGAAGGAAGGAGGCAAAGAGTTAAGGATGGCTTCTACTTGCGTGCCAAGATCTAGCCCGGATCCAAGGGCTTAAAGTTCGTTGATGTAATCCATCATCCGAAGACAATGGTCATGAACCTATTGCCCCTTGAACATTTGAGCGGTCTTGAACTGTTTCAAGACCTTCTGTCGAGTAGAACGATTCTGCTCTTCGTACATTGTCTTCAAACTGTCCAATATGTCATTGGCTAGTTCGATCTGATCGAACTGCCTCTGTATTGGATTGTCTAGAGAGGCAATGACATAGCAGCGGGCTAGGGAGTTTTATCCTCCCAATCTTGGAATTCCCTCCTTCTGGCCTCAGAAGCCCTGTCGCTCGGATACTCTGGGGCAGGATTTTTAATTACCTTATCCAATTTTTCAGATGTTAAGACCAGTATGAGGTTACAGTACCAATCGGCATAGTTCGGGCCCTTAAGCTTGTTGTCATCAAGAAGATTTGCAAATTGCTCGTTTGCCATTTTTTGGTAAAACAACAAAAATTAGTCCACAACATAATTTGATTTGTGTTCATTATATAGATATGGCTTTTAATCTATGTTCCATTCCCATTTGTTCATCTCTGCGATTTCCCCCCCATCTCAGTGACGGAGACAGTGACTTGTCTCTGGAAATGTAGGAAACCACATAGGGTGCATGGAGCCAACTGTTTCAGCTGCAAAACCCCACCACCTTTCTGTGAAGGATCATATCCACTCATCATATGAGCTTTCCTTTGGCCTCTGTTAGACAAGGTTCAGAGCTATTTTTAGGCAAACATTTTTGTCTAGTGAGTGCTTACCCATCATATTCGTGAATGCCAAGGTACCGTGAGAGAGTTCCCATTTTCTGGTGAAGCCCCTCCCACATCGGTCTATGACGCCCCTATCATCTTATGAAACACTCGGACAAGCCCAACTACAAATGGATAGCCCATTTTCTGGTGCGTTTCCTCATTACTAAATGACCCATCCTTATGCTAATGATGGAAGGCCTTTAGAGAGTTCATCATATGAATCTCCCTATCACATGCATTCATATTTGTTGGAGGGAACGAATGATTACGCCCTAGTTTGATTTAGGTCAAACCAAAGTGGCTCCCACTGACTTTCATAAAGTCAGATTTCAGTGGGCCAAAATCGGCTAGGGTTCCGCACGTATCCTCTTCAGGAGGTGTGGGGCCCACCACTGAGGGAGGTCATCCAATGACCAGTAGGGACACCATGGCAATGATGTGTATTCAGCCATGGTGTGCGCAAGAGCCACTATCGAATCAGCATGGGCCAAGCACTTATGGCCCATGAATGAAGCACATCACACATCCATACATCACATGCAGGGAAGAATTGATCCAATCAATTAATATCTGTAAAGCCCATTTTAAGGCCCATAATATTAACCATTAATATTATGCAAGTATATGGGCCGAAATTAGGGTTGATCAATTTGGTCCATATAGCTTTATCTGCGAAGTGGGCTTTTAGCAGTTTTAACAAATTAAAACTGGTCCTTTACAGATTAGGCCGAATTAAATATTCAATTAATTATCAATCCTTAAGCCCATTAACGGGAGAATTAGGGTTGACATTCAGCCTTGATCGAACCCTAGATTTGGTCCAACCAGTTTGGACCAATTTGGTTCGAATGGATCTAGGGTATGATCTTTAATTAAAGATTTAATTCAAGAAATTAATCTAAAATTAAATACTGATAAAATAAATTCAAGAATCAATTAGATAGGGCTGTTCGCACAATCCATCCTGCAAAACAGAGGTTACATCACAGTTTGTAGTTTCATAAACTACAAATCGCAGATAGCGATTCTCCCATTTGCGAAATCTCCTTCCTTGCGCCGCCATCTTCGATCCAAAAATAAAATAAATAGAAAACCTAATTTCTATTATAATTACAACAGATCAAATGCCTATACATTCAGTTTAAAAAATAAAAAAAATTATTTTACAGACCAAATGTAATAAAATAATCAAGAATCTGCAAAATCGCAGGTTTCCTACACCAATCAAGATTTCGATCTCCATGTGTACAAACAGCCCATAAATCAAGAAAATTATAAAGAACAATTCTAAATAATAATCAGATTTATAAAATTTAATTTCAAATTAATCGCCCATCAACTGGAAACAAATTTTCTAGAAAAACTTTATATCTGAGCAAATCGGGTAGAACGCCTTCTACTCATTTGCACAGGTTCAGATTTGATCCAATTCGGTTCAAGACTTGAACCTGGCTCTGATACCACTGAAGGGGATGAGATATCCATCGTATGGACGCCTGAATCTTGCAGAATAGAATGGGCGAATTTCAAAAATTTCTCTTCATCCTGCTGGGAATCGTATTCCCTATATTAGAAAAATCATATTTTTCAAGGATCAATCTTGAACCATAAATTGAACATGATCTGAACAAAAGTAGTAGGAGAGGGTTGTACCTGATACCGAGAAATAATATCTCCCAATGAAGGTGTTCACGCCCAAGGAAGGATCCAAAGACTGCTCCCACTGAAGATGGCGTAGTGTAGGATGGAGCAAAATCAATAGTGTTCTTCCCAAGAACCTAATCCTTCGCAAGAATTACCAGGACGACACATGAGCACAGCTTCCTATCAGTCCCTTCACAAGGAACTGATATCAAGATCCAATCTTGATTTCTCCTACTGAACTGGAGATCGAACTGGCAGGTGAGGAGACAGCAGGAAGGACGCGGCAAGAGAGAATTTTTGCAGTTGTGCTAAATTTTCTCTTTTGTGATTTGAGCTCTGAAGATAGGTGGTGAACTTGTGTGTCTAAAGGCTGCTGCCCCCTCCTCCTTTTATAACCTTAAAGGGATCAGCTCCTAATCCCATTAGGAGTTGCTGATCCAAATCATATTTGGATCAGAATTCCCTTTAAATGATAAGGGTAAACCCTTATCTAATCTGTAGATTAGATTAGCCTTCTCCTAATCACTTTAGGAGGTTTCTAGATCTGAATCACATTTAGATCTGGACTCTCTGAGTGGATAGGGTTAAGACCCAATCCTATCTGCTAATCCAATTGAAAGAATGGTAGGATCCATCCAATGGACGCCATGAAGGTTGCGGAATGGGTGGGCGAATTTCAAAAATTTTCCTACCGTCTCCCAACTGGGAATCATATTCCCTAAATTTAGAATATAATATTCAAGGATCCTACTTGAACCATAATCAAACCAGATCTGTACCAAAAGACAAATGGGAGGAATATACCTGATCCGGAGAAGCACTATCTCCCAAAGTTGGTGTTCACGCCCAAAGAATGCTCCAAGATTCGTTCCTGCTGAAGATGACACAGCTGTCGATGGAACAGAACCAGCAGGGTGCGTCCTACACACTGGATCCTTCACAAGAATCCTCTGGAAGTACTAAACACTGAATCTTTTTCAGTCTTTCTTGCAAGACTGATGTCAAGAACAGATTTCTTTACTTTTTATTTTCTGCAAAGATCTAGTCTTGCAATCGCAGATGGCGGCGGCAGGAGGAGATCTCCAAAAACGAAAAGGGCTGAACTGCTTTTCTCTTTTTCTGGAGAGTATGAGATCTGATCTCAATTCGCAGGAACCTTTCTTGCGGTTTTTCTTGGTTCGAAATCTGTTGTATTTCCTCTCAATTGGTTAGGGTTTCTCCTCCTTTCTTCTTGATTAAGAAACCTCCTAAATCAGGATTCATCCCAATCCAAATCAGTATTTGGATAGGGGATTATCTTAATCCTATCTGCAGATAGAGTTAGGTTACTCCTGATCTTATCAGGAGGTTACCAGATTCAAATCTAATTTGAATTTGGTCTCTAAGAGTGGATAAGGCTAAATGCCCAATCCTTTTACTAACTTCAATCTCAAATTCGCCCCATGGATGGGTGATCATATCAGCCCACCTCGAAATGGGCTTTTGGCCCATTAAGTGTTCAGTGTCTAATTACTTTCCAATCCGCTGCCCAGTTGGGCTTCTTTGTATGGCGTGGAACCCAAGCATTGATCTACACACCAGCCACATGGGTTCGGCCCAGCCTTTAATACAAGGCCCAGCCGAATTCACGGAAAAACTCAATGAACCCCTTGAGTCCATCATATGGACCCTATGGGCCCAACACTTACATTAAGTGGTCCCTGAGCCAAGTCATCTTATAAAAACCCAGGGACTGTGGGCAGGTGCAAGATTAGCCCATCAGGTATTATCCAAAATGGTCTTACACTTAACCTCTCAGCCCTTAATGATCAAGCACTGCCCGACAAGAGAGGACCTCTCCCTCGGCTACAAGGAACAGTGCCGCAGTCCCCTCTCACATGGATCCCGGGAATTAAAACCATTTGCAAACATTTTGAAACCGTACATATAAATATAAGTATGTTAATTTTGCAAAACAAAATTCCAACGATTGAAATCAACTGCCGGCAGTTTGGTTTCCATCAGAGAGGGTGCATTCCCGATCATTACCCTTTGTCCGACAAAGTGGCTGATTCTGTCACTATGATCACCCACTCAGATGAATTCTCAAATTGCCCCAACATACCCAGGTTTTGATCCCCGCTAAGGATCTCACTGATTGGCATATCAAAGGCAGCCTGATCCAGCACCTAGTGAAGTGTCATAATCGAGTCTAGGGGTCAGGTGTAACTTTCCAGTTTTGCCCATCTATCTCCAAGGTCTAGGGCAAGACTGGAAATCTGGTTCGGTTCAAGGATTCAAGTAATCCCATACTGCATGTGCCTCGGGTCTTACCCTGGTGGCTGAGACAGGCCATCCCAACACTTGGTGGCACACCAGCATCAGCCTTGGCAGGATAAATCTCCCCAGACTTATCCAACAGCTGTGAACATTTAAAACTAACATGAATCTCTATAAATGTCCAGTTTTAGGGTTTTACACAGAATTAAACCAAACAATATGAATCAAACATGCACTTTATTTATTTCCACTAAATAACAAAAGTACATCAAATCAGATTGAAGCTAAGGGCATACATAAACTGTCTAACAGCTCCCACTTGCACTTAGGTCCAATTTGGTACAAGCACCTTCTGTGTGTTTCTCAAACACCTTCTGTTTCAGTGGCTTAGTCAATGGGTCTGCCACATTGTCCGCTGATGCTACTTTCTGAATTAGGATGTCCCCTCTACCAACAATCTCCCGCAGTACATGGTACTTTCTCTCGATGTGCTTTGACTTCGAGTGAGCCCGAGGCTCTTTAGCCTGGGCGATCGCTCCATTGTTGTCACACAACAACGGGATGGGTGATGTGCTGGATGGAATTGCTCCCAAATCGTGTATGAACTTCTTCATCCACACGACTTCCTCGGCAGCTTCACTTGTGGCAATGTACTCGGCCTCGGTTGTGGAGTCTGCAGTGGACCCCTGTTTGCTGCTTTTCCAGCAAACAGCACACGATCCTATCGTGAAAACATACCCAGATGTAGACTTTCTATCATCTGGATCCGACTGGAAATCGGCATCGGTATACCCTAGAACTTGCAGTGAACTACCATCGAATACTAGACAAAACTCTTTTGTCCTTCGAAGGTATTTGAGTATGTTTTTCACAGCAGTCCAATGCTCCTGCCCTGGGTTTGCCTGGAATCTGCTTACGACACTCACCGCCTGAGCTATGTCCGGGCGAGTGCACAGCATGGCATACATGATCCTCCCTACGGCTGAGGCATAGGGAACGTCTCTCATGCTCTCAATCTCCTCAGAAGTCTTGGGAGACATCTTCTTGGAGAGAGTGACTCCATGCCTGAAAGGAACGTTTCCTTTCTTGGAGTTTTCCATGCTGTATCTTTTGACAATTTTGTCAATATAAGCAGCCTGGGATAATCCAATTATCCGCTTCGATCTATCTCCATAGAGTCGAAGACCTAGTATGTATGAAGCTTCTCCAAGATCTTTCATGGAGAAATGCTGTGATAGCCATACCTTGACCGAAGTCAACATTCCTACATCATTCCCAATGAGTAGGATATCGTCCACGTACAAGACCAAAAAGGTGATCTTATCCCCACTGGATTTCCTGTAAACACAGGGCTCATCCGGATTCTGCTCAAAGTCAAACGTTTTGACTGCAGAATCAAAACGGATGTTCCAACTCCTAGAAGCCTGCTTAAGTCCATATATGGATCTGTTAAGTTTACATACCATGTGTTCCTGACCAGCAACAATGAAGCCTTGCGGCTGCTGCATGTAGATATCTTCACTAAGATCTTCATTCAGGAACGCTGTTTTGACATCCATTTGCCAAATCTCGTAGTCATGGTACGCTGCTACAGCTAGCAGGATCCTAATGGATTTAAGCATGGCCACGGGCGAAAAGGTTTCCTCATAGTCGATGCCTTCTTTCTGAGTATACCCTTTCGCCACCAAACGAGCTTTAAAGGTCTCAATCCTGCCATCGGGGCCCTTCTTCCTCTTGTAGATCCATTTGCAACCAATTGCTTTTACCCCGGAGGGCGGATCCACTAGAGTCCAGACTCCATTGGTCTCCATTGAGTCCATCTCAGCTCTCATGGCCTCCACCCACTTCTGGGAGTTTATGTCTAACATAGCTTCCGCGTAAGTCACGGGATCCTCTTCACTAGTCAAGGCTTCCACCAGGTAACTATCCTGGTCATAACCATATCGGACTGGTGGTCTGGATACCCGGGTGGTTCTTCTAGGTTGGTCATTACCTGGATTTTGTGGGACATCTCCCACTGCTCCTGAGCTCTCCTCATCAAGAACTATTTCCTGACGATGGGTGTCCAGGATGTAATCGGATTCTAAGAATCGGGCGTTTCGACTGCAGAACACTTTCTACTCACTTGGGTCATAGAATAGATAACCCACCGAATCCTTTGGGTAGCCTATAAACAGGCAACGACTGGTTTTAGATTCCAACTTGTCCACACTTGTTCTTTTAACGTGTGCAGGACAACCCCAAATCTTCAAGTGTCTTACACTTGGCTTCCTTCCGGTCCAAAGCTCATATGGAGTTTTCGGAACTGATCTGGTTGGAACCCGATTCAGCATGTAGATAGCAGTCTCTAATGCGTATCCCCAAAAGGATGTGGGTAATTGTGAGCGTACGAGAAGCGACCGGACCATGTCCAACAAGGTCCTATTCCTCCTCTCTGAAACACCGTTGAGTTGAGGTGTAGCAGGAGGAGCTAGTTGTGACACTATCCCATTGTCCCTTAAGTAGTCCCTGAATTCGTCAGAGAGATACTTGCCACCTCGATCTGATCGAAGGGCCTTAATTTCTCTCCCTAACTGTTTCTCGACTTCCTGTCTGAACTCTTTGAACTTTTCAAAGGATTCAGACTTATGTCTCATTAGGTACACGTAACCATATCGTGAAAAATCGTCTGTAAAGGTGATGAAATACACGTGTTGATTCCGTGTCCTAACACTCAGGGGACCACATACATCAGTATGTATTAGGTCAAGTGTGCCTTCAGATCTTTCAGGCTTACCATCAAATGGCCGCTTAGACATCTTACCTTGAATGCAAGGTTCACAAGTGGGAAGATTTTCTATGGTTAGAAAATCCAAAGGACCATCCAATGGATGCCATGAAGGTTGCGGAATGGGTGGGCGAATTTCAAAAATTTTCCTACCTTCTCCCAACTGGGAATCATATTCCCTAAATTTAGAATATAATGTTCAAGGATCCTACTTGAACCATTATCAAACCAGATCTGTACCAAAAGACAAATGGGAGGAATATACCTGATCCAGAGAATCACTATCTCCCAAAGTTGGTGTTCACGCCCAAAGAATGCTCCAAGATCCGTTCCTGCTGAAGATGACACAGTTGTCGATGGAACAGAACCAGCAGGGTGCGTCCTACACACTGGATCCTTCACAAGAATCCTCTGGAAGTACTAAACACTGAATCTTTTTCAGTCTTTCTTGCAAGACTGATGTCAAGAACAGATTTCTTGACTTTTTATTTTCTGCAAAGATCTAATCTTGCAATGGCAGATGGCGGCGGCAGGAGAAGATCTCCAAAAACGAAAAGGGCTGAACTGCTTTTCTCTTTTTCTGGAGAGTATGAGATCTGATCTCAATTCGCAGGAACCTTTCTTGCGATTTTTCTTGGTTCGAAATCTGTTGTATTTCCTCTCAATTGGTTAGGGTTTCTCCTTCTTTCTTCTTGATTAAGAAACCTCCTAAATCAGGATTCATCCCAATCCAAATCAGTATTTGGATAGGGGATTATCTTAATCCTATCTGCAGATAGAGTTAGGTTACTCCTGATCTTATCAGGAGGTTACCAGATTCAAATCTAATTTGAATTTGGTCTCTAAGAGTGGATAAGGCTAAAGGCCCAATCCTTTTACTAACTTCAA
Source organism: Nelumbo nucifera (assembly GCF_055504915.1). Lineage (NCBI taxonomy): Eukaryota > Viridiplantae > Streptophyta > Magnoliopsida > Proteales > Nelumbonaceae > Nelumbo > Nelumbo nucifera. The sequence continues at coordinate 37,884,217 of NC_142655.1, read as the reverse complement.
TCTCAAATTCGCCCCATGGATGGGTGATCATATCAGCCCACCTCGAAATGGGCTTTTGGCCCATTAAGTGTTCAGTGTCTAATTACTTTCCAATCCGCTGCCCAGTTGGGCTTCTTTGTATGGCGTGGAACCCAAGCATTGATCTACACACCAGCCACATGGGTTCGGCCCAGCCTTTAATACAAGGCCCAGCCGAATTCACGGAAAAACTCAATGAACCCCTTGAGTCCATCATATGGACCCTATGGGCCCAACACTTACATTAAGTGGTCCCTGGGCCAAGTCATCTTATAAAAACCCAGGGACTGTGGGCAGGTGCAAGATTAGCCCATCAGGTATTATCCTAAATGGTCTTACACTTAACCTCTCAGCCCTTAATGATCAAGCACTGCCCGACAAGAGAGGACCTCTCCCTCGGCTGCAAGGAACAGTGCCGCACTCCCCTCTCACATGGATCCCGGGAATTAAAACCATTTGCAATCATTTTGAAACCGTACATATAAATATAAGTATGTTAATTTGCAAAACAAATTTCCAACGATTGAAATCAATTGCCGGCAGTTTGGTTTCCATCAGAGAGAGTGCATTCCCGATCATTACCCTTTGTCCGACAAAGTGGCTGATTCTGTCACTATGATCACCCACTCAGATGAATTCTCAAACTGCCCCAACATACCCAGGTTTTGATCCCCGCTAAGGATCTCACTGATTGGCATATCAAAGGCAGCCTGATCCAGCACCTAGTGAAGTGTCATAATCGAGTTTAGGGATCAGGTGTAACTTTCCAGTTTTGCCCATCTATCTCCAAGGTCCAGGGCAAGACTGGAAATCTGGTCCGGTTCAAGGATTCAAGGAATCCCATACTGCATGTGCCTCGGGTCTTACCCTGGTGGCTGAGACAGGCCATCCCAACACTTGGTGGCACACCAGCATCAGCCTTGGCAGGATAAATCTCCCCAGATTTATCCAACGGCTGTGAACATTTAAAACTAACATGAATCTCTATAAATGTCCAGTTTTAGGGTTTTACACAGAATTAAACCAAACAACATGAATCAAACATGCACTTTATTTATTTCCACTAAATAACAAAAGTACATCAAATCAGATTGAAGCTAAGGGCATACATAAACTGTCTAACACCAATCCCAGAATTCAACCCTTATTTAACTGATCAAATCAGCCTAGTTCGAAATGGACTTTAGGCCTAACAATGTTATGTGCTCACTTAGCCTTCCAAATTGTTGCCCAGTTGGGCTTCCTTGTATGGCGTGGGACCCAAACATTGATCTACACATCAACCACATGGGTTCAGCCCAGCCTTTGTTACAAGGCCTGGCCAAATACACTGTTATGGACAGTTTACCCCTTGAAACCCATCACATGGGCTCTATGGGCCCAACACTTACCCTAAGTGGTCCCTGGGCCAAGCCACCTTGTAACACACAGGGACTATTGGCAGATGCAAGATTAGCCCATCAGGTATTACCCTCAATGGTCTTACACTTAACCTCTCAGCCCATAATGATCAAACACTGCCCGACAAGAGAGGACCTCTCCCTCGGCTGCAAGGAACAATGTTGCACTCTCTACTCACATGGATCCCGAGATAGTGTATTCGGCCGAGCCTTGTAACAAAGGCTAGGCTGAACCCATGTGGCTGATGTGTAGATCAATGTTTGGGTCCCATGCCATACAAGGAAGCCCAACTGGGCAGCAGTTTGAAAGGCTAAGTGAGCACATAAACTTATTGGGCCTAAAGCCCATTTCGAACTGGGCTGATTTGATTAGTTAAATAAGGGGCAAATTCTGTTGATTCTACTCCATCCTGTACTGCGCCATCTTCAGTAGGAGTAGTTTTTGGTTCATTCCTTGGGCGTGAACACCTTCATTGGGAGATACTATTTCTCCGTATCAGGTATATCCCTCTCCTACTACTTTTGTTCAGATCTGGTTCGGTTCTTGGTTCAAGATTGATCATTGAAAAATATGATTTTTTCTAAAATTGGGAATACGATTCCCAGTAGGATGGAGAGAAATTTTTGAAATTCACCCATTCTATTCCGCAAGATTCGGGCGTCCATACGATGGATATCTCATCCCTTCAATCCGATACCAGTTGCTTTACTCACTTCTCTCTCTTCAGAAACAAAGCCCCGCTCTTATACTGAAGCAACCAAATCTCCTCAATGGAGATTGACCATGCAACTAGAGTTCGATGCTCTTTTAAATAATTACACATGGGATCTTGTGCCTTACCATCCATCCATGAACATTGTAGGTACTAAATGGGTATATAATATTAAAAGAAAATCAGATGGTTCTCTAAAGCGATACAAGGCCAGACTTATCGCTCAAGGAATTCATCAGGTTCTTGGTGTAGATTTTTCTGATACCTTTAGTCCACTGGTGAAGCCAGTCACAATTCATTCAATTTTAGCTCTTGCTACTACTCATCGGTGGCCTATTCGACAACTAGATATCAATAATTCATTTCTCCATGGTCTTATCACTGAAGAAATCTATGTTCATCAATCCAAGGGGTTCGAACATCCTACTTACCCAGCTTATGTTTGCAAATTGAAGAAAGCCTGTATGGACTCCGGCAAGGCCCTCATGCTTAGTATTCTTGCCTGACTTCGTCTCTTATTAATCTGGGTTTTTGCAATTCTGTAGTTGATCCCTTATTATTTATTTACAAGACTAAGTCCACTATCTTGTACATATTGGTTTATGTTGATGACATCATCATTACTAGGAACTCTCCTTTTGCTATTTCCTCTCTTATTCAGGAGCTCTTTATAGTTTTTCCTGTCAAGGATCTTGGCCATTACATTATTTCCTTGGGATCGAGGCTCAGTGTAACTCTGATGGTCTTCATCTCTCTCAGAAACAGTACATTCTGGAACTGCTGTATCATACCAAACTCGACAGAGCTAAACCCTATAGCTCTCCGATGGCAGCGTCTGCACAGCTCAGCAGAATATCTGGTACACCTCTCTCAGATCCATCTGAATATCGGAGTGTTGTTGGTACACTACAGTACATCACTCTCACTACACTGGATATCTCCTTCTCTATTAACAAGCTTTGTCAGTTCCTTTAAGTTCCAACCGGTGATCATTGGTTTGTTGTCAAGCACATCATGCCTTACCATAAAGGCACTCTTGATCACAGTCTTCATTTTTCTTCATCATCTACTTCTCTTCATCTGAATGCCTTCACAGATGCTGATTAGGCCAGTTGTCTAGACGACTGCTAGCCTACAGGAGGTTTTGTAGTTTATTTAGGTTGCCACCTCATCAGTTGGAGCTCTAAAAAGCAACACATTGTGGCTCGCTCTAGTACGGATTCCGAGTTCCTGTCTCTTGCTAACACTACCACTGAGGTCTTATGGATTCAGTCTCTTTTGACTGATTTGGGCTTCCCTATCTCGAAGCTAGCAATATGGTGTGACAACCTTGGTGCTATATATCTTGCTGCACATCTAGTATTTCATGCCCGCACCAAGCATACTGAAGTAGACTTCCACTTCCTCCAAGATCTCTACGTGGCTAACAAGTTATCAATCCGGTACATCTGTTTTGAAGATTAGGTTGTTGATATCTTCACAAAGCCTCTAGCCACACCGCGATTTAGTCTTCTGCTGTCCAAGCTTCACATCCTGTTGTTCAACTTGAGGGGGCATATTGGAGATAATCCTATCCGATCTAGATCTAGCCTGGACTCTAGGATAGATAAGGGTAAGAATTGTAAATTAGGATCAACATGATCCCTCCTAAGTGTACTCTATCAAGGACTCCTATTGTTATCTTGTATGAGACCTTGTGTAAATCAAAATCTACAAAGAAATCTATAAATACCTAGAACTTCATTGATCTCATACCTCCCTTCTCAATTTAATTTGCAGATTTATAAAAGGGACAATTTGGTCCAAGAAAATGGTTTTCTTGTCCCGCTCATTATTTTTGTAATATATTTCAAAACATATCGAAATTTGCAAATTCATGAAACTATTATTTTTTTTGTAAAAAACCCTAATAATAATAATTGTTTTGTAATTTAAAATTTTCACATGCAAATGCATGTGCTTAATTACTAGTTTTGAAAATTTTCTTTAAAATCTAGCAAATAATTATTGTAAATTATTGGGATATTTTGTAAAATGAAAGATAAATTAGTGAAACTTTGTAAATAAACCATTTAATAAAAAAATAAATTATTTAATAGTAATTTAAAAATAATTTTCAATAGTTTTTCAATTATTATTCTGAACAATACATGCGGGTTGCACCCCACGGGCCCCCGTTAGTAATAAGATAAGCTGATAGCAGGTGATTGTTCACTTGATTCATGAGAACCTCTGCATGTCAACAGGTCTGTCTGCACCTTGTGTTTTGGTTTTGATGTTTGTAAGTTGTTCCGGCGTGATGTCTTGCTTTTACCAAGTTTATGGCTGAATGGTGCCTTGGTCATCAGTTCGGCCAATGAAGGCTAATTCCGGCCATTATCCTCCTAGGTAATAGACTGCAATCATACCATACATGCAAAGTGCGGGAATCTCAACCTTGGTTTGTAAGGTCATACAGTTAACAGTTTTTTCTAAGCGTGAGTTGCTTCGTAGGAAAGCTTATTCAATTTGGTTAACAGTTCTGTCTAGTAATAGAGCAGGATCCAGGGAGGATCTAGGAAGTCAGTGAGTCGTTAGCGATTTTGATAACCATCTGAGAATCATTCTCTACAAATATCCTTGTGAATCCAAGACAATTATGCAATAGAAACCCATTAAATGCAGAGGAACTTGATCCTCCTAGTCAACCCCGTCGTCGACACTTATCCCACGGCTGCTACTACTAGCCTTATCCCTAGACATGTTCCATCTTGTTACAACTGTAGAACAACTGTAAGAGATATATGATGGGTAGTATATTTACGACAGATGAGGCTTAATAATTGGATGTTAGAAACATTTCGTCGAGCATGTAAGAATGGAGGTATCTTCCATCCACCTTTTGACTTCATCCCATAGCTATTTGACACCTTAACGTATAGCTTGATTTCTAGCTTCTCAAATCTCTAATATAGTGATCCACTTTAGGTGGGTTTTGCTTTGGTTGCCTTTGAGAGAACCAGAGTCGTATTCGATCAGTGAACAGTAGTTTTGGGTGTTCACGGATGTCAAAGGTCTGGTTGAAGAAAGGCCACAGTACTCTCCTCTAGCCAGCTCATTCGCAACATTTGGATGGGATGTGAACCTGTTTAACCTCCACATACATCAACACTTCACATGAAGCACCTTCCAACAATATACTAAGATTCTTTTAGGCATTACTTTATGCCACATCCATCTACAGTCTCGTCATTCCATTCCTGTAGTACGATTTGCTATTCAATTACTGTTTTGCCTTGTATTTCTTTAACTAGATGAAACAACAATAGAATTGCCATTAGCTGAGGTTTCTTTTATCCAAGCAATCTATACATACCACATTTCTTCTGGATTCGCATACAAATACAATTGCGTCTTCACTCAAGATTTGCCAACCACACGCTAGTTTTACTACTCATTAATTACATCTCAAATTCTAAGGTTTAGGATCAATCATGACACTACTTTTGCCACAATGTTTTGAATTCTACAGTTGTTTTTACTACTGTGGTTTGCTTTCAGATGTTTGACCTCAAGGTAATTGAACCAAAGATTGTTTATACAGAAACCACCACCCAAGTGTAAAAGTTGAGACTTGCTTCCATATCTAGAGAAGAACTCTACCACCCAACATCTTTCATTGAACAGTTTGGTCTTTCAATATAAATCTTTCCATGACCTAGCTACTTCTATAGAAATCACCAGTCTAGCCTAAGGGTGTCAATGGACTGGTTTTGGATTGGACCCCATCCAATCCAAATTCAATTTTGACGGATTGGACAGACCAACAAGACGTATTGGATTGGATCAATCCGGTCCAAAATATTTATTAGATTGGATTGGACCTGGTCCATCCGTAACAAATTTTGGATTGGGTTGGATTAAGCCAATATCTAGTCCATTGATATAAGATAAGAATATATGTGTCATTGAACCGGGTTTGGGTTGAAACCAATCTAAATCAAAATGAATTTGAACAGATTGGATGGTCCAGACATTGAATTGGACTGATCCAAATTGGTCAAAACGTTCATTGGATTGGATTGGACTTAGTCCATTTATAATGGATTCACATCAGACTGGATCGGATTGGACCAAATCCAGTCCAATTGACACCCATAGTCTAGCCCATTATAGGCCTTCAATTATCAAATTCAAGTACAATGTTATGTCCCCTACTAATCTTCCTACCAAGTTCCATGACCAACTCTTGGGTAATGGGGAGAGGCTTTCTACCAGTGATGAGCATAGAAGTTTAGAGTTGATCAGAGAGACAAGCTCCTCTGAATGAAGAAACATTAAGTAAATGCTTTAACCACATTAGACCTTAATTTCCCTGAAGGAAGAGTATAAACAGCCAGGAAAGCAATATCGATCAGGTGTATTATCATTAGGGTAAGGAAACACTAATGCCTAGACCTCTAATTCATTAGACTAGTGCAGAAGACTGGCATTATCTTCATAAGTAATAAGAAGAGGGACACAAGAGAAGATTCTAGCTATCATCAAATGAGCAACATTCAGTTTTAAGATGATGTTCATCAAGATGGTTTTTCCCAAGCCCACAATTGATCTTTCACATTGTCACATCATGTCGTCCACCCTCTTGATTTTGGTGATCCTTTGAAAGTTTTGTCTAGTGATGACTGAACTTCAGAAAAAATCACTGTTGCTAACTTACTATTACTCTCCTCCTATTTTTTCTTTTTTTCCCTGAAGTTCAGTTATCACTAGACAAAATTTTCAAAGGATCACCAAAATCAAGAGGGTGGACTACAGCTGATGTAACAACGTGTAGGAGATTGTCGGCATGGGAAAAAAACTATCTTAAACAAAGCACAACTGAATGCTGCTCATTTGATCATAGCTAGTATCTATTCTTACATTTTTGTTCAATCGTCACAACTGAATGCTCCTCATCGTTTGGATTATCTTATGGCCAATAACTTCCATGCATCCTCTCTTCAAAGTGAAAAATGTTTTAGAAGTTGCATATTTTTCTTACACTCAGTCCCATAAACACCACCTTTAGGCTTTCAATTTTTTCTTTTTTTTTTCACCTACGGTTCTAGCGAACTGCCATGATAAGGCTGTGACCAATTACTCTTTACAATTTAAGGATAGGCTCATGCCCTCGAACCACATTTTCTAGAACCGAAAGGTCTAAAAACAGTATCTAGAGACGAGTTCATGTTTGAAAGCAATGGAATATGATCTGAATTGAGTTACAAGATTGATAAGTGGAAGTCTAATTAAGAAGGATAAATTAACAAAAATGAACGATGGAAGACTTAATAATTGCTTTAATAGGTGACAAGCTGAAGAAAAGTTGATTTGATGGTTTGGCAATATGCGAGGGGGGGAGTGGGGAAATCTGCGCAAATGACTAGTGACTTTGGAGAGCTCTAAAAATGCACAGGATAGGAACAGTACACCGATAAAAGTAATGAGAAATGATCTGAATCGATCCAAACAATTTCAATAAGGATCAACACGACACTTTATAGAGTCCACCGAAAGATCAGGAGTATCTGAGGTTATATCTTCTTTCATAGAAAATAAGACAGAAATAGAGAATTGAGGAAATTTTATTAGGCCATGTTTGGGAATCCTTAAAAATATGTGTTTATTCAAAATAAGTGTTTATTTGGGTCAAGACTACACTATTAAGCACTTATTGGTGTTTGAGAAATAAGTTCGTAATAAGTGTTTATTTAAAAAATACGGGCTTATTTTTTAAGTCCAAATTTCTAACTTTTTTAAATGTTTATACAATAAGCAGTTATTAAATTTTTTCTTCCAAAATTGTCCCTAGTTGAATTTTAAAATACCACTTATAAAACTATTCTTAGCTTTGTAAAAGTGCTTTTATTAAATTGTTTTCATAAATGTGTTTTTATAAAAGTACTTTCATAAAAGTGATTTTTTTAAAAGTGATTTCGTAAAAGCATTTTTATAAAAGTAATTTCATAAAAGTTCTTTTATGATATGAAAGTACTTTCATAAAAGTGTTTTTATTAAAGTGCTTTCATAAAAGTACTTTTGTAAAAGTGATTTTATAAAAGTGCTTTCATAAAAGTTTTTTTGTTAAAGTTCTTTCATAAAAGTGCTTTCATAAAATTTTAAAAAAAATGAAGGACAAAATTGTCGCAAATGCTTATTTAAGTGCTTATTAGAGAAAAAGCCTACTAAACGCCCAATATGAAATAAATGTTTAAGCATTTATTTAATATGTACCTATTTTTAACATAAGCACCCCCAAACATGGCCTAAGCCTCAGTTTGCCATACAAATTTCATGCACGGGTATAAATGCAAGGAACCACAAATAGAATAAGTGTAAATTCTAGTTCACTTTGTTTTGGATTTTGTCTTATCCTCTTTGTTTGTTGGAAGTAAAGTTAGAACCAAATTGAAATATATTGTTTGCGAGTTGGTATAAAGGAAGATGATGTGATGCTCGTTTTATATGAGAAAGAATTGAAGTAGAGGGACGGTGGTGCAACTTTTGCATCAGATTCTCATATGCAAAATTCTCACCCATAGTGAGTGCAAATGAGATAAAAAGCACAATTTTGTATCAGGTGAGAATGTAAATCATACTTACAACCAAATGGATGCAAAATTTAGTTGGCTCAGTTGGGTATAAATTTGTGTCCTTTCTGAGGCTGGTATACTTGACACAACAAGTTAAATACGGCACAAAGATAGTGGGTTTGGGTTTATATTAATTATTTTGGTGTCAAAATCATGTCAATCTATTTAATACAATTAATAAATGTATCAATTTTGGGTGACCCACTTAATTCTAAATGACTTATTTCAGTATTAGGTAATCTATGTATATTTGGATGAAATACTATTATGACATTGAATAGTTTTTATGAATTTATTTAGTTAATGGATGATTGAATGTTTATTTTAGTATTTAAATCTATTTATCGTTTGGTGTAAACAAGTTAATCATATTATTTTCAAGTTAATTTGAGTTATATGTGTGATTTAATTAATAATGAATTAAGTTGGCTAATCATATTAATTTGTGTTATATGGGCCATGTCATGTTACTGATATAAAAAAACAAGTTTTTTCCATGTTTGAAAATTTAACATGATTAATTAATTGTTTTGTATTTGTGTTAACCTATATACCCGAATACTCTTACCTTCATACCACACAAATACAACACAGGAACACGAATTGCTACCTCCAATCTTTTCTAATCTGAATTGTAAACAAATAAAGCTTAAAATGTTTGTAAAATTTCTTAAAGACTTCCCTATACAATTTGCTTCTCTCTTATTTTATGTAGACCAATCACAGCCAAATAGTCTTAATGCTTTGTTGAGGTTTTTGTTTTTGTTTTTTATAGTTATACTCCTTTTATTTTTACTTCATTTTTTTTTTATTTAAAGTTTAACATTGCTGGACAAATTTCAGCGATGCTAATTCTCCACTTCAATGAATATAGGACAATGATCTACTCTTTCTTGTTTCCAGGGTTAAGTAATGATCATCATCATTTTTTTTTTTCATAAACAAATGGGAAATTTGAATCAAGGAGACTACTTTTCTAATCTTACAGTTTGGTTTAAATTTATAAAAATAAATTATTTTAAGGGATCGAGTTCATTCTAGGTTGGATTAATTGGTCATTGGAGAAGAGATCTAGTTATTGTTCTTTTGATCTCTATCCCCACCCTATCCCCACCCAACCAACCGAATTGTGCCCCTCTTCGATACGTAAAAATGGAAACTACAATTAAATGGGTACGACTTATATGATAGCAAGGTTTTTAAAATCGAATTGGACAACGAATCGTTCAGGGTTCGGTTCTGAGGTTAAATGATTCAATCGTTTTAATTGAATGGATGGTTCGTTCTGAAAAAAATTAAAAAATTGAAAAATGGTCAAAAATTATTGTCTAAGTCGATGGTTCGAATGGTTCAATTGGTCGGGTCATTGGTTCGCTGACTAAATCAATGGTTTTTGGCCAAAAGACAATTCTAGGGTGAAACGGAACCCGTTTTTTCAGTCTGACCATCTGGTCCAGTCCGATTTTAAAAACATTGTATGACTGTTATTCTGTTACGGTTTAGTTTGCCTCGTTAGAGAATGCCAATTTCCAAGATACCGGGAGGTCATGATACTGGTTGAAGATGAGTATTTTAGGTATCATACCTTTCTAGTAGCATAATCGGATTCTTGGAAAAGAGTATATAGCAATGTTTTCTACCTACCGTTGACCCGGTCAGTCGAACCGTTTGAACTGCCACCCGACCAGGATTTCAGGTTCGGTTCAATCAACACCCATCAGATAGTAAAAAATTTTTGACTTGGTCAAGAACCGTTCGACCCGACCGGTTCAACCATTGACTCATTCGTTCTGGTGATCGGGTTGCGGTTTGCATACTCATTGTATGTAAAACTTTCGAAGGCTATAACTTTGCACTCTAATGTTCGATTGGAGTAATTTTTTTTATTTTGGGTAACTTTTCGAGATCTATGCATCCCAAGGGGCTATAGGCGCCTTGCCTTGCTATTTTCAGAAAAATAACCTTTTCTTGCCTCAAATTATAATTTTTAATATTTTATAAATAAAAATAAAAACTGAATTAAAAAACATAATATTAAATATAAAATAATACATGTAACATATCTCAAAACACATTTATAGTTTTATACACTATTTATTGCAAAAATATATATCTATGTATATAAATATATATGCGATGACATGACACGATGTGAACCGTTCGACTCTGCCGGTCGAACCGGTGACCCGCGACCTGGAGGCAAAACGGTTCGATGTACGAGTAGGTTTTTAAAACATTGGTATACAGAGGAATGAAGTTAAGAAGAAAGAGAAAAAAATATCTTGAAGTGCTAATTGTCACGAGACGAAACGGGCAGTGTCCGGGGGATGGAATTCGTTTCGAAACGTTTTCCGACAAGTGCGGCTACTTGCCGCTTCTTTGCTTTTCTAATATTCTATGACGTATTTAGTAAAACGACTTTGTGAAAAGGTCTTCGTTCGTGGTAAGAGTTAAGGGTGAGCGATTTTCAATTGTCAAAATACAAAACGAGGGAAAAGAGAAAGGAACAGCGCGCGGATTTGACCCTTTTGGTGTTACTTGATAAATTACCCTGGTCGACAAGATTAATCACTCTCTGGGTGTAGTCTTAGAGAAACTACTTTATTTTTGTGAACAACAGTTTCAACCTTCTTAGCCTGTTTGCTTTCATGCTTCCTCACCAAACCCCATCCCTGAAAAGTAATTAGTAGCCAAACTAGGCGCAGAAATCGAAAAATAATTCATGGTTTTTAACGTTTGTTTGATGCAAGAACGATCAAACTTCAATCCAGTTAGGTCGGGCTGCTGCTCTTATTTTTAGTTTCTCAGCTAGAACTATGTGTAGCTTCTTTTGGCAGATCATGGAAAATGATCATGGAGATTTAGCAGACATAGTGCGTGGTGGTGGTGGAAGTAATGGTTATGGTGCTAGTACTGAAAATACTATTGCTGATTGGAAATTTCCTCCAGAATCTGCAAATTTTCCGTCGGAGATCGAAGAACCAGCTGACAGCTTCGGTGATCCCTTCTCTACGCGAGATCCTATGCTACCTGAGCTTGACTTAGCAGGTACAGGCTTATTTGACACCCCGAATTCTACCAGCAGCCTGATGAAGATGAGTTTTGAGGACAATAATTGTCTTAGCAGTGGTAGTCTTCTTGCTCAGAAGATTTTTGACGAGGAGATGAGGCCTTGCAATATCTTTTCAAGAATGCTTCAGATTTCACCAAATGTGAAGATTCCGGTTTCGCCATGTGATATATCGGCGGTTGTGTCTTCTCCTAGAGAAATTAAGACACCTCCCATGGTTTCTAATGATATGGTCAGGACTAACAGCTCAGGTGGCTGCACAATCGACAATTGCGGAGTGCAGATCTCTTCCCCGAGGAATCCGGGCATTAAGAGAAGGTGAGTAAATTGATTTAGATGGAAGATTTCTTTGATTTTGTCTTTTCAAGTCTTGAGTTTCTAACTCATGGAAAAGAATTTCATGGTTGATTCACAAACTCTACCATTTCATGGTTGAGGATCGGTGGACATTTATTGTATGAATCAACGATGAATTATCAGAAACTCTACCATTTCAGATGAGGTTTCTTCTGTCAATACATAACCGCCAGAGATTTGTGTTCATATATATACAAGTTCAATTCATCTGGGAAAGGAATTGGTAAATTCATGTATCAGGAGAATAAGCACAAACGTTGCTAGCTTGCTAGCTCCTCTTTCTTAAGTTCCTGGAGAAAAGGTTTGGAATAGGTTCCATGCAGTTATTTAAAGCTATTCCTGTGTTTAACTACCTTAAGCTATTTCATTAATATTAGCCTTACATATCACACTGACTATTTTTATTATTTGCAATTCTCAAGAAATCATGTCCTCTCCAGTTTTCTCTTTGATTGGAAAAGGAAATTACAGTTTGTTTTAGAGAAATAGAGCCAGATAGAATTTTCACCCCGGAAGAAATTATGAAATTTAGTAGCAAAGCAATCCCATTCGCATTCGAAAAAGGGTTAGCAGTATTGCTAATTAGAAATGGTAAATTAAGAAAGAAGGAATCTTCTTCTTTCTTCTTGATTTAAGAGCAGACAATAATCAACTTTTCCTTTGTTTCTCAGAAAGAGCCAAGTGAAGAAGGTGGTTTGCATTCCAGCACCAGCAGCCGCAAATAGCAGGCCAAGTGGAGAAGTAGTGCCATCTGATCTCTGGGCATGGAGAAAGTATGGTCAGAAGCCTATCAAAGGTTCTCCTTACCCGAGGTAAGTTTCAAGAAAGAACCCTTAGAAGAAAACACAAATTCGAATGGTCAAGAATGTGAAAAATCAAATCCAAAATTTTCATTAATGAAAAACAAAGACAGTGTGTTTAATTTTACTATTTTTGACATTGGATTTTACATTTAATGGCTTCATCAGTGTAGTTTAGGATGGCAAAAGAAATTATCCTTATTACCTATGAATAATTCCATTCAGACTCGAATTGTTGTTAGTTTGTCCATTTGAGAAAAACTTGTGATATTTTGGGATTTGGGTCCAAATTTGGTAGTATAGGTCCTTTTTAATCTGTGACGTTTATACTTTTTCCAGGGGCTATTATAGATGCAGTAGCTCTAAAGGCTGTTCAGCGAGGAAACAAGTAGAGAGAAGTCGAACTGATCCTAACATGTTGGTTATCACCTACACCTCTGAACATAACCATCCCTGGCCAACACAGAGAAATGCACTGGCCGGCTGCTCAAGGTCTCAGCCTGCAAAACACAATGCAGCTCCCAAGAATTCACAGTCTTCTCAGACAGAAAAGTCGACAAACATGAAAGAAGAATACAAGGAGAGCAATAACAATATTGTGCCGCACGTTAATGTTGCTGCCGAGGATTTGACAACTAGTGCACCTGTTAAAGAAGAAATGGGAGAGATAGAGAAGCAAATGGATATGAATGATGGTGATGAATTAAGTCCAGAGTTCCCCCAAAGTTACCGGCCAGGACCACCAGATTCAAACCAGTCTGAAGACTTCTTTGCAGATTTGGGAGAATTGGAACCTGACCCTCTAAATCTATTACTCTCCCAAGGATTCAACGAAGGAAAATCAGATGATAGAGAAACCAAGACCTTGGATCCATTCAGCCTGTTTGACTGGACAGACAACTCGTTTGGAGAAACTAAGAGGGACTTGTAACAAGGCTTCGGAAATAAGAGTAACAAAAACAACTCTAGTTAGTTTTCTTATGGTGCAATCTCATTCAAAGTGTCTTCCTATAAACATTTCCTATTTGAAGTTGATATCAGAGGAGTTTACTTTTTGTTCAGTTCTTGTTATTACCAGAATGTTTACAGATTAGGAAAAGAGCAGAGAGTGTTGGTTGATTGGGAGCAGACCCATGAGACCCACATTCTTTGGAATATTGATGGATGGGACAGAAAGCTGAGGAACAGAAGCTTTCAACAGTTGGAAACAAGTACATCTTACAGTCTTGACTGAAACGCCCTGCAAGGAAGTTGATATTAGATGGGACCTTTTCCCCTTTCGTTATCTTTCGAAGTGAGGAAAATTATTCAAGCCTCTTCCGTTCCTGTAGGTATTCATAGAAAAACCACGCTTTAGCTGCTTTGGTTGCTTTGGCGAGAAGAAATAAGCGAAAGATGACAAGATAGTGAAAGGGAAGAAGAGAGAGAGAGACGGAAGAAAGAGAAAGGAAAAGCTTGACTTTTCTTATCAGTCCCCGTTGCAGACATCAAGAAACGGAGAGAGAGAGAAAAAAAAAAAGAAGGGAGCACATTAGCTTTTAGGTTCCTGGTCAGCTTTCTGTTTCCCTGGACACTTTTCACTCCAGATTATATACTTTGGAGATTTATTACTTGGAAGTGTATCAGCTGCTAATATTGTTTATGAAACACAAATTTTAACTATCTATCCGTGTTTTCTCCAACTGCCATAGTGTCATTTCTCTCCACTCTTATGTTCCATATTGGAAGAATATTGAATACAAACAAAAACTTGCATTTGGGTGTGAGTTTATCTGTTCATATAATAGTTTATTATTCTTACCAAAAACTATAATAATTTATTATTAGGGTTGATAGTTAAATATTGGAATGCCAGTTATGCCAACGCTGCAAGCAGCGGGCCCAAGAAGTTATCTCTTCCCATTTCAGTCAGCCTGCTTTTGAGCGTATGCAATCTTGGGAAGATGAGATCTAGAAGTATGACTTCAACCCTCGAAAGTATGCATTAACATAATAAATTATACAGAAAGAGGAATATTAAAAGACTTATAAAAGATGAAAATCTTGTATAACCACGTGCAATCACACACTGTCATTTGCATTTCCACATATTAGTTATTTAGTCGATTTTGAATTTAAGCTTTATTTGGTTTGAAGA
Organism: Nelumbo nucifera; assembly: GCF_055504915.1. Taxonomy (NCBI): domain Eukaryota; kingdom Viridiplantae; phylum Streptophyta; class Magnoliopsida; order Proteales; family Nelumbonaceae; genus Nelumbo; species Nelumbo nucifera. The sequence goes on along the minus strand of NC_142655.1, from coordinate 37,869,108 downwards.
AAAAAAAGTAGGGAAAGGTAAGAAAACCTTTATAAATTTTGTATAGGTTTTTTTACTCTTTTCTTCCTTTCTCTACCTTTTTCTTCAAATCAAACATAGCATGTGTTCGTTTGATTTACAGTTAATTGGAATCGGATTTTAGGCTCAGTTTTGGAGGAGTAAAAATATAAATATATAAAATGATACAAAATGCAAGGTTTTGCATTTTATATATTTGTATTTGTACTCCTTTCAAACTAAGCTTTAGGCTGTATTTTGTTATGGTGCAACGATGCAAAACCATGGTAGTGCAAATTATGATTTATTTTTGTCTCAAAATTCACCTTATTTTGTTTGATTGCACTAAAAGTGACGAAGTAAAATAAAATTAAACCAGAGTTAGAATTCTTTTCATTTGCACTCGCAGACATTGGCTCAGTTTGGAAGAAATACAAATACAAATATGTACAGTGCGAATATATACAAAATAATTCAAAATGTAAGGTTTTGTACTGTGCATATTTGTATTTGTACTTCTTCCAAACTGAGCCAATACAAATAAAATTGCACAGCAACCAAATACAGTCTTAGGCTCAGTTTAAAAGGAATACAAATATAAATATGTAGAATGCAAAACCTTATATTTTGTATTATTTTATATATATTTATACTGTACATATCACTCCTTCCAAACTGGGAATTAATTAAATCATAGAAATCAGAATAGGAAAGGCCTCGTCTCATAATCTGTTTGGTTCATTTAAAAATGAGAATGAGAATTGATATAAACTAGAATGAACTTTCATTACCAAATGAGGGGAGTTGACCTAGTTGCTTTCTTTTTCTTTTTTCCGAGTGCTAGTAATGACGAAAAGAGTATGACATATGGTTTGTATATTAAATAAAAATTTTTCCTGTCATGGGTTTGTGGAATTAAGTGAAATGCATATAAACACGCAACTTCATTTTTAGCCATAGATGGTTGACGACATGATCGAAGTATTGATCCAATGAGCTCTCTCTCATCGAATACACCTTGTTCATCTTCCATTGGCTTGGAGACAAAATTAATTTAAAAATCCTTATTTAATTTAATTTGGTTAAAATTTTGAGACAATGACTGATGAACACGGTAGAAACCGCTCATGAGTCATGACATAAGCTATGAGAGTGTCCTCACTGACTCATTACTTTGAACTGAAATGACTTGAAAAAAAATAAGAAAAAAGGAAAACAAATCTGCTCATTTTATAACTCATTAAGTGTTTATGATAGGGCGATTCTGATTTCTGAAATTACTGCATTAATGATTATATACAAACGAATGGATGGAAGATGCCCACTGAGGCCTTGCAAAAATGCTTCATATCATCTTTTAGATGGCCGGCTACAGATATGATACTTTTAGTTTTCTCTTATATTAATCCTAAAACAGGTAGTTGGACAACTATTAATTATAAAAGTAATGTATTTGTCATGGTTAGAATAAATAATCTCAACCTTGAGAGAGATAATCTAATTGAATACTTTTTTTCTTCTTTTTTTTCCTAAAAGACATGAAATTAGATATAACCTATCAAACATACTAAAATTTGTAAAATCTAAGTGTTGTTTCATTCTATCTAATGAATTAATTAATATCCCATGCAGCACACCACTCATGAACTGGTAAGGTGCATTAAAAGCAGTACCATCTCTACATTGAATAGTTGAATCACTGGCCAACTGATTCAAAGCTTCCGGTTCAGCCTGCATTTGATGGAATAAAGTGGGTGATTGGTCCAGGTTAGCTTCAGGAACGATATTTGAGGAATTTAATCCAATTTCAGTACATTTATTCCACCCAGAACTCCACAAAGAATTGAAACCCAAGAAGAGTGCATCTGGCATTAGCCTCAACCAAAGCTCTTTGGTCTTTAAGATAAGCTTTCAGTGCTTTTCTTTCTTCAAGTTCACACTGACGTCTGTGCTCTTGCTCCTCCAACTCTTTATCTTGCAATTCCTCAATTTTTGCTAAGGATTCAATATCCATACTATCATGCCCCAAGAGATTTAGCTGACCAGAACAATTTAATAAGCATGTGGTGTTTGGAAATGCCTAGCATTAACCACAAAAATAAGCATGGATGAAACTAAGAAATTTGTATGATAAAAAAATTAAAATGAAACCAATTACAGAAACAACAATAATACTGGATGAAAGAGAACAAAATTAGCACTTATGTCACAAAAAATGTTAAATATTGATTAGGAAAAAAAGGGTAGAGAAGCGAAGGATGGCATAGAAGATGATCAGTATTAAGTTGTGAGAACTCAATTAAAATAAATAAAGCATAGTATACATTTATTTGTTCCTTTGGAGAATGCACCCTGAGATGGCAGGCAGTTCCATTTGCTCTTGATGTCATCCGCATTAATAATGAGCTTTGATTTAATGATGTTTGAGAACCCATCAAGTTAGCACTCTTCTCAGACTGATTGCAATACATGGAGACAACACCACCTGAAAATTTGAAAGGACCCTGCTAATTAAGCAACTCAAACTTGTCAACTTGAAAATGGGACTGAAGATTTACAGCAGGGATGTGCTATCCCAAAGCCTCACCTTGTCAATTCAACTTTGTTTCCATTTTCTTTTTTCTCATCCACCTTTACCTAATTATTAACTTGAGTATTTTCTCACTGATTTTTACTTTACATACCATTAAGAAAACCTGCAAATTAGCCCATTTATAATAGAAATAATTTGGAAATGTCTACAGACAAACCACTCAAAAATGAGGAATTTGCATCTCTACGTGTATCACTTCATTCTTTGAATTGATCAGATGGCATTTCTCATTGGTGCATCCGTTCTTCACAACATCAGTAAGATTGATGTCCACGTATCCCAAAGGTTCCTGCATTACACAAATGAAAAATATTTTGTCCAAAATGTTATAAAGGATGGAGAGAAACTATAACACCCTTTGCGTGGATCAAGGCAAAGAGAAGAATGGATCTTTTTTTTTTTTATTGGTAACTTGTCGTATTTTATAAATTGATGATAAAATATATGGTATATTTACAATGGAAAAGTGCCATGAATCCCAAGCAATCGTTTAGGATGACTTGCTACCCCACCCAGGATTCCTTTTCAAGTTCTACACCCTAAGAGATTATTTTCACTAAAAGGCACTTGCCAAGCTTTTGGTATATCTGTGTGTTAGACAGTTATGCCCTCAGCTCCAATCAGATTGATGCATCTTTGGATATTTATTGTAAATGAATAAAAGTGCAAAATTGATTCATGTCATTGTGGTATGTTTTTGTGTTTTTACCCTCGTGTTAATTTAGAATCTTCACAGCCGTTGGATAGATCTAGGAAGGTCTATAAGGCTAACACTAATGTGCCACCAAATTGGTTGGGGTGGCCTATCTCAGCTGTCATGGTGAGACCTGAGGTACATGCAGTGTGGATTTTCTTGAAACTCTGAAGCAGACCAATTTCCAGTATTGCCCTGGACCTTGAAGAGAGATGACAAAACTGAAAAATTACACCAGACCCCTAGACTCGATTATTGTATTGCACTAGGTATCGGACTAGGCTGTCTTTGATATGCCAATCAGTGAGATCCTTAGAGGGGGTCAAAACCTGGGTATGTTGGGACAGTCCGAGAATTCACCTAAGTGGGTGATCATAATGACAGGATCAACCCCTTTGTCGGACAATGTGAATGATCGGGGAATGCACTCTCTCTGATGGAAACCTAAACTGCTAGCAGTGGATTTCAAATATGTTTGAAATTTGGTTTTGCAAAATATATTTATATAAAGATATACTTATATATTATGGTTTCAAAATATTTGCAAAAAGGTTTTAATTCCCGAGATCCATGTGAGTAGAGAGTACAACCCTGTACCTTGCAACCAAGGGAGAGGTCCTCTCTTGTAGGGCAGTGTTTGATCATTTAGGGCTGAGAGGTTAAGTGTAAGACCATTAACGATAATACCTGATGAGCTAATCTTGCATTTGCCCATAGTTCTTGGATTTTCATAAGGTGGCTAGATCCAAGAACCATTTAGTGTAAATGTTGGGCCTATTAAGAGCCCATGGTGATGGACTTAGGGTTCACTGTCTCCTACAGTGGTTTCAGCTAGGGCTTGTAACAAAGGCTGGGTTGAACCCATGTGGCTGATGTGTAGATTAATGTTAGGGTCTCACGCCATACAAAGAGAGCCAACTGGGCAGTAGGTTGAGTAAGTGAGCACATAAGCTTAATGGGCATGTTGGGCTTAAGTTAGTTAATTAAAAGGGGGTGAATTCAGTTTTAAACTCATTAGGATTAGCTGAAGGACAAGAGGAGTCTTATCCATTTAAGAGTCCAGATCCAAATATAAGATTTGAATTAGGAAACTCTCTCCTAATTAGATTAGGAGGCTGATCCAAGAAAGGTTTGATCTCCACTTGTGAATCTGATCAAGAAAGGTTCTTGATATTGTTTATTGGTAGAAGAAACAATCTAAAGTCATACTCACTAGCCCTTGCTCGATTCTTGTTGAAGAATTTAGGTTCTTGTTGAAGAACCATCCTATTGATCTTGCCTTACTACACATTGTGTCATCTTCAATGAAGGCAGGTTTTGGTCTTCTCTTTGGGTGTGAACACTTGCGTTGGGAGTTACTATTACTTCGTATCAGGTATATCCCTCACTCTCTTTTGGTTTCAGATATGGTCCGGTTTTGGTTTCAAGAACAAACCTTGAAAATGCAGTTTTCTAAAGTAGGGAATACGATTCCCAGGAAGGGAGAGAGAAATTTTTGAAATTTCGCCCAACCTTTCTACCTGGTTCGGCCATCCATTCGATGGATCTTCCTTCCCTTCAGTGGTATCAGAGCCAGGTTCACATTCTTGAACAAAAAATAGACCTAATTTGAACCTACGCAAATAGGTAGAATCGGTTCTTCCCGATTTGCGTTGATTAGGGTTTTTTGGTAGGAAATCAGTTCCCAGTTTTGGGCGAATGATCTGAAAATTAAATCTTTATTATTTTGCAATATATTTAGAATTGTTCTATTTATATTTCTTGAATTTTGGGTTGTTCGTGTGGAGGAGATCAAAATCTTTAATGGGCACAATAAATCTGCGCAACTACTATATTCTATTCATTCTTGGTCTGTTAATAATTTATTTTTTTATTTTGAGACGGAATGTATAGGATTTGATTCTGATGTAAATTAATAGAAAAATTAGGCCTTTTTCTATTTTATTTCGTTGGAAGAAGAAGATGGTTCGCGTGGAAGAGAAGACATTTGCGCAGATGAGAAATCTGTGATCTGCGATTTGCAAAAATCAAATCTGCAAGCTGTGACAAATTTTTTGTTAGACAGTTGTATGCCCTTAGCTCCAATCAGTTTGATGTACTTATGACATTTATTGTAAATGAATAAAGTGCATATTTGATTCATGTTCTTGTGGTGTGTTTCTGTGTAATACCTTTAAACTGGACACTTAATGAGACTCGTGTTAGTTTAGAATGTTCACAGCCGTTGGATAAGTCTGGGGAGATTTATCCTACCAAGGCTGACATTGGTGTGCTGCCAAATGTTGGGATGGCCTGTCTCAGCCGCCAGGGTGAAACCCAAGGCACATGTAGTGTAGGATTAATTGAATCTTTGAACCAGACCAGATTTCTAGTATTGCCCTGGACCTTGGAGATAAATGGGCAAAATTGGAAAGTTACACCTGACCCCTATACTCGATTATGATACTGCACTAGGTGTCGGGTTGGGCTGTCTTTGATATACCAATCAATGGGATCCTTAGCGGGGGTCAAAACCTGGATATGTTGGGACAGTCCGAGAATTCATCTGAGTGGGTGATCATAGTGACAGGATCAACCCCTTTGTCGAACAAAGGTAATGATTGGGGATGCACTCTCTCTGATGGAAACCAAGACTGTCGACAATCGATTTTAATCGTTGAGATTTGTTTTGCAAAATATATTTTATATGAGATATAAAAGTATATATATATATATGTTACAGTTTCAAATTGTTTGCAAAGGTTTTAATTCCCGGGATCCATGTGAGTAGAGAGTGCAACACTGTTCCTTGTAGCCGAGGGAGAGGTTCTCTCTTGTCGGGCAGTGTATGATCATTATGGGCTGAGAGGTTAAGTGTAAGACCATTAAGGGTAATACCTGATGGGATAATCTTGCATCTGCCCATAGTCCTTGGGTGTTACAAGGTGGCTTGGTCCAGGGACCACTTAGTGTAAGTGTTGGGCCCATAGAGTCCATGTGATGGGCTCAAGGGGTTCACTGGGCTTTCCAGTGAATTCGGCTAGGCCTTGTAACAAAGGCTGGGCTGAACCCTTGTGGCTGATGTGTAGATCAATGCTTGGATCCCACGCCATACAAGGAAGCCCAACTGGGTAGCAATTTGGAAGGCTAAGTGAGCACATACTATTAATGGGTCTAAAGCCCATTTCGAACTGGGCTGATTTGATCAGTTAAAGAAGGGGCGAATCTGAGATTAGATTAGCAGATAGGATAGGGTCTTACCCTATCAACTCAGAGAGTCCAAATCTGAATACAGATTCAGATCTGGAAACCTCCTAATAAGATTAGGAGAGGGCTGATCTAATCTGCAGATAGATAAAGATTTACCCTTATCACTTAAAGGGAATTCTGATCCAAATATGATTTGGATCAGCAACTCCTAATGGGATTAGGAGCTGATCCCTTTAAGGTTATAAAAGGAGGAGGGGGCAGCAGTCTTTAGACATTCAATTCACATTCTCTTTCAGAGCTGAAATCACAGAAGAAAGATTACAACAACACTGCTCTAATTCTTTCTTGCCGCCTCCTTCCTACCGCCGCCACAACTACCAGTTCGATCTCTTCTTCCCAGTAGGAGTGATTAAGATTGGATCTTGATATCAGTACTTTGTGAAAGGACTGATTGGAAGTCGTGCTCACGTGCCGTCCAGCTGATTCTTGCGAAGGATTTGGTTCTTTTGAAGAACGTTCCTGATTTTGCTCCATCCTATACTGCACCATCTTCAGTGGGAGCAGTCTTTGGTTCCTTCCTTGGGCGTGAACAACTCCATTGGGAGATATTGTTTCTCCGTATCAGGTATATCCCTCTTCTACTATTTTTGTTTAGATCTGGTTCGGTTCTTGGTTCAAGATTGATCCTTGAAAAATATGATTTTTCTAAAAGAGGGAATGCGATTCCCAGTAAGAAGGATAGAAATTTTTGAAATTCGCCCATTCTATTCTGTAAGATTCGGGCGTCCATACGATGGATCTCTCATCCTTTCAGTGGTATCAGAGCCAGGTTCAAGTCTTGAATTGAATTAATGCAGTTCTGAACCTACACAAATGGGCAGAAGGCGTTCTACCCAATTTGCGCAAATTAGGGTTTTGGGAAATTGTTCCCAGTTTTTGGGTGAATAATCTGGAATTAAATTTTTATAAATCAGAATTTTATTTGGAATTATTCTTTATGGATTTCTTGATTTATGGGCTGTTCGTACAAGTGGAGATTGATTTTTTTTCCTGGCTCATGGAGATCTGTGATTTGCTGATTCTTGATTTATTTATTCATTTGGTCTGTAAAATAATTTTTTTTTTTTTATTTTTTAGACTAAATGTATAGGCATTCAATCTGATGTAATATTAATAGAAATTAGGTTTTCTATTTATTTTATTTTGGATCGAAGATGGCAACGCAAGGAAGGAGATTTCGCAGATGGGAGAATCGCTATCTGCGATTTACAGTTTATGAAACTACGAACTGTGATCTAACCTCTGTTTTGCAGGATGGATTGTGCAAACAACCCTATCTAACTGATTCTTGTTTTTCTTTAATCAGTATTTAATTTCAGATTATTTTATTGAATTAAATCTTTAATTAAAGATCAAACCCTAGACCCATTCGATCCAAGATTGGTCCAAACTGGTTGGACTGAATCTAGGGTTCGATCAAGGCTGAATGTCAACCCTATTTTTCCCACTAATGGGCCTGAGGATTGATGATTAATTAAATGTTTAATTCGGCCCAACCTGTAAGGCCTAGTTTTAAATTGTTAAAATTGTTAAAAGTCCACATTTACAGTTAAGCTATATGGGCCGAACTAAAGTACTCTATTTCGGCCCATATACCTAGATAATATTAATTGTTATTATTATGGAACAAATTGGGCTTTAATTATGGGCTTTACAGATAATTAATTGATTGAATCAATTCTTGCCTGCATGTGATGTATGGATGTGTGATGTGCTACGTTCATGGGCCATAAGTGCTTGGCCTATGCAGATTCAATAGTGGCTTTTGCGCACACCATGGCTGAATGCACATCATTGCCATGGTGTCCCTAAAGGTCATTGGATGATCTCCCTCAGTGGTGGGCCCCACACCCTTGAAAAAGGGTACAGTTAAGCTATTGGATGACCTCCCTCAGTGGGAGCCACTTTGGTTTCACCTAAATTAAACTAGGGCGTAATTTTGTTCCCTCCAACAATATGAGTGCATGTGATAGGGAGGCTCATATGATGAACTCTCTAAAGGCCTTCCATCATTACCATGAAGATGGGTCCTTCAGTAATGAGGAAACGCACTAGAAAATGGGCTATGCATTTGCTGTTGGGCTTGTTTGAATGTTTCATAAGATGATAGGGGCATCATAGACCGATGTGGAAGGGGCTTCACCAGAAAATGGGAACTTTCTCACGGTACCTTGGCGTTCATGAATATGATGGATGAGCACTCACTCGACAAAAATGTTTAACCTAAAATGGCTATGAACCTTGTTTGACAGAGGCCAAAGGGAAAGCTCATATGATGAGTGGATATGATCCTCCACAGAAAGGTGGTGGGGTTTTGCAACTGAAACAGTTGGCTCCATGCACTCTATGTGGTTTCCCACATTTCCAGAGACAAGTCATTGTCTCCGTCACTGAGATGGGAGGGAAATCTCAGAGATGAACAAATGGGAATGGAACATAGATTAAAAGCCATATCTATGTAATGAACATGAATGAAATTAGGTTATGGACTAATGTTTGCTATTTTATCAGAAAATGGCAAACAAACAATTTGCAAAGCTTCTTGACGACAACAAGCTTAACAGACCGAACTATGCCGAATGGTACCGTAACCTTATGCTGGTCTTAACCTTTGAGAATCTGGATAAGGTGGCCAAGAATCTTGCCCCGGATCGTTCGGGAGATAGGGCTTCTGAGGCCTGAAGGAGAGAATACCAAGAATGGGAGGAGAAAAACTCCCTTTTCCGCTGCTATATCATTGCCTCGTTGGATAATCCAATATAGAGGCAGTTCGATCAGATCGAACTTGCCAAGGATATATTGGACAGTCTCAAGACAATGTACGAAGAGCATAATCGTTCTACTCGACAGAAGGTCTTGAAATAGTTCATGACCGCGCAGATGTCCAAGGGCCAACAAGTTCACAACCATTGTCTTTTGATGATGGATTATATCAACGAGCTGCAGGCTCTTGGATCCGGGCTGGATCTAGTAACCCAGATTGATGCTATTCTCAACTCTTTGTCTCCATCCTTCAATCCATTCATCATGAACTACAACATGAACAAGCTGAATGTCAGCTTGCAGGAACTCAGAAATATGTTGTAGAGGGATGAAGAATTGATTAAGAAGGATGAGCCCATTGCCATGCTCGTTGAAACAAGCAAATTGGGCAAGAAGGGGAAGGGAAAGAGAAAGCCCTAGAAGAAGACCACCAAACCCAAGAAGCAGAGGAAGGACAAGGCATCAGATGCCTGTCACTATTCCTAGCAGATCGGCCACTGGAACTCATGTGTGTAACTCAATGTGTGTAACTCACTACAGGGGTTCAAGGTAAGCAGAAGACTGAATGAAGGTAGGCAGGTGTATTGACTCTGGGGCTTCAACTCATGTGTGTAACTTACTGCAGGGGTTCAAGGTAAGCAGAAGACTGAATGAAGGTGAAGTGATGCTCTACTTGAGGACTTCTGCAAGTGTTGCAGCTACGACAATAGGAACTGTAGAGTTATTTTTTAGAGAATAATCCATTGTACTTAAAGATTGTCTTTTTGTGCAAAATTTAAGAAGAAATTTGATTTCTATCTCTAAATTGTGTGCGGATGGATATTCTGTCTTTTTTAGTAATACGATTACTATTAAAAGAAATAATAAATTCATCGCATACGGGGAATTGGAGAATGGTCTCCATGTTCTACATCCTTCTCTAAAAACTAACATAGCCGAAACTATGTCGGCTGATATCCCCAAGAAAAGAGTACGTGATACAGTTAATCCCATGTGCTTGTGGCATTACCGACATGGCCATATCGATATTGACCGAATCACAAGACTCGTAAAGAATGGTCCTTTGGATTTTCTAACTATAGAAGATCTTCCCACATGTGAGCCTTGCCTTCAGGGTAAGATGACAAAATGGCCATTTAACGGTAAGCCTGAAAGATGTACAGGCACGCTTAACCTTATACATACTGATGTATGTGGTCCCCTGAGTGTTAGGACCCGTAATCAGCACGTGTACTTTGTTACATTTACTGATGATTACTCTCAGTATGGTTACGTGTACCTAATGAGACATAAGTCTGAATCCTTTGAAAAGTTCAAAGAATTCAGACAAGAGGTCGAGAAACAGTTAGGGAGACAAATCAAGGCCCTTCAATCAGATCGAGGAGGCGAATATCTCTCAGACGAATTCAGGGACTATTTGAAGGTTAACGAGATAGTGTTACAGTTGGCTCCTCTTGCTACACCACACCTTAACGGTGTTTCATACAAGAGGAATAGGACCTTATTGGATATGGTACGGTCACTTCTCGTACACTCAGAGTTACCCACATCCTTTTGGGGTAATGCATTAGAGACTGCGATATACGTGCTGAATCGGGTTCCAACCAAATCGATTCCGAATACTCCATACGAACTTTGGACCGGAAAGAAACCAAGTGTCAGACACTAAAAGATTTGGGGTTGTCCTACGCACGTTAAAAGAACGAGTGCGGACAAGTTGGAATTCAAGACGAGCCGTTGCCTATTCATAGGCTACTCAAAAGGCTCTGTAGGTTACCTATTCTATGACCCAAGTGAACAGAAGGTGTTCTGCAGCCGAAATGCATAGTTCTTGGAGATTGATTATATCCTGGACTCATTGATGAACATACAATTTATCTATAATTTATGAGGTCCTTGCATGAATTTTTATGTCGTTTTTATTTAATTTTACCCTAATTTAGTTTAATGATAAGAAAAGATTTCAGGGGTAATTAATCCAAGAAAAAAAAAGAAGAAAAGGCAAGAAAAGAAGGTTCAAAAAGACCAATTTTAGCCCAGCCCGGTTATGGAAGCAAGAGAGCACACTTCGACCCAAGAAGAACAAGTTGATTCCTTGAAAAAACCCAAGAAAAGAAAGCCTAGCAAAGAGTAAATTCAGCCCAGTAGAGAAGGCCCATTCTCAGCCCAAAAGAGCAGCCTAGAGTGTAGCTATCATGTTCTAAGAGGTAGCCTAAGTGCAGCCCAAATAGCAGCCCAAAGAGCTAGGGGCGGCAACTCTTAGAAGGCTTTCAAGAGAACTCTAGAAAGTTCAAGAAGGGGGTGTAATACATCCCATTCTAGAGGCTTCAAGAAGGGGCAAGAGCCCCCTTGAAAATCTATATAAGGAGGCCTCTAGAAGGGGGGAAGGTGTTCAATTGCTTGAGAGAAAGGCTCTCCCACTCCTAGAGGTCCGAATTCCTTGAAGAGAAGGAAGAGAAGAAGGGCTAGGCGCAAAGAAGAAAAAGAAGAAGAAGAAGGGGCTGAAGGAGTTCAAGTCAAGCTAGCAAGAAGAGAATGTGAGTTTGAAATTGGGGGTTTTTGATTTAGAGATCTATTGTAATCATTCTATTCTAGTTTCATTTTCCTTTGATTTGAATTCAGCTTCATTGTTGTAAATTTTTCTTTCTCACTCTTCCATTCTTTCTTGATGTATTTCAGTTTGTAAAATTTCAGATCAGCAATCAAATTCTTTTTGATTCATTCGAATGGTTGTGAAATATACTTGAAGTTTCTTGAATAGGGGTTAAATTGTAGATTAATTCGGCCAATTAACTTTCAAAACTCAGATATGAGATTGCAAGATCTGAATTGCTTGAAAGAGAATTCAGATTTGCAAATTTCAGATTGGCCGAATTAATCTAAAGCTTGGAATTCTTAGAGTGCTTGAGAAAGACTCTAGAAATTCAGATCTACTATTCAAGAACTGAATTGGATGCAAGGTTAGAGATAACTTGCACAATTCAGTTGGTGATCAATTCAGATTTGAATTGATGCCTTAGAAGTGTTTGAAGAAATGCATGCATGTGATTAGATCCTTGATAGAGATATGGGGATCATCACTAATGCATAGGATGAACATGCACTCGAAAGAGGCTGTTCATGAGCTTGGGGTTTCACCAAACCAAGGCTTAATCACAATCTATTCGAATGATTCAACTTGATTGATTGCTGAATTCTGATATTAACATTAACTGCTTACTCTTCTAACTTGAATTGAAGGCAATTGGGCTAATAATTTAGATAGATTTTAGGTTAGAATTTTTAGCTTTTGAATAAAGTTTTGATTTATTGTTGATCAGATAAGAAGTGCCCAGTTTAGTATTGGTAATTGTTTCCTAAATCCTCGTGGGAACGATACTTCACTCACTACTTTATTACTTGAACGGCTAGTGCACTTGCTAGTGTCACAATGATCCACACATCACTCATACCGTTAGGAAATAGTTCTTGATGAGGAGAGCTCAGGGTCAGTGGGAGGTGTGCCACAGGTTCCAGGTATTGACCAACCTAGAAGATATACCTGGGTGTCCAGGCCACTAGTTTGTTTTGGCTATGACCAGGATAGTTACTTGGTGGAAGCCTTGACTAGTGAGGAGGATCCTATTACTTATGCAGAAGCTATGTTGGACATAGACTCCCTTAAGTGGGTAGATGCCATGACAGCTGAGATGGATTCAATGGAGGCCAATGGAGTCTAGACTCTAGTAGATCCGCCCTCCGGGGTAAAAGCAATTGGTTGCAAATGGATCTACAAGAGGAAGAAGGGCCCCGATGGTAGGGTTGAGACCTACAAAGCTCGTCTGGTGGCGAAAGGGTACACTCAGAAAGAGGGCATCGATTATGAGGAAACCTTTTCGCCTGTGGCCATGCTTAAATCCATTAGGATCCTACTAACTGTAGTAGCATACCATGACTATGAGATTTGGAAAATGGATGTTAAAACTGTGTTCCTAAATGGAGATCTTATTGAAGATATCTACATGCAGCAACCGCAAGGTTTTATAGCTACGGGTCAGGAACACATGGTATGTAAACTAAATAGATCCATATATGGACTTAAGCAAGCTTCTAGGAGTTGGAACATCCGGTTTGACTCTACTGTCAAAAAGTTTGACTTTGAGCAGAACCCGGATGAGCCCTGTGTTCACAGGAAGTCCAGTGGGGATAAGGTTACATTTCTGGTTTTGTATGTAGACGACATTCTGCTCATTGAGAATGATGTAGGAATGTTGACTACGGTGAAAGTATGGCTGTCACAATAATTCTCCATGAAAGATCTTGGATTATCCCAATCTGCTTACATTGACAAAATTGTCAAGCGATACAGCATGGAGAACTCCAAGAAAGGAAATGTTCCTTTCAGGCATGGCGTCACTCTCTCCAAGAAGATGTCTCCCAAGACCTTTGAGGAGACTGAGGGCATGAAGGACGTTCCCTATGCCTCAGCCGTAGGGAGCATCATGTATGCCATGTTGTGCACTCGTCCTGACATTGCTCATGCAGTGAGTGTGGTAAGCAGATTTCAGGCCAACCCAGGGCAGAAGCACTAGACTGCTGTGAAATGCATACTCAAGTACCTTCGAAGGACAAAAGAGTTTTGTCTGGTACTCAAGTACATTTGGCACTCAGATCTGCTATAGCAGAACTGCAGCACTCAGCCGAAAAAAATCTACTTATGTTTCAGCCCTTTATTATTTTTCTTTCATCACAAAAAGAAAAAAATAATATAGAAAATGAAAAGAAGAAAAAAAGAAGAACCATATAAACAAAAGAATGGAAAGTAAGGATTCAGATCAGAACTCAGATCTGTGTTCTGCTATAGTAGATCTGCAATAGTTCAGATCTGAGTTCCTCTGAACTCAGACCTGAACCGAGGTAAGTTTGAGGGTAATTGGGGGTCATCACCACCCCAATTCACCCTAGGACACATCTGCTATCCCCCAAGAACAAGTGGATAGCCATGGTTGAAGAAATTCGGATCTGAAATCACCCAAATCTGAACTGGGGTTGTGAACAGAGCAGGATACAGGGCAGACTTTGCAATGTTAGATAACTTGTACTCTGATTTATTTGAGTTGATTTGGTTGAGGAAAAGTATATTTTCTGAGAATTTTTTATGCCTCAAGAGATTTCATGCAAAGTGGCACTTCCACACCATTTTTCTATTAGAATTCAGACCTGTAGCAGGGCTGCTACAGCAGACCTGCTACAACAAGGCTGAATCAGGGCAAGTTTTGAACAGGTTTGTATTACAATTAACATTACTAAATTGGCATTGTGAATGGTCCTGGGCTGATCCTTGAAATTTTTCAAGTTAGATAGCTCTGATTTCAGTTGTGCATGAATAGAAAGTCTAAAGATTTGGACCCAATTCAGATCTGCTACTGCTACACTATAGCTTACCATACAGCAGACCTGAATTTGAAATTGTGTGGAATGAATGTTTTGTCTACTGCTGCACTATGGGTTGCTATGGTTTTGACTTATGAGCATTTGTACGGATTCATAAGAAGTCTAAACCGAGATATTGAATGGATTGAATGTGAACTGAACTGCTTTCAATAGCAGCAGCATTTACAGGACAATATCAGACCTGATTTCAGGTCAATAGAATTCCTCAAACTTGTGAAGCCATACACTTGCATAAGCTTACAAACCTGAACCCAAACCTGGCTCAGGTCTGATTGTAGCCCAATTTAAGTCCTCTGAAGGCACTTTGATATTTCAGCTCTGATAAGCAGCTCTCAGCCTAGCAGATGTTAATGGATGTGTGCAGTTGTGTACATTGTATTTCAAGAATTGTATATTCCATTCAGATTTCAATCATTTGTTGAATTTCTCTGAACCAACAACCCCAAAGAACTGCAGACCTAAAAGATTCTGCAATTAAGGGATGTGAATAAGATTGTCGGTTTAGATCCTTTTTAATAATAAAAAATTTAATTATGATCAGTACTTGTATGACAATAAATCATTGTACATATCTCAGTTATAGTAGGTTTAGGTAATCATATTCTATTGTATTAGCCTTTTCATTGCCTTAACTTTCACAGTTTATGACAAGCAGAGTCGAGCTAGAGGAGATCCTCTACGACCCGGAGATTGAAAGAACTTTCTGTGTCCATCTAAGAGCAGCTAGACAAGTCCAACAAGAAGCTCAAGAATCTCAAGAAATGGCTGAATAGAGAACCATGATGGATTATGCCAAACCCTCACTCACTGGAGCTGCTTCCAGCATTATCAGGCCTACTATTGCTGCTAATAACTTTGAGATTAAACCTGCCATTATACAGATGATTCAAAACACTGTGCAATTCTGTGGAATGGCCCACGAAGATCCCAACGCACATATTGCAAACTTTTTAGAAATATGTGATACCTTCAAACACAATGGGGTAAGTGATGATGCCATTAGGCTGAGGTTATTCCCATTCTCTTTGAAGGATAAAGCCAAAGCATGGCTGAATTCATTACCAGCGGGATCAATAGCTACGTGGGATGAAATGACCAGCCGTTTCCTCTCTAAGTATTTTCCCCCTTCTAAAACTGCTAAAATGAGGAATGATATCACTACATTTTTCCAACAAGGGGAATCTTTATATGAGTCATGGGAAAGATAAGAGGAGCTGCTGAGAAGAGTTCCTCACCATGGCCTTCCCATATGGCTGCAAGTGCAAACCTTATATAATGGTCTTACCGACTCAAATAAGACCATACTAGATGTTGCAGCCGGAGGGTCCATAAACAATAAGACTCCTGAGGTTGCCCATGCACTCATTGAGGAAATGGCAACCAACAACTATCAATGGCATTCTGAAAGAACCCAAACTAGGAAGCAGCATGACCTGCATAATGTTGATACTTATACGGAACTATCTGCACAAATAGGAGCACTCGGTAAGAAAATTGATGAAATGCAGATAGCTGCCATGCATGTGCAGATAGCTGCCATGCAGATAGCTACCATGCATGCTACAACAGACCTACTACAGCAAGGCTGAATCAGGGCAAGTTTTTAACAGGTTTGTATTACAATTAACATTACTAAATTGTCATTGTGAATGGTCCTAGGCTGATCCTTGAAATTTTTCAAGTTACATAGCTCTGATTTCAGCCATATTTAATTTCAGATCATCTTCTTGAATTAAATCTTGAATTGGACACCAAACCCTAGACACATACGACCCAGATTGGACCAAACTGTTTTGGCTGAACCTGTAGCTCAATAGGGATTGTTCAAAACCCCAAAATTTCATAATGGGCTGAGGGTTTTGAAGGGAAGAGAGATCCATCATATGGACGCCCAAATATTGCAGAATAAGGGGGGCAAATTTCAAAAATTTTTCTCTCCCTTCAACTGGGAATCGTATTCCCTATTTAGAAAATCATATTTTCAAGGATTAATCTTGAACCATAAACTGAACCAGATCTGAACCAAAAGGAGTAGGAGAGAGGTATACCTGATATAGAGAAATATTATCTCTCAATGGAGGTGTTCACGCCCAAGGAAGGATCCAAAGACTGCTCCCACTGAAGATGGCGCAGTGCAAGATGGAGCAGAATTAGCAGCGTTCTCCAAGAACATGATCCTTCGTAAGAATAGCTGGATGGCACATGAGCACTGCTTCCAATCAGTCCTTTCACAAAGGAATGATATCAAGATCGAATCTTGATCTCTCCCACAAAGTTGGAGATCGAACTGGAGATTTGACGGCGGCAGGAAGGAGGCGGCAAGAAAGAGTTTTGTAGAGATTGCAAAAATCTTTCTTCTGTGATTTCAGCTCTGAAGACTAGAGGTCTCAATGTTGTGTCTAAAGGTTGCCGCCCTCTCCTTCTTTTATTGGCTTAAAGGGATCAGCTACTAATCCCATTAGGAGTTACTGATCCAAATCATATTTGGATCAGAAGTCCCTTTAAGTGATAAGAGAGAACCCTTATCTTATCTATAGATCAGATCAGCCCTCTCCTAATCCCATTAGGAGGCTCCTAGATCTAAATCTTATTTAGATCTTGGACTCTCTGAGTGGATAGGGTCAAGGCCCAATCCTATCAAGTGATTTAATCCTAGATCTGCCCCTCATTTAAACTGATCAAATCAGCCCAGTTCGAAATGGGCTTTAGGCCCATTAAGGTTGTGTGCTCACTTAGCCTTCCAAACTGCTACCCAGTTGGGCTTCCTTGTATGGCGTGGGACCCAAACATTGATCTACAAATCAGCCACATGGGTTCAGCCCAGCCATTGTTACAAGGCCTGGCCGAATACACTGCTATGGACAGTGCACCCCCTAAAACCCATCACATGGGCTCTATGGGCCCAACACTTACCCTAAGTGGTCCCTGGGCCAAGCCACCTTGTAACACCTAGGGACTGTGGGCAAATGCAAGATTAGCCCATCAGGTATTACCCTCAATGTTTTTACACTTAACCTCTCAGCCCATATTGATCAAACATTGCCCGACAAGAGAGGACCTCTCCCTCGGCTGCAAGGAACAGTGTTGTACTCTCTTCTTATATGGATCCCGGGAATTAAAATCTTTTGCAAACATTTTGGAAACCATAATATATATACTTTTATTTCTTATATAAAATATATTTTGCAAAACAAATCTCAACGATTGAAATCGGCTGCCGGCAGTCTTGGTTTCCATCAAAGAGAGTGCATCCCCAATCATTACCTTTGTCTGACAAAGTGGCTGATCCTGTCATTATGATCACCCACTTAGATGAATTCTCAAACTGTCCCAACATACCCAAGTTTTGACCCCCGCTAAGGATCTCACTGATTGGTACATCAATGATAGCCCAATATGACACTTAGTGCAGTATCATAATCGAGTCTAGGGGTCGGGTGTAACTTTCCAGTTTTGCCCATTAATCTCCAAGGTCCAGGGCAATACTGGAAATCTGGTCTAGATCAAAGATTCAATCAATCCTACACTACATGTGCCTAGGGTATCACCCTGGCAGCTGAGATAGGCCACCCTAACCGACTTGGTGGCACATCAGTGTCAGCCTTATCAGGATAGGTCTTCCCAGACCGACCCACCGGCTGTGAACATTCTAAACTAACACGAGTCTCATTAAGTGTCCAGTTTAAGGGTATTACGCAGAAACACACCAGGGGAACATGAATCAAATATGTATTTTTATTCATTTACAACAAACTCATAATGTACATCATTCTGATTGAAGCTAAGGCCATACAAAACTGTCTAACAGGTTTGATAGCTGATTGCAAGATACAATTTGGCCCAACCTGTAAAACCCAATAATGTTAAGTTAAAATTGCATCAGCCTTGACTCAGCTATATGGGCCGAACTGCCTTTTGTAGTTTAGCCCATGTACCTAGATAATGTTATATGATAATGTTATGGGCTCTAATGGGCTGATTCTAATTTAACCTAACTATTTTAGGGTTTTACAGATGATTAAAAAAATTGATTGGATCAATTGTGCTTTTATTTCATGCATTAGATGTATGATGTGTGATGTGCTATGTACATGGGTCATAAGCACTTGGCCCATGTTAATTCGATAGTGGCTCTTTCGCACACCATGGATGAATGCACATCATTGCCATGGTGTCCATAAGATCATTGGATGATCTCCCTACTTAATGGGCCCCACATCAACTTCCTCCCCAAGAGGAATCGTGCAGAACCCTAGCCATTTAGGGCCCATTTAAATCTAGCTTTGAGAAAATCAGTGGGAGCCACTTTGGTTTGACCTAAATAAAACTAAGACGTAATTATTCATTCCCTCTGGTAAAATATAAGTGCATATGATAGGGAGATTCATATGATGAACTCTCTAAAGGCCTTCCATCATTAGCATGAAGATGAGTCCTTCAGTAATGAGGAGATGCACCATAAAATTGGGCTATCCATTTGCTATTGAATCTATTGGATTATTTCGTAAGATGATAGGGATGTCTTAGACCGATGTGCAAGGGGCCTACACTAAAATGGAAGAGTCTCTCACGATACCTTGACATTCATGAATATGATGGGTAGGCACTTATTGGACAGAAATGTTTAACCTAAAATGGCAATGAACCTTGTCTGACAAATGCCAAAGGAAAAGCTCAAAAGATGAGTGGATATGATCATTCACAGAAGGTGGTGGGGTTATGCAGCTAAAATAGTTGGCTCTATGCACTATATGTGATTTCCCACGTTTCCAGAGACATACTTCGCAGTCTCCATCATTAAGATAGGAGGAAAATCTTAGAGATGAATAAATGGAAATGGAACATAGATAAAAAGTCATATCTATGTAATAGACATGAATCAATTTAGGTTGTGGACTAATAATCTGCCTTGCCTTTTATCAGAAATGGCAAACGGACAATTCGCCAAGTTGTTGGATGATAAAAAACTTAAGGGCCCAAACTATGCTGACTAATTTTGTAACCTTATGCTGGTGTTAACGTCCGAGAAATTGGACAAGGTTGCTAAGAACCCTGCTTCGGATCGTTTGGGTGATAGGGTTTCTAAGGCATATAGGAAAGAGTATTAAGAATGGGAAGATAAGAATTCTCTTGCCCGATGCTACATCATAGCCTCCTTCGACAATCCGATACAAAGACAATTTGATCAGATCGAACTGTCCAAGGATATCCTGGATAGTTTGAGGACCATGTATGAAGAGAAGAATCGTTCTACTCGTCAGAAGGTCTTGAAACTGTTCATGACCGCTAAAATGACCGAGAGCCAGATAGTTCATGACCATTGTCTTAAGATGATGGGTTACATTAATGAACTAGAGGCACTCGGGTGAGGGCTAGATCATGTCACCAAGGTTGATGCCATCCTAAATTCCTTGCCTACCTCCTTCAATCATTTTATCATGAACTATAACATGAATAAGCTAAATGTTAGCCTTCAAGAACTCAGCAATATGTTGTAGAGGGCTGAAGAACTGATTAAGAAGGATAAATCGATAGCCATGCTTGTTGAAGGTGGAAATTTGGGTAAGAAGAAGAGGAGGGCAAAGAAAAAGCCTCAGAAGAAGACCAGCAAGCCAAAAAAGCAAAAGAAGGACAAAGCATCGGATGCCTGTCACTTTTGCAAACAGACTGACCACTGGAAAAGGAACTATCCTCAATATCTAGAGACTAAGAAGCAAGGTAATTTCGAATCTTTTATCATAGAGACCAATTTGTTGGTCACTTCTGCTTCCTGGTGTATTGACTCCCAGGCTTCAACTCATGCATGTAACACATTGCAGGGGTTCAAGACAAGCACAAGACTGAGTGATAGAGAAGTAATAACCTACTTGGGGACTTCTGCAACAGTTGCAGGTACAACCATAGGAACTATAGAACTAGTTTTCAGAGAACGAACAATTGTACTTAAATATTGTCTTTTCGTACCTAACTTAAGAAGAAATTTGATTTCTATCTCAAAGTTGTGTTTGGATGGTTATTCTATCTTATTTAGTAATGTGATTACTATTAAACGGAATAACAAATTCCTCGCATACGGAGAACATGAGAATGGTCTCTATGTTCTCCATCCTTCTCTGGAAACAAACATTACCAAAATTACGTCGAAAATAATCCCCAAGAAGAAAACTCATGATACAATTAATCCCACGTGCTTGTGGCATTACCAACTTGGCCACATTAGTATAGATCATATCACAAGGTTGGTAACAGATGGTCATTTGAATTTTGTAACTATAGAAGATCTTTTAACCTATGAGCCTAGCCTTCAGGGTAAGATGACAGAACGACCATTTACGAGAAAGCCTAAAAGATCTATAGGCACACTAGACCTTATACATACTGATGTATGTGGTTCCATGAAAGGACGCGTAACAAGCATGTTTATTTTATAACATCTACCGATGATTATTCATAGTATGGTTACATGTACCTAATGAGACATAAGTCTGAATCACTTGAAAAGTTCAAAGAGTTCAGACAAGAGGTCAAGAAATAGTTAGGGAGAGAAATTAAGATCCTTCAATCAGATCGAGGTGGCAAGTATCTCTCTGACGAATTCAGTGACTACTTAAAGGAAAACGGGATTGTATCACAACTGGCTCCTCCTGCTGCACCATAATTAAATGGTGTGTTAGAAAGGAGAAATCGAACTCTATTAGATATGGTCCATTCACTTCTCATCCACTCAGAGTTGCCCACATCCTTTTGGGGTTTCGCATTAGAGACTGCGATTTACGTGTTGAACTGGGTTCCAACTAAATCCATTCCTAAGACTCTATATGAGCTATGGACCGGTAAGAAACCAAGTGTGAGACACTTTAAGATTTGGGGTTGTCCGGCATATGTTAAAAGAACTAGTGCTGACAAACTAGAATCCAAGACCAGTTGTTGCCTATTTGTAAGTAACCCCAAAAGCTCTGTAGGTTACTTGTTCTATGATCCAAAAGAGCAAAAGGTGCTTCGCAATCGAAATGCCCGCTTCCTAGAGGAAGATTACATTCTAGATAATCTTTATCAAGAAGTTGTTCTTGATGAGGAGAGCCCAGGGGTAGTGGGACATGTCCCACGAGCTCCAGAAAATAACCAACCTAGAAGATCTACCTAGGTATCCAAGCTTCCAGTTCATTACGGCTATGACCAAGAAAGTTACTTGGTGGAAGCCATAACCAGTGAGGAGGATCCCATGACATATACAGAAACTATGTTGGACATAGATTCCTTGAAGTGGGTAGATGCCATGAGAGCTGAGATGGACTCAATGGAGGCCAATGGAGTCTGGACTCTAGTAGATCTGCCCCATGGGGTAAAAACAATTGGTTGCAAATGGATCTATAAGAGGAAGAAGGTTCCCAATGGTAAGGTTGAGACCTACAAGGATCATCTTGTAGTGAAAGGGTATACTCAGAAAGAGAAAATCGATTATAAGGAAACCTTTCCGCCAGTGGCCATGCTTAAATCCATTAGGACATTACTAGTTGTAGCAGCATACCATGACTAAGGGATGTCAAAACCGCGTTCCTGAATGGAGATCTTACTGAAGATATCTACATGCAGCAACAGCAAGGATTCATTGCTGCAGGTCAGGAACACATGGTATGTATACTTAATTGATCCATATATGGACTTAAGCAAGCTTCTAGGAGTTGGAACATCCGGTTTGACTCTACTGTCAAACAATTTGACTTTGAGTAGAATTCGGATGAGCCCTATCTTTATAGGAAGACAGTGGGAGATAAGGTTACGTTCTTGGTTCTGTAAGTAGATGACATCTTACTCATTGGGAATGATGTAGGGATGTTAGCTACGGTGAAAATGTGGCTTTCACAGCTATTTTCCATGAAAGATCTTGGAGAAGCCTCCTACATCTTAGGTCTTCGACTCTATAGAGATAGATCGAAGAAGATAATAGGATTATCTCAGTCTACTTACATTGACAATGTCATCAAAAGATACAGTATGGAGAACTCTAAGAAAGGAAATGTTCCTTTCAGGCATGAAGTCACTCTCTCCAAGGGTATATCTTCCAAGACTCCTGAGGAGATTAAGGGCATGAAAGAGATTCCTATGCCTCAGCCGTAGGGAGCGTCATGTATGCCATGCTATGCACGAATCCTGACATTGCTCAGGTAGTGAATGTGGTAAGTAGATACCAATCTAACCAAGAGCAGGAGCACTGGACCGCTGTGAATAACATACTTAAATACCTTCGAAGGACAAAAGAGTTTTGTCTGGTATTCGATGGTAGTTCACTACAGATCTAAGGGTATACTGATGTCGATTTCCAATCAGACTCAGATGATAGAAAGTCTACATCTGGTTATATATTCATGATGGGATCGTGTGCAGTTAACTGAAAAAGCAACAAATAGGGGTCCACCGCAGATTCCACAACCGAGGCCGAGTACATTGCTACAAGTGAAGTTGCCAAGGAAGCCATATGGATGAAGAAGTTCATTTAGGAATTAGGAATAGTTCCATTCAACACATAACCCATTCCTCTATTGTGTAATAACACTGGAGCCATTGCTCAGGCTAAGGAGCCATGAGCCCACTCGAAGTCAAAGCACATCGAGAGGAAGTATCATGTACTACGAGAGATAGTTGGAAGAGGGGACGTCTTGATTCAGAAGGTAGCATCAGTGGAAAATGTAGCACACCCATTGACTAAGCCACTAACACAAAAAGTGTTTGAGAAACACATGGAAAGTATGGGACTCTGGCTTGTACCCGATTGGATCTAAGTGCAAGTGGGATCTGTTAGACAGTTATGCCCATAGCTCCAATCAAATTGATGTACCTTTGGACATTTATTGTAAAAGTACATAATTGATTCATGTCATCGTGGTATATTTCTGTGTTTTTACCCATAAACTGGACATTTATGAGACTCATGTTAGTATAGAATCTTCACAGCCATTGGATAAATCTGGGGAGGTCTATTCTGCCAAGGCTGACACTGATGTGCCACCAAGTTCATTGTGGTGGCCTGTCTTAGCTGCCATGGTGAGACCTGAGGCACATCTAGTGTGGGTTTTTTTGAAACTCTGAACCGGACCAATTTCTAGTATTGCCCTAGACCTTGGAGACAGATGGGCAAAACTAGAAACTTACACCTGACACCTAGACTCGATTATGGTACTGCACTAGGTATCGAATTGGGTTGTCTTTGATATGCCAATTGTGAGATCCTTAGAGGGGGTCAAAACATGGGTATGTTGGAACAGTCTGAGAATTCACCTGAGTTGGTGATCATAGTGACAAGATCAGCCCCTTTGTCGGACAAAGTGAATGATCGGGGAATGCACTCTCTCTGATGGAAACCTAACCTACTGGCCGTGGATTTCAAATGTTTGAAATTTGGTTTTGCAAAAAATATTTATATAAAGATATACTTATATTATATGGTTTCAAAATGTTTGTAAAAAGGTTTTAATTCCCAAGATCCATATGAGTAGAGAGTGCAACACTGTACCTTGCAGCCGAGGGAGAGGTCCTCTCCTGTCAGGCAGTGTTTAATATTAAGGGCTGAGAGGTTAAGTGTAAGACCATTGAGGGTAATACCTGATGGACTAATCTTGCATCTGCCCATAGTTCTTGGGTTTTCATAAGGTGGCTAGATCCAAGAACCATTTAGTGTAAATGTTGGGCCCATTAAGAGCCAATGGTGATGGACTCAGGGGTTCACTATCTCCTATAGTGAATTCGGCCAGGGCTTGTAACAAAGGCTAGGCTGAACCCTTGTGACTGATTTGTAGATCAATGTTAGGGTCCCATGCCATACAAAGAGAGACAACTGGGCAGCAGGTTAAGGAGTAAGTAAGCACATAAGCTTAATGGGCCTTAGGCCCAATTTGAACTAGGCTTAAGTTAGTTAATTAAAAGGGGGCAAATTCCATTTTAAACTGATTAGGATTAGCTGAAGGATAAGATAATTCTTATCCATTTAAGAGTCCAGATCCAAATATAAGATTTGAAATAGGAAACTCTCTCCTAATTAGATTAGGAGGCTGATCCAAGAAGGCTATAAATAGGGGGCGAATTCCTCAGATTTACACAACATCAAACTGCAGAATTCTTCCCCAATTCTTGCTGCCCCTACCCAGTTCGATCTCCACTTGTGGATCTGATCAAGAAAGGTTCTTGATATTGTTTCTTGGTAGAAGAAACAATTTGAAGTCGTGCTCACTAGCCCTTACTCGATTCTTGTTGAAGAATTTAGGTTCTTGCCGAATAACCATCCTGTTGATCCTGCCTCACTACACATTGTGTCATCTTCAGTGGAGGTAGGTTTTGGTCTTCTCTTTGGGCATGAACACCTGTGTTGGGAGTTACTGTTACTTCGTATCAGGTATATCCCTCACTCTCTTTTGGTTTCAGATCTGGTCCAGTTTTCATTTCAAGAATGAACCTTGAAAATGCAGTTTTCCAAATTAGGGAATACGATTTCCGGGAAGGGAGAGAGAAATTTTTGAAATTTCACCCAACCTTTCTGCCTAGTTCAGCCATCCACTCGATGGATCTCCCTTCCCTTCACTGTGAACCTATCTATATTAGGCCCTCTTAAAATATGTCTACACTGCCATGAACCCTGTATATTATACTTCTTAGCCATCCCACAACAACATGGCTGCCAACTTCTACTACCATGTCAATAAAATTCACTAACTTCCTCATTTCCAGTCATTGGTGAGTAAAGTGCATGCTAATATCAAACCATTGTTGTTCCAAATTAAACCACCAAAACATGGAACACTGATCAGATACTGGATTTAGTTTGAAATTCCATTTCTCACTGAATAAAAAGGTTTAATCAACCAAGTTGTTGGATACAAGCACAATGTCTCTCCAATGTTATCATCTAATCTCAACATGATGGATTATGGTGTGTTAATCTATTTGTGGTGTTTTTTTCTTAATCTATTCTCATTTTCTTCCTTCCCTCATTCAAGCTTTAAGTTACTTGTCTTCAAAACTCAATTTGTGTAATTCGTCATGGAACAACAAATATTGTCTAATTCATAATAAAAACAACACTATCTACCAAAACCATATGACTTTATGAATACAGGTAACAACATCTAAAGTACAAAATAGCGCAAATTGTTAAAAATAAGTTCTCAATCAAAGAATTGCATGTCTAGTGCATTCTAGGAAGTGCACCTTTCAACAATCAACAAATCATATGTCTTCACTTGCATGGTGGGGAGATTACTGCAAAAGCAAACCCTCCATTAGCAAAAAAGAAAAAAAAGAACTACGACATCTCAAAAACTGACAAAAAAAAATATAAACAGAGAGTATGCCGGATGCATATAAGAGATGCCATGGAAACAGAGATGCCACCAATTTGTGAGAAGAAAAAAACAAATATGGTATATAAGCTTTGCTACTAGAAACTACAATAATGTTTTTATTAACATCAATATTTTAACTAATATTGGATAAATGCTTCATTTTTATCACCTACTTAGATATTCATCAAAACAACTCAAATGATTTTTCACCACAACAAAACTACTATAATTGTAGAAATCGTCTTCGTATGATTTTCTTACACCAAACTCAATGTTGGTGAGATCAATCAGCCCAAAGATGAAGCACTGGCGATGATCTTTCCTCTACTCTTTTTGAGGTGAGGATAGCAAAAGAAGTGGTATAAATTGATCCCCAAAAGTTGATATCCTGTAGAATACAATAGGCACGCACAAACCGTCCCACTCAGTTTTTCATTGAGATAAAGGGCCAGTGTATCTCTTAGGTTTTGCTTCAAATGAGAGAGAGAGAGAGAGAGAGAGAGAGAGAGAGAGAGGAGAAAATACTTGAGAATGTGAAACCCCACCATAGCCAGAAGAGAGAAATGAAGAGAGAGGCGGATAAAGGTGGGGGAGAGGAAGATGGAGATAGAGGGTTTTTCTAGAAGAGAGACGGGGTAGGAAGTGATAGGACGACTGAGAGAGAAAGAAGGGTAGGAGAGAGAGGAAGAGAGGAAGAAGGGGAAGAGAGAGAGAGAGATGTTTCAAATAGAAAAGCCCCCATGAAGGCATTGGAAAAGGAGGGGAAGACTTTGGAAATGTAGAGGAGAAAAAGAATTCGCATGTGTTGGATTTCTCTCACATGCGACCATTAATCTACTCACATGAGTAGATTCTTTTTACTAAATGGAGAGAACACCCATTTCCTATTAATATATATATATATATATATATGAAGCGATGAGAGATCCATAATATGGATAGCCAAACCCAACAGGTAGGTAGGGCGAAATTTCAAAAAAATTCTCTCTCTCCCATGAGGGAATCACATTCCCTATTTTAGAAAAGCTGCATTTCAATGATCAATTTTGAACCTAAACCAGACCAGATCTGAAACCAAAGGGTAGGAGAGGGATATACTTGATACGGTGTAATAGTAACTCCCAACGAAGGTGTTCACGCCCAAGGAAAATGCCAAAAACTGCTCCCACTGAAGATGACATAGCGTAGGGTGGAGCAGAATCAACAGGTAGTTCTTCAGCAAGAACCAAACTTTTCAGCAAGAACCGAACTCTTCAGCAAGAATTCGATGTAGAGTGAGTGAGAATGACTTTAGACCAGTTCTTCACCAAAAACTGGTATCAAGAACGCTTCTTGATCGTTCCTACAGGTGGAGAACGAACTGGCAATGGCGGTAGCAGGAGGAGAAGGCAAGAGCAGAAGATGGCGTCAGTCTTACTGGGGCTGTCTTCTCTCTTGTATCTGCAATCAGAATTGAGTGCTGAAGGGTTTGCCCTCCTCCTCTATTTATAGCCTTAAAGAGAGGTTCTCCTAATCCCATTAGGAGTTTCCTAATCCAAATCATGTATGTGTATCTAGACTCTTTTTAAGAGATAAGGATAATCCCTTATCTTATCTGCAAATAAAGATCAGCCCTCCTAATCTTATTAGGAGTTTCCTAATCCAAATCTTTATTTGGATCTGAACTCTCTGAGTGGATAGGGATAACTTCCTATCCTATCTGCTGATCTAAATCCCAGAACCGCCCCTCTTTAATTAATCAAATTAAACCAGTTCGAATTGGGCTTTAGCCCCATTAAGTCCATGTGCTCATTCAGCCTCCAAACTGCTGCCCAGTTGGGTATCCTTGTATGGCGTGAGACCCAAACATTGATCAACACATCAGCCACATGGGTTCAGCCCAGCCTCTGTTACAAGGCCTGGCCGAATTCACTGTAAGAGACAGTGAACCCCTGAGCCCATCACCATGGGCTCTTAATGGGCCCAACACTTACACTAAGTGGTCTCTGGGTCAAGCCACCGTATAAAAACCCAAGGACTGTGGGCAGATGCAAGATTAGCCCATCAGGCATTACTCTCAATGGTCTTACACTTAACCTCTCAGCCCATAATGATCAAACACTGCCCGACAAGAGAGGACCTCTCCCTCGGCTGCAAGGAACAGTGCTGCACTCTTTACTCACATGGATCCCGGGAATTAAAACCTTTTGCAAACATTTTGAAACCATAATATATATATATATATATGTATATCTCTATATAAATATATTTTGCTAAACAAATTTCAATGATTGAAATCAACTGCTAGCAGTTTAGGTTTCCATCAGAGAGAGTGCATCCCCGATCATTCACTTTGTCTGATAAAGGGGCTGATCCCGTCACTATGATCACCCACTCAGATGAATTCTCAGATTGCCCCAACATACCCAAGTTTTGACCCCCTCTAAGGATCTCTCTGATTGGCATATCAAAAACAGCCCAATCCGACACCTAGTGCAGTATCCCCGGCAACGGCACCAAAAACATGATAGCTATGATTATAACCCAAGAAAGTGCAATAGTTATCAAGTAATATAAAAATATCGTTTCCATGAGGATTTAACAAAATAAGTATTAGAACTATAGTCTTCCCATATTATTTGGACAATCGAAATTCAGATTTGAGCAAGAACTACTGAAAATAAAAACTAGAAAAAGAAAATAGAAGCAAGGGTGATCACTAACCGAATATGCAATGGATGAAATCGCTAGGGCTTTTGGTCCACCTAACCAATGTAATGAATATTAATGGATTCGATTAATCAAGATTACTTGTCATTCCCATAAGCTGAGGTCTTTCCAATTTTATTTAATATTCTCTCTCAAGATATACTAAAACTACGCCCATCAGGTAACCCTTCGATCTCTCGAGTAGAGCTCTCAAGATGGAAGTGCATTAAATCCAAGAAAAACCATTAGATTCAGATGAATCATGTATATATATATCTCTATATTCCATTCAATTCACACTATGAACTATTCAGTCGATTATGTGAATTCCTCTCTCGATTCATTCACATAACCCAAATCAATTAAGAGGTGGCCAAGCTCTTAATTGCATTAAGCACAATAATTCATAGACTATATGGAAATCACAATCTTGGATAAATCATAAAGATAAAAATATATTCATTAACCTGGTTAGGTTTTCTACAGCTCTAGCAAGAAACAAATCAGTTCATGATAAAAGAATTAAAGCAAACAAAGGGAAAGAAAGAACTCTTGAATTCACCCATGGTGCTGAGATCTCCTCTTCTTGCCGCCACCTTCTTCTTGAGGTTTCTTGAATTCTTAATCACCTTCCCCAAGTTTCTTGATTTGTTTTCTCCTTTCTTGATTGATTGCTCCTTTTCTTCTTGATTCAATCCAGAGATTGAGTGATGCCTAAAGCTGGTCCGCCCCCCCCCCCCCCCCTTTATATAGCTTAAAGGGGAGGGGGTGGTCTCCTACTTCCTCTTGAAGTTTATCTTGCAAGAATAGAAAGTCCTAGTCTAATCCTACTCTTATCTCTTTATCTAGTGAACTCAATCCCTTTATCTTTCTAAGATTACATCAAGAATTTAGATTTAGAAGGACTCTTCTCAGTTTCTTGTTCTTGGATTCATATTAGACCTCCTCTGCGAATTGGGCTGTTGCCAGGCTTTTCTGCAAGTTGGGCTTCAGCTGCGGATTGGGCCTTCCTACGAATTTGCCCTGATTTTGGGCCCAGATTTGACTTTGATGCAGGCTGAATCTGCAAAAGACCAAAACATGAAAGTTGTGGATTTTTCTCTTATCTTTTCAGTGGGTCTTGAATCAGTGCAATCGGAGTTTGGGTACGCGAGTTAGTCCCAAATTACTGAACGATGCCGAAACTATGAAAAATCATCCGATTTGCCTTTGTTTGCTTCTGATGCCTTTTTTCATGCCCTAAACCGAAATACAACAAATATGAGTCCAATTAAGTACTAATTCAGTATGAAAGACAGAATATTTGGGGATAAAAATATGATAAATTCTACTCTCATCACCCATCAATCTCCAAGGTCCAGGGTAATACTGGAATTCTGGTCCGGTTCAGGGTTTCAAGAAAATCCACACTGCATGTACCTCAGGTCTCACCCTAGCAGTTGAGACAAGCCACCCCAACCAACTTGGCGGCACATTAGTGTTAGCCTTGGCAAGATAAATCTCGTCAGATCTATCCAACGGCTGTGAAGATTCTAAACTAACACGAGTCTCATATGTGTCCAGTTTAAGGGTATTACGCAGAAACACACCATAAAAACATGAATCAAATATGTACTTTATTCATTTACAATAAAT
The DNA here is from genome assembly GCF_055504915.1 of Nelumbo nucifera. Classification (NCBI taxonomy): domain Eukaryota; kingdom Viridiplantae; phylum Streptophyta; class Magnoliopsida; order Proteales; family Nelumbonaceae; genus Nelumbo; species Nelumbo nucifera. The sequence continues at coordinate 37,838,723 of NC_142655.1, read as the reverse complement.
GTCATAATGTACATCAATTTGATTGGAGCTATGGGCATACACTATCTAACAATATATATATATATATATATATATATAAGATTATCTTATTCCCATAGTTATCATTTATGTGTTAGTATGAATAAAATGTAGATGCTTTAATATATATATAAGATTATCTTATTCCCACAGTTATCCTTTATGTGTTAGTATGAATAAAATGTAGATGCTTTAATATATATATAAGATTATCTTATTCCCATAGTTATCCTTTATGTGTTTGTATGAATAAAATGTAGATGCTTTAACTCTATGCTTGGATTCAATAGTGGGTGGGAGAGTTGGGACCTACTTTTATAAAAAGAGAGATGAGAAAATCATTTCATAACCAACTCTCTTCTCTCGTAACTAGGATGTAATGCCCCTCACATTATGGGTGGTGTTAATTCAGGCTTTGAAGACTTGAAACCAAAGTTATTCTTAAGCTTTGATAACAAATCATAACATTCTCCCACTTGGTCTAAAAATTAAAATAATTTTGTTTCAAAACATTTTGAAAGGACACTTTCTTATTAACGACCTTTTAAAACTATTATCAAGTGCACACTATGATTTGAAAAACAAATCACCCAATAATTTTTTTTTTTTGAAAAAAAGGGCAAATTTCTTAAACTACCCCTACTATTTAGCTAATTGATTAACTCTACCCTTATTGTTTAACTATTGTCTTGCACTACCCTTACTGTTCCTAACAATTGACTAATTACTCCCCTACTTAAGATTCCATCACAATGCGCGTCATAATCTGCTCACATGCCACACCACGTAAGAGTTATATTTTGAAAAAATGATTGTAATACCCTTTTCTTCACCCCCGGCACAGGTGTTGGTTGTCTGAAACGTAGGGCGTGCCAGGGACTGTTGTCTGAATTTGTGAATTTAATCAAATTCATTCCTTTTACAGATTTGACCGAATATTCATCTTTACGCACTCATAGAAAATTCTGATCTCCATAAAATCCAAAATCCTATCAGAGAGATGTCGGTGGTTAGATGGAGTGGGGTTTTCAGGTTCACCTAAGGACATCCTGAAGGAATGGTGGAATCCATCTAATGGACGCCAATGAGGTTGTGGAATGGGTGGGCGAATTTCAAAAATTTTCTACCTTCCTCCAACTGGGAATCGTATTCCCTAAATTTAGAATACCATATTCAAGGATCTTATCTGAACCAAATTCGAACCAGATCTGAACCAAAAGGTAAAAGGGAGGATTATACCTGATCCGGAGAAGCAATATCTCCCAAAGTTGGTGTTCACGCCCAAAGAAGAAACCAAGATCTGCTCCTGCTGAAGATGACACAGTTGTGGATGGAACGGAACCAGCAGGGTGCGTCCTACACACTGGATCCTTCGCAAGAATCCTATGGAAACTCTGAACACCGAATCTTCTTCAGTCTTTCTTGCAAGACTGATGTCAAGAACAGATTTCTTGACTTTCTATTTCTGCAAAGATCGAATCTTGCAAAAGTAAATGGCGGCGGCAGGAGGAGAACTCCAAGGGCGAAGATGGCTGAACTGCTTTTCTTCTGGCTGGAGTATGAATGAGATCTTATCTCAATTCGCAGGGAGTTTTCTCTTTTTTTTTAAAACCCTAGTTCGAATTCTGATGTATTTCCTCTCTTGTTTTTCTCCTCCTTTCTTCTTGATTAAGAAACCTCCTAATTAGGAGTTATCCCAATCCAAATCTGTATTTGGATAGGGGATTATCTTAATCCTATCTGCAGATTAAGTTAGTTTACTCCTGATCTTATCAGGAGGTTACCAAATTCAAATCTGATTTGAATTTGGTCTCCTGGAGTGTATAAGGTTAAAGGCCCAATCCTTTTACCAACATTAATCTCAGATTCACCCCATAGATGGGTGGTCATATCAGCCCAGCTCGAAATGGGCTTTTGGCCCATTACATGTTCAGTGTTTAACTAGTTTTCAATCTGCTGCCCATTTGGGCTTCTTTGTATGGCGTGGGACCCAAGCATTGATCTACACACCAGCCACATGGGTTCGGCCCAGCCTTTAATACAAGGCCCAGCCGAATTCACTGAAAGACTCAGTAAACCCCTGAGCCCATCATATGGACCCTATGGGCCCAACGCTTACATTAAGTGGTCCCTGGGCCAAGCCATCTTATAAAAACCCAGGGACTGTGGGCAGGTGCAAGATTTACCCATCAGGTACTATCCTAAATGGTTTTACACTTAACCTCTCAGCCCTTAATGATCAAGCACTGCCCAACAAGAGAGGACCTCTCCCTCGGCTACAAGGAACAGTGCCGCACTCTCCACTCACATGGATCCCGGGAATTAAAACCATTTGCAAACAATTTGAAACCGTATATATATATATAAATATATTAATTTTGCAAAACAAAATTCCAACGATTGAAATCAACTGCTGGCAGTTTGGTTTCCATCAGAGAGAGTGCATTCCCGATCATTACCCTTTGTCCGACAAAGGGGCTGATCCTGTCACTATGATCACTCACTCAGGTGAATTCTCAGACTGTCCCAACATACCCAGGTTTTGATCCCCATCTAAGGATCTCACCGATTGGCATATCAAAGACAGCCCGATCCGACACCTAGTGAAATGTCATAATCGAGTCTAGGGGTCAGGTGTAACTTTCAAAATTTCCCCATTTGTCTCCAAGGTCCAGGGCAATACTGGAAATTTGGTCCGGTTCAAGGATTCAAGTAATCCCATACTGCATGTGCCTCGAGTCTTACCCTGGTGGCTGAGACAGGCCATCCCAACACTTGGTGGCACACCAGTATCAGCCTTGGTAGGATAAATCTCCCCAGATTTATCCAACGGCTGTGAATATTTAAAACTAACACGAGTCTCTATAAGTGTATAGTTTTAGGGTCTTACACAGAATTAAACCAAATAACATGAATCAAACATGCACTTTATTTATTTCCACTAAATAACAAAAGTACATCAAATCGGATTGAAGCTAAGGGCATACAAGACTGTCTAACACATCCTTAGGCCAAGACACACACTTTGGACTCCAAAGCTGGTCACGCTATTGTTGAACTCTGAAGCTAGTGATCTTGAGGCCGAAGCTAGTGGCATAAGTTTGGGGGAGTTGGTGGCACCATTGTTGGGGGAGGAGAGGAGAAGTCATGTGACCTAGGGGTTTGGGCACGTGAGATGGGATTCTGCCTCGACGAACTCCACCTCTTCCCTCTCCCTCTCGTTCTCTTCCCCAATGCCACATGGGAACTATCAGAACCGTTGAGGTCATCTTTCTTCACCACCTACTTCAACAAGGCAGAAAAACCCTAGACGAGAATTGCATCTTTTGTTGTAGAGCAAATATCTCTGATTTCTTCGAATGCAAGTCAGTGTTCTGATACGATGAGAAGCCAATTCATTAGTGCCACCACCGACACATTCAACTGATCTACTAGCTTGCAAGGGAGGTGGAGAGGGAGAATGAAGAGGGGAAGGGAGGTGGAGGAAGAAGAAGATCACCTCCACTACTGGAAGTTGCAGTGGCAGCAGCAATTTTGGTCGATCCAAAAATAGAGGTGAAGGGGAATGGAAGAAGAAGATCACCACCACTGTTGTTGCAGTGGTGGCGGTGATTTTGGTCATTCCAGAAATAAAGCTGTAGGGGGGCAGAGGAAGAAGATCACCCTTCCAGTAGCGGCATGATTTTGGTCCATCCAAAAGTAGAAAGAGGAGAAAGGAGCAGAGGCAACGGTGGTGGAGAATTTTGTTGATTAAAAAATGAACGGAGGAGAAGGGGGTGGAGGAAGAAGAAGATCACCATCATTGCTGGAAGTTTCAGTGGCAGCGGAAATTTTGGTCGATCAAAAAATACACAAAGGAGAAGGGGGAGGAAAATTCAATGTTGCCTGTGACTGTGCTTCGTCTTGGGATGGTCTTCCGATGAGCTCCCGTGATACGAAGATCCATGCTTGGTGAGTAGTAAAGAGGGTCTAGTTTGTCTTCTAATTTCTCAAAGAGAAGCTTAGATTCTGATGGCAGCAGGGGGAGGACACCCATATGGGTGGAATTCTGGAGTGACACGGTTCTTGGTTGGCGACGTAGGAAATTTTCATCGTTGTCATTTCCGTCATCACCAGAGCGGAATATCGAGTCCACCCTGAGTTCAGCCTGCATTCACCTTGCTTTTCCATCCACTGAAATGCCGGAGTCCACCCTGCGTGAAGACGACCACCCTGAGTTCAGACTCCGTTACCCTACTTTGCCCTCCACGGAAGAGTAAAATTGTCATTTCATTATTTCCGTTAGAATTTAACGGCGATGGCAATTAATTGGCAAAAACAATAGGGATAGTGCAAGACAATAGTTAAACAGTAAGAGTAAAATTAGTCAATTAATTAAACAGTAGGGCAATTTAAAAAATTTGCCCTTGAAAAAAAGACAATATAGACTAATCCATTCAACAAATCACTCAGTTTCACTCAACTTCTAAAGAAGGAATCAAAAAGTCAGGTGGACATGACCAAGTTACAGTAGAATGAAAATTAATAGAAAACTAGGCAAGACAGTGAGCAACCCGATTACAGGATCGAGGAGTAAAAGTAACTGAGCAAGAGGGAAGGTTGTGCAAAAATCTCTTGCAGTTGAGAATAAGAGTATGAACATTCCAAGGAGGTGAAGAAGAATCCTCCAACAAGAGATTGATTAGACATTGTGCATCACCTTCAATAACAGCAGATTGAATACCCAAACAAGAGGCAAACTGAAAACATTCAAGGAGTGCTTCTGCTTCCGTCACCGGGGCAGATTTGGCCTTCGAACAAATGGCACGGGCAAACAGGAACAGGAAGGAGACATTACATCTCGCACAAGAATGCCTACTCCCGACGTTGTAGAAGAGACCGCGCCATCAAAGTTTATTTTTATACATCCAATTGGTGGAGGTGACTATCTGGATGGGTGTATTGTGTGCAGAACGTCACTTTGTTGGGCTTGTAACACCTGAGCTTTGTTGTTGCTTGTAACCGACAATGATAGAGTTCTGGAATGTAGTGAGAAGAATCATAGAAGTCATTACATTAATTATTTTATGCAAGTTACGATGTCAATACACCCACAACAGCCACAATTTAAGAGACAAACCACGGGTCCAAAGTGTCTCAAAGTCAGCACACAACCAATCATGAATTTACACGCATGTGCATCAATATGAAAACATAAAAAAAAAGTGAGGATAATAATATATGATAACAATAACAAGTGTCAAAACTGAGCCGTATACAATCTCTCACTAACCAAGTCGATCAAAGTTGTTACCAAACCCCATGTGAGATACATTCTCAAAGGAAAACGTAGGTGGCAACTGTCAAGCCTTTGTTGTTGCTTGTAACCGACAATGAGATACATTCTCAAAGGAAAACGTAGGTGGCAACTGTCAAGCCTTTGGTCATGGGATCAACAATCATTTACTGTGTACTTATGTGCTTCACGGACACCAGTTGATTTTGCATGCTCTCTTACAAACAAGGTACTTAATGTCTATATGTTTGCATCTCTCTATATTCTTGTTGTTCTTAAAAAAACATAACTGCGATGGAATTGTCATAGAAAATCACCATAAGGCATGATTTGAGGCTTCATACCATGCTACAATACAATTCTGCTTTCATCATGGACAAAGTTGTAAGCATTTGTTTAACACTCTTCCATAATATGGCTCTACCAACCATTATGAAAATATTTATAACATGAACTGGATTTCCTGGTGTCTTGACAACCAATAAAGTTAGAATCTGAATACTCCATCACATCAAGTTTTAAAATCATCTTGTATGAGCATATAATTTTTGGTTGCCTACAGATATTTCATAACCTTCTTTGCTGATTGCCAATGATCCATTCCTAGATGACTCTAGTTTCTTCCCAACATTCCACAAATGCAATATCTGGTCATGTACAAACCTGAGCATACATTAAGATCCCAACTACTGATTCATAGGGAACATTTTTTCGTTTGATCATACTTTAGGTCATTCCTCGAACATTGAAGATTCACCAAATGTATCACCTTTAATTATAGGCACCTTTTCCACCTTTACAATTTTACAAGTTGAATCTTTTGGAAAGTCCATCAATATAGTTTATCTATGATAAGCCAAGACATACAGGAGACCTATCTCAATGAGTCTTAGTAATTTCGATCTTATCGAATTGTCTCTGGGTACTATTGTCTAAAGAATCTACGGCATAACACTGGGCAAGAGATTTTTTATCCTCCCATTCCTGATGCTCTCTCCTATGTGCTTCAGAAGCCCTATCACTCAGATGTTCCGGAGTTAAGTTCTTGGAAACCTTGTCCAATTTCTTGGACATGAGGACCAGATTAAGGTTACGATACTAGTCATCATAGTTAGGTCTCTTTAATTTATTGTTGTCCAATAGTTTGGCGAATTGTCCGTGTGCCATTTCTGATAAAAGGAAATAGTTATTAGTCCACGGCCTACAATTGTTTCATGTATCCACCCATCCAATGAGCTTTACTTTTGGCCTCCATCAGACAAGGTTCATTGCCACCTCGGTTAAACCTTTCTGTTTGGTAAGTGTTGACCCATCATATCGTGGTGAAGGAGTGAGAGATCCATCCTATGGACGCCCAAAAGATTGCGGAATAAGGGGCGAATTTCAAAAATTTTTCTCTCCCTTCAATTGGGAATCGTATTCCCGATTTAGAAAAACATATTTTCAAGGATCAATTCTGAACCATAAACTGAACCAGATCTGAACCAAAAAGGAGTGGGAAGGATTATACCTGATACGGAGAAGTAATATCTCCCGACGAAGGTGTTCACGCCCAAGGAAGGATCCAAAGACTGCACCCACTGAAGATGGCGCAGTGCAGGTGGAGCAGAATCAGCAGTGTTCTTCTCCAAGAGCTCTGTCCTTCGCAAGAATCAGCAAGATGGTACGTGAGCACGGCTTCCTTTCAATCCTTTCTCAAAGGACTGATGTCAAGATCCAATCTTGACTTCTCCCACAAGTGGAGATCGAACTGGCAAACAGGGCAGCAAGAACAAGGAGGCGGCAAGAGAGTATTTGCAGGGAGCAGAATTCTCTCTTCTTGATTTCAGCACTAAAGAAAACCTGATGATCTCTGTGTGTTATGTGTCTAAAGGCTGCCGCTCCCTTCTTCTTTTATAATCTTAAAGGGATCAGCTCCTAATCAGATTAGGAGTTGCTAATCCAAATCACATTTGGGTTAGGAGTCCCTTTAAGTGATAAGGGATAATCCTTATCTTATCTGGAGATCAGATCAGCCATCTCCCAATCTGATTAGGAAGTTTCCAGATCTAAATCTTATTTAGATCTTGGACTCTCTAAGTGGATAGGGTCTAAGCCCAATCCTATTAGCTGATCCACTTCAGATTTCGCCCCTTTATTAACTAAATAAACAGCCCAGTTCGAAATGGGCTTTAGGCCCATTAAGCTTATGTGCTCACTTAACCCTCTTAACTGCTGCCCAGTTGGGCTTCCTTGTATGGCGTGGGACCCAAGCATTGATTTACACATCAGCTACATGGGTTCGGCCCAGCCTTTGTTACAAGGCCTGGCCGAATACACAGTTAAAGACAGTGCACCCCCTGAAACCCATCAAATGGGCTCTACGGGCCCAACACTTACCCTAAGAGGTCCCTGGGCCAAGCCACCTTGTAACACCCAGGGACTGTGGGCAGATGCAAGATTAGTCCATTATGTATTATCCTCAATGGTCATACACTTAACCTCTCAGCCCATAATGATCGTACACTGCCCGACAAGAGAGGACCTCTCCCTCGGCTGCAAGGAACAGTGTTGCTCTCTCCACTCATATGGATCCCGGGAATTAAAACCTTCTTGCAAACATTTTAGAAAACCATAAATATACTTTTATATCTTATATAAAATATATTTTGCAAAACAAATCTCAACGGTTGAAATCGGCTGCCGGCAGTCTTGGTTTCCATCAGTGAGAGTGCATCCCCGATCATTACCTTTGTCCGACAAAGGGGCTGATCCTGTTACTATGATCACCTACTCAGATGAATTCTCGGACTGTCCCAACATACCCAGGTTTTGACCCACGCTAAGGATCTCACTGATTGGTACATCAAAGATAGCCCAATCCGACACCAAGTGCAGTATCATAATCGAGTCTAAGGGTGGGGTGTAACTTTCCAGTTTTGCCCATCAATCACCAAGGTCCAGGGCAATACTGGAAATCTGGTCCAGTTTTGCCCATCAATCTTCAACTTGTTGTCATCAAGTAGCTTTGCAAATGATCTATTTGCCATTTTCTGATAAAAGAGCAAACATCAGTCCACGACCTAATTCGATTCATGTTCATTTCATAGATATGGATTTTAATCTACGATCCATTTCCATTTATTCATCTCTGAGATTTCCCTCCTTTCTCAGAGACGGAGACTACGGGTTGTCTCTGGAAATGTGGGAAATCACATAGGGTGCATGAAGCCAACTGTTTCAGCTGCATAACCCCACCACCTTTCTGTGAAGGATCATATCCACTCATCATATGAGTTTTCCCTTTGGCCTCTGTCAGATAAGGTTCAGAGCTGTTTTCAGGTAAACCTTTCTGTCCAGTGAGTGCTTACCCATCATATTCGTGAACGCCAAGGTACCGTGAGAGAGTGAGTTCCCATTTTCTGGTGAAGCCCCTCCCACATTGGTCTATGACGCCCCTATCATCTTATGAACACTTAGACAAGCCCAACAGCAAATGGATAGCCCATTTTCTGGTGCGTTTCCTCATTACTGAAGGACCCATCCTCGTGCTAATGATGGAAGGCCTTTAGAGAGTTCATCATACGAATCTCCTATCACATGCACTCATATTATCTGGAGGGAACAGATAATTACGCCCTAGTTCTAACTTTAGGTCAAACCAAAGTGGCTCCCACTGACTTTCATAAAGCCAGATTTTGGTGGGCCTAAATCGGCTAGGGTTCCGCACGAGACCTCATGATGAGGTGTGGGGCCCACCACTGAGGGAGGTCATTCAATGACCAAAAGGGACACCATGGCAATGATGTGCATTCAGCCATGGTGTGCGAAAGAGCCACTGTCGATTGAGCATGGGCCAAGTACTTATGGCCCATGTACATAGCACATCACACATCCATACATCACATGCAGGGATAAATTGATCCAATCAATTAATTATCTGTAAAGCCCATTTGAAGCCCATTTTAAATCCATAATATTAACCATTAATATTCAGGTATGTGGGCCGAACGGTTCAACCCATATAGCTTTAAGGGTTAAGTGGGCTTTTAGCAGTTTTAACTGTTTAAAACTGGGCCTTTACAGGTTGGGCCGAATTAACCATTTAATTAAATATCAATCCGTAGGCCCATCAGTGGGAAAATTAGGGCTGACTTTCAGCCTTGATTAAACCCTAGATTCGGTCCAAACAGTAAATCAGGGCTGTTCGCACAATCCATCCTGCAAAACAGAGGTTAGATCACAGAATGCAGTTTCACAAACTGCAAATCGCAGATAGCGATTCTCCCATCTGCGAAATCTTCTTCTCTGCGAAATCTCCCTTTCTGCGCCGCCATCTTCGATCCAATATTAAAATAAATAGAAATCCTATTTCTATTAATAATTACATCAGATCGAATACCTATACATTGAGTCTAGAAAAAAAATTATTTATAGACCAAATGTAATAAATAAATCAAGAAACTGCAAATCTTGCAGGTTCCCTGCACAAACCAAGATTTCGATCTCCTCTTGTATGAACAGCCCATAAATCAAGAAAATCATAAAGAACAATTCTAAATAATAATCAGATTTATATAAAATTAATTTCAGATTATTCGCCCATTAATTTTGGGAACAAATTCCCAAAACCCATATCTGCGCAAATTGGGTAGAACACCTTCTGCCCAATTGCGCAGGTTCAGATCTGAAACAAACTGGTTCAAGATTTGAACCATGGCTCTGATACCACTGAAGGAATGAGAGATCAATCCTATGGACGCCCAAAAGATTGCGGAATAAGGGGCGAATTTCAAAAATTTTTCTCTCCCTTCAACTGGGAATCGTATTCCCCATTTAGAAAAACATATTTTCAAGGATCAATTCTGAACCATAAACTGAACCAGATCTGAACCAAAAAGGAGTGGGAAAGATTATACCTGATACGGAGAAGTAATATCTCCCAACGAAGGTGTTCACGCCCAAGGAAGGATCCAAAGACTGCACCCACTGAAGATGGCGCAGTGCAGGTGGAGCAGAATCAGCAGTGTTCTTCTTCAAGAACTCTGTCCTTCGCAAGAATCAGCAAGATGGTACGTGAGCATGGCTTCCTTTCAATCCTTTCTCAAAGGACTGATGTCAAGATCCAATCTTGACTTCTCCCACAAGTGGAGATCAAACTGGCAAATAGGGCAGCAAGAACAGGGAGGCGGCAAGAGAGTATTTGTAGGGAGCAGAATTCTCTCTTCTTGATTTCAGCACTAAAGAAAACCTGATGATCTCTGTGTGTTGTGTGTCTAAAGGCTGCCGCCCCCTTCTTCTTTTATAATCTTAAAGGGATCAGCTCCTAATCAGATTAGGAGTTGCTAATCCAAATCACATTTGGGTTAGGAGTCCCTTTAAGTGATAAGGGATAATCCTTATCTTATCTGGAGATTAGATCAGCCATCTCCTAATCTGATTAGCAGGTTTCCAGATCTAAATCTTATTTAGATCTTGGACTCTCTAAGTGGATAGGGTCTAAGCCCAATCCTATTAGCTGATCCACTTCAGATTTCGCCCCTTTATTAACTAAATAAACAGCCCAGTTCGAAATGGGCTTTAGGCCCATTAAGCTTATGTGCTCACTTAACCCTCTTAACTGCTGCCCAGTTGGGCTTCCTTGTATGGCATGGGACCCAAGCATTGATCTACACATCAGCCACATGGGTTCGGCCCAGCCTTTGTTACAAGGCCTGGCCGAATACACTGTTAAAGATAGTGCACCCCCTGAAACCCATCAAATGGGCTCTACGGGCCCAACATTTACCCTAAGAGGTCCCTGGGCCAAGCCACCTTGTAACACCCAGGGACTGTGGGCAGATGCAAGTTTAGCCCATCAGGTATTATCCTCAATGGTCTTACACTTAACCTCTCAGCCCAAAATGATCATACACTGCCCGACAAGAGAGGACCTCTCCCTCGGCTGCAAGGAACAGTGTTGCACTCTCCACTCATATGGATCCCGGGAATTAAAACCTTCTTGCAAACATTTTAGAAACCATAAATATACTTTTATATCTTATATAAAATATATTTTGCAAAACAAATCTCAACGGTTGAAATCGGCTGCTGGCAGTCTTGGTTTCCATCAGTGAGAGTGCATCCCCAATCATTACCTTTGTCCGACAAAGGGGCTGATCCTGTCACTATGATCACCCAATCAGATGAATTCTCGGACTGTCCCAACATACCCAGGTTTTGACCCCCGCTAAGGATCTCACTGATAGGTACATCAAAGATAGCCCAATCCGACACCTAGTGCAGTATCATAATCGAGTGTAGGGGTCGGGTGTAACTTTCTAGTTTTGCCCATCAATCTCCAAGGTCCAGGGCAATACTGGAAATCTGGTCCAGTTCAAAGATTCAATTAATCCTACACTGTATGTGCATAGGGTCTCACCCTGGCAGTTGAGACAGGCCACCCCAACCGACTTGGTGGCACCACAATGTCAGCCTTGTCAGGATAGGTCTCCCTAGACCGACCCACCGGCTGTGAACATTCTAAACTAACATGAGTCTCATTAAGTGTCCAGTTTAAGGGTATTACACAGAAACATACCAAGGGAACATGAATCAAATATGTATCTTTATTCATTTACAATAAACTCATAAAGTACATCATTCTGATTGAAGCTAAGGGCATACAAAACTGTCTAACACGTGGACCCCAAGGTACCATGGAAGAGTCTTCCATTTTAGGATAGGCCTCTCACACCTCGGTCTATGATGTCCCTATCATCTCATGAAGCAATCCCATCGACTGCATCAACAAAATGGATAGCCCAATTTTATGGGGCATATCCTCTCACTGATTCAGCCTATTTTCATGCTAATGATGAAAGGCCTTTAGAGAATTTATCATATGATATTCTCCATCACATTGCATTTATATTAAGACGGAATGAGCAAAACAGTCCCTATGTTTGATTTAGGTCATACCATAGTGGCTCCCACTAACTTTTATAAAGTCAGATTCGCATGGGTCCATATCGGGCTAGGGTTCCGCGAGGTTCCTCTTGGGGAGGAAGTTGATCAAGGGCCCATCAAAAAGGGAGATCATGCAATGATCTAAGGGGATCATGGCGATGATGTGCATTCAACCATGATGTTCATAGAGAGCCACATAAGTCTAAACATGGGCCAAACACTTATGGCCCATGAACAAATCTCATTCATTTAGCACATCCCAAGCACACACACAAATTGATCCAAATCAATTAAAGACATGTAAAACCCTAATTTATTTTGGTTAACACACAATCAGCCCATTAAAAGCCCAAAATTATCCAATAAAGTTATGGGCTAAACTGCAAGAAACAGTTTGCCCCATATAGTAGTTATGCTAAAATGGGCTAATATTGCTTTAACCAAAAATAAATAGGATTTTCAAGAGAGGGCCAAATTGGTCCATGTGATGGGCCATCAAACCCTTGGCCCAAATCCGATTTTGAGCCACTAAAATTGTGACCCATGGGGTTGTGATCAGACCCCATCAAACCATTAGTTCAGCGCAACTAGTTTGGACCAAACTAGGTCAAAATCAGCCTAGGGTTTGGTGTCCAAAACATGCAACAATTCATATGAATATGATCTGAAATTTAACAGCCAAAATTTGACAATAAATAACAACAGAAAACAAATAAACTAGGGCTGCAAGTGTGGTAGTTCAAATCTGATCCGGACGAGCTGCAAACCTGCAAAAAACTATTAATCGTAGATTGTAGATTTTCTGCAAAATCTTTCTTCTTCTCCTCCGTGTGCTCCAGAAGGTCTTCCGATGTAAAAAAATAGAAAAACCCTAATTTTCTATTACTTACATCAGAAAAAACCTAATACAATTTTTCTAAAAAGAAAAAAAAAATATTACAGACCAATAATCAAATAATAATTTTCTCGGGTGCGTAGATCTTGGCGCCATAAAAGAATTCAATCTCCATCACACAAACAGCCCAAGAACAAAAGAAATCACAGTGGAACAATTCTAAATTGTATCAGAATATAATAATAAAAATTTCATGTCAATTCGCCCAAAACCGAGAACCGATTTCTCATAAAACTGTAAACTACTCAATTTCGGCTAGACTAGTTTTGCCGATTTGAACCTTGGTTCAGACTTAATCTTTTCGGTTCAAGATTGAGCCTTTAACTCTGATACCACTGAAGGAAGGTGAGATCCATCATATGGATAGCTAAACCATGCAAGATGGCTGGGAGAAATTTCAAATTTTTTTTTAAACTTCCAGGAATCGTATTCCCTATTTTAGAAAAACTATATTTTTAAAGGATTGTTCTTGTTCCGAAACTGGACCTGATCTAAACCAAACAAAAGGGAGATGTATATCTGATACAAAATCCATAGATGTAGCTCCCAAAGTGGTAGTTCACGCCCAAACTGAATTCCAAAACTAGCTTCCACTAAAGATGGCATAACTTTGAATGAAGCTGGTTCAACAACACTGTTTTTAGCAAAACTGCAATCCAACTATATGGATCGAACAAGGGAGGTGACCACGGTTTTTCTCTGCAATTTTCTTGAAAAATTCAGAGAAGGAACTAGTCAAAATCAGTCCAAGAAAAGGAGATTGAATTAGGGTTTCTGGTGGCAAGAGCATAGAGAGAGAATTGAAAGCAGAGAGTAATCTGGAGCAGTTCGATTCTCTCTTTTCTTAAGCCTTAAGGAACACCACTCATAATCGTATTAAGAGGTTCCTAATCCAAATCTTTATTTGGATTTGGACTTTATCAATGGATAAGACTTATCCTCTTATGAGATAGGTGCTCCAGACCCATTTCCAAACCCATATTCGCCCAAGTCACATGACAGCTTAAGCAGTCATGTGACAGCTTGATTAATCTTATTAATCATGGGCTTTAGGCCCATTAAGCAAGTGGCTCACGTCCTAAGATAGTTGCTTGCCTATTTAGGTTCAATTTATATGGCATGGGACCCTAACAATTACCTCACATAAGCCAACATGGGTTCGGCCCAGCCTCTATGAAAAGGCTTGGCCGAATTCACTGCCAAATGTAGTGAACCTCTGAGTCCATCAGTATGGGCTCTTAATGGTCCTAATATTTACAATTAGATGATCCCTGAGTCCAGTCATCCTATGAAGGCAGAAGAAAATGGACTTAATTAAGATATAGCCCATTAGGTAAACAACCCTTAATGGTCTCTTACACTCAACCTCTCAGCCCACAATGGTAAAACACTGCCTGATAGGGAAGGACCTCTCCCCTGACTACAAGGTGCAATGTTGCACTCTTCTCTCGGATGGGTCCCTAGAATTAAAACCTTTTGCAAACACTTTTCTTAAAACATAATATATATATATATATATATATATATATATATATATAAACACGATTGAAGTCAATTGCCGACAGTTTTGGTTTCCATCAGAGAAAGTGCAATCCCGATCATTCACTTTGTCCGAAAAAGGGACTTGAAGGTACAACATAACATATTTATGTATACAATTAGCAATAAAAAAATACTGAAATCACATCAATAACAGGAGCACAACAAAGAAACAGTGGTATATTATGATGAAATCCACATGCCTTCTAAGCACATGCAAGATTCCAACGACGTTGTGGAAGAACCATTAGAGGAAATCAATATGGCCACTGAAGGAGTAGAGAAAAGGCTGCTATATATCTCGGCCTAGCTAGAACCTGAAGAAAGACAAAACTTGTTAGACCTTTTGAAAGGTATAGGAACCTTTTCTTCCCTAATCGCAAAAGTAGAATACATGTCAAGCAAACTAAATTGTGTTTTCTTCATATCGATACAATTCCAAGATATCTTTGCTTGGTTGTACGACCAGATGCCCGGATTGGACTTAACACTAGTCAAGTACTCACTTTGCATCGATCCTAAGTTTAAACCTGTGAAATAGCCACAGAGGATTTTCAAGCTAAAAATAGCCCTAAAGATCAAAGAGGAGGTTGAGTGACTCCTAAAAGTAGACTTCATTAAACCATTCGCTCACCCATAATGATTAGCCAATGGTGTTCCAATCAAAAAGAAAAATGGCCAACTAAGGTTAGTACCTAGATCCTAACACATTAGCTCATAACTATTAGTAAAGGACTAGTGCCCTGACTTTTCCCACCCTACCCTAGGTGTTGCATCGACTTCAGGGACCTGAACAGGGCCTGCCCCAAAGATGAATTCCTGTTGCCAAACATGAACATTCTTATTGATTCAATGGTCAGGAAGCGAACATTCTTATTCACTAGATGCAGGGCCTTCAACCTAAGGCTCAACCTACTAAAGTGTGCATTCGATGCCTCCGCGTGGACTTGCAATGAGCTTAGAGCCATTGCACAACCGCGATGAGCTCAAGCTCATCACAGGTCAGAAATGAGTAAAAGAAACACGTGTGTCATTAATAACATGCATGACGAGATGCCTCGTAGGTTTGGAGAGGACATGCAAGATAAGTAGTGACATCATCTGTGCCACATCAATTAAAAGGCTCACGAAAGGAAGTAGCACACATATATTATGAGAATCTTCAGACGAAAGGAAAGTTCATCCTTGAGATATCTCATTAGACACGTGGCAAATCCCTAGCAGTGTTCCCTAACAACTAACAATGAATCCAAGATTTCCTTCCCTAATGGAAAACAAACACTTTTGGCTCCTTCCTTTCGGGACCTCGAGATCTCTCCCTATAAATAGGGGTACAACTCATAATGAGATCATCATTCTATCACCTCATTCACCCTAGACTTTTAGCCTATCACATACTCCAGACTTTCCTTTGTCCTTCAAAGAGATACCCATACGTAGCCTCCCTACTCGCAAATGGAATGTGGCCCAAGTGGTGGGGAACATTGACGGGTTGTCGAAGCCCTCAAAATTAGTACTAGTCCCACAATAAAATATTTGTAGTAAAAGTGGTACTAGGTCAAATCCCACTGGGAGCAAATCAAAAATCTCTTAGCCGAATGGATAAAGTAATTGTGTGGGAAAATTTAATAACTAAAATTAAATGAATAACAAACTAAACAAACAAGAGAAAATCGGTCTTACCGAATTCTGGTTCAAGGGTTCAGGTTGAATCGATTGGCATCGATCCTAAGTACATTTCAGCATTCTTGCAATTCAAGCATTTAACCTTAGATTTATTAGGATAACCATAATAAACCTTGTGTTTTCCTAATTCAGTTGACCAAACCCAGCATTCGACCAACACTTATCACCACTCAACTGGGTATGATAGCGTTCCATGTTAAACAATGATAGCATTAAGATTTGTGAAAACAGTTAAACCAAAATAACAATAATTGAGATAGCTGCAATTACTGAATTTTGTTCCATCAATTCCTTTAGGTTGAACCATGTTAAAACATTGGTCAAAGGCTGTCACGAACAATTGACCCAAGAAGATATCAACCTAATTGCTACTTGTACCATTATTCGTGACAATTACGGATCACCGAAATCATGGATAGCAATAAAAAGATCAACATTAATTCAGTTTGTCAAACTAATTAACATCAATGTCCAATAAAAATATGCACAAGAATCAATGAATACTTGAATTAGAAAGCAAGAAAATAAAGTAACTATAGAACCTCACAATGACACAATCGAACCTTCCCCCTTGAACCAGAAAAAGAAGCTTAGCTACTGATGATCTGCGCAATCTCCATGCCTTTCTTCTCCATAGCCTAACTGCTTTCTTGAGCTTCTTAGCATCTTGATGATCTCTTGGATCTTGGAATGAGTGATGCTAGAGCTGGTTCGCCCCCCCTCTTTATATAGCCAAAGGAGAGGGCTATTTTCCAACTCCTAGGAAATCATCTTATTTTTAGGGAGTCTTGATCTTCTTTGAACTAATCCTGTCATATCTCTTATCTAATCCCCAACCTTCTTATCCTTATAGGATTACATTCAAAGTTTAGATCTAATAAGACTCTCTCCCTCTTCGGAGATTACATTCGAATTAGGACTCTAGACTCTTGTATCCGAGTTGGGCTTCTCTACTACTTGGGCTGCTTCCAGGTTCTTCTGCGAGTTGGGCTTCAGCTGTTAGATGGGCCTGGCTGCGAACTTGCTCCGACTTCGGGCCCGGTTTCGTATTCGATTTGGGCTGAATCTGTCAAAATCCAAAACATAAAAGTTGTGGGCCTTCATTTCATCTTTCTAATGCTTTTTGAATTGTCCAATTCGGAGTCTGGAATTGAGAGTTAGGCGCAGATTACTAACTGTCGCCGAAACTGTGCAAAATCACCCAATTTGCCCTGTTTTCTTCCAATTGCCTTCTTTATTGCCCTGAATCGAAATATAAGAGTAATGAGTCCATTTAAGTGTTAAATAAATGTAAAAGAGTGAATATTAGGGGATGAAAACAGGGTTCTTTTTGGTCTCATCAAATCCCCCCACACTTAAACTTTGCCCGTCCTCGGGCAAGGCAAAAACTCAAGTAACACAAAAGAAACCAACTATTGATTTTCAATCTTTCTTTTTCTCTACATGTGGCTTGGTTCATTGCATGCTTTAGTCCAGACTTGGTAACCTTTCCCTTTTCATCTCTTTCTCCCCTTTTCCTTGTCCAAGAGTGATCGCAAATCACCATTCCTCATGGTCCCAAGTTAAATCGATAGTCAAGGAGACAAGCCTTCCAGGGCTGAAACTCCTTGGACTGCATGGGTGCTCATTGCTTTTAACAAACCAATTCAGCCAGATGCAATTACTTTTCTTTGAATCAAAACAAGGTACACATATTGCCATAAGCTTGCTATGTATCACATCTCCACCACTTAGTGTGAATTCCTAGGATCTGAAGGTGAGAATGGGGTTGGGGTTCTAGGGTGAGTGCATTTTATGCTCCATCTCACCCTTGCCTTCTTTACAAGATGTGAGTGCATTTTATGCTCCATCTCACACTTGTTTTTGTTTCTAGATGTGAGTGCATTTTATGCTCCATCTCACATTAGTCATGATTTTAGTTTCAAACTCCTTCTGTTTTTTTTTTTTTTTTTTTTTTTTTTCACAAGAATCACAGGGTTTCACTGCCTGATCCCTGAATTCATTGATCATGGTCTCTATATGCCTAACTGAAGGGATGAGAGATCCATCCTATGGACGCCCAAAGATTGCGGAATAAGGGGCGAATTTCAAAAATTTATCTCTCCCTTCAAATGGGAATCGTATTCCCTATTTAGAAAATCATATTTTCAAGGATCAATCTTGAACCATAAACTGAACCAGATCTGAACCAAAAGGAGTGGGAGGGGATTATACCTGATACGGAGAAATACTATCTCCCAATGGAGGTGTTCATGCCCAAGGAAGGATCCAAAATCTGCTCCCACTGAAGATGGCGCAGTGAATGATGGAGTAGAATCAACAATGTTCTTCAAAAGAACTTGACCATTCGCAAGAATCAACTGGACGGCTTGTGAGTACAGCTCCAACCAATCTTTTCCCAAAAGATTGAGATCAAGATCAAATCTTGATTGCTCCCAAGAACTAGAGATCAAACTGAAGGAATGGCAATGGCAGGAAGGTGGCGGCAGGAGAGAATTCGCAGTATGCAGGAAATCTCTCAATCTCTCTTTTTTCAAAGAGAAGAATGCTATATATCATATAAAAGGCTGCCGCCCCCTTCCCCTTTTATAATCTCAAAGGGATCAGCTCCTAATCAGATTAGGAGTTGCTAATCCAAATCATATTTGGGTTAGAAGTCCCTTAGTGATAAGGGATAATCCTTATCTTATCTGCAGATCAGATCAGCTATCTCCTAATCTAATTAGGAGGTTTTCAGATCTAAATCTCATTTAGATCTTGGACTCTCTGAGTGGATAGGGTCTAAGCCCAATCCTTTTAGCTGACCCACTTCAGAATTCGCCCCCTTTAAATGACTGATCAAATCAGCCTAGTTCGAAATGGGCTTAAGGCCCATTTAAGGTTACGTACTCAAAAAGCCTTTCAAACTGCTGTCCAGTTGGGCTTCCTTGTATGGCATGGGACCCAAGCATTGATCTACACATCAGCCACATGGGTTCAGCCCAGCCTTTGTTACAAGGCCTGGCCGAATGCACTGTTGAAGACAGTGTACCCCCTGAAACCCATCAAATGGGCTCTTTGGGCCCAACACTTACACTAAGTGGTCCCTGGGCCAAGCCACCTTGTAACACCCAGGGACTGTGGGTAGATGCAAGATTAGCCCATCAGGTGTTATCCTCAATGGTCTTACACTTAACCTCTCAGCCCATAATGATCATACACTGCCCGACAAGAGAGGACCTCTCCCTCGGCTGCAAGGAACAGTGTTGCACTCTCCACTTATATGGATCCCGGGAATTAAAACCTTTTGCAAACCTTTCAGAAACCATATATATATACTTTTATATCTTATATAAAATATATTTTGCAAAAAAAATCTCAACGGTTGAAATCGGCTGCCAGCAGTCTTGGTTTCCATCAGTGAGAGTGCATCCCCGATCATTACCTTTGTCCGACAAAGGGGCTGATCCTGTCACTATGATCACCCACTTAGATGAATTCTCGAACTGTCCCAACATACCCAGGTTTTGACCCCCGCTAAGGATCTCACTGATTGGTACATCAAAGATAGCCCAATCCGACACCTAGTGCAGTATCATAATCGAGTCTAGGGGTCGGGTGTAACTTTCCAGTTTTGCCCATCAATCTCCAAGGTCCAGGGCAATACTGGAAATCTGGTCCAGTTCAAAGATTCAATTAATCCTACACTGTATGTGCCTAGGGTCTCACCCTGGCAGCTGAGACAGGCCACCCCAACCGACTTCGTGGCACCACAGTGTCAGCCTTGTCAGGATAGGTCTCCCCAGACCGACCCACTAGCTGTGAACATTCTAAACTAACATGAGTCTCATTAAGTGTCCAGTTTAAGGGTATTACCCAGAAGCATACCAAGGGAACATGAATCAAATATGTATCTTTATTCATTTACAATAAACTCATAAAGTACATCATTCTGATTGAAGCTAAGGGCATACAAAACTGTGTAACACTAACATAGCAAGTTCTAGAATAATCAACCCTTGTTTGACAGATAATTATGTGAAAATCAATCAAACCCTTATGCATCTTGCCTATTGATCGATTAAAATCATGAGGTACCATATGCAGCGAAGAAAGATTCAGTTAGTCATGCTTGCATCCTATCTTATCTATTCAGCCTAAGCACATGATTCCTGATAAGTTGAAATCGTTCAAGGATAAGTTTCCGGGAGCAGAAATTTCAAGAAGGTAAGGTATCCCAAATTTCCATCAGATTTCCCTAATCCCCTCACACATAAGTTATACATTGTCCCCAATGTTTGTGATTATGCATAAAGTAGAAGGATTTGGGGGTACTTCCCTATTTGTCTTGTTGGGTTCCTGCTAAACACAAAAATCAAAACCAAACAAAATAACAAAATTAACTAAACACAATGGGTTGCCTCCCACCAGCGCAATTGTTTAACGTCGTTATGCTCGACGTTCTCCCTTGCTACCCTAACTCTCGTGGTTGCAGCTTCCAGTGTGCTCCCCTTCCATCCATCATGGGCGGGTTCAAATCTAGAATAGGGGCCTTCGTATCCAATTGTGCACTCGATTCTAACTCCTCTTTTTCAAAATTTTCCTGCACAGTTGGATCAAAAGTGTCAACCGAATAGATCGAATGGTCTTCAATTGGGTACTTCATAGCTTCAAAAATATTATATTTAACAGTCTCTCCGTTACGTTCGATGGACAGGGTACCCTCATCCACATCTATTTTGGTCTTGGCCATTTTCATGAATGGCCTGGCTAATAGAAGTGGGGCTGAACCTTTGATCATGTTCTCCTCCATCTTCAGAATGTAAAAATCAGCTGGGAAAATTAAATCGTTAAACTGCACCATTACATTCTCAACAATCCCTTCTGGGTAGGTGTTAGAACGATCAGCTAATTGGATAACAACTTTAGTTTCCCTTAAAGGACCTAATCTCAAAGCATAGTAAATCGAGTATGGCATGACATTGATAGATGCACCTAAGTCTAGCATGGCATGCTCGATTTGCTTATTGCCAATCGCACAAGGTAGGGTGAATATACCTGGATCAACATGTTTTTCTGGTAAGGTCCTCTTGATCACGGCTGAAACATTCTCTCCAACTCTTGAGTCCGGTACCTCCTCTTCTTCCTGTCTTTTATCCACCTTTCTTGGTGAGGTAGGTTCTAGCTGCAGTTCCTTCCCGCTTCTTAGCACCACTGCACTTACATTCTCCTTGGGGTGGTTGACTACCGTTTGTGATGGTAGTTTCCCGGAGCTCTGCGCCTCCAACTTGTTAACGGCAGTGGTAAGTTGACTGATTTGGTTCCCCAAATTCTGAATGCTGGCTCTTGTTTCCTGTTGAAATTGCTGAGTATTAGTAGCTAGAGCCTTAACTATATCTTCTAATGACGTACCTGAATTCGGGGGTTGGCCTTGTGCTGTGATGGGTGTTGAAAACTGGGGCTGTCGACTGAAAAAATGGGGCTAATATTGTTGTTGTCCTCCTTGGTTCCCGTAGCTTAGGTTTGGAAGATCTCTCCACCCCGGATTGTAGTAATTGGAGTAGGGATCATACTTTCATTGGGGCTGGCCCGAGAATCCTCCTATGGCACTCACTTGCTGAATCGACCCATCCTATAGTGATGGACACATGTCTGTAGGATGTCTAGGAATCGAATAGATACCACACACCCTGGCAGTTTGAAATTGTCCTGCAGCGAGTTGTCTTACCAAAGCAGTTAGGTCAGAAATCTGATTTTTTAATTTTACATGGCTTACCTCATTAACCCTTCTAATGGTACCGTCTGTCCTTGCACCGAAATGCTGTGAATTTTCGGCCATGTTGGAGATTAACTCCCTGGCCGCTTCGGGTGTCTTGTTCACCAAGGCTCCTCCACTGGCTGCATCAACCATACTTCTATCCATGGGCTACATCCCTTCGTAGAAGTATTGGATTAACAGTTGTTCGAGTATTTGGTGATGTGGACAGCTAGCAACAAGTTGTTTAAATCTTTCCCAATATTCATATAATGTCTCACCACCAAACTACCGAACTCCACATATTTCTTTTCATATATTTGCAGCCCGGGATGCAGGAAAATATTTATCTAAAAATATCCTATTCATTTCATCCCATGTGCGTACTGAACCGGGAGGGAGAATATAGAACCAATCCTTTGCTTTATCTCTTAAAGTAAATGGAAAGGCTATGAGTTTTACCTGGTCCTCGGTCATACCGTGGGGTTTCATGCTTGAACAGACGGCATGAAATTCCTTTAGATGTTTGTGAGGGTCCTCACCTGGGAAACCATGAAATATAGGCAATAGTTGAATCAAACCAGATTTGAGTTCAAAGGCTACCTCAAGAGTGGGATACGTGATGCATAAGGGCTGTTGGTTCATAATCGGTGCAGCCAACTCCCTTAATGTCCTCTCTCTGTCAGCCATTCTTTCTTCTTCTTCGAAGATGGGTAGATCACAAGCAGATAAATCGCAATCTGAGTTCACCCTTTTAGGTGAACGATCCTTCCTTTGTTTCGCCTCCTTCCTTAAACGACGGGTGGTCCTCTCAATTTTGGGGTTGTACTCGAGTTCACCTCATTGAGAAGCACGAGTCATAAAACAAGAAGGTTAACAAAAAGAAGGTAGTAGCTAAGAAATTAAAGTTGCTCCCCGGCAACGGCGCCAAAATTTTGACAGGTTGTCGAAGCCCTCAAAATTAGTACTAGTCCCACAATAAAATATTTGTAGTAAAAGTGGTACTAGGTTGAATCCCACAAGGAGCAAATCCATAATCTCTTAGCCAAATGGATAAAGTAATTGTGTGGGAAAATTTAATAACTAAAATTAAATGAATAACAAACTAAACAAACAAGAGAAAATCGGTCTTACCGAATTCTGGTTCAAGGGTTCGGGTTGAATCGATTGGCCATCAATCCTAGGTACATTTCAGCATTCTTGCAATTCAAGCATTTAACCTTAGATTTATTAGGATAACCATAATAAAGCTTGTGTTTTCCTAATTCAGTTGACCAAACCCAGCATTCGACCAACACTTATCACCACTCAACTAGGTACGATAGCGTTCCATGTTAAACAATGATAGCATTAAGATTTGTGAAAATAGTTAAACCAAAACAACGATAACTGAGATAGCTGCAATTACTGAATTTTGTTCCATCGATTCCTTTACGTTGAACCATGTTAAAACATTGGTCAAAGGCTGTCACGAACAATTGACCCAAAAAGATATTAACCTAATTGCTACTTGTACCATTATTCGTGACAATTACGGATCACCGAAATCATGGATAGCAATAAAAAGATCAACATTAATTTAGTTTGTCAAACTAATTAACATCAATGTCCAATAAAAATATGCACAAGAATCAATGAATACTTGAATTAGAAAGCAAGAAAATAAAGTAATTACAGAACCTCACAATGACACAATCGAACCTCCCCCCTTGAACCAGAAAAAGAAGCTTAGTTACTCATGATCTGTGCAATCTCCATGCCTTTCTTCTCCATAGCCTAACTGCTTTCTTGAGCTTCTTGGCATCTTGATGATCTCTTGGATCTTGGAATGAGTGATGCTAGAGCTGGTTCACCCCCCCTCTTTATATAGCCAAAGGAGAGGGCTATTTTCCAACTCCTTCTAGGAGATCATCTTATCTTTAGGGAGTCTTGATCTTCTTTGAACTAATCCTATCATATCTCTTATCTAATCCCCAACCTTCTTATCCTTATAGGATTACATTCAAAGTTTAGATCTAATAAGACTCTCTCCCTCTTGGGAGATTACATTCGAATTAGGACTCTAGACTCTTGTATCCGAGTTGGACTTCTCTGCTACTTGGGCTGCTTCCAGGTTCTTCTGCGAGTTGGGCTTCAGCTGTTAGATGGGCCTGGCTACGAATTTGCTCCGACTTCGGGCCCGGTTTCGTACTCGATTCAGGCCGAATCTGTCAAAATACAAAACATAAAAGTTGTGGGCCTTCATTTCATCTTTCTAATGCTTTTTGAATTGTCCAATTCGGAATCTGGAATTGAGAGTTAGGCCCAGATTACTAACTGTCGCCAAAACTGTGCAAAATCACCCGATTTGCCATGTTTTTTTCCAATTGCCTCTTTATTGCCCTGAATCGAAATATAGGAGTAATGAGTCCATTTAAGTGCTAAATAAATGTAAAAGAGTGAATATTAGGGGATGAAAACAGGGTTCTTTTTGGTCTCATCAAACATGTTGGATGACTAGAACTTTTTTACTGCATTGTCGTTACTTCAAGAATGCTTCATGCTTCACTCCATGGACATTAGCATAGACTAGGGGATTCTTGGATTGTAATACCAGTACCGAGGGACTCTAGGAATGTTGGATAGTGAGTGGGGAAGCTCTTGGATGTGGCTAATGGCTGTGTGAGTGTGATTGCATAGGTTCCCCCTAGGATAAAATGTTCTTGTGTATGAGAAAAGGTGGGTATTTATAAAGTTTTGAGGAGGATTCTAGAAGGGAATGAATAGTTAAGATTTGAATTTGGGGAGATTTTGAGGTCAAAAATATTTTTGGCAGGAGATCAGATAAGAGAAGGGGCTATCATGATAGCTTTGGGAGAGATCCTCTCAATCAATCAAGAGAATAAGTGGATACTTTTACTAATTTGCCTAAATTAAACATTCCATGTTTAGGTGATTGGCTTGATTGGTTAGGGGCTCCTTAGCTTGTTAAATTTTAAATTTAAGGATGGTTCTAGAGGTTGGGAGAAAGATCTAGTCATGTGGGTCCCAAGGTTTGAAGTTATAGTGAAGAAGATTCTAAAAGGAGGGTTCACATTGAGTCTACCTTCGGGTTTGAAGATGGAGTAGTTAATGATGTCGGAATTGGGCAATCTTGATATCATTGGACTTGTAATTTTGATCTCTATGCATCTATAGGGTTTGATTTCCTATGAGATGTGGTTTAGGATAATAAATGATCCTATTTGGACGATCAAAATTGGTTCCGACTTCGGGTCTTAACATGAAGTGGTAAACGGTATCAGATTTGGGTGATCTTTTTATTTTCAGAATTGAAATTTTGGGCTCTAAATACATATTGTGTTCAATTTTTTACTTAATGTGAGATGAGGTTCAGGATGAAAATGATCCCAATTAGACAATCAAAATCACTTATGGCTTCGAGTCTTAAGATGAAGAGGTAAACGGAGTTGGAATTGTGTGATCTTGGTATTGTTGGATTTGAAATTTTGGGCTCTACATACTTTGGGTCTTAAGAAGGGGTAAACAGTGTGGGCTTTGGGTGATCTTCGTGTCATTGGATTTGGAAATTCAGGCTCTATGTGCCTACGGTTTTAGATCTCTATATTGATGTGAGATGAGGTTCAAGATCGAAATGACCCTAATCCAATGATCGGAATTTGTTTCGGCTTTAGGTCTTGAGATGAAGGGGTAAAAGGTGTTGGATTTGGTTTATCTTGGTGTTGACGGATTTGGAGTTTTGGGCTATATGTACCTATGGTGTTGGATCCTAGAGGTCCCAACTTTTGTAAAATTCCAATAATTTTCCTAGGTTAGTTGTGAATTTAGTTAAAGCATGCTTGATACTTGATGTGCTACAAAAAGACTTAAGGGTACAAAAATGGGGTGTATACAAAATTCCCCTATTTGTTGGAGGATGATAACTCGAACAACAAAGCTTGAGAAAACAACCTATTTTTTCATAGAAGTGTGATGAAATGATTATGCCACTTCAAAAGAATGTTTCTTGGAAAACCTTTTCATGACAAAATTGATGATGATTGGAAGAAGATTGTTTTTTATTGAAAATGACACCCCTAGAATCTACTCCTATGGTACGCTCCCATAGTTGTATAGCACTCGTTCAACTATTGACAGAAGGATTGTCATACACAAGCTAATCCTCAAATCTTTCCAAATGGGTTTTTGAAATGAATCTCTCATCTACAATGTTCGTATGGCTGTCTAGGACTACAATCATGCCTATAATAGAGGAATTATGGAATTACTCGCTGGTCAATTCCTTGAGATTTTTCAAGATGTATGACTTGATAAACATACAATGAAGAGGGAAAGATGATTTTTGTCAATGAGAAAATACTTTTTTGAAAAAGAAAACTATTGAGTACCGGAAAGTTATTCCTTGTTAAGTGGTGTATCCGGAAGCGTGTCGTTAAGCACTTCGGAACACCAGTTTAATATTTATAAAATTTTTCCGATTCTCAAACAATTACATACACAGTAAATGGTGAGAATGGGTTGTATCCATAGGGAAGCAAGGGAAAAATTACTACGTACTTAAATCCGAGAAAGAGAACACAATTGAGAGTTGAAGAAACACAAAATTTAATTAATTGAACTAAAAAAATAGAATTCGAACATTGCTGAAAGTTAAAAGTGCAGAAAAATAAATAGATACAGAAATACATAAATGAAAGAAACAAAATAAAAAATCTGTAATCCGATCAGAGGTAACAGTCTTTGGATCTCTGCTTTGACCCTTGAACTTCTCGAGCTAGGCCTTCCATCTTACCTAGCCGAATTCCAGATCTACAGAAAAGAAAACGAAAATCAAACTAAATGAAAGTAAATTGCAGAAAGAAAGAAACGGTATTGGAAATGAAAGAATAGAAATTAAAATTAAAGCTAATGGTTGGATCCGAATCTAGAGGTAGTAGTAGTGGCTTAGGCGAACTGCAAGCAGGAACCCCTCCTCTTGCCTGGGTGTTCTCCTCTTCCTCTACCCTTTAACTTCTCAAGAAACCTTAGCCTTGTGAACGGGGTGAATTGACCAACCCCTTCTCCAGGGCCCCTGGGGTCCTTTTTATAGAGAAGGGTGGACAAAACTTGGAATAGAGTGAAAGAGGGGGTGGCAACTAGGTTTTAGAAAAGTTATGGGCACCCTAGGGTTTCTAATGGAGGGTTAGGATGGTTGTCGGGTGATCCTAGGGCTGAGAAAAGGAGAGGGCGCCCAATATTATGTAAGGGTAAGATTTGGGCACCCAGAAATGAATGTTGGAGATTTAGGCACCTAGGGCTGAAAGGTGGAGATTAAGAGGAGTGGGTGGCACCATAGAGTGGATGGCTGAAATAGAGGATGGACTGGAGGGCTGAGATCTAATGGTTAGAGGCTGAATGGTGAGGATTAGAAGGTAAGTGGCGCCCTAGGGTTTAAAAGCTACAAAGAGAATGCCTTACAATGAATGGTGGAGATTAAAAGGGATGGAAGGTGGAGATTTAGTAGGTAGGGGCGGGTAGGATTTGTTAAGGATGAAAAAAATGAGTTAGAAAGTGCCCTAGGGTTTGCTCGTGAGAGGGGAGCATGCTAATATAGTAGGAGGGGCGCCATTCAGGGTTTAGCAAATAGGAGGCGCCCTCCTGTTCTCAGTTTTTCACAAAAACACCCCTCTCTCAGTTGGACTTTACACCAGCTTCCCCAAAAACTACATTTCAGCCATGTAACTTTCCTAGCTTTCCATAGAAGTTGCATAGAGACCTTCAGAGGTCAAAACATTGAATTTAACTTGGGAAAGGGCACACTTTGACTATTTTAAGGCCGAAAATACCCCTGAAATGATGCCCTTAAGGCATCAAAATGCAGAGTTATCATTAAGCACAACTAAAAGACATCCAAAAGGTTCTTACACCAGAGCCATGCATGTTTAACATGGGCAAGTTAATATTCAAGGCTCTTTGAGCATTTAGCTTTGATGTTCAAAATATGGTTTCATGTTCGGAGTTGGGTCAACCACCTAATATGAGGATTAGGGCATATGGGACTTAGAGCTCCCGTGAGATAGAGAAGATGCATGATTTGCAATATAAGAGAATATATAGTTGATAATTGTGTACCTAGTGCTTTCCTGTGTTGATTCTCGATGGTTCGTTTTGATGTCGTTGGTTGTAGCTGATATGCCTTGGAGAGGTGTGATGGAGTAGGTGGTTGTGATGAATAACATGGGATGTTAAAAACTATTTTTTTCTTTTGTTTTGGAGAAGTGTGAATGCATAACTATTTGAAAACACCTTTTTTTTAGTTGTTGGAACTCTCTTGCTTCAAAAGCATTACTTGAGTTATTGAAATGTTATTGGCACATAGCACATAAAGAATTGATCCATACTATTGACTTAGGAGATTAGCCACTTCCTCAAGATATAAATGTAACTAAAATCTACCTAGATTTGGGCCTTGTTGCAAGAATAATCATTCATGATTTCCTAGATTTTAGATTATGTAGCAAAGCTCAAAATAGGTCATACCCTTGGCTTAAATTTCTTTCATTCTCAGCTCTGTGTAGTTTGTATTATTTCTCATTTATGGGTTCATCTAGAAAGGATTATGACTTTCTTCCTTCATTTCTCAAGCCATTTATTTTTTATGCCCTATCTTCTTCCGAGATGCCCTTTTAGGTTTTCATCCAGTAGGCATGTTT
The DNA here is from genome assembly GCF_055504915.1 of Nelumbo nucifera. Lineage (NCBI taxonomy): Eukaryota > Viridiplantae > Streptophyta > Magnoliopsida > Proteales > Nelumbonaceae > Nelumbo > Nelumbo nucifera. The sequence continues at coordinate 37,809,957 of NC_142655.1, read as the reverse complement.
CTCTCTTTTTTCCCTCTTCTTTTTGCTTCTTTTTTTTGTTTTTTTTTGTGCCCTATCCTTTTCCTGAATCACCCTTTTGGGTTTTCACCTCAACGGGTTAGGGAGATGTCATTCCTTTAGAATGGCCACATCTACGACAAGGTCTAGACTACCTATGTACCCTATGTAGAAGAAGTTAGATTCTAATAGAAGGTACTTGGTATCTTCTTAAGATTCAGAGAGGACTTTGTTTGGGATGAAACATGATTTGGGATTTGGATTTAAAAAGGGAGGAATAAAGGCTCAAAAGGCTATAGGGTTGCTTTGAAGGATTGTGTGTTCATTAAAAGAACAATAGGGTTTAAGTGTTTAGGGGTCACCTTCTTGTTGAGATTTGTAGGGCTTTTATTTTTTAGCAAGGGAGTTTCTTAGAGTTATACAAACTATCTCTTTTAACTTAAGGCTTTTGTTACCTAGGGGTATGAGGAGGACTTTTACTTAGGATGAAATGTGTCTTAGGGTTCGGGTGAAGAAAGGAAGGGATAAAAGGCTCAAACTGAATGTAGCACCTAAGGGCCTATTAAGGGGTTACGAGTGCATTGTAACACCTCATTTGAGTGATTGAATAGTTAGAGACATGACGGATTGAAACTTTAGTTTGTGCTCAGGTTTCTCTTCTATTTCATTGAATTTTTTTTAGCTTTCTTCAGGAATTTTTTTTTTTCAATACTAAACCCTTTTTTCTCATGACCATGTTGCCCCTATTTTGGATGGAGGTTGATGAATATTACTCAAACGAATACCAAGGTGAAAGTGAAAGGATGAGAGGTCCACCATATGGATGGCCGGACCCTTCAGGAAGGTTGGGTGAAATTTCAAAAATTTCTCTCTCCCATCTGGGAATCACATTCCCTATTTTAGAAAACTGCATTTTCAAGGATCAATCTTGAAACAAACTAGACTAGATCTGAAACCAAAAAAGGGAGGAGAGGGATCTACCTGATACGGAGTAACAGTAACTCCCAAAGAAGGTGTTCATGCCCAAGGAGAAAACCAAAATCTGCTCCCACTGAAGATGACACAATGTGATGTGAAGCAGAATCAGTAGAAAGACTCTTCAGCAAGAACCGAATTCTTCAGCAAGAATGTAGCAAAAGGCTGGTGAGCACAACTTTAGATTGCCTCTTCTAGCAAGAAGCAATACAAAGGGCTAGTGAGCACAACTTTAGATTGCCTCTTCTAGCAAGAAGCAATATCAAGAACGTTTCTTGATCACTCCCACTGGTAGAGATCGAACTGGGCAGGGGTGGCAAGAGAAGGAAGAAAAAGAGCAGAAGACAGGAGCAGTCGAACTTCTCTCTTAATTCAGCAGGCTGTGATTGAGTTTTGAGATCCGCCCTGCTCTCCTATTTATAGCCTTAAAGATAGGTTCTCCTAATCTTATTATGAGTTTCCTAATCCAAATCTTATATTTGAATCTGGACTCTCTTTAAGAGATAAGGATAACCCCTTATCTTATCTACAGATAAAGATCAGCCTTTCTAATCAAATTAGGAGTTTCCTGATCCAAATATTTATTTGGATCTGGACTCTTTGAGTGGATAGGGATTGTCCCTTATCCTATCAACTGATCCAAATCCCAGAACCGCCCTTTATTTAATTAATCTTATTAAGCCAGTTCGAATGGGCTTTAGGCCCATTAAGTCTATGTGCTCACTAGCCCTCTTAATCTGTTGCCTAGTTGGCTATCCTTGTATGGCATGGGACCCAAACATTGATCTACAAATCAGCCACATGAGTTCAGTCCAGCCTTTGTTACAAGGCCTGGCCGAATTCACTATAGGAGACAGTGAATCCCTGAGGTGATGGACTCTTAATGGGCCCAACATTTACACTATGGTCATTGTGTCCAGCCACCTTATGAAAACCCAAGGACTGTGGGCAGATGCAAGATTAACCCATCAGGTATTACCTCAATGGTCTTACACTTAACCTCTCAGCCCATAATGATCAAACACTGCCCGACAAGAGAGGACCTCTCCCTCGGCTGCAAGGTACAATGTTGCACTCTCTACTCACATGGACCTCGGGAATTAAAACCTTTTGCAAACATTTTGAAACCATAATATATATATATATATATATATGTATATCTTTATATAAATATATTTTGCGAAAACAAATTTCAACTATTGAAATCAACTGCTAGCAGTTTAGGTTTCCATCAGAGAGAGTGCATCCCCGATCATTCACTTTGTCCAACATAGGGGCTGATCCTGTCACTATGATCACCAACTTAGATGAATTATCGGACTATCCCAACATACCCAGATTTTGACTCCTTCTAAGGATCTCACTAATTGGCAATACTGGAATTTTGCCCATCTATCTTCAAGGTCCAAGGCAATACTGGAATTTTTGTCCGGTTTAGGGTTTCAAGAAAACCCACACTACATGTTCCTCAGGTTTCACCTTGGCAGCTGAGACAAGCTACCCCAACCAACTTGGCGGCACATCAGTGTCAGCCTTGGCAGGATAAATCTCCCTAGATCAATCCAACGACTATGAAGATTCTAAACTAACACGAGTCTCATTAAGTGTCCAGTTTAAGGGTATTACACAGAAACACACCACAATGACATGAATCAATTATGTACTTTATTCATTTACAATAAATGTCAAAAAGGTACATCAATATGATTGAAGCTAAAGGGCATAACTGTCTAACAGCTCCCACTTGCACTTAGGTCCAATCGGGTACAAGTTGGAGTCCCATATTTTCCACGTGTTTCTCAAACACTTTCTGTGTTTGAGAAACACACCACAATGACATGAATCAATTATGTACTTTATTCATTTACAATAAATGTCAAAAAGGTACATCAATATGATTGGAGCTAAAGGGCATAACTGTCTAACAACTCCCACTTGCACTTAGGTCCAATCGGGTACAAGCTGGAGTCCCATATTTTCCACATGTTTCTCAAACACTTTCTATGTTAGTGGCTTAGTCAATGGGTCTGCCATATTTTCCGCTGATGCTACCTTCTAAATCAGGACGTCCCCTCTTCCAACTATCTCCCACTTCGACTTCGAGTGGACTCGTGGCTCCTTAGCCTAAGCAATGGCTGTAGTGTGGTCACACAACAATGGAATGGGTGATGTGTTGGATGGAACTACTCCTAACTCCAGAATGAACTTCTTCATCCAAACGACTTCCTTGGCAACTTCACTTGCGGCAATGTATTCGGCTTCGGTTGTGGAATCTGCGGTGGACCCTTGTTTGCTGCTTTTCCTGGAAACAGCACACGATCCTATCGTGAAGATATAACCAGATGATCTGGATCTGACTAGAAATCGGCATTAGTATACCCCTGGATCTGTAGTGAACTACCCTCGAATACCAGACAAAACTCTTTTGTCCTTCGAAGGTATTTTAGTATGTTTTTCACAGTGGTCCAATGCTCCTGCCTTGGGTTAGATAGGTATCTACTTACCACACTCACTGCCTGAGAAATGCTAGGACGAGTGCAAAGCATGGCATACATGATGCTCCCTACGGCTGAGGCATAGAGAACCTCTTTCATGCCCTCAATCTCTTTGGGAGTCTTGGGAGACATTCCTTTGGAGAGAGTGACTCCATGCCTGAAAGGAACATTTTCTTTCTTGGAGTTCTCTATGCTGTATCTCTTGACTATCTTGTCAATGTAAGTAGATTGGGATAATCCTATTATCCTCTTCGATCTATCTCTATAGAGTCGAAGACCCAGAATGTAGGAGGCTTCTCCAAGATCTTTCATGGAGAATTGCTGTGAAAGCCACACTTTCACCGTAGTTAACATTCCTACATCATTCCCAATGAGTAGAATGTCATCTACATATAGAACCAAGAATGTAACCTTATCACCACTGGTTTTTCTGTAGACACAGGGTTCATCCGGATTTTGCTCAAAGTCAAACTGTTTGATGGTAGAGTCAAACTGGATGTTCCAACTCCTAGAAGCTTGCTTAAGTCCATATATGGATCGGTTGAGTTTACATACCATGTGTTCCTGACCTGCAGCTATGAAACCTTGCAGTTGTTGCATATAGATATCTTCAGTAAGATCTCCATTCAAGAACGTAGTTTTGACATCCATTTTCCCAATCTCGTAGTCATGGTATGCTATTACAGCTAGCAGGATCCTAATGGATTTAAGCATGGCCACAGGCAAGAAGGTTTCCTCATAATCGATTCCCTCTTTCTGGGTGTACCCTTTCGCCACAAGACAAGTGTTGTAGGTCTCAACTTTACCATCGGGGCCCTTCTTCCTCTTATAGATCCATTTGCAACCAATTGCCTTTACCCCAGGGGGCAGATCTACTAGAGCCCAGACTCCATTGGTCTCCATTAAGTCCATCTCAGATCTCATGGCATCTACTTACTTCAAGGAATCTATGTCCAACATAGATTCCGTATAAGTCACGGGATCCTCCTCACTGGTCGTGGCTTCCACCAAGTAACTTCTTGGTCATAGCTGAAACAAACTGGAGGCCTAGAAACCCGAGTAGATCTCCTAGGTTGGTCATATTCTGGAGCTGGTGGGACATCTCCCACTACCCCTGGGCTCTCCTCATCAAGAACAACTTCCTGATGATGATTATCCAGGATGTAATCTTCTTCTAAGAAGTGGGCATTTTGACTACAAAACACCTTTTGCTCTTTTGGATCATAGAATAAGTAGCCTACAGAGCCTTTGGGGTGGCCTATAAATAGGCAACGACTGGTCTTGGATTCCAATTTGTCAACACTAGTTCTTTTAACATGTGCCGGATAACCCCAAATTTTCAAGTGTCTTACACTTGGTTTATTACCGGTCCAAAGCTCATAGGGAGTCTTCGGAACGGATTTGGTTGGAACCTAGTTCAGCATGTATATCGCAGTTTCTAATGCTTAACCCCAAAAGGATGTGGGTAACTCCAAGTGTACGAGAAGTGATCAGACCGTATCCAATAAAGTCTGATTCCTCCTTTCTGACACACCGTTTAACTATGGTGTAGCAGGAAGAGCTAGTTGTGATACTATCCCATTCTCCTTTAAGTAGTCCCTGAATTCGTTAGAGAGATACTCGCCACCTTGATTTGATCGAAGGTCAAGTGTTCCTGTAGATCTTTCAGGCTTACCAGTAAATGGCCGTTTCGTCATCTTACCCTAAAGGCAAGGTTCACAAGTTGGAAGATCTTCTACAGTTAGAAAATCCAAAGGACCATCCTTTACCAACCTTCTGATACGATCTACATTAATGTGGCTAAGTCGGTAATGTCACAGGCATGTGGGACTCACTGTATCATGGGTCCTCTTCTTGGGGATTATTTCCGACATTGTTTTGGTAAGGTTTGTTTCTAGAGAAGGATGGAGAACATAGAGACCATTCTCAAGTTCTCCGTATGCGAGGAATTTGTTATTCCATTTAATAGTAATCACATTACTGAATAAGATAGAAAAACCATCCTTGCACAATTTTGAGATAGAAATCAAATTTCTTCTTAAAATTGGTACGAAAAGACAATCTTTTAGTACAATAGTTCCTTCTTTGAAAACTAATTCTACAGTTCCAATGGTTGTAGCTGCAACTGTTGCAGAAGTCCCCAAGTAGAGCGTCACTTCTCCATCGCTTAGTCTTCTTCTTATCTTGAACCCCTGCAGTGAGTTACACGCATGAGTTGAAGCCTCGGAGTCAATTAGGAAGCATAAGGGACCAACAAATTGGTCTCTATGATAAAAGATTCAAAATTACCTTTCTTCTAAGTCTCTAGAAATTGAGGACAGTTCCTCCTCCAGTGGCTGGCCTGTTTGCAGAAGTGACAGGCATCCGATGCCTTATCCTTCTTCTGCTTCTTAGCTTTGCTACTTTTCTTCTGAGCCTTCCCTTTAGCCTTCCGCTTTCTCTTTCCCGATTTGCCACCTTCAACAAGCATGACTATCGGCTTATCCTTCTTGATCAATTCCTCAGCCCTTTGCAACATATTGCTGAGTTCCTAAAGGCTAATGTTTAGCTTATTCATGTTATAGTTCATGATAAACTGATTGAAGGAGGGAGGCAGGGAATTGAGGACAGCATCAATTTTGGTGTCATGGTCTAGCCCTAACCCGAGAGCCTCCAGTTCATTAATATAACCCATCATCTTTTGACAATGGTCAAGAACTTGTTGGTTCTCGGTCATCTGTGCGGTCATAAACAACTTTAAGACTTTCTGACGAGTAGAACGGTTCTGCTCCTCATACATATTCTTTAGACTATCCAATATATCCTTGGACACTTTGATCTTATCGAATTGTTGCTGTATCAGATTAAAGAAGCTATAATATAACACTTGGCAAGAGAATTTTTCTCCTCCCATTCATGATTCTTTATTTTTCTGGCCTTAGAAGCCCTACTACCCAGATGATCCGGAGCAGGGTTTCTAGCAATTTTTTTCCAATTTCTCAGATGTTAGGACCAACATAAGGTTTTGGAACCAGTCAACATAATTTGGGCCCTTGAGTTTGTTGTCGTCCAACAGCTTGGCGAATTGTCCGTTTGCCATTTCTGATAAAAGGAAAGCCAGATTTGTAAGTCCACAACCTAATTGATTCATGTCATCACATAGATATGGCTTTTAATCTATGTTTCATTTCCATTTTGGGTATCTCTGAGATTCCCTCCAATCTTAGTGACGGAGATAGTTTATCTATGGAAATGTGGGAAATAACATATGGTGCATGGAGCCAACTGTTTCAGCTACATAACCCCACCACCTTCTGTGAAGATCTTATCCACTCATTTTATGAGTTTTCCCTTTGGCCTCTTGTTAGACAGTTTTGTATGCCCTTAGCTTCAATCAGAATGATGTACTTTATGAGTTTATTGTAAATGAATAAAGATACATATTTGATTCATGTTCCCTTGGTATGTTTCTGTGTAATACCCTTAAACTGGACACTTAATGAGACTCGTGTTAGTTTAGAATGTTCACAGCCAGTGGGTCGGTCTGGGGAGATCTATCCTGACAAGGCTGACACTGTAGTGCCACCAAGTCGGTTGGGGTGGCCTGTCTCAGCTGCCAGGGTGAGACCCTAGGCACATACATTGTAGGATTAATTGAATCTTTGAACTGGACCAGATTTCCAGTATTGCCCTGGACTTTGGAGATTGATGGGCAAAACTGGAAAGTTACACCCGACCCCTAGACTCGATTATGATACTGCACTAGGTGTCAGATTGGGCTATCTTTGATGTACCAATCAGTGAGATCCTTAGTGGGGGTCAAAACCTGGGTATGTTGGGACAATCCGAGAATTCATCTGAGTGGGTGATCATAGTGACAGGATCAGACCCTTTGTCGGACAAAGGTAATGATCGGGGGTGCACTCTCACTGATGGAAACCAAGACTGCCGGCAGCCGATTTCAACCGTTGAGATTTGTTTTGCAAAATATATTTTATATAAGATATAAAAGTATATATATGGTTTCTAAAATGTTTGCAAGAAGGTTTTAATTCCCGAGATCCATATAAGTGGAGAGTGCAACACTGTTCCTTGCAGCCGAGGGAGAGGTCCTCTCTTGTCGGGCAGTGTATGATCATTATGGGCTGAGAGGTAAAGTGTAAGACCATTGAGGATAACACCTGATGGGCTAATCTTGCATCTGCCCACAGTCCCTGGGTGTTACAAGGTGGCTTGGCCCAGGGACCACTTAGTGTAAGTGTTGGGCCCATAGAGCTCATTTGATGGGTTTCAGGGGGTACACTGTCTTCAGCAGTGCATTCGGCCAGGCCTTGTAACAAAGGCTGGGCTGAACCCATGTGGCTGATGTGTAGATCAATGCTTGGGTCCCACGCCATACAAAGAAGCCCATCTGGGTAGCAATTTGGAAGGTTTTTGAGTACATAACCTTAAATGGGCCTTAAGCCCATTTCGAACTTGGCTGATTTGATCAGTCATCTAAAGGGGGCGAATTCTGAAGTGGGTCAGTTAAAAGGATTGGGCTTAGACCCTATCCACTCAGAGAGTCCAAGATCTAAATAAGATTTAGATCTGGAAACCTCCTAATTAGATTAGGAGATAGCTGATCTAATCTGTAGATAAGATAAGGATTATCCCTTATCACCAAGGGACTTCTAACCCAAATATGATTTGGATTAGCAACTCCTAATTTGATTAGGAGCTGATCCCTTTGAGATTATAAAAAGGGGAAGGGGGCGGCAGCCTTGGAACACACATCATAATCAACAACATTCTTCTCTTTAAAGAAAGAGAGATTGAGAGATTTCCTGCATACTGTGAATTCTCTCCTGCCGCCACCTTCCTGCCATTGCCATTCCTTCAGTTCAATCTCCAGTTCTTGGGAGCAATCAAGATTGGATCTTGATTTCAATCTTTTGTGAAAAGATTGGTTGGAGCTGTACTCACAAGCCGTCCAGTTGATTCTTGTGAAGGGTCAAGTTCTTTTGAAGAACGTTGTTGATTCTACTCCATCCTGCACTGCGCCATCTTCAGTGGGAGCAGTCTTTGGATCCTTCCTTGGGCGTGAACACCTCCATTGGGAGATAGTATTTCTCCGTATCAGGTATAATCCTCTCCCACTCCTTTTGGTTCAGATCTGGTTCAGTTTTTGGTTCAAGATTGATCCTTGAAAATATGATTTTCTAAATAGGGAATACGATTCCCAGTTGAAGGGAGAGAAAAATTTTTGAAATTCGCCCCTTATTCCGCAATCTTTGGGCGTCCATAGGATGGATCTCTCATTCCTTCAGTGGTATCAGAGCCAGGTTCAAATCTTGAACCATCTTGTTTCAGATCTGAACCTGCGCAAATGGGCAGAAGGTGTTCTACCCAATTTGCGTAGATATGGGTTTTGGGAAATTTGTTCCCAAAAATTAATGGGCGAATAATCTGAAATTAATTTTATATAAATCTGATTATTATTTAGAATTGTTCTTTATGATTTTCTTGATTTATGGGCTGTTCGTACAAGAGGAGATCGAAATCTTGGTTTGCGCAGGGAACTTGCAAGATTTGCAGTTTCTTGATTTATTTATTACATTTGGTCTGTAAATAATTTTTTTTTTATTTATTTTCTAGACTCAATGTATAGGTATTCGATCTGATGTAATTATTAATAGAAATAGGATTTCTATTTATTTCAATTATGGATCGAAGATGGCGGCGCAGAAAGGGAGATTTCGTAGAGAAGAAGATTTCGTAGATGGAAGAATTGCCATCTGCGATTTGCAGTTTGTGAAACTGCATTCTGTGATCTAACCTCTGTTTTGCAGGATGGATTGTGCGAACAGCCCGGATTTACTGATTGTTGTTTTTCTTTTATCAGTAATTAATTTCAGATTATTTTCTTGAATTAAAGATTTAATTAAAGATCAAGCCCTAGACGCATTCGAACCAAGATTGGTTCAAACTGTTTGGACCGAATCTACGGTTTAATCAAGGCTGAAAGTCAGCCCTAATTTTCCCACTAATGGGCCTAAGGATTGATATTTAATTAAATGGTTCATTCGACCCAACCTGTAAAGGCCCAGTTTTAAATAGTTAAAACTGCTAAAAGCCCACTTAACACACAAAGCTATATGGGTTGAACCGTTCGGCCCATATACCTGAATAATATTAATGGTTAATATTATGGATTTAAAATGGGCTTCAAATGGGCTTTACAGATAATTAATTGATTGGATCAATTTATCCCTGCATGTGATGTATGGATGTGTGATGTGCTACGTACATGGGCCATAAGTGCTTGGCCCATGCTCAATCGACAGTGGCTCTTTTCGCACACCATGGCTGAATGCACATCATTGCCATGGTGTCCGTTTTGGTCATTGGATGACCTCCCTCAGTGGTGGGCCCCACACCTCATCATGAGGTCTCGTGCGGAACCCTAGCCGATTTAGGCCCACCAAAATCTGGCTTTATGAAAGTCAAGGGGAGCCACTTTGGTTTGACCTAAAGTTAGAACTAGGGCGTAATTATCTGTTCCCTCCAGATAATATGAGTGCATGTGATAGGGAGATTCATATGATGAACTCTCTAAAGGCCTTTCATCATTAGCACGAGGATGGGTCCTTTAGTAATGAGGAAACGCACCAGAAAATGGGCTATCCATTTGCTGTTGGGCTTGTCTAAGTGTTTCATAAGATGATAGAGGCGTCATAGACCGATGTGGGAGGGGCTTCACCAGAAAATGGGAACTCTCTCACGGTACCTTGGCGTTCACGAATATGATGGGTAAGCACTCACTGGACAGAAAGGTTTACCTGAAAACAGCTCTGAACCTTGTTTGACAGAGGCCAAAGGGAAAACTCATATGATGAGTGGATATGATCCTTCACAGAAAGGTGGTGGGGTTATGCAGCTGAAACAGTTGGCCTCATGCACCCTATGTGATTTCCCACATCTCCAAAGATAACCCGTAGTCTCCGTCACTGAGAAAGGAGGGAAATCTCAGAGACGAATAAATGGAAATGGATCGTAGATTAAAATCCACATCTATGAAATGAACATGAATCAAATTAGGTCGTGGACTGATGTTTGCTCTTTTATTAGAAAATGGCAAACGGATCATTTGCAAAGCTACTTGATGACAACAAGTTGAAGGGCCCAAACTATGCTGACTGGTATAGGAACCTTATGTTGGTCTTAACCTCTGAGAAATTGGACAAGGTAGCAAAGAATCCTGCCCCGGATCGTCCGGGAGATAGGGCTTCTGAGGCCCGAAGAAGAGAATACCAAGAATGGGAGGAGAAAAACTCCCTTGCCCGCTGCTATATCATTGCCTCCTTGGACAATCCAATTCAGAGGCAGTTCGATCAGATCGAACTTGCTAAAGACGTATTGGATAGTCTTAGGACAATGTACGAAGAGCAGAATCGTTCTACTCGGCAGAAGGTCTTGAAACAGTTCATGACCGCGCAGATGACCAAGGGCCAACAAGTTCACGACCATTGTCTCCAGATGATGGGCTATATCAACGAACTAGAGGCTCTTGGATCCGAGCTGGATCTGGTAACTCAGATCGATGCTATTCTCAACTCTCTGCCTCCATCCTTTAATCCATTCATCATGAACTACAACATGAACAAGCTGAACGTCAGCTTGCAGGAACTCTGCAATATGTTGCAGAGGGCCGAAGAATTGATTAAAAAGGATGAGCCCATTGCCATGCTTGTTGAAACTAGCAAATCGGGCAAGAAAAGGAAGGCGAAGAGAAAGCCCCAGAAAAAGGCTGCCAAACCCAAGAAACAGAGGAAGGACAAGGCATCAGATGCCTATCATTTTTGCAAGAAGACCGGCCACTGGAAAAGGAATTGTCCTGCCTACCTGGAATCCAAGAAAGGTAACTTCGAAATTTGTGTTATAGAAACCAATTCGTTGGTAGCTTCTACATCCTGGTGTATTGACTCCGGGGCTTCAACTCATGCGTGTAACTCACTGCAGGGGTTCAAGGTAAGCAGAAGGCTGAGTGAAGGAGAAGTAACACTCTACTTGGGGACTACTGCAACTGTTGCAGCCGCGGCCATAGGAACCGTGGAATTATGTTTTAGAGAAGGAATAATTGTACTGAAAGATTGTCTTTATGTACAAAATTTAAGAAGAAATTTGATTTCTGTCTCAAAATTGTGTGCAGATGGTTATTCTGTCTTCTTTAGTAATACGATTACTATTAAAAGAAACAACAGATTCATCGCATATGGGGAACTAGAGAACGGTCTCTATGTTCTACATCCTTCTCTAGAAACTAACATAACCGAAACTACATCGGCTGAAATCCCCAAGAAGAGAGCCTGTGATACAGTTAATCCCACGTGTCTGTGGCATTACCGAATCACAAGGTTGGTAAAGGATGGTCCTTTGGATTTTCTAGCTGTAGAAGATCTTCCCACCTGTGAGCCTTGCTTACAAGGCAAGATGGCGAAACGGCCATTTAACGGTAAGCCTGAAAGATGTACAGGCACACTTGACCTAATACATACTGATGTATGTGGTCCCCTGAGTGTTAGGACACGAAATCAACACGTGTATTTCATCACCTTCACAGATGATTTTTCACGATATGGTTACGTGTACCTAATGAGACACAAGTCTGAATCCTTTGAAAAGTTCAAAGAGTTTAGACAAGAGGTCGAGAAACAGTTAGGGAGAGAAATTAAAGCCCTTCGATCAGATCAAGGTGGTGAGTATCTCTTTGACGAATTCAAGGACTACTTAAAGGACAATGGGATAGTGTCACAATTAGCTCCTCCTGCTACACCACAACTTAACGGTGTTTCAGAGAGGAGGAATACCTTATTAGATATGGTCCGGTCGCTTCTCATACACTCAGAGTTACCCACATCCTTTTTGGGGTTACGCATTAGAGACTGTGATTTACATGCTGAATCAGGTTCCAACCAAATCAGTTTCGAATACTCCATATGAACTTTGGACCGGAAAGAAACCAAGTGTTAGACACTTGAAGATTTGGGGTTGTCCAGCACACGTTAAAAGAACGAGTGCAGACAAGTTGGAATCTAAAACCAGCTGTTACCTATTTGTAGGCTACCCAAAAGGCTCTGTAGGTTACCTTTTCTATGACCCAAGTGAGCAGAAAGTGTTCTGTAGTCGAAATGCGCAATTCTTGGAAACCGACTATATCCTGAACACCCATCGTCAGGAAGTTGTTCTTGATGAGGAGAGCTCAGGAGCAGTGGGAGATGTCCCACAAGTTCCAGGTAGTAACCAACTTAGAAGATCCACTCGGGCATCCAGGCCACAAATCCGTTATGGTTATGACCAGGATAGTTACCTGGTGGAAACCTTGATTAGTGAGGAGGATCCTGTGACTTACGCGGAAGCTATGTTGGACATAGATTCCCAGAAGTGGGTGGAGGCCATGAGGGCAGAGATGGACTCAATGGAGACCAATGGAGTCTGGACTCTAGTAGATCCGCCCTCCTGGGGTAAAAGCAATCGGTTGCAAATGGATTTACAAGAGGAAGAAGGGCCCCGATGGTAAAGTTGAGACCTTCAAGGCTCGTCTGGTGGCGAAAGGGTACACTCAGAAAGAGGGCATCGATTATGAGGAAACCTTTTCGCCTATGGCCATGCTTAAATCCATTAGGATCCTGCTAGCTGTAGCAGCATACCATGATTATGAGATTTGGCAGATGGATGTCAAAACTGCATTCCTGAATGGAGATCTTACTGAAGATATCTATATGCAGCAGCCGCAAGGCTTCATTGCTGCAGGTAAGGAAAACATGATATGTAAACTTAACAGATCCATTTATGGACTTAAGCAAGCTTCTAGAAGTTGGAACATCCGTTTTAAATCTGCTGTCAAATCGTTTGACTTCGAGCAGAATCCAGATGAACCCTGTGTCTATAGGAATTACAGTGGGGATAAGGTTACCTTCTTGGTTCTGTATGTAGATGACATTCTACTCATTGGGAATGATGTAGGAATGTTAACTGCGGTGAAAGTATGGCTTTCACAGCAATTCTCCATAATAGATCTTGGAGAAGCCTCCTATATACTGGGTCTTCGACTCTATAGAGATAGATCGAAGCGGATAATAGGATTATCCCAATCTGCTTACATTGATAAAATAGTCAAGAGATACAGCATGGAAAACTCCAAGAAAGGAAATGTTCCTTTCAGGCACGGAGTCACTCTCTCCAAGAAGATGTCTCCCAAGACTTCTGAGGAGATTGATGGCATGAAAGACGTTCCCTATGCCTCTGCCGTAGGGAGCATCATGTATGCCATGCTGTGCACTCATCCTGACATTGCTCAAGCAGTGAGTGTAGTAAGCAGATTTCAGGCCAACCCAGGGCAGGAGCATTGGACTGCTGTGAAAAACATACTTAAGTACCTTCGAAGGACAAAAGAGTTTTGTCTGGTGTTCGACGGTAGCTCACTACAGATCCAGGGGTTTACAGATGCCGATTTCCAGTCAGACCCAGATGATAGAAAGTCTACATTTGGATATGTTTTCACGATAGGATCGTATGCTGTTTGCTGGAAAAGCAGCAAACAGGGGTCCACTACAGACTCCACGACCGAGGCCGAATACATTGCTGCAAGTGAGGCTGCCAAAGAAGCTGTGTGGATGAAGAAGTACGTTTACGAGTTGGGAGTTGTTCCGTCTAGCACATCACCCATCCCATTGTTGTGTGACAACAATGGAGCCATTGCTCAGGCTAAGGAGCCACGAGCCCACTCGAAGTCGAAGCACATCAAGAGGAAGTACCACGTACTGCGGGAGATTGTTGGTAGAGGGGACGTCCTGATTCAGAAGGTAGCGTCAGCGGAAAATGTAGCAGACCCATTGACAAAGCCACTATCACAGAAAGTGTTTGAGAAACACGTGGAAAGCATGGGACTCCGGCTAGTACCTGATTGGACCTAAGTGCAAGTGGGAGCTGTTAGACAGTTTTGTATGCCCTTAGCTTCAATCAGAATGATGTACTTTATGAGTTTATTGTAAATGAATAAAGATACATATTTGATTCATGTTCCCATGGTATGTTTCTGTGTAATATCCTTAAACTGGACACTTAATGAGACTCGTGTTAGTTTAGAATGTTCACAGCCAGTGGGTCGGTCTGGGGAGACCTATCCTGACAAGGCTGACACTGTAGTGCCACCAAGTCGGTTGGGGTGGCCTGTCTCAGCTGCCAGGGTGAGACACTAGGCACATACAGTGTAGGATTAATTGAATCTTTGAACTGGACCAGATTTCCAGTATTGCCCTGAACCTTGGAGATTGATGGGCAAAACTGGAAAGTTACACCCGACCCCTAGACTCGATTATGATACTGCACTAGGTGTCGGATTGGGCTATCTTTGATGTACCAATCAGTGAGATCCTTAGCGGGGGTCAAAACCTGGGTATGTTGGGACAGTCTAAGAATTCATCTAAGTGGGTGATCATAGTGACAGGGTCAGCCCCTTTGTCGGACAAAGGTAATGATCGGGGGTGCACTCTCACTGATGGAAACCAAGACTGCCGGCAGCCGATTTCAACCGTTGAGATTTGTTGTGCAAAATATATTTTATATAAGATATAAAAGTATATATATGGTTTCTAAAGTGTTTGCAAGAAGGTTTTAATTCCCGAGATCCATGTAAGTGGAGAGTACAACACTGTTCCTTGCAGCCGAGGGAGAGGTCCTCTCTTGTCGGGCAGTGTATGATCATTATGGGCTGAGAGGTTAAGTGTAAGACCATTGAGGATAACACCTGATGGGCTAATCTTGCATCTGCCCACAGTCCCTAGGTGTTACAAGGTGGCTTGGCCCAGGGACCACTTAGTGTAAGTGTTGGGCCCATAGAGCTCATTTGATGGGTTTCAGGGGGTACACTGAACCCATGTGGCTGATGTGTAGATCAATGCTTGGGTCCCACGCCATACAAAGAAGCCCATCTGGGTAGCAATTTGGAAGGTTTTTGAGTACATAACCTTAAATGGGCCTTAAGCCCATTTCGAACTTGGCTGATTTGATCAGTCATCTAAAGGGGGCGAATTCTGAAGTGGGTCTGTTAAAAGGATTGGGCTTAGACCCTATCCACTCAGAGAGTCCAAGATCTAAATAAGATTTAGATCTGGAAACCTCCTAATTAGATTAGGAGATAGCTGATCTAATCTGTAGATAAGATAAGGATTATCCCTTATCACCAAGGGACTTCTAACCCAAATATGATTTGGATTAGCAACTCCTAATTTGATTAGGAGCTGATCCCTTTGAGATTATAAAAAGGGGAAGGGGGCGGCAGCCTTGGAACACACATCATAATCAACAGCATTCTTCTCTTTAAAGAAAGAGAGATTGAGAGATTTCCTGCATACTGTGAATTCTCTCCTGCCGCCACCTTCCTGCCATTGCCATTCCTTCAGTTCAATCTCCAGTTCTTGGGAGCAATCAAGATTGGATCTTGATTTCAATCTTTTGTGAAAAGATTGGTTGGAGCTGTACTCACAAGCCGTCCAGTTGATTCTTGTGAAGGGTCAAGTTCTTTTGAAGAACGTTGCTGATTCTGCTCCATCCTGCACTGCGCCATCTTCAGTGGGAGCAGTCTTTGGATCCTTCCTTGGGCGTGAACACCTCCATTGGGAGATAGTATTTCTCCGTATCAGGTATAATCCTCTCCCACTCCTTTTGGTTCAGATCTGGTTCAGTTTATGGTTCAAGATTGATCCTTGAAAATATGATTTTCTAAATAGGGAATACGATTCCCAGTTGAAGGGAGAGAAAAATTTTTGAAATTTGCCCCTTATTCCGCAATCTTTGGGCGTCCATAGGATGGATCTCTCATCCCTTTACCTCTATCATACAAGGTTCAAAGAAGGTTCATAGCCATTTTAGGTTAAACCTTTCTGTCCAGTAAGTGCTCACCCATCATGTTCGTTAACTTCAAGGCACCGTGAGAGAGTCTTCCATTTTAGGATAGGCCCCTACCACATCGGTCTATGATGCCCCTATCATCTCTTGAAGCAATCCTACCAACTGCATTAGCAGATGGATAGCCCAATTTTATGGTGCATCCCCACCCACCAATACAGTCAACCTTCATTATGATGGAAGGCCTTTAGAGAGTTCATCATATGAATCTCCCTATCACATGGACTTATATTTTCAGGAGGGAATGAATAATTACGCCCTAGTTTAATTTAGGTCAAACCAAAGTGGCTCCCATTGGCTTTCATAAAGCCAGATTTAGATGGGCCCTAAATGGCCAAGGTTCTGCATGGTTCCTCTTGGGGAGGAAGCTAGTGTGGGGCCCACCACGAAAGAAGATCATCCAATGATCATAAGGACACCATGGCAATGATGTGCATTCAGCCATGGTGTACGCAAGAGCCACTATCAAATTAGCATGGGCCAAGTACTTATGGCCCATGAACGTAGCACATCACGCATTCATGCATCACATGCATGAAATTGATAATTGATCCAATCAATTAAATAACTGTAAAACCCATATGAAAAGCCCATTTAAAGCCCATAACATTATCAAATAATATTATCTAGGTATATGGGCTGAACTACAAAGATTAGTTCGGCCCATATAGCATTTATGCTAAATTAGGCTAAAGCAATTTTAATAGATTAAAATTGGGTTTTACAGATGTGGGCTGACATGGATCTTGCAATTAATCATCAACTCCTGGACACATATGTGAAATTTTATGGCTAATAACAACCCCCATCGAACCACAGATTCGGTCCAACTAGTTTGGTCAAATCTGGTTTGAATGGGTCTAGGGTTTGATGTTTAATTCAAGATTCAATTCAAGAATGATGATCTGAAATTAAATAACTGATACAAGACAATCAAGAATCAGTAGGAGGGCTGTTCGTAAGACTACTACCCTACAAGACAAATATTAGATTGCAGTATGTAGTTTCCAAAACTACAAATCACAGATGGCTGAACCCAAATCTATGAAAATTTCTCCTCTGCGCAATCTGCTTCATCATCGAATCAAATAAAATAGAAAAACCTATTTTTATATTAATATTACATCAGATTTAAATTCCTACACATTCTTTCGAAAAATTAAAAAAATTAATTACAGACCAAGAATGAATAGAACAGCAGGTGCGTAGATTTCTTGTGCCATTAAAGAATTCGATCTCCACCATACGAACAACCCAAAATCAAGAAAAATATATAGAACAATTCTATATATAAATCAGATTTACAAAGATTTAATTTCAGATCAATCGCCCAAAAACTAGGAACCAATTTCCCAGAAAAACGTTAACTGCACAAATCGAGTAGAATGCCTTATGCTCATTTGTGCAGATCCAGATCTGGTTTAATTTGGTTCAAGATTTGAACCTGGCTCTGATACCACTGAAAGGAATAGAGATCCATCATATGGATGGCCGAACCCTACAGGAAGGTTGGGCGGAATTTCAAAAATTTCTCTCACTCCCATCTGGGAATCACATTCCCTATTTTAGAAAACTACATTTTCAAGGGTCAATCTTGAAACAAACTAGACCAAATCAGAAACCAAAAAAGGGAGGAGAGGGATATACCTGATACGGAGTAATAGTAACTCCCAACGAAGGTGTTCACGTCCAAGGAGAAAACCAAAATCTGCTCCCACTAAAGATGACACTGTGTGATGTGAAGCAGAATCAGTAGGACGACTCTTCAGCAAGAACCAAATTCTTCAGCAAGAATGTAGTGAAGGGCTGGTGAGCAGAACTTTAGATTGCCTCTTCTAGCAAGAAGCAATATAAAGAACGGTTCTTGATCACTCCCACTGGTGGAGATCGAACTGCGCAGGGGCGGCAAGAGCAGGAAGAAAAAGAGCAAAAGACAGGAGCAGTCGAACTGCGAGCTGCCTTCTCTCTTAATTCAGTAGACTGTGATTGAGTTTGGAGGTCCACCCTGCTCTCCTATTTATAACCTTAAAGAGAGGTTCTTCTAATCCTATTAGGAGTTTCCTAATCCAAATCTTATATTTGGATCTGGACTCTCTTTAAGAGATAAGGATAATCCCTTATCTTATCTATAGATAAAGATCAACCTTCCTAATCAAATTAGGAATTTCCTGGTCCAAATCTTTATTTGGATCTGGTCTCTTTGAGTGGATAGGGATAATCCCTTATCCTATCAGCTAATCCAAATCCCAGAACCGCCCTTTATTTAATTAATCTTATTAAGCCAGTTCGAATGGGCTTTAGGCCCATTAAGTCTATATGCTCACTAACCCTCTTAACTTGTTGCCTAGTTGGCTATCCTTGTATGGCATGGGACCCAAAAATTGATCTACACATCAGCCACATGGGTTCAGCCTATCCTTTGTAACAAGGCCAGGTCGAATTCACTATAGGAGACATTGAACCCCTGAGTCCATCACCATGGGCTTTTAATGGGCCCAACATTTACAATAAATGGTCCTTGGGTCCAGTCACCTTATGAAAACCCAAGGGCTATGGACAAATGCAAGATTAGCCCATCAGGTATTACCTTCAAGTCTTACACTTAACCTCTCAGCCCATAACGATCAAACACTACTCGATAAGAGAGAACCTCTCCCTCGGCTGCAAGGTACAGTGCTGCACTCTCTACTCACATGGATCCTAGGAATTAAAACATTTTGCAAATATTTTGAAACCATAATATAAATATATATATGTATATCTTTATATAAATATATTTTGTAAAAACAAATTTCAATGGTTGAAATCAACTGCCGGCAGTTTAGGTTTCCATCAAAGAGAGTGCATCCTTGGTCATTCACTTTGTTTGACAAAGGGGATGATCCTATCACTATGATCACCCACTCAGATGAATTCTCGGACTGTCCCAACATACCCAGATTTTGACCCCCTCTAAGGATCTCACTGATTGGCATATCAAAGATAGCCCAATCCGATACCTAGTGTAGTATCATAATCGAGTCTAGGGGTCAGGTGTAACATTCCAGTTTTGCCCATCTATCTCCAAGGTCTAGGGAAATACTAGAATTTTAGTTCGATTCAGGGTTTCTAGAAAACCCACACTGCATGTACCTCAGATCTCACCCTGGCAGCTAAGAGAAGCCACCCCAATCACATTGG
Organism: Nelumbo nucifera; assembly: GCF_055504915.1. Lineage (NCBI taxonomy): Eukaryota > Viridiplantae > Streptophyta > Magnoliopsida > Proteales > Nelumbonaceae > Nelumbo > Nelumbo nucifera. The sequence continues at coordinate 37,790,383 of NC_142655.1, read as the reverse complement.
TGGCACATCAGTGTCAACCTTGGCAGGATAAATCTACCTAGATCTATCCAACGGCTGTGAAGATTCTAAACTAACACAAGTCTCATTAAGTGTCCAATTTAAGGGTATTACACAGAAACACTCCACAATAACCTGAATCAATTATGTACTTTATTCATTTACAATAAATGTCAAAAAGGTACATCAATCTGATTGCAGCTAAAGGGCATAATTGTCTAACAGAAAGGGTGTACAAAGAAAAATATTTGTTGATTCTTCAGATTTTTCTTTTTTATTGAATGTTTTTTTTAGTTTTTAGAAAGGAAAGGTTAGATCCAAAGTGAATTATAAGGGATTAAAATGTGATCATGAGTGGTTAAGGGTAAGTGTTGAGCCAAAATGGCCTCCCCTTTTATGGAAACCTTAAGGATTTTGTTGCCCCTTGCCTAAGACATAGGTGATTAACTCCAAGAGTTCTTATCTCACTTGATTTTTTTTTTCTTTTTCATGTTGCCTAAAGAGATTTAGAAGGTGAGTTGTTTATTTTAGGAAAGGGTTTCAGGAGCAAATATCATGGTTCATGAAGGAAGGGCTAAGGTCCACTCATGGGGTGCAAGAGGTGAATATATAAACATAAGTGACTCATTAAGGTAACAATCAGCCAAAGGTGGCCTCTCTTTTGGTGAAAATGCATGGGTTGACCCAATTTATCCCTAGACACAAGGCTCCAACAAAGCTAGTCTTCAAACCTCTACCTATTGGATAAATGGGCTTCTCTAGTTGGTGACCAGTTTGGGAATTTGGTGTGACTATTGAAACCAAGGTCCCAATGACCTACCACCTAGGGCCCTTCCTAATAGGACATAAGATGCTAAAACTAATGCAAATGGTGTGTGTGCAAAGTGTGAGTGAGCAGATAAGCAATAATAGAAATAAATTAATAATTGTCAGCACCCAATTTTTGCTTGGTCCCTTCACCCTACCATTTCATACCCTCCACTTAGACCCCATAAACATGGAAACACAACCAGATCAACATGAGACTTTCTAAAACCTGAAATACCCTCCATTGACACAATCTAGAGGATAAATAAGAACCTTGAGATCAATACCAATGTCCAGTTAGGTATCATCTCCAAACTTGGAAAACTACTACATAGTTACACATCAGTTTTCATGACTAAACTACAAAAATTTAAAATACAATATTCAAGGATTCTACTTGAACCATAATCGAACCAGATCTGAACCAAAAAGAAAAAGGGAGGATCATACCTGATCCGGAGAAACAGTATCTCCCAAAGTTGGTGTTCACGCCCAAAGAAGACACCAAGAACCGATCCTGCTGAAGATGGCACAGCTGTGGGTGGAACGGAACCAGCAGGGTGCGTCCTACACACTGGATCCTTTGCAAGAACCCTCTGGAAACTCTGAACACTGAATCTTTTTCAATCTTTCTTGCAAGACTGATGATCAAGAACTGATTTCTTGACCTCCTATTGCTACAAAGATCAAATCTTGCAAGAGGAAATGGCGGCGACTGGAGGAGAACTCCTGGGACGAAGATGGCTGAACTGCTTCTCTTCTCTCTGGAGTCTGTATGAGATCTAATCTCAATTCGCAGGGAGTTTTCTTGCCAAAAAACTTGGTTCAAAATATGATGTTTCCTCTTTTGTTTTCTCCTCCTTTCTTCTTGATTAAGAAAACTTCTAATTAGGAGTTATCCCAATCCTTTTACTAATATTAATCTCAGATTCGCCCCATAGATGTGTGATCATATCAGCCCAGCTCGAAATGGGCTTTTGGCCCATTAAGTGTTCAGTGTTTAACTAGTTTCCAATCTGCTGCCCAGTTGGGCTTCTTTGTATGGCGTGGGACCCAAGCATTGATCTACACACCAGCCACATGGGTTCGGCCCAGCCTTTATTACAAGGCTCAACCGAATTCACTGAAAGACTCAGTGAACCCCTGAGCCCATCACATGGACCCTATGGGCCCAACACTTACATTAAGTGGTCCCTGGGCCAAGCCATCTTATAAAAACCCAGGGACTGTGGGCAAGTGCAAGATTAGCCCATCAGGTATTATCCTAAATGGTCTTACACTTAACCTCTCAGCCCTTAATGATCTAGCACGGCCCGACAAGAGAAGACCTCTCCCTCGGCTGCAAGGAACAGTGCCACACTCTCTACTCACATGGATCCTGGGAATTAAAACCATTTGCAAACATTTTGAAACCGTACAAATACATATATATATATTAATTTTGAAAAACAAAATTCCACTGATTGAAATCAACTGCCAGTAGTTTGGTTTCCATCAGAGAGGGTGCATTACCGATCATTTCCATTGTCCGACAAAGGGGTTGATCCTGTCACTATGTTCACTCACTCAGATGAATCTCAGACTGCCCCAACATGCCCAGGTTTTGACCCCCGCTAAGGATTTCACTGATTGACATATCAAAGACATCCCAATTCAACACCTAGTGAAATGTCATAATCGAGTCTAGGGGTCAGGTGTAACTTTCCAGTTTTGCCCATCTGTCTCCAAGGTCCAGGGCAATACTGGAAATCTGGTCCGGTTCAGGGATTCAAGTAATCCCACACTTCATGTGCCTTGGGTCTTACCCTGGTGGCCGAGACAGGCCATCCCAACACTTGGTGGCACACCAGTATCAGCCTTGGCAGGATAAATCTCCCCAGACTTATCCAATGGCTGTGAACATTTAAAACTAACACGAGTCTCTATAAGTGTCCAGTTTTAGGGTCTTACACAGAATTATACCAAACAAATAAATCAAACATGCACTTCATTTATCTACACTAAATGTCAAAAGTACATCAAATCGGATTGAAGCTAAGGGCATACAAGACTGTCTAACAATCCCAACTTCATGATCGATCAGATCTTACCATTGTATTTGGAGACCCAAAAAACCCCAACACATCAAATTTTATGACTAATGGTGTAGCCAAAAGAGTGTTGTTAACCACTTCGGAACACCAGTTTAAACATTTATAAAGTTTTTCGATTCTCAAACAAATACTAATGCAGTAAATGGGTGAGAATGGATCGTATCCATAGGGAAGCGAGGGAAAAATTAATACATACTCAAATCCGGACACGAGAACACAAGAGGGAAGTGCAGAAATATAAAAATTAATTAATTAAACTGAGGAAAATATAGAATCCGAACAATACTGAAAGTTAAAAGTGCATAAACATAAATAAATATAGAAACAAATAAATGAAAGAAACAAAATAAAAATTTGTAATCCGATCAGAGGTAGCAGTCTCTGGATCTCTCCTTTGACCTTCAAACTTCTCGAGCTAGGCCTTTCGTCTTACCTGGCCGAATTGTAGGACTATAGAAAAGAAAACGGAGATCAAACAGAATGAAAATAAATTATACAAAGGAAATAAAGGAACTGGAAATGAAAGAACAAAAATTAAAACTAAAACTAATGTAAAATTGTTAGGATCTGATTCTAGAGGTGGCAGTAGTGGTGTTGGAAAACTGCAAGTAGGAACCCCTCCTTTTGCCTGGGCGTCCTCCTCTTCCTCTACCCTTGAACTTCTCATGATCAGCCTTCCGTCCTACCTGGGGGCAGAATCCTGTTAGACAGTTTTGTATGCCCTTAGCTTCAATCATTTTGATGTACTTTTGTTATTTAGTGGAAATAAATAAAGTGCATGTTTGATTCATGTTGTTTGGTTTAATTCTGTGTAAAACCCTAAAACTGGACATTTGTAGAGACTCATGTTAGTTTTAAATGTTCACAGCCGTTGGATAAGTCTGGGGAGATTTATCCTGCCAAGGCTGATACTGGTGTGCCACCAAGTGTTGGGATGGCCTGTCTCAGCCATCAGGGTAAGACCCGAGGCACATACAGCATGGGATTACTTGAATCCTTGAACCGGACCAGATTTCCAGTCTTGCCCTGGACCTTGGAGATAGATGGGCAAAACTGGAAAGTTACACCTGACCCCTAGACTCAATTATGACACTTCACTAGGTGCTGGATCAGGCTGCCTTTGATATGCCAATCAGTGAGATCCTTAGTGGGGATCAAAACCTGGGTATGTTGGGGCAGTTTGAGAATTCATCTGAGTGGGTGGTCATAGTGACAGAATCAGCCACTTTGTCGGACAAAGGGTAATGATCGGGAATGCACTCTCTCTGATGGAAACCAAACCGCCGGCAATTGATTTCAATCGTTGGAATTTTGTTTTTGCAAAATTAATATATTTACATATATATGTACGGTTTCAAAATGTTTGCAAATGGTTTTAATTCCCGGGATCCATGTGAGAGGAGAGTGCGGCATTGTTCCTTGCAGCCGAGGGAGAGGTCCTCTCTTGTCGGGCAGTGCTTGATCATTAAGGGCTGAGAGGTTAAGTGTAAGACCATTTAGGATAATACCTGATGGGCTAATCTTGCACCTGCCCCACAGTCCCTGGGTTTTTATAAGATGGCTTGGCCCAGGGACCACTTAATGTAAGTGTTGGGCCCATAGGGTTCATACGATGGACTCAAGGGGTTTATTGAGATTTTCAGTGAATTTGGCTGGGCCTTGTATTAAAGGCTGGGCCGAACCCATGTGGCTGGTGTGTAGATCAATGCATGGGTCCCACGCCATACAAAGAAGCTCAACTGGGCAGCAGATTGGAAACTAATTAAACACTGAATGCTTAATGGGCCAAAAAGCCCATTTCGAAGTGGGCTGATATGATCACCCATCAATGGGGCGAATTTGAGATTGAAGTTAGCAAAAAGGATTGGGCTCTTAGCCTTATCCACTCTTAGAGACCAAATTCAAATCAGATTTGAATCTGGTAACCTCCTGATAAGATCAGGAGTAAGCTAACTCTATCTGGGAAAGGGATTAAGATTATCCCCTATCCAAATACTGATTTGGATTGGGATAACTCCTAATTAGGAGATTTCTTAATCAAGAAGAAAAGAGAGGAGATTTTCGAATGAACCATAGAGAAGGAAATCAGACTTCGATCCAAGAGGTTCTGGTAAGCAAGAAAGGTTCCTGCGAATTGAGATTAGATCTCATTCTCTCCAGAAAAGAAAACAGTTCAGCCTTTTCGTTTCTGGAAATCTCCTCCTGCCGCCGCCATCTGCATTGTTGCAAGATTTGATCTTTGCAGAAAAGAAAGTCAAGAAACCAGTTCTTGACATCAGTCTTGCAAGAAAGACTGAAAGAATTCAGTGTTTAGTACATCCAGGGGATTCTTGTGAAGGATCCAGTGTGTAGGACGCACCCTGCTGGTTCTGTTCCATCCACAGCTGTGTCATCTTCAGCAGGGACAGATCTTGGAGCATTCTTTGGGCGTGAACACCAACTTTGGGAGATACTGCTTCTCCGGATCAGGTATAATCCTCCCATTTATCTTTTGGTACAGATCTGGTTTGATTAGGGTTCAAGTAGATCCTTGAATATTGTATTCTAAATTCAGGGAATATGATTCCCAGTTGGGAGAAGGTAGGAAATTTTTGAAATTCGCCCCACCCATTCCGCAACCTTTATGGCGTCCATTAGATGGATCCTACCATTCTTTCAGTGGTATCAGAGCCACAGGTTCGAATCTTGAACCAAAAGAAAATCAGATCTGACCGTGCGCAGATGGATAGAAGGTGTTCTTTCAAGATTGCGCAGATTGTCTTCTTTTTTTTTTCAAGAAACTGTTTCTTGTTAAGGGTGATTGATCTGAAATTAATTTCTATTAAATCCAAAATTTATTTGGAATTGTTCTTTATTTATTTTGATTTAATGGACTGTTCAAACCTGGAGATCGCAGTGCAGTTTTAGCGCAGATGGTCTGCGCACCCTTTTTCTTTTCTATTTATTTATTTCATTCAATTCGGTCTGTAAATAATTTTTTTTTATTTTTTAGACTGAATGTATAGGATTTGATCAAGAATGTAATTAATAGAAATAGGATCTCTGTTATTTTTCTTGATTAAAGAAGATGGAAGAAGATGGCGGCGCTGGAGATTTGCAGATGGAGAAATCGTTTTCTGCGATTTGCAGTTTATGAAACTGCAACCCTTGTGATTAACCTCTGTTTTGCAGGTGGTGCGAACAGTCCATAATTGTTTTGTGTTTGCTAGAAATCAAAACTATTAATTTCAGATCATTCAATAATTAATTCTTGAATTGAAAATCAGTTTTGGACCATTTCGGACTAGATTGGACCAAAACTGTTTGGACCGAATCTGGGTTTCGAAAGGGGCTGTTCTCAGTCCAATTGTCTCACACTTTTGTTCCAAATCTGATGTTCAATTACAGGGATTAATTCGGCCCACCTGTAAAGCCCAGTTTTAAAGGGTTAAAACTGCAAAAGCCCATTATTGTGAGATAAGCTGTATGGGCCGAACTGCTATCTGCGATTCAGCCCATACACCTAGTGGACATTAATCGTTAATGACTTGGTTTTTAAATGGGCCGTTGAATGGGCTTTACAGCAATTAATTGATTGGATCAATTCCTCCTTTACATGTGATGTTTGGATGTTTGATGTGCTGCGACCATGGGCCATAAGTACTTGGCCCGTGATGACTCGTTAGTGGCTCTTGCGCACACCATGGCTGAATGCACATCATTGCCATGGTGTCCCTGAAGGTCATTGGATGACCCCCTCTTTGCCTGGTGGGCCCCACAACCCTGAAAAGGGATGCGTACGGAACCCCTAGCCGATGAAGGCCCACCAGAAATCTGACTTTATGAAAGTCAGTGGGAGCCACTTTGGTTTGACCTAAATTAGAACTAGGCCGTAATTTTGTTCCCTCCAGCAAATATGAATGCAAGTGATAGGGAGATCCATATGATGGACTCTCTAAAGGCCTTTCGTCATTAGCACAATGATGGGTCCATCTGTAATGAGGAAACGCACCATAAAATTGGGCTATCCATTTGCTGTTGGATCTGTTAGAGTGTTTCATAAGATGATAGGGGCGTCATAGACCGATGTGGGAGGGGCTTCACCAGAAAATGGGAACTCTCTCACGGTACCTTGGCATAACCTGAATATGATGGGTGTGCACTCACTGACAGAAGGGTTTACCTGAAAACGGCTCTGAACCTTGTCTGACAGAGGCCAAAGGGAAACTCATTTGATGAGTGGATATGATCCGTCACAGAAAGGTGGTGGGGTTATGCAGCTGAAACAGTTGGCTTCACGCACCCCATGTGATTTCCCACATTTCCAGAGACATTTCGTCGTCTCCGTCACTGAGATAGGAGGGAAATCTCAGAGATGAACAAATGGGAATGGAACATAGATTAAAAGCCATATCTATGTAGGTAAACATGAATCAAACTAAGGTTGTAGACTAATGATTTTGCTGTTTTATCAGAAAATGGCAAACGGTCAATTTGCAAAGCTTCCAGACGATAACAAGCTTAAGGGCCCAAACTATGCCGACTAGTACAGAAATCTTATGCTGGTCCTAACTTCTGAAAAGTTAGACAAGGTAGTGAAAAATCCTGCCCCGGAACGTCCGGGTGATAGGGCTTCTGAGGCCCGTAGGAGGGACTACCAAGATTGGGAGGATAAGAACTCCCTAGCCCGCTGCTTTGTCATTGCCTCATTAGACAACTCAATACAGAGGCAGTTCGATCAGATCGAACTTGCCAAGGACATATTGGACAGTCTAAGGACAATGTATGAGGAGCAGAACTGTTCTACTCGACAGAAGGTCCTGAAATTGTTCATGACCGCGCAGATGACCAAAGGGCAGAAAGTTCATGACCATTGTCTTCGGATGATGGGATACATCAACGAACTTGAAGCTCTTGGATCCGGGCTAGATCTTGGCACGCAAGTGGATGCCATCCTAAATTCTTTGCCCTCTTCCTTCAATGCGTTCACTATGAACTACAATATGAATAAGCTGAATGTCAGCGTCCAGGAACTCAGCAATATGTTGCAGAGGGCCGAGGATTTACTCAAGAAGGATGAGCCTGTGGTTATGCTTGCTGAAGCTAACAAATCGGGCAAGAGAAAGAGAAAGGCAAAGAAGCCCCAGAAGAAGACTACCAAACCCAAGAAGCAGAAGAAGAACAAGGCATCTGATGTCTGTCTCTTCTGCAAGCAGACCGGCCACTGGAAGAGGAACTGTCCTACCTACCTGGAATCTAAGAAAGGTAATATCGAAACTTGTGTCATAGAAACTAATATGTTAGTTACTTCTGTGTCCTGGTGTGTTGACTCTGGGGCTTCAACTCATGCGTGTAACTCACTGCAGGGGTTCAAAGTTAGCAGAAGGCTGAGTGAAGGTGAAGTGACACTGTTCTTGGGAACAACTGCAAGTGTTGCAGCTGCGGCAATAGGAACCGTAGAATTAGTTTTTAAAGAAGGAGTCCTTGTACTTAAAGATTGTCTTTATGTACAGAACTTGAGAAGGAATTTAATTTCTGTTTCAAAATTGTGTGCTGATGGATATACTGTTTACTTTAGTAATATGATTACTGTTAAACGGAATATTAAATTCATCGCATGCGGGGAGCTAGAGAACGGTCTCTATGTTCTGCATCCTTCTTTGGAAACTAACTTAACCGAAACTACGTCGGTCGAAAATCCCAAGAAAAGGACTCGTGATACAGTAAATCTCACGTGCCTCTAGCATTACCGACTTGGCCACATCGGTGTCGACCGAATCACAAGACTGGTAAAGGATGGTCCTTTGGATTTTCTAACCGTAGAAAATCTTCCCACTTGTGAACCTTGCCTCCAAGGTAAGATGACTAAGCGGCCATTTGACGGTAAGCCTGAAAGATGTGCAGGCACACTTGACCTAATACATACTGATGTATGTGGTCCCCTGAGTGTTAGGACACGGAATCAACACGTGTACTTCATCACCTTTACAGATGATTTTTCACGATATGGTTACGTGTACCTAATGAGACATAAGTCTGAATCATTTGAAAAGTTCAAAGAGTTCAGACAGGAAGTCGAGAAACAGTTAGGGAGAGAAATTAAGGCCCTTCGATCAGATCGAGGTGGCGAGTATCTCTCTGACAAATTCAGGGACTACTTAAAGGCCAATGGGATAGTGTCACAACTGGCTCCTCCTGCTACACCTCAACTCAACGGTGTTTCAGAGAGGAGAAATAGGACCTTATTAGACATGGTCCGGTCACTTCTCGTACGCTCAGAATTACCCACATCCTTTTGGGGATATGCATTAGAGACTGCTATCTACGTGCTGAATAGGGTTCCAACCAAATCAGTTCCGAAAACTCCATATGAGCTTTGGACCAGAAGGAAGCCAAGTGTGAGACACTTGAAGATTTGGGGTTGTCCTGCACACGTTAAAAGAACAAGTGCGGACAAGTTGGAACCTAAAACCAGCCGTTGCCTGTTTATAGGCTACCCAAAGGATTCGGTGGGTTATCTATTCTATGACCCAAGTGAGCAGAAAGTGTTCTGCAGTCGAAACGCCCGATTCTTAGAATCCGATTACATCCTGGACACCCATCGTCAGGAAATAGTTCTTGATGAGGAGAGCTCAGGAGCAGTGGGAGATGACCCACAAGTTCCAGGTAATGACCAACCTAGAAGGTCCACCCGGGTATCCAGACCACCAGTCCGATATGGTTATGACTAGGATAGTTACCTGGTGGAAGCCTTGACTAGTGAAGAGGATCCCGTGTCTTACGCGGAAGCTATGTTAGACATAGACTCCCAGAAGTGGGTGGAGGCCATGAGAGCCGAGATGGACTCAATGGAGACCAATGGAGTCTGGACTCTAGTGGATCCGCCCTCCGGGGTAAAAGCAATTGGTTGCAAATGGATCTACAAGAGGAAGAAGGGCCCCGATGGCAGGATTGAGACCTTTAAAGCTCGTTTGGTGGCGAAAGGGTATACTCAGAAAGAAGGCATCGACTATGAGGAAACCTTTTCACCGGTGGCCATGCTTAAATCCATTAGGATCCTGCTAGCTGTAGCAGCGTACCATGATTACGAGATTTGGCAAATGGATGTCAAAACAGCGTTCCTGAATGGAGATCTTAGTGAAGATATCTACATGCAGCAGCCGCAAGGCTTCATTGCTGCTGGTCAGGAACACATGGTATGTAAACTTAATAGATCCATATATGGACTTAAGCAGGCTTCTAGGAGTTGGAACATCCGTTTTGATTCTGCAGTCAAAACGTTTGACTTTGAGCAGAATCCGGATGAGCCCTGTGTTTACAGGAAATCCAGTGGGGATAAGATCACCTTTTTAGTCTTGTATGTGGACGATATCCTACTCATTGGGAATGATGTAGGAATGTTGACTTCGGTCAAGGTATGGCTATCACAGCAGTTCTCCATGAAAGATCTTGGAGAAGCTTCATACATACTGGGTCTTCGACTCTATAGAGATAGATCGAAGCGGATAATTGGATTATCCCAGGCTGCTTACATTGACAAAATTGTCAAAAGATACAGCATGGAAAACTCCAAGAAAGGAAACGTTCCTTTTAGGCACGGAGTCACTCTCTCCAAGAAGATGTCTCCCAAGACTTTTGAGGAGATTGAGAGCATGAGAGACGTTCCCTATGCCTCAGCTGTGGGGAGCATCATGTATGCCATGTTGTGCACTCGCCCGGACATAGCTCAGGCGGTGAGTGTGGTAAGCAGATTCCAGGCAAACCCAGGACAGGAGCATTGGACTGCTGTGAAGAACATACTCAAATACCTTCGAAGGACGAAAGAGTTTTGTCTGGTATTCGATGGTAGTTCACTGCAAGTTCTAGGGTATACCGATGCCGATTTCCAGTCGGATCCAGATGATAGAAAGTCTACATCTGGGTATGTTTTCACGATAGGATCGTGTGCTGTTTGCTGGAAAAGCAGCAAACAGGGGTCCACTGCAGACTCCACAACCGAGGCCGAGTACATTGCCGCAAGTGAAGCTGCCAAGGAAGCCGTGTGGATGAAGAAATTCATACACGAATTGGGAGCGATTCCATCCAGCACATCACCCATCCCGTTGTTGTGTGACAACAATGGAGTGATCGCCCAGGCTAAAGAGCCTCGGGCCCACTCGAAGTCAAAGCACATCGAGAGGAAGTACCATGTACTGCGGGAGATCGTTGGTAGAGGGGACGTCCTAATTCAAAAGGTAGCATCAGCGGATAATGTGGCAGACCCATTGACCAAGCCACTGACACAGAAGGTGTTTGAGAAACACGTGGAAAGTATGGGACTCCGGCTTGTACCAGATTGGACCTAAGTGCAAGTGGGAGCTGTTAGACAGTTTTGTATGCCCTTAGCTTCAATCATTTTGATGTACTTTTGTTATTTAGTGGAAATAAATAAAGTGCATGTTTGATTCATGTTGTTTGGTTTAATTCTGTGTAAAACCCTAAAACTGGACATTTGTGGAGACTCTTGTTAGTTTTAAATGTTCACAGCCGTTGGATAAGTCTGGGGAGATTTATCCTGCCAAGGCTGATACTGGTGTGCCACCAAGTGTTGGGATGGCCTGTCTCAGCCATCAGGGTAAGACCCGAGGCACATACAGCATGGGATTACTTGAATCCTTGAACCGGACCAGATTTCCAGTCTTGCCCTGGACCTTGGAGATAGATGGGCAAAACTGGAAAGTTACACCTGACCCCTAGACTCGATTATGACACTTCACTAGGTGCTGGATCAGGCTGCCTTTGATATGCCAATCAGTGAGATCCTTAGTGGGGATCAAAACCTGGGTATGTTGGGGCAGTTTGAGAATTCATCTGAGTGGGTGGTCATAGTGACAGAATCAGCCACTTTGTCGGACAAAGGGTAATGATCGGGAATGCACTCTCTCTGATGGAAACCAAACTGCCGGCAGTTGATTTCAATCGTTGGAATTTTGTTTTTGCAAAATTAATATATTTACATATATATGTACGGTTTCAAAATGTTTGCAAATGGTTTTAATTCCCGGGATCTATGTGAGAGGAGAGTGCGGCACTGTTCCATGCAGCCGAGGGAGAGGTCCTCTCTTGTCGGGTAGTGCTTGATCATTAAGGGCTGAGAGGTTAAGTGTAAGACCATTTAGGAAAATACCTGATGGGCTAATCTTGCACCTGCCCACAGTCCCTGGGTTTTTATAAGATGGCTTGGCCCAGGGACCACTTAATGTAAGTGTTGGGCCCATAGGGTTCATACGATGGACTCAAGGGGTTTATTGAGATTTTCAGTGAATTTGGCTGGGCCTTGTATTAAAGGCTGGGCCGAACCCATGTGGCTGGTGTGTAGATCAATGCTTGGGTCACACGCCATACAAAGAAGCCCAACTGGGCAGCAGATTGGAAACTAATTAAACACTGAATGCTTAATGGGCCAAAAAGCCCATTTCGAAGTGGGCTGATATGATCACCCATCAATGGGGCGAATTTGAGATTGAAGTTAGCAAAAAGGATTGGGCTCTTAGCCTTATCCACTCTTAGAGACCAAATTCAAATCAGATTTGAATCTGGTAACCTCCTGATAAGATCAGGAGTAAGCTAACTCTATCTGGGAAAGGGATTAAGATTATCCCCTATCCAAATACTGATTTGGATTGGGATAACTCCTAATTAGGAGATTTCTTAATCAAGAAGAAAAGAGAGGAGATTTTCGAATGAACCATAGAGAAGGAAATCAGACTTCGATCCAAGAGGTTCTGGTAAGCAAGAAGGGTTCCTGCGAATTGAGATTAGATCTCATTCTCTCCAGAAAAGAAAACAGTTCAGCCTTTTCGTTTCTGGAAATCTCCTCCTGCCGCCGCCATCTGCATTGTTGCAAGATTTGATCTTTGCAGAAAAGAAAGTCAAGAAACCAGTTCTTGACATCAGTCTTGCAAGAAAGACTGAAAGAATTCAGTGTTTAGTACATCCAGGGGATTCTTGTGAAGGATCCAGTGTGTAGGACGCACCCTGCTGGTTCTGTTCCATCCACAGCTGTGTCATCTTCAGCAGGGACAGATCTTGGAGCATTCTTTGGGCGTGAACACCAACTTTGGGAGATACTGCTTCTCTGGATCAGGTATAATCCTCCCATTTATCTTTTGGTACAGATCTGGTTTGATTAGGGTTCAAGTAGATCCTTGAATATTGTATTCTAAATTCAGGGAATATGATTCCCAGTTGGGAGAAGGTAGGAAATTTTTGAAATTCGCCCCACCCATTCCGCAACCTTTATGGCGTCCATTAGATGGATCCTACCATTCTTTCAAATCCAACCCCTCTTCAGGAGCCCTTGGGTTCTTTTTATAGAGAAGGGTGGATACAACTGGGATTAGAGAGAAAGTTGGGGGCAGCAGTTGGGTTTTAGCAAAGATATGGGTGCCCTAGGGTTTCTAATGAAGGGTTAGAATGGTTCTAGATTGATCCTAAGGCTGAGAAGAAAAGAAGAGGGCACCCAATATTATGTAGGGCTGAGATTTGGGCACCTAGAAATGGATGGTGAGGATTCAGGCGCCTAGGGTTGAAAGGTGGAGATTAAAAGGAGTGGGTGGCACCCTAGAGTGGATGGCTGAGATAGAGGATAGAATGGAGGGCTGAGATCTAGTGGTTAGGGGCTGCATGGTGAGGATTAGTAGTTAGGTGGTGCCCTAGGGTTTAAAAACTTCAAAGAGACTAGAATGAATGGTGGAGATTAGAAGGAGTGGAGGGTGGAGATTAAACAACTAGGGGTGGATAAGGTTTGCTAAGGATGAAAAGAATGGGTTAAAAGGTGCCCTAGGGTTTGCTAAGGAAAGGGGAGCATGCTAATACAGTAGGAGGGGCGCCATTCTGGATTTAGCAGATATGAGGTGCCCTCCTGTTCTTAGTTTTTCACAAAAACACCCCCTCTCTCAGCTAGACTTCACACCAGCTTCCCAAAAGTTGTAATTCAGCCATGTAACTTCCCCAATTTTTCACAGAAATTGCACAGAGACCCTCAGAGGTCACAACATTGAATTTAACTAGGAAAAGGGAATACTTTGACTATTCTAAGGCAGAAAATACCCCTGAAATGATGTCCTGAAGGCATCAAAATAAAGAGTTATCACACCCCCCAACTTAACCATTGCTAGTCCCTTAGTTATGCAGCCTTAGTATTACACTAAGTATAGAGGTCCGTCCCATCTTAAGATCATCCCTGATAGATTTAATCAAGCATCCTGATTCCAGCATTCTCAAACTCTATATAGATCGGTATTGGGCTTTAGGGGTAAAACTATCTTACTTTGAATATTACAGAAACTTGGCTTAAAAATCATATATACCCTTCCATTTGCAGACTATCTTGATAAGCTGATATTGATTTTTAAAATCAGACATGTATTCTTCTTATCATTTTTTGACAGTGGATTTCTATCCCTAAACTTGATTTGCACACTTATTTCTATTGTTACCTTTCACCATTTGACACGAATCTCAACACTTGCCTTAGGTAAAGAGACCCAGTTACTAAGTGTTAGGTGAGTGTCTTTGACATTCCCTATTCCGTTTGACACAAATCTCGATACTTGACTTAGGTGAAGAGACTCGGCTACTAAGTCTAGGGTGTCCATTGACCTTTTATTCTTTCTTTTTTTTGCAACATTGTTTAGGGCAGTTCAATATTTCTAACAATTTGAAGAATTTTTGTCTAATTTCTCCATCTTTCTCTTCTTATCTTGACAGGGGCAAACTTGGGAGTATTTTCCAATTTCTAAACGGTTTCGACAATATTCAAATAAGACCAACTTTTACTCCTATCACTTGCTACTAATTTCCACAAAATTCAATATTCTTTTATCAGTTTCCTCAACTTTTTCTATTTGGGAATCTCTTTTAATGGAAAATTTTTTTAAATTTCTTAATAAAATTTTAATTCTACACATTTAAAGGCTTAGTTTTTCAATTTTTTTTTATTTTTTTCTCTATTTCCTCATCCCCCAACTTAAATGCCATTGTCCCCAATTGCATAACTAGACTGATGCAAAAAGAACTTAAGCCAAAGGGAACAATCAATAGGGTTTTCCTATGGGATTCAAGGTCTACCATTTGGTTTCGAATCAAAAGAAAAAAAAAACTCAAATCCTAACAGCCAAAGCATTAATAATTACGTTGGGTTGCCTCCCAACCAGCGCTAAGTTTAATGTCTTCAGCTAGACGCATTTACTCACTTCTTCCATCCAGACTCTCAGACACACTTTCTTCTTCATACCAACAGGGCTCAGACTGGGCTAACTAGGGGGTAGACAAGTCATCCACAAGATTATCCACTATATCCACATTGCACTCATCTTCCCCTACATTTGGATACTTAGAGGCACTAAAAACATTCAACTGGACCTTCTGCTCCCCAAATGAAATGTCCATTTCCCCCGATTTACAGTTAATGTTTGCATTAGCTGTTGCTAGAAACGGTCGTCCTAGGATTATGGGGTTATGGTTCAGTTCCTCGGTTAGGGTCATGTCTAGGAGAACAAAGTCTACAGGGAAATAACAATTCTCTATCCTGACAATGACATCCTCGATAGCACCTCGAGGAGTCTTGACCGACAAGTCAGCGAGTTGAGGAATTACCAGGGTAGGTTTCAACTCGCCGATCCTGAACCTTTCATAGATGATGGATGGAAGTAGGTTTACACTGGCCCCAAGGTCCAATAAGACCTGATCAAAGTTGATTACAGAGATGATACAACTGATGAGAGAAGCACCCGGGTCTTTCATCTTCCAGGGAGGTTGGTTTAAGAGGACCGTAATAACATTCGTTGAGTGCATCACTTTTTGTGGAGCCGATCGTGGCTCCCTCTTTTGAGTGCATAGCTCTTTCAAAAACTTGGCGTAGGCTAGGACATGTTGAATCGCGTCGAGGAAAGGGATGCTAATATGAACTTGTTTGAAGAGTTCTCTAATCTCCTCGTTGAGAATCTCTTTCTTTCTCCACAACGGCCTGAATGTGAGTGTTGTTGGAAAGGGGACCACAGGTTCGTTCACTAAAGGTGTTTCTTCTAAAGTTTCATTTCCTTCTTCTTCTCCCCCCCAACTTAGGGTCTTCCTGCTCCTTTTCTTCTTCTTCAATTTTCTTCTCATATGGATCTTCTAAAATTCTCCCACTTCTTAGGGTTGTAACAGCTTTAGCATTTTCAAACTGGGGGTTCTTAGGAGGTGGTTGAATTTGTGGAGGAAAACCCGGTGGCTGATTCCTAGGGTTTGTAACCGGTTGACTCGGTAACTGCCCCACTTCTCTCCTCACATTAGCTTTGACTAACTGTCCTATTTGGCTTTCTAACCTAGCAATGGACTACTACTGATTTAGGATCAGCTGCTGAAGCTACATGAATTGATCATCTACTGAACTGGATTGTGGAGGTTGTGGTTAACCGTGATACGATTGGACTGGTTGGTTCCTAGGGTATACCTGCTAGAATTGACTTTGTATTGGTGGCCTCTGAAACTGTTGTGCCATAGAGTTAGACAAAGGATGATATTGCTGGGACTGTGGATTGGGTTGATGTGTCCTCCAAGAAAAGTTAGGGTGATTTCTCCACCTAGGGTTTTAAGTATTTGAATATGGATCATTGTTAGGCCTTGAGAAACTTTGGGTTGCCTGAACTTGTTCTTCGATAAAGGGCAGAAACTATGCCACCGTGGGATAGTCATCAACTTGGTGGGCCGGGCTGGCACAAATGGAGCACACTTCGGGATAGGGTGTAGATGGGCCCGATTGCTGGTTAAAGGTGAAAAACTGATCAAGCTTCTAGGCTAGAAGATCTTCCCTGTCCAACTTTCTAGAAATGGCATTCAAGTCCATTTTTGCCTTGGGCTCTATTTTATTCCTGACCTCATAGAGCCCTGCCCTCTTTGAGGGTCCCACCAACCTTTCATAGGAATACAAGGATGCATTGTTAATGGAATTCTCACTCAGGGTCTCGAAAAGAGCATACGCTTAATCCTTGCTTTTGCTCATAAATGCCCCCCCACAGGATGCATCTACCATTTTCCTATATTGATCTATCAAACCTTCATAGAAGGCTTGGACAATCTGCCATTGGAACAGGCCATGGTGTAGGCATTTTCTCATTAACTCCTTCATCCTCTCCCAAACTTCATGAATTTGTTCACCCGGTGTTTGGGTGAATCCAATGATGGCTCGTCTCATGGTATTGGTTCATCCTATAGGGTAGAACTTTCAAGGAATTCTTATTGCATTTTTGCCCAAGTTCTAATAGGTCTCCCTATGGTTCTCAACCAATGCTTAAACTTGTCTTTAAAGGAGAAGGGGGAGAGAGTCAGTCTAAGGGCATCATCATTGAAGTTCTGGATCCTTATAATGGAACATATTTCTAGAAACTCGTTTATGTGCTTGTATGGGTCCTCACTCGAGTTCCCATAGAAAGAGGGGAGCATCTGGATTGTGCTTGACTTAATCTCATACTGTAAGGCCTGGGTATCTGGCAACTATATGCAGGATGAAGGGTTATATTGGGTTGGAGTGAAGCATTTCTTCAACTTTCTAGGTTGGGCATCATTGATTTTGGCCATTTGGTTGCGTTGTTGGTGATGGAGGTATCTCTCTACTTTAGGTATGGGTTCTATAGTTTTTCTCCTTAGATATCTCCTTCCCAACATACAACTCAGAAGTCCCTTTTTCTTTTTGTTGAAATTTGAAATTTAAATTTTGAATTTAATTTCAAATTTGGATTTTGAAATTTAAACTAAAATTTTGAATTTTGTCTTTTTTTTTGAAATTTGAAATTTAATTTCTTGAAATTTAAATTCAAATTCAGATTTTTAAATTAAATTCCTAAAATTCAAATTCAAATTTGAATTTTTGAATTTTTAAAAAATGCAAGTGAATCACTTGGAATTACACCACTTCCTTTGGTTAGCCAGGTAAGAGGTGGAGATGTGGGAGGCTCCCCTTGCTCTCGCAAGGACCTAATTAAGTAACCAGAAAACCTACTTAGGCGTAGCCGTTTAACCTCTTTCCATAGACACCAACTACGGTTATGGAAAGTAATCACAAGTTTCCCTTAAATTCAGCACACCTTTGATCCAAGTGTGAGGTTTCTCTAAAGGATCTTGCTTTCCAAATTTTAAATTAGGGTTAGGGTAAACTACATGTGAAGGGTGGTGATCTTTAGGCCAACGAAGGGTGATGAAATCCCCACGTTATCTTATTTAGGTTGGATGCCCTTAAATGGATTAACGGAAAGAAACAAAATAAGCAAAGCAAATGCAACTACTTACAATGCATGAACAAGCATTTTTAAAATACAATTCAGCAATGTAACATAAAGTAATCAAACAAACTAATTAAGCAAAAGGAACAATTAAAATAATAAAAAGAAAACCTAACACATTCACAACTAACAAGAGGATTTCAGCAATTAAATAAACCTATATGATGCATGCTCTAAAATATCAAACCCTAAATGTTGGAATGCAAATGCAAAACTTTGAATTTTTTTTTATATTTTTATTTTTTATATGTTTAATTTTTAATTTTCTTTGAAATTCAAAATTTGTAATTTAAATTTTGAAATTTGAAGTTCAAATTCAAATTCAAATTCAAATTTGAATTGAAATTTAAATTTAAATTCAGATTTGAAATTTAAACTCAAATTCAAAAATTTAAACATTTCCTATTTAACAATTAATTATTCAATTAAACAACTAAAAAAAAGGAAATTAAATAACACAACAATTAATTATGGCAAACAGAAAATAACAGAAATAATTATGCTAAAGAAAGAAGAAATTAACTACTACCAAAATAAATTCTAACAAGAATATTGCTATTCTAAAAATTAAACCGAAAATAAAATAAACAAAAGAAAATTATGCGGCAATAAATAAAATAAAATAAAATAGACAAAAAAATTTTCTATTTTTTTATTTGAAATAGAAGAAAAACACAAACCTAATAAGATAGAAACTCAAACAAGAAACTAAAATAAAGAAAGAAAAATAGATCTAGAAACAAAACAGAAGATAAATAATACTAAAAAAATAAATTGGATCTAAAAAAATTAATTAAAAATTAAAAAATCACTATTCTACAAAAAAAAGAGTTTGAAAATAAAATAAAAAAATCAAAAATAAAATGGGACGACTACACCTGAAATGCAATCCAATTAATCTTCTCTTTTCTTCTCTCCCGCAGTCTCGCAATGCTCTGGTACCCCACCTTTCACTATTTCATCCTGCAAAATCAAAGAGAAGTAAGAATTAAAATGAGATAACGGATTAAGTAATAAAATGAAAATAAAAAAAAAATAGTGAAACAGATCCAGATAATGTAAATAAAATTTTTTCTCCGTTGCTTCCCAGACAGAGGCACCAAAAACTTGGTGTAGCTGGAAGCGTGTCGTTAATCACTTTGGAACACCAGTTTAAACATTTATAAATTTTTCTGATTCTCAAACAAATACTAATGCAATAAATGGGTGAGAATGGGTCGTATCCACAAGGAAGCGAGGGGAAAATTAATACATATTCCAATCCGGACACGAGAACACAAGAGGGAAGTGCAGAAATATAAAAATTAATTAATTACACTGAGGAAAATATAGAATTTGAACAATACTAAAATTTAAAAGTGCAAAAACATAAATAAATACAGAAATAAATAAATGAAAGAAACAAAATAAAAATCTGTAATCCGATCAGAGGTAGCGGTCTCTGGATCTTTCCTTTGACCCTCGAACTTCTTGAGCTAGGCCTTCCGTCGTACCTAGTCGAATTGCATATCTGCAAAAAAGAAAACGGAGATTAAACAGAATGAAAGTAAATTGCAGAAAGGAAATAATGGAGCTGGAAATGAAAAATAGAAATTTAAACTAAAACTAATGTAAAATGGTTAGCATCCGATTCTAGAGGTGGCAGTAGTGGTGTTGGTGAACTGCAAGTAGGAATCCCTCCTCTTGCCTAGGTGTCCTCCTCTTCCTCTACCCTTGAATTTCTCAAGATCATCCTTCTGTCTTACCTGGGGGCAGAATCCAACCCCTCTTCAGGAGCCCTTGGGTCCTTTTTAAAGAGAAGGGTGAATACAACTAGGATTAAAGAGAAAGAGGGGGCGGTAGCTGGGTTTTAGCAAAGATATGGGCACCCTAGGGTTTCTAACGAAGGGTTAGGATGGTTTTGGGTTGATCATAAAGATGAAAAGAAAAGAAGAGGGCACCCAATATTATGTAGGGCAGAGATTTGCGTGCCCAAAAATGGATGGTGAGGATTCAGGCGCCTAGGGTTGAAAGGTGGAGATTAAAAGGAGTGGGTGGCGCCCTAGAGTGGATGGCTGAAATAGAGGATGGAATGGAGGGCTGAGATCTAGTGGTTAGGGGCTTAATGGTGAGGATTAGCAGTTAGGTGGCACCCTAGGGTTTAAAAACTTCAAAGAGAGTGCCCTACAATGAAAGGTGGAGATTAGAAGGAGTGGAGGGTGGAGATTAAATGGCTAAGGGTAGCTAAGTTTTGCTAAGGATGAAAAGAATGGGTTAAAAGGCGCCCTAGGGTTTGCTAAGGAGAAGGGAGCATGCTAATGCAGTAGGAGGGGCACCATTCTGGGTTTAGTTGATAGGAGGCGCCCTCTAGTTCTCAGTTTTTCACAAAACACCCTCTCTCTCAGTTGGACTTCACACCAGCTTCCCAAAAAGTACAATTTAGCCATATAACATCCCTAGTTTTCCACAGAATTTGCATAGAGACCCTTAGATGTCACAACATTGAATTTAACTAGGAAAATGGCATACTTTGACTATTCTAAGGCTAAAAGTATCCCTGAAATGATGCCTTTAAGGCATCCAAATGCAGAGTTATCAACCAAACACCTCCATTTAACCGTTGACAAAGTAAGATTCCATCTCAGGCCCTTTTGTTGATTGGAAAACCATAATCAGTCAGTATACACCTCTGATCATAGATCCATCACTTCCATTAGATTTAGGATGTCCAAAATGAAGGGAAGGGAGATCCATCATATGGATGGCCGAACCATGCATGGTGGCTAGGCAAAATTTCAAAAAATTTGTTTCTCCCTTCCAAGAATCGTATTCCCTGATTTAGAAAAACTGCATTTTTCATGGTTCATTTTTGAAACAAACTAGACTAGATCTGTAACCAGGATTAAGGGAGGGATATACCTGATATGGAATCCACAAACATAGCTCCCAATGTAGGTGTTCATGCCCAAAGAAGTCACCAAATCCTGCCTCCACTGAAGATGACACAGCTTAGGATGAAGCAGGATCAACAAAGTAGTTCTTCGGCAAGAACTGCAATCCTTTAGCAAGGATCACGTAGGGGAGTGTGAGCACAACTTCTGATCTGATTTTTCTGGCAAAAATCAGAATCAAGAGCAATTCTTGATCAGTCCAAGACTATAAAGATCGAACTGGGTAGGGTGGCAAGAATAGAGGAAAGAACTAGATTTTGCAAAAGTGTTTAATAGAAGGATTTCTCCCTCCATTTATAATCCTTTTGGGTTAGCTTCCTAATCCTATCTGGAAAGGGTTCTTTGATCCAAATCTTTATTTGGATCTGAACTCTTAAGTAGATAAGACATATTTTATTCTCTTGCTGTTCTAGAACCAGATCTAATATCAAATTCGCCCATATTTAATTAACTATATTAACCTAGTTCAAATTGGGCTTTAGGACCATTAAGTTATCAGGCTCACTTCCCTTTTAATTTGCTGGCTAGCTTGGCTCTCTTTGTATGGTGTGGGACCCTAACATTGATCTCCACAAAAGCCATATGAGTCTAGCCTAGCCTCTATTATAAGGCCTGGCCGAATTCACTACTAAACATAGTAAACCCCTAAGCCCATTAGTAAGGGCTCTTAGCTTGCCTAACATTTACGCTAAATGGTCTTTAGATCCAGCCACCTTATGAAGCCCCAAGAACTATGGACTTAAGTGAGGTTATCCCATCAGGTCTATAAGCCCTAAATGGTCTTGCACTTAACCTCTCATCCCATAATGATCAAACACTGCCTAACAAGAGAGGACCTCTCCCTCGGCTGCAAAGTATAGTGTCGTACTCTCTGCTCAAGATGGATCCCAGGAATTAAAACCTTTGCAAACATTTTCATAAAACCTAATATATATATATGTCTCTATATAAATATATTTTGCAAAACAAATTTCAAACACATTTGAAATCAACTGTTGGTAGTTTAGGTTTCCATTAGAGAGAGTGCAGTTCTTGATCATTCACTTTGTCCAACAAAGGGGCTGATTCTGTCACTATGATCACCCACTCAGGTGAATTCTCAGACTATCCCAGCATACCCAGGTTTTGACCCCCATTAAGGATCTCACTGATTGGCATATCAAAGACAGCCCAATCCAACACCTAGTGAAGTACCATAATTGAGTCTAGGGGTTAACTTTCCAATTTTGTCCATCTGTTTCTAAGGTTTAGGGCATAATTGGAAAATGGTCCGATTCAGTGTTTCAATCAAACCCATACTACATGTGCTTTGGGTCTCACCCTAGTAGCTGAGACAAGCCACCCCAACCTACTTGGCAGCACATTAGTGTTAGCCTTGATAGGATAAACCTCCCCAGGTCTATGTAACGGTTAGGAAGATTCTAAACTAGCACAAGTCTCATAAGTGTCCAGTTTAAGAGTATTACACAGAAACACACCATATATAACACGAATCAATTATGTACTATTATTCATTTGCAATAAATGTCAAAAGTACATCAATCTGATTGGAGCTAAGGGCATACACTGTCTAACAGCTCCCACTTGCACTTAGGTCCAATCGGGTACAAGCCAGAGTCCCATACTTTCCACATGTTTCTCAAACACTTTCTGTGTTAATGGCTTAGTTAATGGGTTTGCCACATTCTCCGCTGATGCTACCTTCTGAATTTAGACGTGCCCTCTACCATAGATCCAGTGTTGTCACACAACAGTGGATTGGGTGATATGGTAGGATTCCAAATTCTAGAATGAACAACTTCATCCCTTAGGCAACCTCACTTATGACAATGTGCTTGGCTTGGTCATGGACTATTTTTCTTACTACACGGGACCCCATCATAAAGATTTAACCAGATGTAGACTTTCTATCATCTAGATATGATTAGAAGTTAACATCGGTATACCATAGGATTTGTAGTAAACTACCATCGAATACCAGGAAAAACTCTTTTGTCCTTCGAAGGTATTTAAGTATGTTTTTCACAACTGTCATCCTGTCCTGGGTTTGATTGGTATCTACTTACCACACTCACTACCTAAAAAATGTTTGGCCGAGTGCACAACATGAAATACATGATGTTCCCTATGGTTGAGGCATAGAGAACCTCTGTCATGCCCTCAATCTCCATGGGAGTCTTGGGAGACATACCCTTTGAGAGAGTGACTCCGTGCCTGAAAGGGACAAATCTCTTCTTGGAGTTTTCCATGCTGTATCTTTTGGCAATCTTGTCAATGTAAGTAGATTGGGATAATCCTATTATCCTCTTTGATTTACTCTATAGACTCGAAGTCCCAAGATGTAGGAGGATTCTCCAAGATCTTTCATGGAGAATTGCTATGAGAGTCATACCTTCACCGTAGTTAACATTCCTAGATTATTCCCAATGAGTAGAATGTAATCTACATATAGAACCAAGAACGTAACATTATCTCCTATTGTTTTCCTATAAACACAGAGCTCATCTGGATTCTTCTCAAAGTTAAACTGTTTGATGGTAGAGCCAAACCGGATGTTCCAGCTCCTAGAAGCTTGCTTATGTCCATATATGGATCAATTAAGTTTACACACCATGTGTGCCTAACTTGCAGCAATGAATCATTGCAGTTGCTGAATGTAGATATCTTCAGTAAGATTTCCGTTTAGGAATGCGGTTTTGACATCCATTTACCAAATCTAGTAGTTATAGTGTGTTGTTACAGCTAGCAAGGTCCTTATGGACTTGAGCATGGCCACTGGTGAAAAGGTTTCCTCATAATCGTTTCCCTCTTTTTGAGTGTACCCTTTCGCTATAAGATGAGCTTTATAGGTCTCAGTCTTACCATTAGGGCCCTTCTTCCACTTGTACATCCATTTGCAACCTATTGCTTTCACCCCAGGGGGTGGGTTTACGAGAGTCCAGACATTGTTCGTTTCCATCGAGTCGATCTTGACTTTCATGGCATCTACCCACTTCAAGGAATCTATGTCCAACATAACTTCTGTATAAGTCAGGAGATCTTCCTCACTGATCTTGGCTTCCATCAAGTAACTTTATTGATTATAACCGTAACGAACTGAAGGATTAGAAACCCGGGTAGACCTTCTAGGTTGGTTATTATCTAGAGCCTGTGGGACATCTCCCACTAACCCTGGCCTCTCCTCATCAAGAACAATTTCCTGATGATGATTATTCAGGATGTAGTTTTTTCCAAGAAATAGGCATTTCAGCTGCAAAACACTTTTTGCTCTTTTGGGTCATAAAATAAGTAACCTATAGAGCTTTTGGAGTAACCTACAAATAGGCAATGACTAATTTTGGACTCCAATTTGTCAGCATTTGTTCTTTTAACATGTGCCAGACAACCCTAAATCTTCAAGTGTCCTACACTTGGTTTTTTACTAGTCCATAGCTCATATGGAGTCTTAGGAACGAATTTGGTTGGAACCCAATTCAACACGTATATCGCAGTCTCTAATGCATAACCCCAAAAGGATATAGGTAGTTTTGAGTGGACAAGAAGTGAACGGACCATATCCAATAGAGTTTGATTTCTCCTCTCTGATACACCATTTAATTATGGTGTAGCAGGAGTAGCTAGTTGTGATATAGTCCGATTAACCTTTAAGTAGTCCCTGAACTCTTTGGAGAGATATTCGCCTCCTCAATCTGATCGAAGGGCCTTAATCTGTCTCCCCAACTGTTTCTCGACCTCTTGTCTGAACTCCTTAAACTTTTCAAAGCATTCAGACTTGTGTCTCATTAGGTACACATAGCCATACCGTGAAAAATCATCTGTAAATGTTATAAAATAAATGTGTTGGTTACATGCCTTAACATTCATGAGACCACATGCATCAATATATATCAGGTCAAGTGTGCCCGTAGATCTTTCAAGCTTTCCTGTAAATGGCTGTTTCGTCATCTTACCTTAAAGGCAAGGTTCACAGGTTGGAAGATCTTCTACAGTTAGAAAATCCAAAGGACCATCCTTTACCAACCTTGTGATACAATCTATGTTAATGTGGCCAAGTCGGTAATGCTACAGGCACGTTGGAGTTACCGTATCATGTGTTCTTTTCTTTAGGTTTATTTCTGACGTAGTTACGATAACATTCATTTCCAGATAAGGACGGAGGACATAGAGACCATTCTCTAGCTCTTCATAGGCGAGGAATTTGTTATTCAGTTTAATAGTAATCATATTACTGAACAAAATGGAATAACCATCTTGACACAACTTTGAAACTGAAATCAAATTTCTTCTTAATGTTGGTACATAAAAACAATCTTTAAGTACAATAATGCATTCTCTGAAAAATAACTCCACAATTCCTATAGTTGTAGCTTTAACTGTTGTAGAAGTCCCCAAGTAAAGACCACTTCTCCATCGCTCATCCTTTTGTTTGTCTTGAACCCCTGCAATGTGTTACATGCATGAGTAGAAGCCCAAAGTCAATACACCAGGATGCAGAAGTGACCAACAAATTGGTCTCTATGACAAAAGATTCAAAATTACCTTGCTTCTTAGTCTCCAGATATTGAGGACAATTCCTCTTCCAATGGTTGGTCTGCTTGCAGAAATGACAGGCATCTGATGTCTTGCCCTTCTTCTGCTTTTTAGGCTCGCTAACCTTTTTCTGTGGCTTCTTCTGCTTTCCACTTTCTCTTTCCTGATTTGCCACCTTCCACAAGCATGGCTATCAACTTGTCCTTCTTAATCAGTTCTTCATCCCTCTATAAGATATTATTGAGTTCCTAAAGGCTAATTCTTAGCTTATTCATGTTGTAGTTCATGATAAACTGATTAAAGAAGGGAGGCAAAGAGTTTAGGACAACATTAATTTTTGTGTCACCATCTAGCCCAGAGCCAAGAGCCTCTAGTTCGTTGATGTAGCCCATCATCTTGAGACAGTGGTCATGAACCTGTTGCTTCTCAAACATCTGTGAAGTCATAAACAACTTTAGGACTTTCTGTCAAGTAGAACGATTCTTCTCTTCATACATTGTCCTCAAACTATCCATGATATCCTTGGACACTTCGATCTTATTGAATTGTCTCTGTATCGGATTGTCTAAGGAGGCTATGATATAACACTGGGCAAGAGAGTTCTTCTCCTCACATTCTTGATATTCCCTCCTACGGGCCTCAAAAGACCTATAACCCGGATGTTCGGGAGCATGGTTTTTAGCAACCTTGTCCAATTTCTCGGATGTCAAGACCAACATAAGGTTACGGAACCAGTTAGCATAATTTAGGCCCCTAAGCTTGTTATCATCCAACAATTTCTGTCCGTTTTCCATTTTTTATAAAAGGCAATGCAAATTATCAGTCTATGACCTAAAGATTGATTCATGTTATTTACAAAGAAAAGGCTTTTAATCTATGTTCCATTTCCATTTCTTCATCTTTGAAATTTCCCTCCCATCTCAGTGACAGAGACGTGATTATGTCTCTAGAAATGTGGGAAATCACATAGGTGTATGGAGCCAACTGTTTCAGTTGCAAAGCCCTAGTACTTTCTATAAAGGATCATATCCACTCATCTTATGAGCTTTCCCTTTGGCTTCTATCAGAAAAGGTTCATTGCCATTTTTGGTTAAACCTTTCTATCCAATATATGCTGAACCATCGTATTCATGGACCCCAAGGTACCGTGAGAGAGTCTTCCATTTTAGGATAGGCCCCTCCCACATCGGTCTATGACACCCCTATCATCTTATGAAGCAATCAAATAGACTGCATTAGCAAATGGATAGCCCAATTTTATGGTGCATCTCCTCATTACTAACACAACCCATCTTCATGCTAATGACGGAAGGACTTTAAAGAATTCATCATATGAATTCCCCTATCACATGCACTTATATATTTGGAGGGAATAAGTTGAAACGTCCCTAGATCTGATTTAGGTCAAAACAAAGTGGCACCCACTGACTTTCTTAAAGTCAGATTCAAATGGGCCCAAATGGACTAGGGTTCCGCACGGTTCCTCTTGGAGAGGAAGCTGATCTAGGGCCCATTGAGAAGGGAGATCATCCAATGTTCTTAAGGTTACCATGGCAATGATGTGCATTCAGCCATGGTGTTCACAGAGAGCCACTAACGAATAAACATGGGCCAAGTGCTTATGGCCCATGTACAAAGCACATAACACATCACATACATCCACATGCATGAAATTGATCTAATCAATTAAAAGAACTATAAGACCCTAATTAGTTAAAGTTAACACATTATCAGCCCATTAAGACCCATAATATTATCCAATAATATTATCTAGGTACATGGGCTAAACTGCAAAAGGCAGGTCGACCCATATAGTTGTTATGTTAAATATGGGCTAATCTTGCTTTAACTTAGAAAAATGGGTTTTATAGGGGTGGGCCGAATTGCTTCGTGTAATGGGCCATCAAACTACTGGCCCATATCTGAATTTGGGGCTGAGAACAAACCCCATTTAACCACAGGTTCAATCTAACCAGTTTGGACCAATCTAGGTCAAACCGGCCTAGGGTTTGATGTCCATTACAAGATTCAGTTCAAGATTATGATTTGAGATTAATTTCAGCTGACTAAAGACAATCAAGAATCAGCAAGAAACACAATCAGAGGGTTGTACATGTGATTGAAAACCTACAAAACAAAAGTTAATCGTAGACAGCAAATTCGGTTTCTACAAATCGTAGATTGCAGATCTTGTATTTGCAAAGAACTTCTTCTCGTCCACATGATCCAGCAGCATTTTCAATGAAAAAATATAAAAAGCTATTTTTCTATTAATTACAACAGATCAAATCCTATACATTTTGTCTAAAAATAAAAAAAATATTTACAAACCAAAAGAATAAAATAAAGATTGCAGGGTGCGCAGTTCATGACGCCAATAAAGATTTCGATCTCCATCACATGAACAGCCCACAAATCAAGAAATAATAATAGAACAATTCTATAATTATTGCAAATAAATAAAGAATTAATCTTCAAATCATATGCCCAAAACTGAGAACCGATTTCTCAGAAAATTGCCAGTTTGCGCAAATCGGGTAGAAGAATTTCTACTGATTTGCGCAGGTTCAAATATGGAGTTCTCCATACTATATCTCTTGACTATTTTGTTAATGTAAGTAGATCGGGATAATCCTGTTATCCTCTTTGATCTATCTTTATAGAGTCGAAGTCCTAAGATATAAGAGGCTTCTCCAAGATCTTTCAAGGAGAATTGTTGTGAAAGTCATACTTTCACCATAGTCAACATTCCTACATCATTCCCAATGAGTAGAATGTCATCTACATACAGAACCAAGAACGTAACCTTATGCACAATGGTTTTTCTGTAAACACAAAGTTCATCCGGATTCTACTCAAAGTCAAACTATTTGATGGTAGAGTCAAACCGGATGTTCCATCTCCTAGAAGCTTGCTTAAGTTTACATACCATGTGTTCCTGACCTGCAGCTATGAAACCTTGTTGTTGCTACATATTGATATCTTCAGAAAGATCTCCATTCAGGAACATGGTTTTGACATCCATTTGCCAAATCTTGTAGACATGGTATTATGCTACAGCTAGCAGGATCTTAATGGATCTAAGCATGACCACGGGCAAAAAGGTTTCCTCATAGTCGATTCCCTCTTTCTGAGTGTACCCTTTCGCCACAAGACGAGCCTTGTAGATCTCAACCTTACCATCGGGGCCCTTCTTCCTCTTATAAATCCATTTGCAACCAATTGCTTTTACCCTAGGGGCGGATCTACTTGAGTCCAAACTTCATTAGCCTCCATTGAGTTCATTTCAACTCTCATGGTATCTACCCATGTCAAGGAATCTATGTCCAACATAGCTTCCGTATAAGTCACAGGATCCTCCTCACTTATCGTGGCTTCCACCAAGTAACTACCCCTGAGCTCTCCTTATCAAGAACAACTTCCTGACGGTGATTGTTCAGGATTTAATCTTCCTCCAAGAAATGGGCATTTCAACTACAGAACACTTTATGCTCTCTTGGGTCATAGAATAAATACCCTACAGAACCTTTGGGGTAATCTACAAATAGGAAACGACTTGTCTTACATTCTAATTTTTCAGCACTTGTTCTTTTAATATGTGCTAGACAACCCCAAATCTTCAAGTGTCTCACACTTGGTTTCTTGTCGGTCCAAAAGTCATAGGGAGTCTTCGGAACGGATTTGGTTAGAACCTCGTTCAACATGTATATCGCAGTCTTTAATGCATATCCTCAAAAGGATGTAGGTAGTTTTGAGTGGATGAGAAGTGATCGGATCATATCCAATAAAATCCGGTTCCTCCTCTTTAACACACCGTTAAACTATGGTGTAGCAGGAGGAGCTAGTTATGATACTATCCCATTTTCTTTTAAGTAGTCTCTAAATTCATGAGAGTGATATTTGCCTCCTCAATCTGATCGAAGGGCCTTAATGTGTCTACCTATCTATTTCTCGATCTCTTGTCTAAACTCTTTGAACTTTTTCAAAGGATTCATATTTATATCTCATTAGGTACACATAACCATACCATTAATGATCATCAGTAAATGTTATGAAATAAACATGTTAGTTACATGTTCTAACATTCATGGGACCACATATATCAGTATGTATAAGGTCAAGCGTGCCTGTTGATCTTTCAGGCTTACCAGTAAATGGTCGTTTTGTCATCTTACCCTGAAGGCAAGGTTCATAAGTTGGAAGATCTTCCACAGTTAGAAAATCCAAAGGACCATCCTTTATCAACCTTGTGATACGATCTATGTTGATGTGGCCAAGTTGGTAATGCCATAGGCCTGTGGGATTAACTGTATCACGACTTCTTTTATTGGGGATATTATCCAACATAGTTTCGGTTATGTTTGTTTCCAAAGAAGGATGGAGAACATAGAGACCATTCACAAGTTCTCAATTTGCGAGGAATTTGTTATTCCTTTGGATAGTAATCACATTACTAAAAAGAACATAACAACCATCCACACACAGTTTTGAAATAGAAATCAAATTTTTTCTCAAATTGGGTACATAAAGACAATCTTTTAATGTAATAATTCATTCTCTGAAATACAATTCTACAATTCCTATGGCTATAGCTACAACACTTGCAGAAGTCCCCAAGTAAAGAATCACTTCTCCGTCACTCAATTTTCTACTTGTCCTGAACCCATGCAATGTATTACATGCATGAGTAAAAGCCCCAGATTCAATACACCAGGAAGCAGAAGTGACCAACATATTGGTCTTTATGACAAAGGATTCGAAATTACCTTGTTTCTTGGTCTCCAGGTACTGAGGACAATTCCTCTTCTAGTGGTCGGTCTACTTGCAAAAGTGACAGGCATCTGATGCCTTGTCCTTCTTCTGCTTTTCAGGCTTGCTAGTTTTCTTCTGAGGTTTCTTTTTTGCCTTCCTCTTCTTCTTGCCTGATTTGCCACCTTCAACAAGCATGGCCATGGGTTCATCCTTCTTTATCAGTTCTTCGGCCCTCTGCAATATATTGCTGAGTTCCTGAAGGCTAACATTTATCTTGTTCATATTATAGTTCATGATGAACTGATTGATGGAAGGCTACAAAGAGTTTTGGATGGCATCAACTTTGGTGACATGATATAGCCCAAATCCAAGAGCCTCTAGTTCATTAATGTATCCCATCATCTTAAGACAATGGTCATGAACTAGCTGGTTCTTGGACATTTGAATGGTCATAAACTACTTTAAGACCTTTTGACGAGTAGAGTGATTCTGCTCTTCGTACATGGTCCTTAGACTATCCAAGATATCCTTGGACACTTCGATCTGATTGAACTGTCGCTATATCTGATTGTCTAAGGAGGCTGATGTAGCATCGGGCAAGAGAGTTTTTCTCCTCCCATTCTTGATATTCCCTCCTGCAGGCCTCAGAAGCCCTATCACCCAGACGATCCGAAGCAGGGTTTTTAGTAACTTTGTCCAATTTCTTAGACGTCAGAACCAAAATAAGGTTACGAAACCAGTTTGATAACCTTAAGCTTATTATCATCCAACAGTTTGGCGAATTGTCCATTTTCCATTTCTGATAAAAGGCAAAGCAAATATTAGTCTACAACCTAATTTGATTCATGTTATTTACATAAAAATGGCTTTTAATCTATGTTCCATTTCCATTTGTTCATCTCTAAGATTTCCCTCCTATCTCAGTAACAGAGACTGCAAAATATGTCTCTGGAAATGTGGGAAATCACATTCAATGCATGGAGCCAACTACTTCAGCAGCATAACCCCACCACCTTCTATAAAGGATCATATCCACTCATCTTATGATCTTTCCCTTTGGCCTCTGTCAGACAAGGTTCATTGTCATTTTAGGTTAAACCTTTCTGTCCAGTAAGTTCTTACCCATCATATTTGTGAACGCCAAGGTATCGTGAGAGTCTTCCATTTTAGGATAGGCCCCTCCCACATCAGTCTATGATGCCTAATAACTCTGCATTCTGATGCCTTAAGGGCATCAATTCAGGGGTATTTTTTGCCTTAGAATAGTCAAGATGTGCCATTTTCCCAGTTAAATGCAATGTTGTGGCCTCTAAGGGTCTCTATGCAAATTCTGGGGAAACTGGGAAGCTTTCATTGCTGAAATGCAGATTTTGGAAAGTTGGTGTGAAGTCTAGCTGAGAGAGGGGTGCTTTTGTGAAAAACTGAAAGCATGAGGGCGCCTCCTAGCTGCTAAACCCAGTTTGGCACCCCTCCTACTATATTAGCATGCTCCCCATGCCTTAGCAAACCCTAGGGCGCCTTTTAACCCATTCTTTTCACTCTTAACAAACCCTACCCGCCCCTAATTGCTAAATCCTCACCTTACATCCCTTCTAATCTCCACCATCCATTCTAGGGCCACTCTCTTTATAGCATTCTAACCCTAGGAACCACCTAACTTTTAATCTTCACCATTCAGCCTTTAGCCATTAAATCTCAACCTTACATAATATTGGGTGCCTTCTCCATTTCTTCTCAGCCTTAGGATCACCCTAGAACCATCCTAACTCTTCATTCTAAACCCTAGGGCACCCATACTTTTGCTAAAACCCAACGGCTGCCCCCCTCTTTCTTTCTAATTCCCAGGGGCCCTGGAGAAGGGGTTAGTCAATTCACCCAGTTACAAGTCTAAGGTTTCTTGAGGAGTTCAAGGGTTGTAGAAGGGGAGGATGCCCAGTTCTTGTCAGGAGGGGTTCTTGCAAGCTATCCGATCGATTTGCAGCTACCGCCACTGGATCCAAATTCTGGATCAACTTTGTTTATGTCTTTAATTTCTTTTGTTGATTTCTGCAATTTGTTAAATTCTGAATTTCGGTTACTATTTTGTTTAATTCCGAATAATTTCAGCAATAATAGATTTTATTTTCTTATTTTCAATAATTCTTGATTATATCCTCTTGTCTAGATCTAAGTACATATTAATTTTCCCTCACTTCCCTGTGGATACAGCCCGTTCCCATCCCTTTACTACGTTAGTAGTTGTTTAAGAATCGAAAAAATTTTATAAATGTTTAAACTGGTGTTTCAAAGTGTTTAACGACACGCTTTTGGACACCAAGTTTGTGGCGGCGTTGCCGGGGAAGTCCAAAGAAAAAATTTTATTTTCATTGTCTGGATTTGTTTCATTATTTTTTTTATTTTCGTTTCATTACTGAATCCATTATCTAATTTTAATTCTTGTTTCTCTTTGATTCTACAGGACGGAATAGCGAAAGTTGAGGTATCGGAGCGTTGCGGGACTGTGGGATAGAAGAGAAGAGAAGAGAAATTGGATTATGTTTTAGGTGTAGTCATCCCATTTTATTTTTAATTTTTTTGTTTTTATTTTCAAACTCTTTTTTTGGTAGAATAGTAATTTTCAAAATTTTTTAATTATTTTTTCCTAAATCCAATTTATTTTCTTTTAGTTTTATTTTTCTTCAGTTTTGTTTCTAGATCTATTTTTCTTTCTTCATTTTAATTTCTTGTGTGAATTTCTATTTTCTTAGGTTTGTGTTTTTATTTTATTTGAAAAAAAATCGTTTATTTTATTTTCTTTTATTTATTGCTGCATAATTTTCTTTTGTCTATTTTATTTCTTTTTTGGTTTAATTTTTAGAATAGCAATTTTTTTGTTAGAATTTATTTTGGTAGTTGTTAATCTTTTTAGCATAATTATTTCTTTTATTTTTTGATTATTATAATTATTTGTTGCCTTATTTAATTTCCTTTTTATTAGTTCTTTAATTGAATAATCAATTGTTAAAAAAGGAAATTGTCCAAATTTTCAAATTTTGAATTTAAATTTAAAATTTAAATTTAAATTCAAATCTGAATTTGAATTTCAAATTTCGAAATTTAAATTTAAAAATTCGAATTTCAGAAAAAGAATAAATAAATAAATAATAATTAATTAATTAATTAATTAAAAATAATAATTTAATTTTTGCATTCTAACATTTAAGGTTTCATATTCTAGAGCATGCATCATATATGTTTACTTAATTGTTAAATTATCATTGCTAGTTGTGAATGTGTTAGGCTTTCTTTCTTTTTGTTATTTTAATTGCTTCTTTTGCTTTGTTTATTTTATTCTTTTATGTTATATTGCTGAATTGCATTTTAGAGATAATTGTTCATGCATTGTAGTTAGTTGCATTTGCATTGATTATTTTGTATTTCCGTTAATCTATTTAAGGGCAATTCCATTTAAATAAGATAAGGTGGGGATTTCATCACCCTTCCTTGGCCCAAAAATCACCACCCTTCATGTGCGATTTACCCTAAACCATAATTTAAAATTTGTATAGCAAGATCCTTTAGGGAAGCCTCACACTTGGTTCAAAGGTGTGCTGAATTTTAGGGAAGCTTGTAATTACTTTCCATAACTGGCGGTTGGTGTCTAAGGAAAGAGGTTAAACGGCTACGCCAAAGTGGGTTTTGTGGTTACTTAATTAGGTCCTTGTGAGAGCAAGGGGAGCCTCACACATCCCCACCTCTTACCTGGCCAACCAAAGAAAGTGGTGTAATTCCATGTGAACCTAAGAGGATTCACATTGGTTGAACCACTAGTTTAGGAAACCCTTGGTCAGCCCCTACGTCGTGTGGTTGATTTGCTTGCATTTTTTAAAAATTTAAGAATTCAAATTTGAATTTAAATTTTAGGAATTTAAATTTCAAAATCTGAATTTGAATTTAAATTCCAAATTTCAAAAAAATAAAATAAAATAATAAAATAATAAAATTTAAAAATTCAAATTTGAATTTAAGTTTTAAAATCTAAATTTGAATTTAAATTTCAAATTTCAATAAAAGCAAAAAAAAAAAAAAAAATTAAAAAAAATCAAATTTGAATATAAATTTTAGAAAATTAAATTTCAAAATCTAAATTTGAATTTAAATTTCAAACTTCAAATAAAAAAATTAAAAAAAAAGAAAAAAAGAAGAAAAAAATTATAAAAAATTAAAAAATCAAATTTGAGTTTAAAATGCAGAATTTAAATTTCAAATTTTAAATTTGAAAGTAAAATTCAAAATTTAAATTTCAAATTTCAAAAAAAGGGGGGTTAAAACAAAATGAATTCAATGGCCGGAGTTTGTGCAATGATATACTACTTCCAACCTGAGCCAAAAATAGATTGGAACCATGTGTCTCAACAACCAGGCAGGATTAATGGGATGGCCCACAGAATTGACCAAGTCCTTGCATATCGTCAACAAAGTGGCTCATACCCAACCTTGTCAGCCTATCCATCATGTTCCATCTGTGCAAGCCCAACGCATCATGTTAGCCAGTGCCCTACGGCAGGCCCATGTCAACTAGTCATTCCAAACTAGGTACATGCGGCCAATAGATCTTTCCAACCCAATGTTAACCCATTCTTTAGCCCATACAACCTTGGGTGGGAAAATCAGCCAAACTTCACTTATAGGGTCCAAAACCATGAAACCCCCCTGCCAGAGAGGCACTCCCAATGGTCTGAAGCCCAGACCCACTAGGAGTACAATGATTACCCTGGGACTCATCCAACTCAACCATGTCAAACCTACACATATTTCCAGCAATACCACCCATCTAACTCCATGGCCCAGCAATTTCAAAGGCCACAAGTACAGAGTTCATTCCAGCAGGTGTACCCTAGGAACCAATAAGTCCAACTGTATTAGGCTTACCCCCAAGCTCCTCATACCCATACAGTAGATGATCAATTCATGCAACTTCAACAACTAATCCTAAATCAGCAACAATCCATTGATAAATTAGAGAGCCAAATAGGACAGCTAGCCGAAGCCAAGAAGAGGAGAGAAGTAGGTAAATTACCGAGTCACCCAGTTGCGAGTCCTAGATATCAGCCACGAGGGTTTCCTCCATAAAAGATTCAACCACCTCCTAAGGACCCTCAAACTGAAAATACCAAAGTTATTACAACCTTAAGGAGTGGGAGGATTTTAGAGGACTCATGTGAGAAAAAGAGAGTTAGTGAAAAGGAGCAAGAAGACCCTAAGTTGGAGGGAATAGAAGAAGTAAAGGAAACATTAGAAGAAGAACCTTTAGTGAACCAACCCGTAGTTCCCTTTCCAATTGCACTCACAGTCAGGCTGGTGCAAGAGAAGAAACAGACTCGCAACGAGGAAAGCAGGGAAGTCCATATTAACTTCCCTCTCCTCTTCGTGATCCAACATGTCCCGCCCTATGCCAAGTTTTTAAAAGAGTTGTTTACTCAAATGATGGAGCCACGAATAGCCCCACAAAGAATAATGCTCTTGGCAGATGTTAGTGCAGCTCTCCTAAGCCACATTCCCTAAAAAATGAAATAACTTAGTGCTCCTCTCATAAGTTGTGTCATCTCTAGAATCACCTTCGATCGGGCCTTGTTGGATCTAGGGGTCAATATAAATATGCTTCTGTCCATTCATGACAGGTTTAGGATCGGCGAGTTAGAACCTACCCCGGTAATTGTGCAATTCGCTGATTGGTCAGTCAAGAATCCTTGAAGTGTTATCGAGGACGTCATTATCAGGGTAGAGGGTTGTCACTTCCCAATGGATTTTATTGTCCCAGACATGACCCCAACTGAGGAACTAAACCACATCCTAATAATCTTAAGATGTCTATTTCTAGCAACGGCCAATGTAAACACTAACTGTAAATCGAGAGAAATGGACATTTCATTAGGGGAGTAGAAAGTACAGTTAAATGCTTTTAGTGCCTCTAAGTATCCAAACCTAAGGGAAGATGAGTGCAAGGTAGATATAGTGGACAATCTTTTAAATGCCACACCTACCCCTTGGTTAGCCTAACCTGAGCCCTATATGTGTGAGGAAGAAAGTGAGTCTGGGAGTATAGATGAGAAAAGTGTGTGAATGTGTCCGGCTGAAAACGTTAAACTTAGCACTGGTTGGGAGGCAACCCAACGTAGTTTTTTAGTGTTTTCTGCTTTTAGGATTTGAGTATTCCTTTTCTTGATTCGAGAATAGTTGGCAGACCTTGAACTCCTCAAGAAAACCTTATTGATTGTTCCCTTTGGCCCAAGTCCCATTTGCATCATTCTAGTCATGCCATTGGGGACAATGGCATTTAAGTTAGGGGTGAGGAAAGAGAGAGAAAAAAAAATTGAGAAGTTAAGCCTTTAAATATGTAGAATTAAAATTTCATTGAAAAAATTTTTAATTCTTTTCCATTAAAAAAGATTCCCAAACAGAAAAAGTTAAGGAAACTAATAAAAGAATATTGAATTTTGTAGAAATTGGTAGCAAGTGATAAGAGTCAAAATTGATCTTATTTGAATATTGTTGAAACCGTTTAGAAATTTGAAAATACTCCCAAGTTTGCCCCTTCCAAGATAAGAAGAGAAAGATGGAGAAATTAGACAAAAATTCTTCAAATTGTTGGAAACAGTGGACTACCCTGAATAGTGTTGCGAAAAAAAAAAGAATAAAAGGTCAATGGACACCCTAGACCTAGTAACCGGGTCTTCTTCACCTAAGTCAAGTGTCGAGACTCGTGTCAAATGAGAAAGGGAATGCCAAAGACAATCACCTAACACTTAGTAACCGGGTCTCTTCACCTAAGGCAAGTGTCGAGATTCATGTCAAACGGTGGAAGGTAACAATAGAAATAAGTGTGCAAATCAAATTCAGGGGTAGAAATTCACTGTTAGAAATGATAAAAAGAATACCTATTTGATTTTAAAAATCAATCTCAGCTTATCAAGACAGTCTGCAAATGGAAGGGTAAAATAAGATTTAAAAGCCAAGTTTCTATAATATTCAAAGTAAGACAGTTTTACCCCTTAAGCCCAATACCGATCTCTACGGAGTTTAAGAATTCTGGAATCAGGATGCTTAACTAATTTTGTTAGGGATAATCTTGAGATGGGAAGGATCTCTATGCTCAATGTAATTTTAGGGCTGCATTGCTAAGGGACTAGGAATGTTTAAGTTGGGGGGTGTGATAATTCTATATTTTGATGCCTTAAGGGCATCAATTCAGGGGTATTTTCGGCCTTAGATTAGTCAAGATGTGCCCTTTTCCCAGTTAAATGCAATGTTGTGGCCTCTAAGGGTTTCTATGCAAATTCTGGGGAAAGCTGGGAAGTTTTCCTGGCAGAAATGCAGATTTTGGGAAGTCGGTGTGAAGTCCAGCCGAGAGAGGGAGTCTTTTTGTGAAAAACTGAAATCAGGAGGGCGCCTCCTAGTTGCTAAACCCAGTTTGGCACCCCTCCTACTGTATTAGCATGCTCCCCACACCTTAGCAAACCCTAGGGCACCTTTTAACCCATTCTTTTCACTCTTAACAAACCCTACCCGCCCCTAACTGCTAAATCCTCACCTTCCATCCCATCTAATCTCCACCATCCATTCTAGGGCACTCTTTTTAGCATTCTATCCCTTGGACCCACCTAACTTCTAATCTTCACCATTCATCCTTTTGCCATTAAATCTTAGCCTTACATAATATTGGGTGCCTTCTCCTTTTCTCCTCATTCTTAGGATCACCCTAGAACCATCCTAACCCTTCATTCTAAAACCTAGGGCACCCATATTTTTGCTAAAACCCAGCTGCCGCCCCCCTCTTTCTCTCTAATTCTAGTTATATCCCACTCTTCTCTATGAAAAGGTCCCTAAGGGCCCTGCAGAAGGGGTTGGTCAATTCACCTAGTTACAAGGCTAAGGTTTCGTAAGGAGTTCAAGGGCTGTAGAAGGGGAGGATGCCCAGTTCTTGTCAGGAGGGGTTCCTCCAAGATGTTCAACCAATCTGCAACTACCGCCACTGGATCTGATTAACCACTCTTTTATTTTCTTCATTTTATTTTCCATTTTTTTTTATTTCTGCATTCTTTTAGATTTAATTCTTGTTCGTTTCTCTATTTTGCAGATCTGATTTCGTTTGGTTCAAGGCTAAGGCATCTCGAGGTGTTCGAGGGTTGTAGAAAGGAAGGACGCTTGATTCATGTCAGGTGGTGTTCCTAGAAGCTGTCCGACCAATTTGCAGCTACCACCACTGGATCCGAATTCTAGATCAACTTTGTTTATGTCTTTTATTTATTTTGTTGATTTCCGCACTTTGTTAAATTCTTAATTTCAGTTATTGTTTTGTTTAATTCTGAATCATTTAATTTTAGCAATAATATATTTTATTTTCTTATTTTTTGTAATTCTCGATTATATCCTCTTGTCCGGATCTAAGTACATATTAATTTTCCCTCACTTCCTTATGGATACAACCCGTTCTCGTCCCTTTACTATGTTAGTAGTTGTTTGAGAATCAGAAAAATTTTATAAATATTTAAACTGGTGTTTGGAACTGTTTAACGACACACTTCCAGACACACAAACGCCCCTATCATCTTATAAAACAATCCAACAGATCCAACAGCAAATGGATAGCCCAATTTTATGGTGCATCTCCTCATTACTGAAGGACCCATCTTCATACTAAGGATGGAAGGCCTTTAGAGAGTTCATCATATGAATCTCCCTATAACATGCACTTATATTTCACTGGAGAGAACGAAATATTACGGCCTAGTTCTAATTTAGGTCAAACCAAAGTGGCTCCCACTGACTTTCTCAAAGCTAGATTTAAATGGGCCCTAAACGGCTAGGGTTCTACACTGTTCCTCTTGGGGAGGAAGCTGATGTGGGGCCCATCAAGCAGGGAGATCATCCAATGATCTTATGGACACCATGGCAATGATGTGCATTCAGCCATGGTGTGCGAAAGAGTCACTATCGAATTAACAGGTGAAAGCTATGAATATAACCCTAGCAAGTGCACTAGTTATCAAGTAGTATAAAAATATCGTTCCCATGGGGATTTAACAAAATAAGTATTACAACCACAGTCTTCCCTAATTATTTGGACAATCGAAATTCAGATTTGAGAGAGCAAGGACTATTGAAAATAAAAACTATAAAAAGAAAATAAAAGCAAGGGTGATCACTAACCAAATATGCAATGGATGAAATTGCTAGGGCTTTTGGTCCACCTAACCAATGTAATGAATATTAATGGATTCGATTAACCAAGATTATTTGTCATTCCAATTTGCAATTGGTTGCAAATGGATCTACAAGAGGAAGAAGGGCCCCGATGGCAGGATTGAGACCTTTAAAGCTCGTTTGCTGGCGAAAGGGTATACTTAGAAAGAAGGCATCGACTATGAGGAAACCTTTTCGCCTGTGGCCATGCTTAAATCCATTAGGATCCTGCTAGCTGTAGCAACGTACCATGACTACGCGATTTGGCAAATGGATGTCAAAACAGCGTTCCTGAATGTAGATCTTAGTGAAGATATCTACATGCAGCAGCCGCAAGGCTTCATTGCTGCTGGTCAGGAACACATGGTATGTAAACTTAATAGATCCATATATGGACTTAAGCAGACTTCTAGGAGTTGGAACATCCGTTTTGATTCTGCAGTCAAAACGTTTGACTTTGAGCAGAATCCGGATGAGCCCTGTGTTTACAGGAAATCCAGTGGGGATAAGATCACCTTTTTGGTCTTGTACGTGGACGATATCCTACTCATTGGGAATGATGTAGGAATGTTGACTTCAGTCAAGGTATGGCTATCACAGCAGTTCTCCATGAAAGATCTTGGAGAAGCTTTGTACATACTGGGTCTTCGACTCTATAGAGATAGATTGAAGCGGATAAATGGATTATCCCAGGCTGCTTATATTGACAAAATTGTGAAAAGATACAGCATGGAAAATTCCAAGAAAGGAAACGTTCCTTTCAGGCACGGAGTCACTCTCTCCAAGAAGATGTCTCCCAAGACTTCTGAGGAGATTGAGAGCATGAGAGATGTTCCCTATGCCTCAGCCGTAGGGAGCATCATGTATGCCATGCTGTGCACTCGCCCGGACATAGCTCAGGCGGTGAGTGTCGTAAGCAGATTCCAGGCAAACCCAGGGCTGGAGCATTGGACTGCTGTGAAAAACATACTCAAATACCTTCGAAGGACAAAAGAGTTTTGTCTAGTATTCGATGGTAGGTCACTACAAGTTCTAGGGTATACTGATGCCGATTTCCAGTCGGATCCAGATGATAGAAAGTCTACATCTGGGTATGTTTTCATGATAGGATCGTGTGCTGTTTGCTGGAAAAGCAGCAAACAGGGGTCCACTGCAGACTCCACAACCGAGGCCGAGTACATTGCCGCAAGTGAAGCTGCCAAGGAAGCCGTGTGGATGAAGAAGTTCATCCACGAATTGGGAGCAATTCCATCCAGTGGATCGCCCAGGCTAAAGAGCCTCGGGCTCACTCGAAGTCAAAGCACATCGAGAGAAAGTACCATGTACTGCGGGAGATCGTTGGTAGAGGGGACGTCCTAATTCAGAAAGTAGCATCAGCGGACAATGTGGCAGACCCATTGACTAAGCCACTGACACAGAAGGTGTTTGAGAAACACGTGGAAAGTATGGGACTCCGGCTTGTACTAGATTGGACCTAAGTGCAAGTGGGAGCTATTGGACAGTTTATGTATGCCCTTAGCTTCAATCTGATTTGATGTACTTTTGTTATTTAGTGGAAATAAATAAAGTGCATGTTTGATTCATTTTGTTTGGTTTAATTCTGTGTAAAACCCTAAAACTGGACATTTATAGAGATTCATGTTAGTTTTAAATGTTCACAGCCGTTGGATAAGTCTGGGGAGATTTATCCTGCTAAGGCTGATGCTGGTGTGCCACCAAGTGTTGGGATGGCCTGTCTCAGCCACCAGGGTAAGACCCGAGGCACATGCAGTATGGGATTACTTGAATCCTTGAACCGGACCAGATTTCCAGTCTTGCCCTGGACCTTGGAGATAGATGGGTAAAACTGGAAAGTTACACCTGACCCCTAGACTCGATTATGACACTTCACTAGGTGCTGGATCAGGCTGCCTTTGATATGCCAATCAGTGAGATCCTTAGCGGGGATCAAAACCTGGGTATGTTGGGGCAGTTTGAGAATTCATCTGAGTGGGTGATCATAGTGACAGAATCAGCCACTTTGTCGGACAAAGGGTAATGATCGGGAATGCACTCTCTCTGATGGAAACAGAACTGCCGGCAGTTAATTTCAATCGTTGGAATTTTGTTTTGCAAAATTAACATACTTATATTTATATGTATGGTTTCAAAATGTTTGCAAGTGGTTTTAATTCCCGGGATCCATGTGAGAGGGGAGTGCGGCACTGTTCCTTGCAACCGAGGGAGAGGTCCTCTCTTGTCGGGCAGTGCTTGATCATTTAGGGCTGAGAGGTTAAGTGTAAGACCATTTAGGATAATACCTGATGGGCTAATCTTGCACCTACCCACAGTCCTTGGGTTTTTATAAGATGGCTTGGCCCAGGGACCACTTAATGTAAGTGTTGGGCCCATAGGGTCCATATGATGGACTTAAGGGGTTCATTGAGTTTTTCAGTGAATTCGGCTGGGCCTTGTATTAAAGGCTGGGCCGAACCCATGTGGCTGGTGTGTAGATCAATGCTTGGGTCCCATGCCATACAAAGAAGCCCAACTGGGCAGCAGATTGGAAAGTAATTAGACACTGAACACTTAATGGGCCAAAAGCCCATTTCAAGGTGGGCTGATATGATCACCCATCCATGGGGCGAATTTGAGATTGAAGTTAGTGAAAGGATTGGGCCTTTAGCCTTATCCACTCTTAGAGACCAAATTCAAATTAGATTTGAATCTGGTAACCTCCTAATAAGATCAGGAGTAACCTAACTCTATCTGCAGATAGGATTAAGATAATCCCCTATCCAAATACTGATTTGGATTGGGATGAGTCCTGATTTAGGAGGTTTCTTAATCAAGAAGAAAGGAGGAGAAACCCTAACCAATTGAGAGAGAAATACAACAGATTTCGAACCAAGAAAAATCGCAAGAAAGGTTCCTACGAATTGAGATCAGAGCTCATACTCTCCAGAAAAAGAGAAAAGGAGTTCAGCCCTTTTCGTTTTGGAGATCTCCTCCTGCCGCCGCCATCTGCCATTGCAGAAAATAAAGTCAAGAAATCTGTTCTTGACATCAGTCTTGCAAGAAAGACTGAAAAAGATTCAGTGTTTAGTACTTCCAGAGGATTCTTGTGAAGGATCCAGTGTGTAGGACGCAACATGCTGGTTCTGTTCCATCGACAGCTGTGTCATCTTCAGCAGGAACGGATCTTGGAGCATTCTTTGGGCGTGAACACCAACTTTGGGAGATAGTGCTTCTCCGGATCAGGTATATTCCTCCCATTTGTCTTTTGGTACAGATCTGGTTTGATTATGGTTCAAGTAGGATCCTTGAATATTATATTCTAAATTTAGGGAATATGATTCCCAGTTGGGAGAGGGTACGAAAACTTTTTGAAATTCACCCACCCATTCCGCAACCTTCATGGCATCCATTGGATGGATCCTACCATTCTTTCTGTGGTATCAGAGCCATAGGTTCGAATCTTTAACCAAAAGAAAATCAGATCTGACTCTGCGCAGATGGATAGAAGGTGTTCTTTCAAGATTTGCGCAGATTGTTTTCTTTTTCAAGAAACTGTTTCTTGTTAAGGGCGATTGATCTGAAATTAATTTTTATTAAATCCAAAATCTATTTAGAATTGTTCTTTCTTTATTTTTTATTTAATGGACTGTTCGAACCTGGAGATCGCAGTGCAGATTTGGCGCAGATGGTCTGCGCACCCTTTCTCTTTTCTATTTATTTCATTTAATTCGGTCAGTAAATAATTTTTTTTTATTTTTAGACTGAATGTATAGGATTTGATCAAGAATGTAATTAATAGAAATAGGATTTCTGTTTTTTTTATTTTTCTTGATTAAAGAAGAAGGAAGAAGAAGGCGGCGCTGGAGATTTGCAGTTGGAGAAATCATTTTCTGCGATTTGCATTTTGTGAAACTGCAACCCTTGTGATTAACCTCTGTTTTGCAGGTGGTGCGAACAGTCCATAGATTGATTTGTGATTGTTTGAAATCAAAATTATTAATTTCAGATCTTTCATGAATTAATTCTTGAATTGAAAATTAGTTTTGGATCCTCTCGGACTAGATTGGACCAAAACTGTTTGGACCGAATCTGGGATTCGAAAGGGACTGTTTTTTAGTCCATATTTCTCACACTTGCTGTTCCAAATCTGATGTTCAATTACAGGGATTAATTCGGCCCACCTGTAAAGCCCAGTTTTAAAGGGTTAAAACTGCAAAAGCCCATTATTGTGAGATGAGCTGTATGGGCCGAACTGCTATCTGCAATTCTGCCCATACACCTAGTAGACATTAATTGTTAATGACTTAGATTTTAAATGGGCTATTCAATGGGCTTTACAGCAGTTAATTGATTGGATCAATTCCTCCTTTACATGTGATGTTTGGATGTTTGATGTGCTGCGACCATGGGCCATAAGTACTTGGCCCATGAAGACATGTTAGTGGCTCTTGCGCACACCATGGCTGAATGCACATCATTGCCATGGTGTCCCTCAAGGTCATTGGATGACCCCTATTTGCTTCATGGGCCCCACAACCCTGAAAAGGGATGCGTACGGAACCCCTAGCCAATTAAGGCCCACCAGAAATCTGACTTTATGAAAGTCAGTGGGAGCCACTCTGGTTCGACCTAAATTAAAACTAGGGCGTAATTTTGTTCCCTCCTGCAAATATGAATGCATGTGATAGGGAGATCCATATGATGGACT
Source organism: Nelumbo nucifera (assembly GCF_055504915.1). Taxonomy (NCBI): domain Eukaryota; kingdom Viridiplantae; phylum Streptophyta; class Magnoliopsida; order Proteales; family Nelumbonaceae; genus Nelumbo; species Nelumbo nucifera. Next base: position 37,746,066 of record NC_142655.1, on the reverse strand, counting down.
CTCTAAAGGCCTTCCGTCATTAGCACAATGATGGGTCCTTCAGTAATGAGGAAACGCACCATAAAATTGGGCTATCCATTTGCTGTTGGATCTATTAGAGTGTTTCATAAGATGATAGGGGCGTCATAGACCGATGTGGGAGGGGCTTCACCAGAAAATGAGAACTCTCTCACGGTACCTTGGCGTAACCTAAATATGATGGGTAAGCACTCACTGGACAGAAAGGTTTACCTGAAAATGGCTCTGAACCTTGTCTGACAGAGGCCAAAGGGAAACTCATTTGATGAGTGGATATGATCCGTCACAGAAAGGTGGTGGGGTTATGCAGTTGAAACAGTTGGCTTCACGCACCCCATGTGATTTCCCACATTTCCAGAGACATTTCGTCGTCTCCGTCACTGAGAACGGATGGAAATCTCAAAGATGAACAAATGGGAATGGAACATAGATTAAAAGCCATATCTATGTAGGTAACATGAATCAAACTAAGGTTGTGGACTAATGATTTTGCTGTTTTATCAGAAAATGGCAAACGGTCAATTTGCAAAGCTTCTAGACGATAACAAGCTTAAGGGCCCAAACTATGCCCACTGGTACAAAAATCTTATGCTGGTCCTAACTTCCGAAAAGTTAGACAAGGTAGTGAAAAATCTTGCCCCGGAACGTCCGGGTGATAGGGCTTCTGAGGCCCGTAGGAGGGACTACCAAGATTAGGAGGATAAGAACTCCCTAGCCCGCTGCTTTGTCATTGCCTCATTAGACAACTCAATACAGAGGTAGTTCGATCAGATCGAGCTAGCCAAGGACATATTGGACAGTCTAAGAACAATTTATGAAGAGCAGAACCGTTCTACTCGATAGAAGGTCCTGAAATTGTTCATGACCGCGCAAATGACCAAAGGGCAGAAAGTTCATGACCATTGTCTCCGCATGATGGGATACATTAATGAACTTGAAGCTCTTGGATCCGGGCTAGATCTTGGCACGCAAGTGGATGCCATCCTAAATTCTTTGCCCTCTTCCTTCAATGCGTTCACAATGAACTACAATATGAATAAGCTGAATGTCAACGTCCAGGAACTCAGCAATATGTTGCAGAGAGCCGAGGATTTGCTCAAGAAGGATGAGCCTGTGATTATGCTTGCTGAAGCTAACAAATCGGGCAAAAAAAAGAGAAAGGCAAAGAAGCCCCAGAAGAAAACTGCCAATCCTAAGAAGCAGAAGAAGGACAAGGCATCTGATGTCTGTCACTTCTGCACGCAGACCGGCCACTAGAAGAGGAACTGTCCTGCCTACCTGGAATCTAAGAAAGGTAACATCGAAATTTGTGTCATAGAAACTAATATGTTAGTTACATTTGTGTCCTGGTGTGTTGACTCCGGGGCTTCAACTCATGCGTGTAACTCACTGTAGGGGTTCAAAGTTAGCAGAAGATTGAGTGAAGGCGAAGTGACACTATTCTTGGAAACGACTACAAGTGTTGCAGCTGCGGCGATAGGAACTGTAGAATTAGTTTTTAGAGAAGGAGTACTTGTACTTAAAGATTGTCTTTATGTATAGAACTTGAGAAGAAATTTAATTTCTATTTCTAAACTGTGTGCTGATGGATATACTATTTATTTTAGTAATATGATTACTGTTAAACGGAATAATAAATTCATCGCATGCGGGGAACTAGAGAGCAGTCTCTATGTTCTACATCCTTCTCTGGAAACTAACTTAACCGAAACTACGTCGGTTGAAAATCCCAAGAAAAGGAATCGTGATACAGTAAGTCCCATGTGCCTCTGGCATTACCGACTTGGCCATATCGGTATTGACCGAATCACAAGGCTGGTAAAGGATGGTCCTTTGGATTTTCTAACCGTAGAAAATCTTCCCACTTGTGAACCTTGCCTTCAAGGTAAGATGTCTAAGCGGCCATTTGATGGTAAGCCTGAAAGATCTGAAGGCACACTTGACCTAATACGTACTGATGTATGTGGTCCCCTGAGTGTTAGGACACGAAATCAACACGTGTATTTCATCACCTTTACAGATGATTTTTCACGATATGGTTACGTGTACCTAATGAGACATAAGTCTGAATCCTTTGAAAAGTTCAAAGAGTTCAGACAGGAAGTCGAGAAACAGTTAGGGAGAGAAATTAAGGCCCTTCGATCAGATCGAGGTGGCAAGTATCTCTCTGATGCATTCAGGGACTACTTAAGGGACAATGGGATAGTGTCACAACTTGCTCCTCCTGCTACACCTCAACTCAACGGTGTTTCAGAGAGGAGGAATAGGACCTTGTTGGACATGGTCCGGTCACTTCTCGTACACTCACAATTACCCACATCCTTTTGGGGATACGCACTAGAGACTGCTATCTACATACTGAATCGGGTTCCAACCAAATCAGTTCCGAAAACTCCATATGAGCTTTGGACCGGAAGGAAGCCAAGTGTAAGACACTTGAAAATTTGGGGTTGTCCTGCACACGTTAAAAGAACAAGTGCGGACAAGTTGGAATCTTAAACCAGTCGTTGCCAGTTTATAGGCTACCCAAAGGATTCGGTGGGTTATCTATTCTATGACCCAAGTGAGCAGAAAGTGTTCTGCAGTCGAAACGCCCGATTCTTAGAATCCGATTACATCCTAGACACCCATCGTCAGGAAATAGTTCTTGATGAGGAGAGCTCAGGAGCAGTGGGAGATGTCCCACAGAATCCAGGTAATGACCAACCTAGAAGAACCACCCGGGTATCCAGACCACCAGTCCGATATGTTTATGACCAGGATAGTTAGCTGGTGGAAGCCTTGACTAGTGAAGAGGATCCCGTGACTTATGCGGAAGCTATGTTAGACATAGACTCACAGAAGTGGGTGGAGGCCATGAGAGCTGAGATGGAGTCAATGGAGACCAATGGAGTCTGGACTCTAGTGGATCCACCCTCCGGGGTAAAAGCAATTGGTTGCAAATGGATCTACAAGAGGAAGAAGGGCCACGATGGCAGGATTGAGACCTTTAAAGCTCGTTTGGTGGTGAAAGGGTATACTTAGAAAGAAGGCATCGACTATGAGGAAACCTTTTCGCCTGTGGCCATGCTTAAATCCATTAGGATCCTGCTAGCTGTAGTAGCGTACGATGACTACGAGATTTGGCAAATGGATGTCAAAACAGCGTTCCTGAATGGAGATCTTAGTGAAGATATCTACATGCAGTAGCCGCAAGGCTTCATTGCTGCTGGTCAGGAACATATGGTATGTAAACTTAATAGATCCATATATGGACTTAAGCAGACTTCTAGGAGTTGGAACATCCGTTTTGATTCTGCAGTCAAAACGTTTGACTTTGAGCAGAATCCGGATGAGCCCTGTGTTTACAGGAAATCCAGTGGGGATAAGATCACCTTTTTGGTCTTGTACGTGGACGACATCCTACTCATTGGGAATGATGTAGGAATGTTGACTTCGGTCAAGGTATGGCTATCACAGCAGTTCTCCATGAAAGATCTTGGAGAAGCTTCGCACTTACTGGGTCTTCGACTCTATAGAGATAGATCGAAGCGGATAATTGGATTATCCCAGGCTGCTTATATTGACAAAATTGTGAAAAGATACAGCATCGAAAACTCCAAGAAAGGAAACGTTCCTTTCAGGCACGGAGTCACTCTCTCCAAGAAGATGTCTCCCAAGACTTCTGAGGAGATTGAGAGCATGAGAGACGTTCCCTATGCCTCAGCCATAGGGAGCATCATGTATGCCATGCTGTGCACTCGCCCGGACATAGTTCAGGCGGTGAGTGTCGTAAGCAGATTCCAAGCAAACCCAGGGCTGGAGCATTGGACTGCTGTGAAAAACATACTCAAATACCTTCGAAGGACAAAAGAGTTTTGTCTAGTATTCGATGGTAGTTCACTGCAAGTTCTAGGGTATACTGATGCCGATTTCCAGTCGGATCCAGATGATAGAAAGACTACATCTGGGTATGTTTTCATGATAGGATCGTGTGCTGTTTGCTGGAAAAGCAGCAAACAGAGGTCCACTGCAGACTCCACAACCGAGGCCGAGTACATTGCCGCAAGTGAAGCTGCCAAGGAAGCCGTGTGGATGAAGAAGTTCATACCCGAATTGGGAGCGATTCCAGCCAGCGCATCACCCATCCCGTTGTTGTGTGACAACAATGGAGCGATCGCCCAGGCTAAAGAGCCTCGGGCTCACTCGAAGTCAAAGCACATCGAGAGAAAGTACCATGTACTGCGGGAGATCGTTGGTAGAGGGGACGTCCTAATTCAGAAAGTAGCATCAGCGGACAATGTGGCAGACCCATTGACTAAGCCACTGACACAGAAGGTGTTTGAGAAACACGTGGAAAGTATGGGACTCCGGCTTGTACTAGATTGGACCTAAGTGCAAGTGGGAGCTATTGGACAGTTTATGTATGCCCTTAGCTTCAATCTGATTTGATGTACTTTTGTTATTTAGTGGAAATAAATAAAGTGCATGTTTGATTCATGTTGTTTGTTTTAATTCTGTGTAAAACCCTAAAACTGGACATTTATAGAGATTCATGTTAGTTTTAAATGTTCACAGCCGTTGGATAAGTCTGGGGAGATTTATCCTGCCAAGGCTGATGCTGGTGTGCCACCAAGTGTTGGGATGGCCTGTCTCAGCCACCAGGGTAAGACCCGAGGCACATGTAGTATGGGATTACTTGAATCCTTGAACCGGACCAGATTTCCAGTCTTGCCCTGGACCTTGGAGATAGATGGGTAAAACTGGAAAGTTACACCTGACCCCTAGACTCGATTATGACACTTCACTAGGTGCTGGATCAGGCTGCCTTTGATATGCCAATCAGTGAGATCCTTAGCGGGGATCAAAACCTGGGTATGTTGGGGCAGTTTGAGAATTCATCTGAGTGGGTGATCATAGTGACAGAATCAGCCACTTTGTCGGACAAAGGGTAATGATCGGGAATGCACTCTCTCTGATGGAAACAGAACTGCCGGCAGTTAATTTCAATCGTTGGAATTTTGTTTTGCAAAATTAACATACTTATATTTATATGTATGGTTTCAAAATGTTTGCAAGTGGTTTTAATTCCCGGGATCCATGTGAGAGGGGAGTGCGGCACTGTTCCTTGCAACCGAGGGAGAGGTCCTCTCTTGTCGGGCAGTGCTTGATCATTTAGGGCTGAGAGGTTAAGTGTAAGACCATTTAGGATAATACCTGATGGGCTAATCTTGCACCTACCCACAGTCCTTGGGTTTTTATAAGATGGCTTGGCCCAGGGACCACTTAATGTAAGTGTTGGGCCCATAGGGTCCATATGATGGACTTAAGGGGTTCATTGAGTTTTTCAGTGAATTCGGCTGGGCCTTGTATTAAAGGCTGGGCCGAACCCATGTGGCTGGTGTGTAGATCAATGCTTGGGTCCCATGCCATACAAAGAAGCCCAACTGGGCAGCAGATTGGAAAGTAATTAGACACTGAACACTTAATGGGCCAAAAGCCCATTTCAAGGTGGGCTGATATGATCACCCATCCATGGGGCGAATTTGAGATTGAAGTTAGTGAAAGGATTGGGCCTTTAGCCTTATCCACTCTTAGAGACCAAATTCAAATTAGATTTGAATCTGGTAACCTCCTAATAAGATCAGGAGTAACCTAACTCTATCTGCAGATAGGATTAAGATAATCCCCTATCCAAATACTGATTTGGATTGGGATGAGTCCTGATTTAGGAGGTTTCTTAATCAAGAAGAAAGGAGGAGAAACCCTAACCAATTGAGAGAGAAATACAACAGATTTCGAACCAAGAAAAATCGCAAGAAAGGTTCCTACGAATTGAGATCAGAGCTCATACTCTCCAGAAAAAGAGAAAAGGAGTTCAGCCCTTTTCGTTTTGGAGATCTCCTCCTGCCGCCGCCATCTGCCATTGCAGAAAATAAAGTCAAGAAATCTGTTCTTGACATCAGTCTTGCAAGAAAGACTGAAAAAGATTCAGTGTTTAGTACTTCCAGAGGATTCTTGTGAAGGATCCAGTGTGTAGGACGCAACATGCTGGTTCTGTTCCATCGACAGCTGTGTCATCTTCAGCAGGAACGGATCTTGGAGCATTCTTTGGGCGTGAACACCAACTTTGGGAGATAGTGCTTCTCCGGATCAGGTATATTCCTCCCATTTGTCTTTTGGTACAGATCTGGTTTGATTATGGTTCAAGTAGGATCCTTGAATATTATATTCTAAATTTAGGGAATATGATTCCCAGTTGGGAGAAGGTAGGAAAATTTTTTGAAATTCGCCCACCCATTCCGCAACCTTCATGGCATCCATTGGATGGATCCTACCATTCTTTCAATAGGTGGGTTTAAACCTGGAATAGGGGCCTACACAATAGATGGGAGGGGTTTTGTGTTAGATGGAGGTAAACTAATAAAAGATGCATTATGAGTTGTAATTTCAAAAGAGTCTAGCTTAGAAGTCAAATTTCGCAATTCTGATTTCAGTACAAACTTCTACTCTGCTTGTTGCAATTGATTAGGACTATTGTTAAGTGCAACTTTCAGCATGTCTTCTAATTTAGATGTATCTACTTCAGCTGCCCAAACATCAATGCAATCAATTGCATATATTTCATGTTCAATTGTGTTGGGACATTTCATGGTTTTAAATACATTAAACACCACTTCTTCACCATTGATTCTAAGAGTAAGTAGACATTCTTTCACATCAATTAAAGCATTACCCGTAGCAAGAAAGGGTCTCCCTAGAATCAATGGCATTGTCTTATCTTCCTCCATATCCAACACAATGAAATCAGCAGGAATGATGAAATTACCCATTTTGACTAAAACATCTTCTACTATTCCCCTAGGATATTTAATACTTCGATTAGCCAGTTGCAGGGTAATAGTTATAGATGTTAGTTCATGCAGTCCAAGTTTTTCGAAAATAGAATAAGGCATTAAATTTATACTAGCACCTAAATCACATAAAGCTTTTTCAAATTCAGTATTCCCTATGGTGCAAAGTATTGAAAAACTCTCTAGATCCTTAAGCTTTTGGGGCAATTTATTTTGAAGAATGGCTGAGCACTCTTCGTTTAACTTCACCATCTCACAATCCTCCCACTTCCTTTTGTTGGACATCACCTCCTTCAAGAATTTGGCATATTTTGGCATTTGTGACAATACATCAAGAAGGGGGAGATTAATATGGATCTTTTTAAACACTTCCAAAAATTTTTCAAATTGCTTATCTAATTTAGCCTTCAAGACTCTTCTTGGGTAGGGGATAGGAAGTTTAATTTCATCTAAATTCAGTTTAGGGGTGCTTCCCTCATTCTCCTCTTGCAGATCGGCCACATCAGCTTCCTTGTCTTCTTTCTGGATTTCGCCAACTGTCTTACCACTTCTTAAGGCTATGGCATTTACCTGCTCTCTGGGATTCTTCTCCGTGTTGCTGGGTAGCCGTCCCTCTTTTCTTTCCGACAACAAATTCACAATCTGCCCCATTTGGACTTCTAAGTTCTTGATTGATGCTTCTTGACTTAAGAACCTCTTATCATGCTCTTGGAGCCTTGCTTCAGTAGCATTAATGAACTTAGAGATCATTTCTTCCAAATTACTTCTTTTTTCTTGTGGAGGCGGTTGTTGTTGGAATCCCATGGATGCCTTTTGTTGTTTGTTGCTCCATGAAAAGTTTGGATGATTCCTCCACCCTGCGTTGTATGTATTTGAGTAGGGATTGAAATTCGGCCTACTAGTATGAGAGATAAAATTAGCATTCTCATGTAAAGTAAAATGATTACCTAATGGACAATCAGAAGTAGTATGTCCTATTTGACCACATAAATTGCATGGAATGCTAGATGATGCATTAATGGCTGCAATATTGAAAGTATCAAGTTTCTTATTCAGATTAGCAAGTTGCGCAGATAGGGCTGCGAAGGAATCGATGTGGTGTACTCCCCTCTGATTGGTTCGGTCATTGCTCCACTAGTAACTGTTCGACACCATCTCCTCTACTAGGTCATAAGCTTCTTCCGGTGTTTTTCTCATGATTGTGCCACCTACAGCTGCATCAAAAATAGATCGATTAGAGGAAGTAATACCATTATAAAAAGTCTGAATTTGACGCCAAGTTGGTATCCCATGGTGAGGACACTTCCTAAGCATCTCCTTGAATCGTTCCCATGCTTCATACAAAGATTCCCTCTCAAATTGAGCAAAAGTAGTAATATCATTACTTAGCTTTGCTGTTTTAGAGGGTGGGAAATATTAAGCCAAAAATTTTTGGGTTAGATCATTCCAAGTGGTGATACTTTCTACAGGGAGTGAGTTAAGCCAATCTTTAGCTCTATTCCTCTCGAGTAGAGCTTTCAAGATGGAAGTGCATTAAGTCCGAGGAAAATCATTATATTCGGATGAATCATGTATATATATTCCTATATACCATTCAATTCACACTATGAACTATTCAATCGATTATGTGAATTCCTCTCTCGATTCATTCATATAAACCAAATCAATTAAAAGGTGGCCAAGCTCTTAATCTCATTAAGCAAAATAATTCATAGACTATATGGAAATCACAAAATCTTGGATAAATCATAAAGATAAAAATGTATTCATTAATAGGGTTAGGCTTTCCACAGCCCTAGCTAAAAACAAATCAGTTCATGATAAAAGAATTAAAGTAAACAAAGGGAAAGAAAGAACTCATGAATTCGCCCATGGTGCTGAGATCTCCTCTTCTTGCCGCCACCTTCTTCTTGAGGTTTCTTGAATTCTTGATCACCTTCCCCAAGTTTCTTGATTTGTTTTCTCCTTTCTTGATAGATAGCTCAATGCAATTCGTGATGCCCCAGGGTTGGTACCCCCAGCTCTCATATAGCTTACAATTACTTGGAGTTATCTCAAGAATGGATAATCCAGCCTTGATCCAAACTCTTCCTATCCTATCCTATCTTCTCTCCTCTCTCATTATCTAAAACTTTCTTAATCATTCTGGAATTACATTTAAGAATTTAAATCTAAGAGGACTCTTGAATTCTTGAATTCGAATGGGCTGCTTTAATAAATTGGGCCGCCTCAATGTTTTTTTGCGAAATGGGCTTCAGCTAGGAACTGGGTCTCACTACGAAATTGCTCCATCTTCGGACCCAGATTTGGCTTTGATATAGGCCGAATCCGCGAAATCCCAAAACAGGAAAGTTGTATTTTTCTCTCTTATCTTTCCAGTGAATCTTGAATCAGCCCAATCGGAGCTCGGATGTGAAAGTTCGGCCCAGATTACTGATCGCTGCCGAAACTGTGAAAACCCATCCGATTAGCCTTGTTTTCCTACTTGCGACTTCTTTCCTTGCCCTACACCGAAATACAAGAAATATGAGTCTAATTAAGTATTAATTCAGTATAAAAGACAGAATATTAGGGGATAAAATATGATAGATTTTATTCTCATCAACATGGGTTAAGTGCTTATGGCCCATGTACATAGCTCATCACACATCCGTACATCACATGCATGAAACAAATTGATCCATATCTGTAAAACCCTAAATTAATTAGGTTAAATAGTATCAGTCCACTAGAGCCCATAATATTATCATATAACATTATCTAGGTACATGGGTTGTACTGCAAAAAGCACTTTGGCACATATTAAAACTGGGTTTTACAGAGGTGGGCCGAATTAAAACATGAAGTGGGCCATCAACCCTCGGGCCGAAATCGAATTTTGGTCAGAAAAACCGATCCCATCGAACCAAGAATTCGGTCCAACCAGTTTGGACCAAATTTGGTAGAATTCGGCCCAAGTTTTGGTGTCCAGTTCAAGATTTAATTCAAGAATAATGATCTGAAAAATAAATTAAACACAAATTATCAAATTATCAAGGAAATGAAATTAAATGGCTGCACTGTGATTTTCTTGGACATCCTGAAAACCTACAAAGAAAAATTAATCGTAGATTACAGAATCGATATCTGCAAAATCGTAAGTCGCAGAGCTTCTTTCTGCGAAAACTTCTTCTCCTCTGTTGCACACTCCAACAATCTCCAGATGGAAAAATAAAATAGAAAAACCTAATTTTTCTATTATTACATCACATTGAATTCCTATAAAATTTGTCTAAAAATAAAAAAAAAAATTAATTTACAGACCAAATCGAATAGAAAAGAAATAGCAGGGTGCGCCAATCTTGACACCAAAAAGATTCGATCTCCATCACACGTACGACCCAAGAAATCAAGAAACATTCACAGAACAATTCTATAAAGATCACTAAATAATAAAGATTTATTTTCCAGATCATTCACCCATAATCTGGGAACCAATTCCCAGAAAAAATGCTAACTGCACAAATCGGGTAGAATGCCTTCTACACATTTGTGCAGATCCAGATCTGATCTGATTTGGTTCAAGATTTGAACTTGGCACTGATACCACCAAAGGGATGGGAGATCCATCATATGGATGGCCAAACCCTGCAGGAAGGTTGGCTGAAATTTTGAAAATTTCTTTACTTTCATCCGGGAACCGTATTCCCAATTTAGAAAACTGCATTTTCAAGGTTCGTTCTTGTAACCAAACCGGACCAAATCTGAAACCAAGATTAGGGAGAGGTATACCTGATACAGAATCCATGCAAAATTGCTCCTTCCAATGCAGGTGTGCACACCCAAGGAGTGTACCAAATCCTCCCTCCACTAAAGATGACATAGCTTAGGATGAGGCAGGATCAACAGGTAGTTCTTCACCAACAACCTTTGATTCTTCAGCAAGAATCGAATGGGGTAGTAAGCATAGCTTCAGAATTGTTTCTTCTAGCAAAAAATAATATCAAGATCAAATCTTGATCAGTTCCAAGAAATAGAGATTGAACAGGGTAAGGAGGCAAGAGCAGGGAGAGAAGGTACTGAAGGCAGAAATAGTCAAACTGAGTTGTCTTCTGTGTTGTTGTTCCATTTTCATATCTGCCCTACTCTTTATTTATAGCCTTGATACAAGGCTTGGCCGAATTCACAGCTAAATAGAGTGAACCCCTGAGTCCATCATCATGGGCTCTTAATGGGCCCAACATTTATACTAAATAATCCTTGGGTCCAGCCATCTTATGAAGGCCCAAGGACTGCAGGCAGATGCAAGATTAGCCCATCAGGTATAACCCTCAATGGTCTTACACTTAACCTCTCAGCCCACAATGATCAAATACTACCCGACAAGAGAGGACCTCTCCCTCGGCTACAAGGTACAGTGCTTCACTCTCTACTCACTTGGATTCTGGGAATTAAAACCTTTTTGCAAACAATTTGGGAAAACATAATATATAAGTTTATCTCTATATAAATATATTTTGCAAAACCAAATTTCAAACACATTTGAAATCCACTACCGTCAGTTTAGGTTTCCATCAGAGAGAGTGCATTTCCTTGATCATTCACTTTGTCTGACAAAGGGGTTGATCCTGTCACTGTGATCACCCACTCAGATGAATTCTCAAACTGTCCCAAAATACCCAGGTTTTGACCCCCGCTAAGGATCTCACTGATTGGCATATCAAAGGCAGCCCAATCCGACAACTAGTGCAGTACCATAATCGAGTCTAGGGGTCAGGTGTAACATTCCAATTTTGCCCATCTATCTCCATGGTCTAGGGCAATACTGGAATTTGGTCCGGTTTAGGGTTTCATGAAAACCCATACTGCATGTACCTCAGGTCTCACCCTAGTAGTTGAGACAAGCCACCCCAACCAACTTGGCGGTACATTAATGTCAGCCTTGGCAGGATAAATCTCCCAGATCTATCCAATGGCTATGAAGATTCTAAAGTAATACGAGTCTCAGATGTATCCATTTTAAGGGTATTAAATAGAAACACACCACAATAACATGAATCAAATATGTACTTTATTCATTTACAATAAATGTCATAATGTACATCTTGTTGATTAGAGCTAAGGGCATACACTGTCTAACAAACCCAAAAGATGGACTCATTGGGTAGATGCCATTGAAAGCGAAGATGGACTCTATGGAGACCAACAAGATCTTTGGTCTAGGCTCTTTTAGAGCTGCCCCTGGGGTGAAAGCAATTGGTTGCAAGTGGATTTACAAGAGGAAGAAGAGCCTAGATGGTAACGTTGAGACCTACAAAGCTCGTCTTATGGTAAAAGGGTACACTTAGAAGAAGGGAATCGACTATGAGGAAACCTTTTCACCAGTGGCCATGCTTAAGTCTATTAGGATCTTGCTAGCTGTAGCATCATACCTTGATTACAAGATTTGGCAAATAGATGTCAAAACTGCGTTCCTTAATGGAGATCATACTAAAAATATCTATGTGTAGCAACTGCAAGGTTTCATAGTTATAGGTCAGGAACACATGGTGTGTAAATTCAATTGATCCATATATGGTTTGACTCTACTGTCAAATAGTTTGACTTTGAGAAGAATCCGAATGAGCCCTATGTTTACAGGAAGATAGTGGGAGATAAGGAGGTTTCAATCTAACCCAGGTCAGGAGCACTGGACAGCTGTGAAAAATATACTCAAGTACCTTTGAAAGGACAAAAGAATTTTGTCTGGTATTCGATGGTAGTTCACTACAGATCCTAGGGTATACCGATGCCGATTTCTAGTCAGGCCTAGATGGTAAAAAGTCTACATTTGGTTGCATCTTTATGATGGGGTCCTGTGTAGTAAGAAAAATAGTCCACGACCCAAGCCAAGCACATTGCCGTAAGTGAGGCTGCCAAATGAATGAAGGTGTTCATTCTGGAATTTGGAATTCAGCACATCACCCATTCCATTGTTGTGTGACAACACTGGATCTATGGGAGATTGATGTTAAAAGGTAGCATCAGCGCGGAATGTGGCAGACCCATTGAATAAGCCACTGAAACAAAAGTGTTTAAGAAACATGTTGACAGTTTGGGACTAAGGCTTGTACTCGATTGGACCTAAGTGCAAGTGGGAGTTAGACAGTTATGCCGTTAGCTCCAATCAGATTGATGTACTTATTGACATTTATTGTAAATGAATAAAGTGCATAATTGATTCATGTTATTTTGGTTTGTTTCTATGTAATACCCTTAAACTTGGACACTTATGAGACTCATGTTAGTTTAGAATCTTCACAGCCGTTGGATAGATCTAGCGAGATTTATCCTACTAAGGCTGACATTGATGCGCCACCAAGTGGGTCGGGGTGGCGAGTCTCAGCTGCCAGGGTGAGACCTGAGGTGCATGCAGTGTGAGTTTTCTTGAAACTCTGAACCGAACCAAATTCCAATATTGCCCTATACCTTGGAGACAGATGGGCAAAACTAGAATATTATACCTGACCCCTAGACTCGATTATGGTATTGCACTAGGTGTCGGATTGGGCTGTCTTTAATATGCCGATCAGTGAGATCCTTGACCGGTTCAAAACCGGGGTATGTTGGGGCAGTCCAAGAATTCACCTGAGTGGGAAATCATAGTGACAGGATCAGCCCCTTTGTCGGACAAAGTGAATGTAATTTGTCGAAAGTCTCCTTGAAGAGTATATCTGCCGAGCTGCTTGAGTCTACCAGGATGCACTTTATCTCGAAGTTGTTAATTCGTAGTTTCACCACTAGGGCATCATCGTAAGGGTACTGGATACCGCGTGCATCGTCCTTAGTGAAGTATATCGGTTCTTTAAGCCGAGGTCACTTTGGCGGGTTTTCCTCTTCGTTCTCTAGCTCGCGGACTGAGGTCCTCCCGGTTGCTGATGTACACCCGGCGATGATGGACCCGCCGGTAATCATGTTGATTACCCCGCAGATCGGTCTTTCCTCTAGCAACTGTTGCCTGCTGGTCTCGGGGGCATTCCTCCTCTGGTCCGCCTATCGATTTTCTTATCGGTCTGTTTGTCCCCTCTCTTCTTGTAAGATGAAGTTCTTCAGGTATCCGCATCAAATAAGTTCCTCAATCTCGTCACAGAGATTCCTATAGTTCTTTGTGTTATGTCTGTGATCTCGGTGAAAATGATAGTATATGTTTGGGTTTCTTGTTGTTGGGTCTCCCCTTAACTTGGGAGGCCATTTGATAAAGGAGGAGTCCTTAATAGTCATTAGGATTTCTCCTCTCTTAGCGTTCAAAGGCGTGTAGCTCGTTCTCTCCACAGGTGAGGTCCTGGAGCGTCGACCAAATTTGCGAGTTCACAAGGGAGACCAGCTTTTGAAGTTGCTTCTTCCCCTGCTCGGGGACTTGCTTTTCTTCCTCTTTTGTCCACTATTGCTCGTTCCTTCATTCTTTTTCTTCCTCTTTTCCAGTGGTGGGTTGTCGATCTTCTGATTGATCTCCTTCTCGGTACTGATGAACTAATATGCTAACTTAAGGAGTTCCGTGATGTCCTTTGGTTTGTTAGCTACCACATGCCACTTAAACTCCTTGTGGGTGATTCCTTTCTTTGCTGCAGGCAAGTGTCGTTGAAGCACTTGATATAGCTTCTGATCGGCTCTCCTTCCCTCTGAACCACATTTAGAAGGCTTTTCCTACGACTTCGGAAACTTCTTGTTAGTAATGAAGTGCACAGTAAACAAGTCAGCGAACTGGGACCAGCTTTTGATGGAGCCCGGCATGAGATTTCAGTACCAAATTCAAACTACCCCCTTGAACGTAGTAGAGAAGGCCACACACATACAGGACTCATCAGCACCAACTAGGTGCATCTGAGACTGGAAAGAGTCCACATGGTTATTGGGGTCGAATGACTCGTCATACTTGTCTAATGGAGGCATCTTAAAATATTTTGGCATTGGAGTTACCAAGAGCTCGGGAGATAGAAGGGATGACCGGAAAAGTAGTGGAGGCGCGGTCTTTGTAGCCACCGAGCTCACTTCTTCCTTCCCTTTGGTTTGCTCTTCTCGCTGGCCTGGCTTCGTTGGTGGGCTATTTCGGACCGATGGGCAGTGTGTTTTGCGATATCATCGCAGCTACTTCTTCACTGGCTCGGTGTTGGTCCTACTGACTTTAGTCTAGTCTGGTATTTTGGCCTTGTCGCGAGGTAGATCCTGGTTCCCCATGGGATTCTATAGGTTGTGGGGCTCGAACTAGCTATCACAAGGGACAAAGAGGCCTTGTCTCGAGTTCACACCTCGAACCCTGAACTAGTTATCTGCTCGTGAGCCATCATTTTTGTGCTGTGAATACCGAGGCGGATTGGGCTGACTATCCTCTAACTTGTTTATGAGATTTCCTTGTGAGACTGGAGGAGTGTGCTGACTATCTCTCCTACCACGGGGCGAGACCTGACTCCGGAGAGTAATCGGTACTTGTGAGGTCTCTTCGCCCCGATGGGGAGATCGGCTAATGTTCTAGTTAGTTCCAAGCCGATTTGGGTTCTGACCCTGATGGGGCCCTGGGTGCCGAGGTGGAACCAGCTGCTGGTTTGGCTATAGTTGAGGGAACTGGTGTTGATACTACTAGTAGAAATAGTACTACTAGTACTGCTGGAACTGTTGGACCTGCTGCATCTAGATCTGAATAGCCTAGACACATTGAATGATGTCTTGAAATTGGGAATGCCCGATTCTGGGGGGAACCACAGATGACTTAGAGAAAGTTGCGCCTACCTCTGGTGGAAGTGGGATGCTCACTTGCGCGGTGCTCGATGGTGCGAACAATGATTGGACTCCAGACGCTGTGAGTGGAATAGTGAATTGACTGATACACACCATAGGAGTTTGGGGGAAGGTTGATTGCTGAGCTTGCCCCCTGGTGACATTCATCTCGACACTTTTCCCAGTGTGGCTAGAGGATGCCATTAAGGTTGAGATTAAGCTTGAAATTGCAAAGAGATAGGGATGACCTTTCGATCATTTCCCACAAACGGCGCCAATTGATGGTGCGTGATCTGGCTACTCTTAGCTGGAGGGTGGTCCGAACTCCAAATGGGCAGTGAGCTGGATCGATCTACAAAACAGTGTATCAAAGAACCCAAGGTAGCTAACCTAGTGAGGTCAGTACTTATGCTGTGAATGCGAGTTGAATGTTTGAGAGCTTGAGTGCTAGTGAGTAAAATAATCACGCGTACCTTTGCCTTGAGATTTCGAGTCTTTATATACTGGAGTAGTCATGGGCCTTACGAAAGAGCTCTGGGTTCTCTAGGCTGTGGAGATAAGGTTCCGTTTTTAAAGGAGAGTAGTACGTTGATAAGGATTATCGTCTACCTCCGATTCAGGCGGAACCGGGATGAGTTCTTATCGTGATCTCTGGAAATTCGGGATCTGTTGGCTCATCGTGACCTAAAGAGATTCGAGATCTATTGGGGAGGCCTTGGAGTCCGCTATGTGGCGCTTCGACTCATTAGCTCTGAGCTAGAACTTTGATTCTTTAGTCCCAAACTGGATTGGGTGCCGAGGTGCCTCTACACCGAGGCAGATTTTGGGCCGAGGTGCCTCTACACCGAGGCAGATTTTGGGCCGAGGTGGCTGAATAACTGAAGTGCGAATGTTGTGAACTAGGCTTGCCTGGCTTAGTTGTCATCCTTCGATCAGATCGCGCCTACGTGTCCCCTTCTTGCTAGGTCATGCCAAATCACCTTTCATCAGCTCATATAGCAAATTCCCTCGACGCAAACACATTTGAGCCAATAAAATCTTGTCAATTCATCTAAGACATCAGCAATACTATCTTACAAAATTTCAACATAAAATTCCTCCATCTACTTATTTATCAAACAAAGATTATATTATGAACATTTTCATTGGTTAGACCACTTATACCCGAAATTCCCCTAATCCGAATATATTTGAATCGATCAAACACTTCCAATTCATCCAGGACACATAGAAAATACCATCCTATAAAATTTCAACTAAAAAATCCTCCATTTACCTGTTCAACAGAAGGGATTCTATTCCAAGCTTTCCCATGAATCGGAATGCTCATACCTCAAAATCCCTTGATCCAAGTACTGTTGGACAAATCTGACCCCGCCAACTAATCCAAAATGTCCATAAACCCTATCTTATCAAATTCTAGCTCAAAATTCCGTAACTTGTCTATTTATCAAGCAATGATTCTATTCCAAATCTTCTCATTGGTCATACCACTCACAACCTAGATCCCCTTGATCCAAACACATATGAACCAATCAAACCATAATGTTGAACCCTAGACTCACCAAAACATCTATCCATAAAGTTTCAACCCGAAATTCCTCTGTTTACCCTTTCATCAAACCAAGATTTCATTTCAGACCCCTTCTATGACCTAAATTTCAATGATTGTGACCCCCTTGAACCAATCTTACCACTAGATCCTAGATACTCTAAAATACCCACCTATAAAATTTTAGTTTACCCCTCTGTCGCATAAAGATTTCATTTCAAGGTTTTGGATTGACTGAATTAAGTCTCTCCCAAATCTACCCAATTCAAGCCTAGTTGGACTGATCCAACCTTTCTAATCAATCTAGAATGACCAAAAACCTCACCTTACAAAATTTCAACCAAAACCACCCTCATTTACCCTTCTATCTAAACAATTTCACTTAAGGCCCCAAATTGACCAAATCCCTACTTGTTTGATCTGGGCCCAGTTGGGCCAATCTGACCCCATTATTCGATCTGAAAATGACTAAAAACCCTTCCCCATAAAATTTTAACTAAAAATACCCTCATTTGCCCCTTTGTTTTAAAAGATTACATTTTGCTTAATCTCGTTAGCCCGTAAATACCAAATCATTGTAAATGCCCAAAAATATCCCATCCCTTCATTTTTTGACCCAAAATACTATCCAATCCATCAAGAACCTTAGTTCGACCCCCTTAGACCCGGTTGAACTAAAATACCCCAGATTTTTTAAAAATTACTAAATTACCCCTCAAAATCCAAAATTACAAAATGCCACTACACCTATGAGCTCCGGGAAACATATGGCCAGCTTAAAGAAATGGAGTCGCCACCTATTTTTTAAAGGAAATGAGCTCTCATTTTCAGATTCAAAAAATTGATTTATCTCTTTGATAGTGATTCCCTTCTCCATGGAGAGAAAGACATGCAACCAAGAGACTTTGGGTTCTAAGGATTTGGAAAGGAAAGGTGTTAAGAACCCCTCTCTCCAAGCTACTATAGCAGCCCAATACAGGAGTTGTCTAGGCTCTACTTCTTACGAAAAACAACAGAAATGGTTTTTGGGATTTCTAAAATCTGGAGAAATATGCTCTCAACTTCTCTTAAGACTAATTTTGAGGTGATGTTATCAGGCCTTAGGTACTAATTTCCCCAAGTTCCTCACCTCTTTGCCTCTATTCTTAGTTTAAAAGAAGATGAGAATGCAAGTTCTCCAATGTTTTAGAACTTAAAGAAACCTAGAAATCAAAACCTAAGCTAAAAGATGATGTAAGAGGCTTACCTCTCGTATATAGCCTTATTACTGAGATTCCTGCAACAAAACTAAACAAAGAGAGGACTTAAATGGAAGATCTTTCAAATGTTTGAAAGTTTAGAGATGTTGTGCAAATTTTAGATTTGAAACGCAATGAACGGACTAGAATTTCAGGTTTAAATGCTTGGGGGTTTTCTCGCGAATGGGGCCCCTACAGGAGTTGAGAATGATGTTAGACAGTTTTGTATGCCCTTAGCTTCAATCATTTTGATGTACTTTTGTTATTTAGTGGAAATAAATAAAGTGCATGTTTGATTCATGTTGTTTGGTTTAATTCTGTGTAAAACCCTAAAACTGGACATTTGTAGAGACTCATGTTAGTTTTAAATGTTCATAGCCGTTGGATAAGTCTGGGGAGATTTATCCTGCAAAGGCTGATACTGGTGTGCCACCAAGTGTTGGGATGGCCTGTCTCAGCCATCAGGGTAAGACCCGAGGCACATACAGCATGGGATTACTTGAATCCTTGAACCGGACCAGATTTCCAGTCTTGCCCTGGACCTTGGAGATAGATGGGCAAAACTGGAAAGTTACACCTGACCCCTAGACTCGATTATGACACTTCACTAGGTGCTGGATCAGGCTGCCTTTGATAAGCCAATCAGTGAGATCCTTAGTGGGGATCAAAACCTGGGTATGTTGGGGCAGTTTGAGAATTCATCTGAGTGGGTGGTCATAGTGACTGAATCAGCCACTTTGTCGGACAAAGGGTAATGATCGGGAATGCACTCTCTCTGATGGAAACCAAACTACCGGCAGTTGATTTCAATCGTTGGAATTTTGTTTTTGCAAAATTAATATATTTACATATATATGTACGGTTTCAAAATGTTTGCAAATGGTTTTAATTCCCGGGATCCATGTGAGAGGAGAGTGCGGCACTGTTCCTTGCAGCCGAGGGAGAGGTCCTCTCTTGTCGGGCAGTGCTTGATCATTAAGGGCTGAGAGGTTAAGTGTAAGACCATTTAGGATAATACCTGATGGGCTAATCTTGCACCTGCCCACAGTCCCTGGGTTTTTATAAGATGGCTTGGCCCAGGGACCACTTAATGTAAGTGTTGGGCCCATAGGGTTCATACGATGGACTCAAGGGGTTTATTGAGATTTTCAGTGAATTTGGCTGGGCCTTGTATTAAAGGCTGGGCCGAACCCATGTGGCTGGTGTGTAGATCAATGCTTGGGTCCCACGCCATACAAAGAAGCCCAACTGGGCAGCAGATTGGAAACTAATTAAACACTAAATGCTTAATGGGCCAAAAAGCCCATTTCGAAGTGGGCTGATATGATCACCCATCAATGGGGCGAATTTGAGATTGAAGTTAGCAAAAAGGATTGGGCTCTTAGCCTTATCCACTCTTAGAGACCAAATTCAAATCAGATTTGAATCTGGTAACCTCCTGATAAGATCAGGAGTAAGCTAACTCTATCTGGGAAAGGGATTAAGATTATCCCCTATCCAAATACTGATTTGGATTGGGATAACTCCTAATTAGGAGATTTCTTAATCAAGAAGAAAAGAGAGGAGATTTTCGAATGAACCATAGAGAAGGAAATCAGATTTCGATCCAAGAGGTTCTGGTAAGCAAGAAAGGTTCCTGCGAATTGAGATTAGATCTCATTCTCTCCAGAAAAGAAAACAGTTCAGCCTTTTCGTTTCTGGAAATCTCCTCCTGCCGCCGCCATCTGCATTGTTGCAAGATTTGATCTTTGCAGAAAAGAAAGTCAAGAAACCAGTTCTTGACATCAGTCTTGCAAGAAAGACTGAAAGAATTCATTGTTTAAGTACATCCAGGGGATTCTTGTGAAGGATCCAGTGTGTAGGACGCACCCTGCTGGTTCTGTTCCATCCACAGCTATGTCATCTTCAGCAGGGACAGATCTTGGAGCATTCTTTGGGCGTGAACACCAACTTTGGGAGATACTGCTTCTCCGGATCAGGTATAATCCTCCCATTTATCTTTTGGTACAGATCTGGTTTGATTAGGGTTCAAGTAGATCCTTGAATATTGTATTCTAAATTCAGGGAATATGATTCCCAGTTGGGAGAAGGTAGGAAATTTTTGAAATTCGCCCCACCCATTCTGCAACCTTTATGGCGTCCATTAGATGGATCCTACCATTCTTTCAGTGGTATCAGAGCCACAGGTTCGAATCTTGAACCAAAAGAAAATCAGATCTGACCCTGCGCAGATGGATAGAAGGTGTTCTTTCAAGATTGCGCAGATTGTCTTCTTTTTTTTTTTCAAGAAACTGTTTCTTGTTAAGGGCGATTGATCTGAAATTAATTTCTATTAAATCCAAAATTTATTTGGAATTGTTCTTTATTTATTTTGATTTAATGGACTGTTCAAACCTGGAGATCGCAGTGCAGTTTTAGCGCAGATGGTCTGCGCACCCTTTTTCTTTTCTATTTATTTATTTCATTCAATTCGGTCTGTAAATAATTTTTTTTTATTTATTTTTTAGACTGAATGTATAGGATTTGATCAAGAATGTAATTAATAGAAATAGGATTTCTGTTATTTTTCTTGATTAAAGAAGATGGAAGAAGATGGCGGCGCTGGAGATTTGCAGATGGAGAAATCGTTTTCTGCGATTTGCAGTTTATGAAACTGCAACCCTTGTGATTAACCTCTGTTTTGCAGGTGGTGCGAACAGTCCATAATTGTTTTGTGTTTGCTAGAAATCAAAACTATTAATTTCAGTTCAATAATTAATTCTTGAATTGAAAATCAGTTTTGGACCATTTCGGACTAGATTGGACCAAAACTGTTTGGACCGAATCTGGGTTTCGAAAGGGGCTGTTCTCAGTCCAATTGTCTCACACTTTTGTTCCAAATCTGATGTTCAATTACAGGGATTAATTCGGCCCACCTGTAAAGCCCAGTTTTAAAGGGTTAAAACTGCAAAAGCCCATTATTGTGAGATAAGCTGTATGGGCCGAACTGCTATCTGCGATTCAGCCCATACACCTAGTGGACATTAATCGTTAATGACTTGGTTTTTAAATGGGCCGTTGAATGGGCTTTACAGCAATTAATTGATTGGATCAATTCCTCCTTTACATGTGATGTTTGGATGTTTGATGTGCTGCGACCATGGGCCATAAGTACTTGGCCCGTGATGACTCGTTAGTGGCTCTTGCGCACACCATGGCTGAATGCACATCATTGCCATGGTGTCCCTGAAGGTCATTGGATGACCCCCTCTTTGCCTGGTGGGCCCCACAACCCTGAAAAGGGATGCGTACGGAACCCCTAGCCGATGAAGGCCCACCAGAAATCTGACTTTATGAAAGTCAGTGGGAGCCACTTTGGTTTGACCTAAATTAGAACTAGGCCGTAATTTTGTTCCCTCCAGCAAATATGAATGCAAGTGATAGGGAGATCCATATGATGGACTCTCTAAAGGCCTTCCGTCATTAGCACAATGATGGGTCCATCAGTAATGAGGAAACGCACCTTAAAATTGGGCTATCCATTTGCGGTTGGATCTGTTAGAGTGTTTCATAAGATGATAGGGGCATCATAGACCGATGTGGGAGGGGCTTCACCAGAAAATGGGAACTCTCTCACGGTACCTTGGCGTAACCTGAATATGATGGGTGTGCACTCACTGACAGAAGGGTTTACCTGAAAACGGCTCTGAACCTTGTCTGACAGAGGCCAAAGGGAAACTCATTTGATGAGTGGATATGATCCGTCACAGAAAGGTGGTGGGGTTATGCAGCTGAAACAGTTGGCTTCACGCACCCCATGTGATTTCCCACATTTCCAGAGACATTTCGTCGTCTCCGTCACTGAGATAGGAGGGAAATCTCAGAGATGAACAAATGGGAATGGAACATAGATTAAAAGCCATATCTATGTAGGTAAACATGAATCAAACTAAGGTTGTGGACTAATGATTTTGCTGTTTTATCAGAAAATGGCAAACGGTCAATTTGCAAAGCTTCTAGACGATAACAAGCTTAAGGGCCCAAACTATGCCGACTGGTACAGAAATCTTATGCTGGTCCTAACTTCTGAAAAGTTAGACAAGGTAGTGAAAAATCCTGCCCCGGAACGTCCGGGTGATAGGGCTTCTGAGGCCCGTAGGAGGGACTACCAAGATTGGGAGGATAAGAACTCCCTAGCCCGCTGCTTTGTCATTGCCTCATTAGACAACTCAATACAGAGGCAGTTCGATCAGATCGAACTTGCCAAGGACATATTGGACAGTCTAAGGACAATGTATGAGGAGCAGAACCGTTCTACTCGACAGAAGGTCCTGAAATTGTTCATGACCGCGCAGATGACCAAAGGGCAGAAAGTTCATGACCATTGTCTTCGGATGATGGGATACATCAACGAACTTGAAGCTCTTGGATCCGGGCTAGATCTTGGCACGCAAGTGGATGCCATCCTAAATTCTTTGCCCTCTTCCTTCAATGCGTTCACTATGAACTACAATATGAATAAGCTGAATGTCAGCGTCCAGGAACTCAGCAATATGTTGCAGAGGGCCGAGGATTTACTCAAGAAGGATGAGCCTGTGGTTATGCTTGCTGAAGCTAACAAATCGGGCAAGAGAAAGAGAAAGGCAAAGAAGCCCCAGAAGAAGACTACCAAACCCAAGAAGCAGAAGAAGAACAAGGCATCTGATGTCTGTCACTTCTGCAAGCAGACCGGCCACTGGAAGAGAAACTGTCCTACCTACCTGGAATCTAAGAAAGGTAATATCGAAACTTGTGTCATAGAAACTAATATGTTAGTTACTTCTGTGTCCTGGTGTGTTGACTCCGGGGCTTCAACTCATGCGTGTAACTCACTGCAGGGGTTCAAAGTTAGCAGAAGGCTGAGTGAAGGTGAAGTGACACTATTCTTGGGAACAACTGCAAGTGTTGCAGCTGCGGCAATAGGAACCGTAGAATTAGTTTTTAAAGAAGGAGTCCTTGTACTTAAAGATTGTCTTTATGTACAGAACTTGAGAAGGAATTTAATTTCTGTTTCAAAATTGTGTGCTGATGGATATACTGTTTACATTTGTAATATGATTACTGTTAAACGGAATAATAAATTCATCGCATGCGGGGAGCTAGAGAACGGTCTCTATGTTCTGCATCCTTCTTTGGAAACTAACTTAACCGAAACTACATCGGTCGAAAATCCCAAGAAAAGGACTCGTGATACAGTAAATCTCACGTGCCTCTGGCATTACCGACTTGGCCACATCGGTGTCGACCGAATCACAAGACTGGTAAAGGATGGTCCTTTGGATTTTCTAACCGTAGAAAATCTTCCCACTTGTGAACCTTGCCTCCAAGGTAAGATGACTAAGCGGCCATTTGACGGTAAGCCTGAAAGATGTGCAGGCACACTTGACCTAATACATACTGATGTATGTGGTCCCCTGAGTGTTAGGACACGGAATCAACACGTGTACTTCATCACCTTTACAAATGATTTTTCACGATATGGTTACATGTACCTAATGAGACATAAGTCTGAATCATTTGAAAAGTTCAAAGAGTTCAGACAGGAAGTCGAGAAACAGTTAGGGAGAGAAATTAAGGCCCTTCGATCAGATCGAGGTGGCGAGTATCTCTCTGACGAATTCAGGGACTACTTAAAGGCCAATGGGATAGTGTCACAACTGGCTCCTCCTGCTACACCTCAACTCAACGGTGTTTCAGAGAGGAGAAATAGGACCTTATTAGACATGGTCCGGTCACTTCTCGTACGCTCAGAATTACCCACATCCTTTTGGGGATATGCATTAGAGACTGCTATCTACGTGCTGAATAGGGTTCCAACCAAATCAGTTCCGAAAACTCCATATGAGCTTTGGACCAGAAGGAAGCCAAGTGTGAGACACTTGAAGATTTGGGGTTGTCCTGCACACGTTAAAAGAACAAGTGCGGACAAGTTGGAATCTAAAACCAGCCGTTGCCTGTTTATAGGCTACCCAAAGGATTCGGTGGGTTATCTATTCTATGACCCAAGTGAGCAGAAAGTGTTCTGCAGTCGAAACGCCCGATTCTTAGAATCCGATTAAATCCTGGACACCCATCGTCAGGAAATAGTTCTTGATGAGGAGAGCTCAGGAGCAGTGGGAGATGACCCACAAGTTCCAGGTAATGACCAACCTAGAAGGTCCACCCGGGTATCCAGACCACCAGTCCGATATGGTTATGACCAGGATAGTTACCTGGTGGAAGCCTTGACTAGTGAAGAGGATCCCGTGTCTTACGCGGAAGCTATGTTAGACATAGACTCCCAGAAGTGGGTGGAGGCCATGAGAGCCGAGATGGACTCAATGGAGACCAATGGAGTCTGGACTCTAGTGGATCCGCCCTCCGGGGTAAAAGCAATTGGTTGCAAATGGATCTACAAGAGGAAGAAGGGCCCCGATGGCAGGATTGAGACCTTTAAAGCTCGTTTGGTGGCGAAAGGGTATACTCAGAAAGAAGGCATCGACTATGAGGAAACCTTTTCACCGGTGGCCATGCTTAAATCCATTAGGATCCTGCTAGCTGTAGCAGCGTACCATGATTACGAGATTTGGCAAATGGATGTCAAAACAGCGTTCCTGAATGGAGATCTTAGTGAAGATATCTACATGCAGCAGCCGCAAGGCTTCATTGCTGCTGGTCAGGAACACATGGTATGTAAACTTAATAGATCCATATATGGACTTAAGCAGGCTTCTAGGAGTTGGAACATCCGTTTTGATTCTGCAGTCAAAACGTTTGACTTTGAGCAGAATCCGGATGAGCCCTGTGTTTACAGGAAATCCAGTGGGGATAAGATCACCTTTTTAGTCTTGTATGTGGACGATATCCTACTCATTGGGAATGATGTAGGAATGTTGACTTCGGTCAAGGTATGGCTATCACAGCAGTTCTCCATGAAAGATCTTGGAGAAGCTTCATACATACTGGGTCTTCGACTCTATAGAGATAGATCGAAGCGGATAATTGGATTATCCCAGGCTGCTTACATTGACAAAATTGTCAAAAGATACAGCATGGAAAACTCCAAGAAAGGAAACGTTCCTTTCAGGCACGGAGTCACTCTCTCCAAGAAGATGTCTCCCAAGACTTTTGAGGAGATTGAGAGCATGAGAGACGTTCCCTATGCCTCAGCTGTGGGGAGCATCATGTATGCCATGTTGTGCACTCGCCCGGACATATCTCAGGTGGTGAGTGTGGTAAGCAGATTCCAGGCAAACCCAGGACAGGAGCATTGGACTGCTGTGAAGAACATACTCAAATACCTTCGAAGGACGAAAGAGTTTTGTCTGGTATTCGATGGTAGTTCACTGCAAGTTCTAGGGTATACCGATGCCGATTTCCAGTCGGATCCAGATGATAGAAAGTCTACATCTGGGTATGTTTTCACGATAGGATCGTGTGCTGTTTGCTGGAAAAGCAGCAAACAGGGGTCCACTGCAGACTCCACAACCGAGGCCGAGTACATTGCCGCAAGTGAAGCTGCCAAGGAAGCCGTGTGGATGAAGAAATTCATACACGAATTGGGAGCGATTCCATCCAGCACATCACCCATCCCGTTGTTGTGTGACAACAATGGAGCGATCGCCCAGGCTAAAGAGCCTCGGGCCCACTCGAAGTCAAAGCACATCGAGAGGAAGTACCATGTACTGCGGGAGATCGTTGGTAGAGGGGACGTCCTAATTCAAAAGGTAGCATCAGCGGATAATGTGGCAGACCCATTGACCAAGCCACTGACACAGAAGGTGTTTGAGAAACACGTGGAAAGTATGGGACTCCGGCTTGTACCAGATTGGACCTAAGTGCAAGTGGGAGCTGTTAGACAGTTTTGTATGCCCTTAGCTTCAATCATTTTGATGTACTTTTGTTATTTAGTGGAAATAAATAAAGTGCATGTTTGATTCATGTTGTTTGGTTTAATTCTGTGTAAAACCCTAAAACTGGACATTTGTAGAGACTCTTGTTAGTTTTAAATGTTCACAGCCGTTGGATAAGTCTGGGGAGATTTATCCTGCCAAGGCTGATACTGGTGTGCCACCAAGTGTTGGGATGGCCTGTCTCAGCCATCAGGGTAAGACCCGAGGCACATACAGCATGGGATTACTTGAATCCTTGAACCGGACCAGATTTCCAGTCTTGCCCTGGACCTTGGAGATAGATGGGCAAAACTGGAAAGTTACACCTGACCCCTAGACTCGATTATGACACTTCACTAGGTGCTGGATCAGGCTGCCTTTGATATGCCAATCAGTGAGATCCTTAGTGGGGATCAAAACCTGGGTATGTTGGGGCAGTTTGAGAATTCATCTGAGTGGGTGGTCATAGTGACAGAATCAGCCACTTTGTCGGACAAAGGGTAATGATCGGGAATGCACTCTCTCTGATGGAAACCAAACTGCCGGCAGTTGATTTCAATCGTTGGAATTTTGTTTTTGCAAAATTAATATATTTACATATATATGTACGGTTTCAAAATGTTTGCAAATGGTTTTAATTCCCGGGATCCATGTGAGAGGAGAGTGCGGCACTGTTCCTTGCAGCCGAGGGAGAGGTCCTCTCTTGTCGGGCAGTGCTTGATCATTAAGGGCTGAGAGGTTAAGTGTAAGACCATTTAGGATAATACCTGATGGGCTAATCTTGCACCTGCCCACAGTCCCTGGGTTTTTATAAGATGGCTTGGCCCAGGGACCACTTAATGTAAGTGTTGGGCCCATAGGGTTCATACGATGGACTCAAGGGGTTTATTGAGATTTTCAGTGAATTTGGCTGGGCCTTGTATTAAAGGCTGGGCCGAACCCATGTGGCTGGTGTGTAGATCAATGCTTGGGTCCCACGCCATACAAAGAAGCCCAACTGGGCAGCAGATTGGAAACTAATTAAACACTGAATGCTTAATGGGCCAAAAAGCCCATTTCGAAGTGGGCTGATATGATCACCCATCAATGGGGCGAATTTGAGATTGAAGTTAGCAAAAAGGATTGGGCTCTTAGCCTTATCCACTCTTAGAGACCAAATTCAAATCAGATTTGAATCTGGTAACCTCCTGATAAGATCAGGAGTAAGCTAACTCTATCTGGGAAAGGGATTAAGATTATCCCCTATCCAAATACTGATTTGGATTGGGATAACTCCTAATTAGGAGATTTCTTAATCAAGAAGAAAAGAGAGGAGATTTTCGAATGAACCATAGAGAAGGAAATCAGATTTCGATCCAAGAGGTTCTGGTAAGCAAGAAAGGTTCCTGCGAATTGAGATTAGATCTCATTCTCTCCAGAAAAGAAAACAGTTCAGCCTTTTCGTTTCTGGAAATCTCCTCCTGCCGCCGCCATCTGCATTGTTGCAAGATTTGATCTTTGCAGAAAAGAAAGTCAAGAAACCAGTTCTTGACATCAGTCTTGCAAGAAAGACTGAAAGAATTCAGTGTTTAAGTACATCCAGGGGATTCTTGTGAAGGATCCAGTGTGTAGGACGCACCCTGCTGGTTCTGTTCCATCCACAGCTGTGTCATCTTCAGCAGGGACAGATCTTGGAGCATTCTTTGGGCGTGAACACCAACTTTGGGAGATACTGCTTCTCCGGATCAGGTATAATCCTCCCATTTATCTTTTGGTACAGATCTGGTTTGATTAGGGTTCAAGTAGATCCTTGAATATTGTATTCTAAATTCAGGGAATATGATTCCCAGTTGGGAGAAGGTAGGAAATTTTTGAAATTTGCCCCACCCATTCCGCAACCTTTATGGCGTCCATTAGATGGATCCTACCATTCTTTCAAATGATCCTTTGGCTCTTTCCTTTGTCTTTCCTCTCTCTAGATCCATCCCTCAAAGTCCTCCCTTTTCTAGGTCTTTCTATAGCTTGAGTTGGGCCTGTATTTATAGAGAAAATGAGGGAAGCAGTTCTAAAATTTGTCAAATCAAAAGGTCTCAACTTGAAAATATCTTTTTCACAAAAAAAGAATGAAGATTTCTCATAGAAAATGGTACCTAGTCAAACTTTCTTCTTTGGTGAAAGGTTTACATCGATTTTGGGGCTGGTCTTTACGGGTTTTGCGCATCTAATGAGAGCTTAGGGCATGCATATTATTGTAGTCTCATATTTGGAGCTATTAATGACAAAAAATGTAAATTTGACCCACCTACAAATGATATTTTGTCTTTTCTTAGTTTTAAGTAGGGGTTGTTGATAACCCTACAGTTTAATGGCTTAAGGGCATCAATTCAGGGGTATTTTTGGCCTTAGAGTAGTCAAATTGTGTCCTTTTCCTAGTTAATTTCAATTTTGTGACTACTGAGGGTCTCTGTGCAAATACAATGCAAAACTAGAAAGCTTTCATGGCTAAAATGCAGATTTTGGGAAGCTGGTGTGAAGTTTAGCTGAGAGAAGGGTGTTTTTGTGAAAAAATGAAAGCAAGAGGGCGCCAAAATACATGCTAAACCCAGTTTGACGCCCCTCCTACTATATTAGCATGCTCCCCATGCCTTACCAAACCCTAGGGCGCTTTTTAACCCATTCTTTTCACTCTTAACAAACCCTAGCCGCCCCTAACTGCTAAATCCTCACCTTCCATCCCTTCTAATCTCCACCATGCATTCTAGGTCACTCTCTTTTAAGCATTCTAACCTTAGGAGCCACCTAACTTCTAATCTTCACCATTCAGCCTTTAGTCATTAAATCTCAGCCTTACATAATATTGGGAGCCTTCTCCTTTTCTTCTCAACCTTAGGATCACCCTAAAACCATCCTAACCCTTCATTCTAAACTCTAGGGCACCCATATTTTTACTAAAACCTATCTGCCACCTCCCACTTTCTCTCTATTTTCAATTGTGTCCACCCTTCTCTATAAAAAGGGTCCCAGGGGCCCTGTAGAAGGGGTTGGTCAATTCAACCAGTTCACAAGGGTAAGGTTTCTTGAGGTGCTCAAGGGTTGTAGAAGGGGAGGATGCCCAATTCTTGTCAGGAGGGGTTCCTGCAAGTTGTTCAACCAATCTGCAACTACCGCCACTGGATTTGATCAACCATTCTTTTCTTTTCTTTATTTTCTTTTTTGTTATTTTTATTTCTGCAATATTTTACATTTAATTCTTGTTCATTTCTCTGTTTTGCATATCTGAATTTGTTCGGTTCAAGGCTAAGGTATCTTGAGGGGTTCGAGGGTTGTAGAAAGGATGGAAGCCCAGTTCTTGTCAGGAGGGGTTTTTGCAAGCTGTCTGGCCGATCTGTAGCTACCTTCACCGGATCCAGATTCTGTATCATTTTTTTATTTATTTCTTTTATTTCCTTTGTTGATTCCCATACTTTATTAAATTCTGATTTTTATTTATTGTCTTGTTTAAATTTGAAACATTTAATTTCAGCAATAATAGATTTTATTTTCGTATTTGTTGCCATTCCCAATTGCATTCTTTTGTCCAGATCTAAGTATATATTAATTTTTCACTTGCTTCCCTAGGATACAACCCGTTCACACCCATTTACTACGTTAGTAGTTGTTTGAGAAACGGTAAAAATTATAAATGTTTAAACTGGTGTTTTGGAGTGTTTAACGACGCGCTTCTAGACACACCAAGTTTTTGGTGCCGTTGTCGGGGGAGCACGGAGAAAATTTTTTATTTACTTTTTTCGGATCTGTTTCATTATTTTTTCTTTTTTGTTTGATTACTTGATCTGTTATCTCAGTTTAGTTCTTGTTTCTCTTTGATTTTGCAGGATAGAATAGCGAAATGTGGGGTACCAGAGCCTTACGAGACAGCGGAACGAAAGAGAAGAGAAGAGAAATTGGATTTCATTTTAGGTGTAGTCATTCCATTTTATTTTTAATTTTCTTATTTTTATTTTCAAACTCGTTTTTTTGGTAGAATAGTGATTTTCGAATTTTTATTTTTTTAAAAAAATTTGATTCATTTTTTTAAGTATTATTTTTCTTCCATTTTGTTTCTAGATCTATTCTTGTTTCTTTATTTTAATTTCTTGTTCAATTTTTTTTCTTTTTTAGGTTTGTGTTTTTCTTTTATTTGAGATTTAGAAAAACCAAAAAACAAAAAAAAATCATTTGTTTTATTTTATTTTATTTCTTGCAGCATAATTTTCTTTTGTTTGTTTTATTTTATTTTATTTTTGGTTTAAATTTTAGATTTGCTTTTTTTTTCTTTTATTTCAGATAAAAACAAAAAAAAGAAATAAAGAATTTTCGTTTATTTTATTTTATTTATTTTTGCAGTGTATTTTTCTTTCGTTAGTTTTATTTTCATATTAATTTTTAGATTTGTGTTTTTCTTTTATTAAAAAAACGACAATAAATATAAATAAAAAATTCAACATATTTTTTCTTTTGTTTATTTTATTTTTGGTTTAACTTTTTTAATTTGTATTTTTTTCTTTTATTTTATCAATTTCTTGCCTAATTTTGTTTTTGATCATTTTATTTTCAGTTTAATTTTTAGATTAGCAATTAGTTTGTTAGAATTTATTTTTGGTAGTTGTTAATTCTGTTTAGCACAATTAGTTGTCGTTTTATTTTCTGTTTGCAATTATTATTTGTTTGTTTATTTAATTTCTTTTCTTTTAGTTTTTTAATTGAATAATTAATTGTTAAATAAGAAATTGTTGAAATTTCGAGTTCAAATTTCAAATCTGAATTTAAATTTAAATTTGAATTTGAATCTGAATTTGAATTTGAATTTGAATATCAAATTTTGAAATTTAAATATTAAACTTTCGAATAAAAAAATTTGAAAAAAAAATTAAAAAAATTAAAATTTTAAAAGTTCAAATTTAAATTCTTGGAATCTAAATTTCAAATTCTCAATTTGAATTTAAATTTCAAAAAATTTAAATCTTGAATTAAAAATAAAAAAATTGAAAAAAAATTGGTTAATATTTTTCTTGCATTTTCATTCCAATATTTTGGGTTTGATATTCTAGGGCATGCATCATATAGGTTTATTTAATTTCTGCAATTATCATTGTTAGTTGTGAATGTGCTAGGTGTTCTTTTTATTATTTTAATTGTTCCTTTTGCTTAGTTTGTTTGCTTTATTCTTTTATGGTATATTGCTGAATTGAATTTTAGAAATAATTGTTCATGCATTGTAGTTAGTTG
The DNA here is from genome assembly GCF_055504915.1 of Nelumbo nucifera. Classification (NCBI taxonomy): domain Eukaryota; kingdom Viridiplantae; phylum Streptophyta; class Magnoliopsida; order Proteales; family Nelumbonaceae; genus Nelumbo; species Nelumbo nucifera. The sequence goes on along the minus strand of NC_142655.1, from coordinate 37,714,559 downwards.
CATTTTGTTGTGTTTATTTTGTCTTTCCATTAATCTATTTAAGGGCATCCAACTTAAATAAGATAAGGTGGGGATTTCATCACCCTTCCTTGGCCCAAAAATCACCACCCTTCGCGTGCGGTACACCCTTACCCTAATTTAAAATTTGGATAGCAAGATCCTTTAGGGAAGCCTCACATTTGGTTCAAAGGTGTGTTGAATTTCAGGAAAGCTTGAAATTATTTTCCATAACCGGCGGTTGGTGTCTAAGGAAAGAGGTTAAACGGTTAAGCCTAAGCGGGTTTTGTGGTTACATAATTAGGTCCTTGCGAGAGCAAGTGAAGCCTCCCACATCCCCAGTTCTTACCTAGCTAACCAAAGGAAGTGGTGTAATTCCATGTGAACCTAAAATGATTCACATTGGTTGAACCACTAGTTTAGGAAACCCTAGGTCAGTCCTAGGTCGGGTGGTTGATTTGCTTGCATTTTTTAAAAATTTAAAAACTCAAATTTGAATTTAAATTTCAGGAATTTAAATTTCAAATTTCAAAAAAATTAAAAAAAAACAAAAAATAATAAATAATAAAAAGTAATAATATGTCCTGCCTACCTGGAAGAGGAACTGTCCTGCCTACCTGGATTCTAAGAAAGGTAACATCGAAATTTGTGTCATAGAAACTAATATGTTAGTTACATCTATGTCCTGGTGTGTTGACTCCGGGGCTTCAACTCATGCATGTAACTCACTGTAGGGGTTCAAAGTTAGCAGAAGATTGAGTGAAGGCGAAGTGACACTATTCTTGGGAACGACTACAAGTGTTGCAGCTGCGGCGATAGGAACTGTAGAATTAGTTTTTAGAGAAGGAGTACTTGTACTTAAAGATTGTCTTTATGTATAGAACTTGAGAAGAAATTTAATTTCTGTTTCTAAACTGTGTGCTGATGGATATACTATTTATTTTAGTAATATGATTACTGTTAAACGGAATAACAAATTCATCGCATGCGGGGAACTGGAGAACGGTCTCTATGTTCTACATCCTTCTCTAAAAACTATCTTAACTGAAACTACGTCGGTCGAAAATCCCAAGAAAAGGAATCGTGATATAGTAAATCCCACGTCCCTCTGGCATTACCGACTTGGCCATATCGGTGTTGACCAATTCACAAGGCTGGTAAAGGATGGTCCTTTGGATTTTCTAACCGTAGAAAATCTTCCCACTTGTGAACCTTGCCTACAAGGTAAGATGACTAAGCGGCCATTTGACGGTAAGCCTGAAAGATCTGCAGGCACACTTTTCACGATATGGTTATGTGTAACTAATGAGACATAAGTCTGAATCCTTTGAAAAGTTCAAAGAGTTCAGACAGGAAGTCGAGAAACAGTTAGGGAGAGAAGTTAAGGCCCTTTGATCGGATCGAGGTGGCGAGTGTCTCTCTGACGAATTCAGGGACTACTTGAAGGACAATGGGATAGTGTCACAACTAGCTCCTCCTGCTACACCTCAACTCAATGGTGTTTCAAAGTGGAGGAATAGGACCTTGTTGGACATGGTTCGGTCACTTCTCGTACACTCAGAATTACCCACATCCTTTTGGGGATATGCATTAGAGATTGCTATCTACGTGCGGAATCGGGTTCCAACCAAATCAATTCCAAAAACTGCATATGAACTATGGACCGGAAGGAAGCCAAGTGTGAGACACTTGAAGATTTGGGGTTGTCCTGCACACGTTAAAAGAACAAGTGTGGACAAGTTGGAATCCAAAACCAGTCATTGCCTATTTATAGGCTACCCAAAAGATTCGGTGGGTTATCTATTCTATGACCCAAGTGAGCAGAAAGTGTTCTGCAGTCGAAACACCCAATTCTTAGAATCCGAATACATTCTGGACACCCATCATCAGGAAATAGTTCTTGATGAGGAGAGCTCAGGACCAATGGGAGATGTCCCACAGGTTCCAGGTAGTGACCAACCTTGAAGGTCCACTCGGGTATCCAGACCACCAGTCCGATATGGTTATGACCAGGATAGTTACCTGGTGGAAGCCTTGACTAGTGAGGAGGATCCCGTAACTTACGCGGAGGCTATGTTAGACATAGATTCCCAGAAGTGGGTGGAGGCCATGAGAGCTGAGATGGACTCGATGGAGACCAATGGAGTCTGGACTCTAGTAGATCCGCCCTCCGGGGTACAAGCAATTGATTGCAAATGGATCTACAAGAGGAAGATGGGCCCCGATGGCAGGATTGAGACCTATAAAGCTCATTTGGTGGCGAAAGGGTATACTCAGAAAGAAGGCATCGATTATGAGGAAACCTTTTCGCCCGTGGCCTTGCTTAAATCCATTAGGATCCTATTAGCTATAGCAGCATACCATGACTACGAGATTTGGCAGATGGATGTCAAAACCACGCTCCTGAATGGAGATCTTAGTGAAGATATCTATATGCAGCAGCCGCAAGGCTTCATTGCTACTGGTCAGGAACACATGGTATGTAAACTCAATAGATCCATATATGGACTTAAGCAGGCTTCTAGGAGTTGGAACATCCGCTTTGATTCAACTGTCAAAACGTTTGACTTTGAGCAGAATCCGGATGAGCCCTGTGTTTACAAGAAATCCAGTGGGGATAAGATCACCTTTTTGGTGTTGTACGTGGATGATATCCTACTCATTGGGAATGATGTAGGAATGTTGACTTTGGTCAAAGTATGGCTGTCACAGCAGTTCTCCATGAAAGATCTTGGAGAAGCTTCATATATACTAGGTCTTCGACTCTATAGAGATAGATCGAAGCGGATAATTGGATTATCCCAGGCTGCTTATATTGACAAAATTGTCAAAAGATACAGCATGGAGAACTCCAAGAAAGGAAACGTTCCTTTCAGGCACGGAGTCACTCTCTCCAAGTAGATGTCTCCCAAGATTCTGAGGAGATTGAGGGCATGAGAGACGTTCCCTATGCCTCAGCCGTAGGGAGCATCATGTATGCCATGCTGTGCACTCGCCCGGACATTGCTCAGGCGGTGAGTGTGGTAAGTAGATTCCAGGCCAACCCAGGGCAGGAGCATTGGACTGCTGCGAAGAACATACTAAAATACCTTCAAAGGACAAAGGAGTTTTGTCTGGTATTCGATGGTAGTTCACTACAAGTTCTAGGGTATACCGATGCCGATTTCCAATCGGATCCAGATGATAGAAAGTCTACATCTGGGTATCCTTTCACGATAGGATCGTGTGCTATTTGCTGGAAAAGTAGCAAACAGGGGTCCACTTCAGATTCCACAACCGAGGCCGAGTACATTGCCGCAAGTGAAGCTGCCAAGGAAGCCGTGTGGATGAAGAAATTCATACACGAATTAGGAGTGATACCGTCCTGCACATCACCCATCCCGTTGTTGTGTGACAACAATGGAGCGATCGCCCAGGCTAAAGTGCCTCGGGCCCACTCGAGGTCAAAGCACATCGAGAGGAAGTACCACGTACTACGGGAGATCGTTGGTAGAGGGGACGTCCTAATTCAGAAGGTAGCATCAGCGGATAATGTGGCAGACCCATTGACTAAGCCACTGACACAGAAGGTGTTTGAGAAACACGTGGAAAGTATGGGACTTCGGCTTGTACCAGATTGGACCTAAGTGCAAGTGGGAGCTGTTAGACAGTTTTGTATGCCCTTAGCTTCAACCTGCTTTAATGTACTTTTGTTATTTAGTGGAAATAAATAAAGTGCATGTTTGATTCATGTTGTTTGGTTTAATTCTGTGTAAGACCCTAAAACTGGACACTTATAGAGACTCGTGTTAGTTTTAAATGTTCACAGCCATTGGATAAGTCTGGGGAGATTTATCCTGCCATGGCTGATACTGATGTGCCACCAAGTGTTGGGATGGCCTGTCTCGGTCACCAGGGTAAGACCCAAGGCACATGCAGTATGGGATTACTTGAATCCTTGAACCGGACCAGATTTCCAGTATTGCCCTGGACCTTAGAGATAGATGGGCAAAACTGGAAAGTTACACCTGACCCCTAGACTCGATTATGACATTTCACTAGGTGTCGGATCGGGCTGTCTTTGATATGCCAATCAGTGAGATCCTTTGATGGGGATCAAAACCTGGGTATGTTGGAACAGTCTGAGAATTCATCTGAGTGGGTGATCATAGTGACAGGATCAGCCCCTTTGTCGGACAAAGGTAATGATCGGGAATGCACTCTCTCTGATGGAAACCAAACTGCCGGCAGTTGATTTCAATCGTTGGATTTTTTTTTTTGCAAAATTAATATATTTATATATATATATGTACGGTTTCGAAATGTTTTGCAAATGGTTTTAATTCCCGGGATCCATGTGAATGCAGAGTGCGACACTGTTCCTTGCAGCCGAGGGAGAGGTCCTCTCTTGTCGGGCAGTGCTTGATCATTACGGGCTGAGAGGTTAAGTGTAAGACCATTTAGGATAATGCCTGATGGGCTAATCTTGCACTTGCCCACAGTCCCTGGGTTTTTATAAGATGGCTTGGCCCAGGGACCACTTAATGTAAGTGTTGGGCCCATAGGGTCCATGTGATGGACTCAGGGGTTCACTGAGTTTTTTAGTGAATTCGGCTGGGCCTTCTAATAAAGGCTGGGCCGAACCCATGTGGCTGGTGTGTAGATCAATGCTTGGGTCCCACGCCATACAAAGAAGCCCAACTGGGAAGCAGATTGGAAACTAGTTTAACACTGAACACTTAATGGGCCAAAAGCCCATTTCGAGCTGGGCTGATATGATCACCCATCTATGGGGCGAATATGAGATTAATGTTAGTAAAAGGATAGGGCCTTTAACCTTATCCACTATGGGAGACCAAATTCAAAACAGATTTGAATCTGGTAACCTCCTGATAAGATCAGGAGTATGCTAACTTAATCTGCAAATAGGATTAAGATAATCCCCTATCCAAATACAGATTTGGATTGGGATAACTCCTAATTAGGAGGTTTCTTAATCAAGAAGAAAGGAGGAGAAACCCAAGAGAAATATATCAGATTTCGAACCAAGGGTTTTTGTCAAGAAAACTCCTTGCGATTTGAGATAAGATCTCATATAAAACTCCAGAGAGAAGAGAAGCAGTTCAGCCTTCTTCGTCCCAGGAATTCTCCTCCAGCCGCCGCCATTCCCTCTTGCAAAATTTGATCTTTGCAGCAATAGGGAGTCAAGAAATCAGTTCTTGACATTAGTCTTGCAAAAAATACTAAGAAAGATTCAGTGTTCAGAATTTTCAGAGGATTCTTGCAAAGGATCCAGTGTGTAGGATGCACCATGCTGGTTCTGTTCGATCCACAGCTGTGTCATCTTCAGTAGGAGTGAATCTTGGTTTCTTCTTTGGGTGTGAACACCAACTTTGGGAGATATTGCTTCTCCGGATCAGGTATACTCCTCCCTTTTGTTTTTTGGTTCAGATTTGGTTCGATTATGGTTCAAGTAAGATCCCTGAATATAGTATTCTAAATTTAGGGAATATGATTCCCAGTTGGGAGAAGGAAGGAAAATTTTTGAAATTCGCCCACCCATTCCGCAACCCTTTGGCGTCCATTAGATGGATCCTATCATTCTTTTAGTCAACAAAGTGGCCCATACCCAACCTTGTCATCTTATCCATCATGTTCCATCTGTGCAAGCCGGTCCCATCATGTTAGCCAGTGCCCTGCGGTGGTCAACAGATTTTGCCAACCCAGGGCTAACCCGTTCTCTAGTCTATATAACCTTGGGTGGGAAAATCAACACAATTTCAATTATAAGGCCCAAGTCGAAGAAAACTCCCTACCAGATATGCACTCGAAGTGGTCGGAAGCACCGACCCACTGGGATTACATTGATTACCATGGGACTCAACCGACTCAACCATGTCAAACCTGCACACAGTCCCAACAGTATCATCATCCATCTAACTCTATGGCCCAACAATTTTAGAGGCCACAAGGGCATAACCAATTCCAGTAGATGTATCCTAGGAACCAAACGGCCCAATCTTATCAGGCTCACCTACGACCTCCTCAAGCCCATTTATTAGATGATCAATTCATGCAGTTTCAGTAGCTGATCCTAAGTCAGCAACAGTCCATCGATAGATCAGAGAGCCAAATAGGATGGCTAGCCAAAGCCAAGGCGATAAGAGAAGTAAGGAAAGTACCAAGTCAATCGGTTGCGACTCCTAGAAATCAGCCACCAGGTTTTCCTCCACAACAAATTCACCCACCTCCTAAGAACCCTCATTGCAAAAATACGAAGGCCATTACAACCTTAAGGAGTGGGAGGATTTTAGAGGACCCATGTGAGAAAAAGAGAGTTAATGAAAAGGAACAGGAAGGCCGTAAGTTGGGGAGGGAAGAAAAAGGAAAGGAGAATTTAGAGGAAGAGCTTATAGTGAACCAACCCATAGTTCCCTTTCCAACTGTACTCACAGCCGAGCCAATGTGAAAGAAGAAAGAGACTCGCAACGAGGAGAGTAGGGAAGTCCAAATTAACTTTCCTCTCCTCGACATGATCCTACATGCCCTGGCCTATGCCAAATTCTTGAAAGAGCTATGTACTCAAATGATGGAGCCACGATCGGCCCCACAAAAAATGATGCTCTCGGCAGATGTTAGTGCAGCTCTCCTAAATCAACTCCCCCGAAAAATGAAAGACCTAAGTGCTCCTCTTATAAGCTGTGTCATCTCTGGAATCACCTTCAATAGGGCCCTATTGGATCTTGGGGCCAGTATAAATTTTCTTCCATCCATTTATGATAGGTTCAGGATTGGCGAGTTAAAACCAACACCGGTAATTCTAAAACTCATTGATTGGTCAGTCAAGACTCCTCAAAGTGTTATTGAAAACGTCATGGTCAAGGTAGAAGGTTGTCACTTCCCAATGGATTTCATCATCCCAGACATGACTCTAACTGAGGAACTGAACCACATCTCGATAATCTTAAGATGTCTATTTCTAGCAATGGCTAATACAAACTGTAAATCAGGGGAAATGAACATTTCATTAGGGGAGCAGAAAGTCCGGTTAAACATTTTTAGTGCCTCTAAGTATCCAAATCTAGGGGAACATAAATGCAAGGTAGATATAGTGGACAATCTTTTAGATGTCCTACCTACCCCTTGGTTAGCCCAATCTGAACCCTGTCTGTTGGAAGATGAAAGTGAGTTGGAGAGCTTAGATGAAGAAAGTGTGTAAATGTGTCCGGCTGAAGACATTAAACTTAGCATTGGTTAGGAGGCAACCCATTGTAGTTTTCAGTTGTTTTTGCTTAGAGTTTTTATTTCTTGATTTGAGACCAGGTGCCAGACCTTGAACCCCTCAGGAAAACCCTGTTGATTGTTCCCTTTGGCCCAAGTCCTTTTTGCATCATTTTAGTCATGTCATTAGAGACAATGACATTTAAGTTGGGTGGTAAGGAAAGAGAGAGAAAAATTAAAAACAAAAAAAATTGTGAAGCTAAGCCTTTAAAGATGGAGAATTAAAATTTCACTAAAATTTTTAAAATTTTCCATTAAAAGAGATTCCAAAACAGAAAAAGTTAAGGAAACTAATAAAAGAATATTGAATTCTGTACAAATTGGTAGTAAGTGATAGGATTCAAAATTGGTCTTGTTTGAATATTGTCGAAACCATTTGGAAATTAAAAAATACTCCCAAGTTTGCCTCTGTAAAGATGGGAATAGAAAGATTGAGAAATTAGACAAAATTCTTCAAATTGTTAAGAAATAGTGCACTACCGTGAACAATGTTTGCAAAAAAAAAACAAAAGAGAGAGAGAGAATAAAAAGTCAATAGACACCCTAGACTTAGTAACCAGGTCTCTTCACCTAAGTCAAGTGTCGAGATTTGTGTCAAACGGAAAAGGGAATGCCAAAGACACTTACCTAACACTTAGTAATCGGGTCTCTTCACCTAAGGCAAGTGTCGAGATTCACGTAAAATGATGGAAGGTAACAAAAAATAAGTATGCATATCAAGTTCAAGGGTAGAAATCCACTGTAAAAAATGATAAGAAGAATACTTGCAAATGGAAGGGTAAATAGGATTTTTAAGCCAAGTTTCTATAATATTCAAAATAAGACAGTTTTACCCCTAAAGCCCAATACTAATCTATATAGAGTTTGAGAATGCTAGAATGAGGATGCTTGATTAATTCTGTTAGGGATAACCTTGTAATGGGAAAGATCTATATACTCAGTGTAATTTTAAGGCTGCATTGCTAAAGGACTAGCAATGGTTAAGTTGGGGGGTGTGATAACCTTGCATTTTGATGCCTTAAGGGCATCGATTCAAGGGTATTTTTGTTCTTAAAGTAGTCAAATTGTGTCATTTTGCCAGTTAATTTCAATGTTGTGACCTCTGAGGGTCCTTGTGCAAATTCTGTGCTAAACTAGGAATCTTTCATGGCTGAAATACAGATTTTGGGAAACTAGTGTGAAGTTCAACTGAGAGAAGGGGTGTTTTTGTGAAAAACTAAAAGCAGGAGGGCGCCTCCTAGGTGCTAAACCCAGTTTGGCGCCCCTCCTATTGTATTAGCATTCTCCCCACGCCTTAGCAAACCCTAGGACGCCTTTTAACCCATTCTTTTAACTCTTAACAAACCCTAGCCGCCCCTAACTGCTAAATCCTCACCTTCCATCCCTTCTAATCTCCACCATGCATTCTAGGTCACTCTCTTTTTAGCATTCTAACCATAGGAGCCACCTAACTTCTAATCTTCACCATTCAGCCTTTAGTTATTAAATCTCAGCCTTACATAATATTGGGAGCCTTCTCCTTTTCTTCTCAACCTTAGGATCACCCTAAAACCATCCTAACCCTTCATTCTAAACTCTAGGGCACCCATATTTTTACTAAAACCTATCTGCCACCTCCCACTTTCTCTCTATTTTCAATTGTGTCCACCCTTCTCTATAAAAAGGGTCCTAGCGACCCTGTAGAAGGGGTTGGCCAATTTAACCAGCTCACAAGGGTAAGGTTTCTTGAGGTGCTCAAGGGTTGTAGAAGGGGAGGATGCCCAATTCTTGTCAGGAGGGGTTCATGCAAGTTGTTCAACCAATCTGCAACTACCGCCACTGGATTTGATCAACCATTCTTTTCTTTTCTTTTTTGTTATTTTTATTTCTGCAATATTTTACATTTAATTCTTGTTCGTTTCTCTGTTTTGCATATCTGAATTTGTTCGGTTCAAGGCTAAGGTATCTTGAGGGGTTCGAGGGTTGTAGAAAGGATGGAAGCCCAGTTCTTGTCAGGAGGGGTTTCTGCAAGCTGTCTAGCCGATCTGTAGCTACCTTCACCGGATCTAGATTCTGTATCATTTTTTTTATTTATTTCTCTTATTTCCTTTGTTGATTCCCATACTTTATTAAATTCTGTTTTTTATTTATTGTCTTGTTTAAATTTGAAACATTTAATTTCAGCAATAATAGATTTTATTTTCTTATTTTATGCCATTACCGATTGCAGTCTCTTGTCCAGATCTAAGTATACATTAATTTTTCACTTGCTTCCCTATGGATACGATCCGTTCTCACCCATTTACTTCGTTAGTAGTTGTTTGAGAAACAGTTTAAATTATAAATGTTTAAACTAGTGTTCCGGAGTGTTTAACGACACGCTTCCGGACACACCAACTATCTTTGGGTTTGAATATACCAAGAATGGGTCTGACATCAGCCATCACCCTTTTGAGGTTTCAGGTTGGGATAAATAAGGTGGCGATTCATTTTGACACGTCGAATTGACATCTTCCTAGTTTAATGGTCAAACGAGTGAATTAGGTTTTGAAATTTAACATGCTGGGATTTTTTGGATTTGAACACAATGGTAAGTTCTTTATGGCCAAATAGAGTCGAGATGATGGAGATTTATGGCTGACAATTTTGGATTAATGAGACTTATTGAAATAGAATCTTTGTTTGATGAAGGGTCAAATAGGGGAATTTCATGATGAAATTTGGTTGGTAGGCACTTTTGAACGTTTTGAATCTGATGGAAGTGATAGATGTTTGATCATAGGTATAGATTGACAAATTTAGTTTGGGTCAATGGTTTATCAGTTAATAAGATGGCCCAAAATGGAATCTCACTTTTTTACTGGTCAAATGGAGAAGTTTGGTCATGAAATTTGACATGCTGGGGTTTTTGGGTTTCCGAACATAGTAATGAGGTCTGATTGGTCAAATGAAGTTGAGAAGATGGACAATAAGCTCTAATCAATGAAATTTGCTGAAATAGGATCTGGGCTTGATGATGGATCCAACGGGAGAAATTTGAGTTGAAATTTGGTGAGTATGCGTAAATTACGATGAGGAGTCAAGTGGATAGTTTTGATTTGAGAAGAAAATGGTCAATCTTGGTAATTGTTCAGGGCCATAAAAATGAGACCTTGAAGTTTTTATGGTCAATTGTCATAGATTTATGGTGGGATTTGCTGGTTGATTGTATCCCAGTGATCTTAAGGCGATGGATGCATTGGATCAGGGCTATTAGAAAAAAAAAGGAGTTGGCATAGTGAACGGTGGATGTGTGGCTAATTTATAGTTTCCCAAACCTATGGGCCATATCCGATTGGGTGTGGATGTTGATTTTAAGGTTTTCATTTGCTATGAATTATGTCAAAAGAGGAGGAATTTTGGCTTTGGAAAGTCTTAATTTGATCTGGTTTTGTTTCATAGTTTTGGGGTCTAAAAATATGGTACAGAGAGGTATGTAGAAGGGACTGAGGAAAAATTGGGTGTTGATCTTCCTTCTCTTGTCACCAAATAGAGACCACAACACCCTTTCCTCTAACCTCTCCCTCATTTCTCTCATCTCTGACCTCTCTCTTTCTCTCTCCCCTTTTCCTTCTTCTTTTTCTTCTCCTTCTTCTTCTTCCACATTCGTTCAAACACTATTGATCATCTTCAACCTCGAGGCAAGAACACAGTGACGACGACCTCTCATTCCCATCACCGAAACAACTCATAGGTGTCCTAAAGGAGATTCATCACTCTTTTTCCTGAGTGTTCCATTCTAAAGCACATTACTCTATTCATCGTCGGTGTAGTAGAAGAGATAGCAATAGTGGTTGCTCGAGTTCCCATTCCTCAACTAATGTCGAACAACATTCCCATTAAAAGATCAATTTCTCTCCATTTTTTTTGGGCATCACCAAGACACCGTTCACCTTTTCCTTCATGTTAGACAGTGTATGCCCTTAGCTCCAATTAGATTGATGTACAGATATATTTATTGTAAATGAACAAAAGTATATTATTGTTTCGTGTTGATTTTTGTATGTTTCTATGTAATTACCCCTTAAACTAGACATTTATGAGACTTGTGTTAGTTTAAAATGTTCTCAGCCATTGGATAGACTTGGGGAGTTTATTCTACCAAGGCTGACACTGATGTGCTACCAAAGAAGTTGGGGTAGCTTGTCTCAGCTGATAGGGTTAAACCCAAATCACATGAAGTGTGTGTTTGGATGAAACACTAAACCCGAACCACTTTCCAGTTATGCCCTAAACCTTGGAGATTGATGGGCAAAATTGGAAAGTTATAAGTAACCCTTAGACTTGATTATGGTACTACGCTAGGTGTTGGATTGGGTTGTCTTTGATATGCTAATCAATGAGATTCATCATTGGTCAAAACTTGGGTATGTTGGGGCAGTCTGAGAATTCACTTGAGTGGTTGATAATAGTGTAGGATCGACCCCTTTTTTCGACAAAGTGAATGATAGGGCTTACACTCTCTCTGATGGAAACGTATACTATTGGCAGTGGATTTCAACTATGTTTGAGATTTGTTTTTGCAAAATATATTTATATTATATATATATATATATGTTATGTTTTATGAATAATGTTTGCAAAAGGTTTTAATTCCCGGGATCCGTCCGAGTAGAGAGTGTGACACTGTACCTTGCAACTAGCTAGGGCAGAGGTCTTTCCCTATCAGGCAGTATTGTGATCATTGCGGGTCGAAAGGTTAAGTGTAAGAGACCATTAAAGGCTGATTACCTAATGGGCTTTATCTTACTTAAATCCATTATTCTTGGGTCTTCATAGGATGGCTGAATTAAAGGATCACTTAAGTGTAAATGTTGGGTCCATATTGAGCCCATAGTGATGTGCTCAGGGGTTCACTGAGTTTAGTAGTGAATTCGGCCAATCCTTTTCACGGAGGCTGGGCTGAACCCATGTTGACTCATGTAAAGTGATTGTGAGGTCCTACTCCATACAAATCAGGCCTAAGTTGGGCATGCATCATCTTGTGTTGTGAGCCTTTGAAGGAAATGGGCCTAAGGCCCATAATTAATAAGATTAAGTAAGCTGTCACATGACAACTTAAGTTGCCATGTGCTCTAGGTCAAATATGGGTTTGGAAATGGGTATGGAGCACCTATCCTCTTAAGGGGATAAGGCTTATCTCTTAATAGAGTCTAGATCCAAATTAGATATGGATAATCTACTAATTTCATTGGGAGAGTGCTCCATAAGGAGATAAAAGAAGAAGAGGGCGAACTAGACTAAAACAACACTCTTTCTTGTTCTCTCTTCTTCTCTTTTGTCTTCCAAGAAACCCTATCCAAAATTAGGCTTTCAAGGACTAATAGAGATCAGTTTTCTTCTGATTTTTGCAAGAAAAATTCAGAGGAATTTCAGTTTCGTCTTTCCTATTTTGATCTAAGCAGTTGGGTTGCAGTTTTGCTGAAAATTGTGTTGTTGAATTAGCTTCACCTATACATTGTGCCATTTTCAATAGAGGCTGGTTTTGGGACTGATTTGGGTGTGAACTTACACCTTGGGATCTACATTTGTGGTAACTATATCAGGTATAAATCTCCCTCTTTGTTTGGTTTCAAATCTAGTCTAGTTAGTGCAAGACCGATCCTGAATAATGTAATTTTTCAAAACATAGGGAATTCGATTCCCAAAAGGGTTAGGAAATATTTTTGAAATTTTGCCCAGACACCTAGCATGGTTTGGCAATCCATATGATGGGTCCTAACCCTTCCAACAGAGGTATCTGAGCTAGGATCAGCCCTTCATACTGAACCAAATTGGATTTGAACCAAAACTCAAATCAGCAAGAACTAGTCTAGCGATTTGAGCAGTTAGTAGAAATCTCTGAGAATTTGGTTCCCATAGTGGGCCAATGATCATAAATTTTTATAGATATATTCTGATATATTATAGAATTCTTCTATTATGGATTCTTCAAATCTTGGGTTGAAAGTGTGGTGGAGATCAAACCCTTGATGATGGCAAGTTTTGTGCACACCGAATTGATTATTTTGATTATGTGGCCTATAATTATTTTTTTCCTTTTCTAGAAAGAATGTATTAAGCACTAGAAAGAATGTATTAAGCCCTAGCAAGAATGTACTCACTAGAGCTTACAGAGAAGACAAAGATTGCAGATGGGGATCGATCTATAGATTGCAAGTTTGTAGGGATGCAGTTTTGTCCGGATTGGATTCTTACCATCACACTATTAGCCCTATCCATTTATTTCTGATTTTTTGTTATTTATTTACTGATTTGGTAGTGAATCATAGCTGAGAGTTTCAGCTCATTACCTATGTGAATTGATGCATGTTTTGGACACCAAACCCTAGGCTAATCTGACCTAGTTTTGTTCCAATCTTGTTAGGCTGAACCTATGGTACATGGGGACTGATCACAGCCCCTTGGATCACTGTTTATGTGATCCAAAATCATTTTAGGCTAGGGGTTTGATGGCCAATTGCATGGACCTATTCATCCCATACTTGAAAACCCCTTCAAGTTAGATTAAAGCAAGACTAGCCCATTTCAACATGGATTGCTATATGGGCCAAACTGCTATTTGTAGTTTAGCCCATATACCAAGAAAACTTTATTAGATAATTTGGTCCATTGATGGTCTGATCATGTGTTAATCTAAATGGATATGGGTTTTACAAGTTTTTAAATTGATATGGATTAATTATGCATGTGTATAAGATGTGTTGAATGGATGTGATTCGTTCATGGGCCATAAGTGCTTGGCCCATTGTGAACGTCCAAATTGAGATTGGAGTCCACTTCATGGCTGATGTGGTATGGAGCTGCCACCCATCAAAGAAAAGAACATGGCAATGATGGGCCTCCCAAGTTCAAGAAACAAAACAAGACATGACTCACACAAAAAAACAAAGCTAATCTAAGTACTTTTTAGGGGAGAGAGGGAAGGTAATTGAAGGGAAGGGAGATCCATCATATGGATGGCCAAACCATGTAGGGTGGTTGGGCGAAATTTTAAAAATTTATTTTCTCCCTCCTGTGAATCATATCCCCCTAGTTTTAGAAAAACTGCATTTTTCAAGGATCGTTCTTGAAACAAATGATAAATCTGCATTTTGATGCCTTAAGGGCATCAATTCAGGGGTATTTTCGACCTTAGAGTAGTGCACCCTTTTTCCAGTTAAAATCAATTATTTGACCTCTGAGGGTCTCTGAACAAATTCTGGGGAAACTGGGAAGTTTTCACAGCTGAAATGCAGATTTTAGGAAGCTAGTGTGAAGTCTAGCTGAGAGAGGAGGTGTTTTTGTAAAAAACTGAAAGCAGGAGGGCGCCTCCTAGCTGCTAAACCCAGTTTGGTGCCCCTCCTACTGTATTAGCATGCTCCCCACGCCTTAGAAAACCCTAGGGTGCCTTTTAACCCATTCTTTTCACTCTTAACAAACCCTAACTGCCCCTAACTGCTAAATCCTCACCTTCCATCCCATCTAATCTCCATCATCGATTCTAGGGCACTCTCCTTTTAGCATTTTAACCCTAGGAGCCACCTAACTTTTAATATTCACTATTCAGGCTTTAGCCATTAAATCTCAGCCTTACATAATACCGGGTGCCTTCTCCTTTTCTTCTCAGCCCTAGGATCACCCCAGAATCATCCTAACCCTCCATTAGAAACCATAGGGCATCCATAAATGTGTTAAAACCCAACTACCGCCCCCCTCTTTCTCTCTAATCCAACTTGTATCCACCCTTCTCTATAAAAAGGACCCAAGGGCACTTGAGAAAGGGTTGGATTTTGCCCCCAAGTAAGACAAAAGGCTGATCTTAAGAAGTTCAAGGGTAGAGGAAGAAGAGGTTGCCCAAGCAAGAGGAGGGGTTCCTACTTGCAGTTCACCAACACCACTACTGCCACCTCTGGAATCGGATCCCAACCACTTTTACTTTATTTTAGTTTTAATTTCTATTCTTTCAATTCCAATTTCGTTATTTCCTTTCTGCAATTTATTTTCATGCCGTTTGATCTTTGTTTTCTTTTTTGCAGATCTGGAATTTGGCTAGGTAAGATGGAAGACCTAGCTCGAGAAGTTCGAGGGTCAAAGGAGAGATCCGGAGCCTGCTATCTCTGATCGGATTACAGATTTTTATTTCATTTCTTTTGTTTATTTATTTCTGTATTTATTTATGTTTCTGCACTTTCAACTTACAGTAATGTTTGAATTCTATATTTTTCCAATTTAATTAATTAATTTTTATATTTCTGCAACTCCCTCTTGTGTTATCTTGTCCGGATTTGAGTATATATTAATTTTTCCCTCGCTTCCCTGTGGATACAACCCATTCTCATCACTTTACTGCGTTAGTAGTTGTTTGAGAAATGGTAAAAATTATAAATGTTTAAACTAGTGTTCTGGAGTGTTTAACAACGTGCTTCCGAACACACCAACATACCGAACCAGATCTGAAACCAAAAGAAAAGGGGAGCAATACCTGATATGGAATCCACATGTGTAGCTCCCAAAGTAGGTGTTCATGCCCAAAGAGGGTACCAAAACTCACTTTCACTGAAAATGGTGCAGCTTGAGATGAAGTAGGTTCAGCAATGCAGTCCTTTAGCAAGAACTGCAATCCAACAGCTTGGATCAAGCAAGAGAATATGAGCACGAAATCTGATCTGATTATCTTGCAAAATCAGAGGTAGTTGTTAGACAGTGTATGCCCTTAGCTCCAATCAGCATAATGTACATTATGACATTTATTGTAAATGAATAAAGTACATATTTGATTCATGTTATTGTGGTGTGTTTCTGTGTAATATCCTTAAACTGGACACATATTAAACTCGTGTTAGTTTAGAATCTTCATAGCCATTGGATAGATCTGGGGAGATTTATCCTGCCAAGGCTGACACTGATGCACAACCAAGTTGGTTGGGGTGGCTTGTCTCAGTTGCTAGGGTGAGACCTGAGGTGCATGCAGTGTGGGTTTTCTTGAAACCCTGAACCAGATCAAAATTCCAGTATTGCCCTGGACCTTGAAGATAGATGGGCAAAACTAGAATGTTACACCTGACCCCTAAACTCGATTATGATACTACACTAAGTGTTGGATTGGGTTGTCTTTGATATGCCAATCAGTGAGATCCTTAGAGGGGGTCAAAACCTAGGTATGCTAGGACAGTCCGAGAATTCATCTGAGTGGGTGATCATAGTGACAAGATCATCCCCTTTGTCAGACAAAGTGAATGATTGGGAAAATGCACTCTCTCTGATGGAAACCTTAACTGCCAGCAGTGGATTTCAAATGTGTTTACAATTTGGTTTTGCAAAATATATTTATATAGAGATATACTTATATATTATGGTTTTACAAATTGTTTGCAAAAGATTTTAATTCCCAGGATCCATGTAAGTAGAGAGTGCAACACTATACCTTGCAGCCGAGGGAGAGGTCCTCTATTGTCGGGCAATGTTTGATCATTAAGGGCTGAGAGATTAAGTGTAAGACCATTGAGGGTTATACCTGATGGGCTAATTTTGCATCTGCCCACAGTCCTTGGGCCTTCATAAGATGGCTAGACACAAGGACCATTTAGTGTAAATGTTGGGCCCATTAAGAGCCTATAGTGATGGACTCAGGGGGTTCACTGTATTCAGTAGTGAATTCGGCCAGGCCTTGTAACATAGGCTAGGTTGAACCCATGTGATTGATGTGTAGATCAATGTTAGGGTTCCATGCCATACAAAGAGAGCCAAGCTAGCTAGCATTAAAAGGAAGTGAGCCTGAAAGCTTAATGAGCCTAACGCCTATTTTGAACTGGGTTAATTGGGTTAATTAAATAGGGGCGGATCTGGGTTTGGATCAACAGATAAGGATAGAAGAATAACTCTTATCCACTTAAAGACTTCAGATCCAAAGAAAGATTTGGATTAGTGAACTCCTAATTTGATTAGGAATAAGCTGATCTTGAACAGTAGATAAGATAAGGGAGTATCCTTATCACTTAAATAGTTCAGATCCAAATAAAGATTTGGATCAAGAGACTCCTAATCAGATTAGGAGGTTGTCTCTTTAAGGCTATAAATAGAGAGCAGGGCGGATCTAGAAAAGACACACAAACATTACAGAAGACAACTCAGTTTGACTGATTTTTGCCTTCAGTTCTTTTTCTCCTTGCTCTTGTCGCCCTACCTTGTTCGATCTCCAATTCTTGGATCTGATAAAGATTTGATCTTAATATTGTTTCTTTCTAGAAGTAACAATTTTGAAGTTGTGCTCACTACCCCATTCGGTTCTTGTTGAAGAATCACAAGTTCTTCGTGAAGAACTACCTACTGATCTTGCCTCATCCTAAGCTGTGTCATCTTTAGTCGAGGGAGGATTTGGTACATTCTTTGGACGTGAACACCTATGTTGGGAGGAGCTTTTTGCATGGATTCCATATCAGGTATATCCCTCCCTAATCTTGGTTTCAGATTTGGTCCGGTTTGGTTACAAGAACGAACCTTGAAAATGCAGTTTTCTAAATTGGGAATAGGATTCCCAGATTGGGGTAAAGAAATTTTTGAAATTTCGCCCAACCTTCCTATAGGGTTTGGCCATCCATATGATGGATATCCTATCCCTTCAGTGGTATCAGAGCCAGGTCCAAATCTTGAACCAAATTTGATCAGATCTAGATCTGTGCAAATGGGTAGAAGGCATTCTACCCAATTTGTGCAGTTATAGTTTTTTCTGGGAATTGGTTCCCAAATTATTGGCGAATGATCTAGAAAATAAATCTTTTTTCTATTATATTTATAGAATTTTTCTGTAATGTTTCTTGAATTCTTGGGCTACACATGTGATGGAGATCGAATCCTTTTGGTGCCAAGATTGGCGCACCCTGCTATTTCTTTTCTATTCAATTTGGTTTATAAATAATTTTTTATTTTTATTTTTAGACAGATTGTATAGGAATTCGATGTGATGTATTGATAGAAAAATTAGGTTTTTCTATTTTATTTCCATCTAGATATTTCTAGAGTGCTCAACAGAGGAGAAGATTTCGCAGAAAGAAGTTTTACGATCTGCGATTTTGCAGATATCGATTCTACAATCTGCGATTAACTGTTTCTTTGCAGGTTTGTAGGATGTCCAAGAAAATCACAGTGCAGCCCTCTGATTTCATTTTCTTGATAATTTGATTATCTTGAATTAATTTATTTTTTAAATCATTATTCTTGAATTAAATCTTGAACTGGACACCAAAACTTGGGCCAATTTGTACCAGATTTGGTCCAAACTGGTTGGACCAAATTGTTGGTTCGATGGGGTTGGTTTTTCTGACCCTAATTTGATTTAGGCCAAAGGCTTGACGGCCCACTTCAAGTTTTAATTTGGCCCATCTCTGTAAAAACCTAGTTTTAATATGATAAAACTGAATCAGCCCTGATTTATTTACATGGGCAAAACTACTTTTTGTAGTACAACCGAAGTACCTAGATAATGTTACATTATAACATTATAGGCTCTATTGGGATGATACTGATTTAATCTAATTAATTAAGGGTTTTACAGATATTTTAATTGATTGGATCAATTTGTTTCATGCATGTGATGTATGGATGTGTGATGTGTTATGTACATGGGCCATAAGTACTTGGCCCATGTTAATTCGATGGTGGCTCTTTCGCATACCATGGCTGAATGCACCATCATTGCCATGGTGTCCATAAGATCATCGGATGATAGCCCCATTTGATGGGCCCCACATCAGCTTCCTCCCCAAGAGGAACCGTGCGGAACCCTAGCCATTTAGGGCCTATTTAAATTTGGCTTTGAGAAAGCCAGTGGGAACCATTTTGGTTTGACCTAAATAAAACTAGGGTGTAATATTTTGTTCTCTCCACTGAAATATAAATGCATGTGATAGGGAGATTCATATGATCTCTCTAATGGCCTTCCATCATTAGCATGAAGATGGGTCCTTCAGTAATGAGGAGACACACCATAAAATTGGGCTATCCATTTGCTATAGGATCTGTTGGATTTTTTCATAAGACGATAGGGGCATCATAGACCGATGTAGGAGGGGCCTATCCTAAAATGGAAGACTCTCTCACGGTACCTTAGTGTTCACGAATATGAAGGGTAAGCTCATGAGATAAGTGGAGGGAATATTAAAAATGGAAAGAGAAAAACTCTCTTGCCCATAGCTATATCATAGCCTCGTTAGACAATCAGATACAATGACATTTCGATTAGATTGAAGTGTCCAAGGTTATATTGGATAGTCTAAGGACCGTGTATGAAGAGCAGAATCCTTCTACTCGTCAGAAGGTCCTAAAGCGGTTTATGACCGCACAAATGTCCAAGAACCAGATAGTTCATGACCATTGTCTTAATGCCTTCCTGAACTCTTTGCCTCCTTCCTTCAATCAATTCATAATGAATTACAATATGAACAAGCTAAATGTTAGCCTTCAGGAACTTAGCAATATGTTGCAGAGTGTTGAAGAACTGATAAAGAAGGATGACCCTATATCCATGCTTGTTGAAGGTGGAAAATCAGGCAGGAAGAAGAGGAAGACAAAGAAGAAACCTCAGAAGAAAACTAGCAAGCCTAAAAGGCAGAAGAAGGACAAGGCATTAGATGCCTGTCACTTCTACAAACTGACCGGCCAATAGAAGAGGAACTGTCCTCAGTACCTGGAGAGCAAAAAACAAGGTAATTTCAAATCCTTTGTCATAAAGACCAATATGTTGGTCACTTCTGCCACTTGGTGTATTGACTCTAGGGCTTCTACTCATGCATGTAATACAGGGGTTCAGGACAAGCAGAAGACTGAGTGACGGAGAATTGATTCTTTACTTAGGGACTTCTGCAAGTGTTGTAGCCACGACCATAGGAACTGTAGAGTTGTATTTCAGAGAAGGAATAATTACATTAAAAGATTGTCTTTATGTACCCAATTTGAGAAGAAATTTGATTTCTGTTTCAAAACTGTGTGCGAATGGTTATTTTGTTCCTTTTAGTAATGTGATTACTATCAAAAGGAATAACAAATTCCTCGGATATGGAGAACTTGAGAATGGTCTCTATGTTCTCCATCCTTCTCTAGAAACAAATATAACTGAATCTACATTGGATAATAACCCTAAGAAAAGAACCGTGATACAGTTAATCCCACGTGCTTGTGGCATTACCGACTTGGCCACATTAACATAGATCGTATCACAAGGTTGGTAAATGATGGTCCTTTGGATTTTCTAACTATAGAAGATCTTCCAATTTGTGAACCTTTTCTTTAGGGTAAGATGATGAAACGACCCTTTAACGGTAAGCCTGAAAGACCAACGCGCATGCTTGACCTTATACATACTGATGTATGTGGTCCCATGAATGTTAGGACACGTAACCAGCACGTTTATTTCATAACATTTACCGATGATCATTCTCGGTATGGTTACGTGTACCTAATGAGACACAAGTCTGAATCCTTTGAAAAGTTCAAAGAATCTAGGCAAGAGGTCGAGAAATAGTTGGGGAGACACATTAAGGCCCTTCTATCAAATCAAGGAGGCAAATATCTCTCAGACGAATTCAATGACTACTTAAAGGAAAATGGGATAGTATCACAACTAGCTCCTCCTGCCACACCACAATTAAATGGTGTGTTAGAAAGGAGGAACCAGACTTTATTGGATATGGCCCGATCACTTCTCGTACACTCAGAATTACCTACATCCTTTTGGGGTTACACATTAGAGACTGTAATATATGTGCTGAACCAGGTTCGAACCAAATTTGTTTCGAAGACTCCCTATGAGCTTTGGACCGGTTTGTAGTTGTCCAACACATGTTAAAAGAACAAGTGCTTACAAATTGGAATCTAAGACGAGTCGTTGCCTATTTGTAGGTTACCCAAAAGGCTCTATAGGGTATTTATTCTATGACCCAGGAGAGCAGAAGGTGTGCTATAGTTAAAATGCCCATTTCGTGGAGGAAGATTACATCCTGAACAATCATCGTCAAGAAGTTATTCATGATGAGGAGAGCTCAAGGGTAGTGGGAGATGTCCTACAAGCTCCAGTTAATAACCAACCTAGGAGATCTACCCGGGCATCCAGGGCTCCAGTTCGTTACTGCTATGACCAAGAAATTTACTTGGTGGAAGCCATGACTAGTGAGGAGGATCCCGTAACTTATACGGAAGCTATGTTGGACATAGATTCCTTGAAGTGGGTAGATGCCATGAAAGCTGAGATGGACTCAATGGAAACCAATGGAGTTTAGACTTTGGTAGATCCGCCCCCTGGGCTAAAAGCAATTGGTTGCAAATGGATCTATAAGAGGAAGAAGGGCCCCGCTGGAAAGGTTAAGACCTACATGGCTCATCTTGTGGTGAAAGGGTATACTTAGAAAGAGGGAATCGACTATGAGGAAACCTTTTTGCCCGTGGCCATACTTAAATCCATTAGGATCCTACTAGTTGTAGTAGCAGACCATGACTATGAGATTTGGCAAATGGATGTCAAAACAGCGTTCGTGAATGGAAATCTTACTAAAGATATCTATATGCAACAACCACAAGGTTTCATAGATACAGGTCAAGAACATATGGTATGTAAACTTAATCGATCCACATATGGACTTAAGCAAACTTCTAGGAGCTGGAACATCCCGTTTGACTCTAGTGTCAAACCGTTTGACTCTAGTGTCAAACAGTTTGACTTTGAGCTGAATCCGGATGAGCCCTATGTTTACAAGAAGACAAGTAATTGGAAATGATGAAGAAATTTAGAGCATGATAGCATACCTGAATGCTAATCGTCAGTTTCAAGGAAAGAGGTTCATCAAGTTTGAGAGCTTGGACAGACCCTCAATGCCAAAAAGCAAGTCTTCAGTTGAAGAGCCACCTACCCTTGAGCTGAAACAACTCCCACCGCATCTAGAGTATACCATTTTAGAAGCACCATCATCTCTACCAGTGATTATCTCATCAGCCTTGACTCCCCTGTAGAAGGAAAAATTGTTACGGGTGCTACGGGAACAAAAGACAGCTCTAACTTGGAAGATAGCAGACATCAAGATATCAATCCATCCATATGCACTCATAAAATCCTGAAGGACGACGGATGCAATCCCACGGTTCAGCCCCAAAGACGTCTGAATCTCAACATGAAAGATGTGGTGAAGGTAGAGGTCATCAAGCAATTAGATTCATGTATTATATACTCGATCTCAAACAGCTCATGGTTAAACCTTGTCCAAGTTGTGCCAAAGAAAGGAGGCATGATTGTGGTACTGAATGAGAAGAATGAACTCATACCGACTAGGATGGTTATCGGGATGTCGAGCTTCAGACAGAAAACAAGTGCTTGTTGGGAGGCAACCCAATGTCGATAAGTAGTTCTTTTTCCGTATCATTAGAGTTCTTTTTCCATTTCAATGATTACTCCCTTTTGTTTTGTTTACAAAAATGTTTACTCTTAGGTGCATATTTCTAGACTTTAAATTCTAGGTCAAATTCTATTCTATTCAAAAAAAAAGAAAAAGAAAAAGAAAAAAAAACTCCTAGTTGCTTTTAGTTCTCTGCTACTAGTTCTTTTTGATCCTTAGTAGCTAGATGGTCCATGACAAAGGAGCCACTTCAGATTTCCACAAGCTGTTAAGGGAAGTTCTTTCAATTCCCTCCAATTCTTGAATTCCTTCTTTCTACATTGCTATAAACTGTCTTCATGCTCTTTTAATATGAACATTGAGGATAATGTTTCTAATAAGTGTGGGGGAGGCTATAGTTATGCACCTGCATACATAGACGCATTGATAGGCCTCATATATTGGTAAGCTCCTCGAAATTAATTGTTGTCTATAAAGTGAATTCACAAGAGAGAATATGATGAAGTTTGAGGAAAATTAATCGTATGTGTTATATTTTGTTTTTGTGACTTATTCAATTCTATCATAATATATGAGGATTAGGAAGTCAAATAAGGTTTTCATCATGGCCAACACTAATTCTATTCATGTGTATAGTTGTACTTGATTGAAGTTTTAATGGACACTCGAGCATTTGGTGAACATCATGAACTGTCAATGCATGAATAAATTTTGGCAGTTGAGAAAAAGAGGACAATAAGGAAGCAAACAAATTGCCCCTGGACAAAGTCCGAACAAATCCGTTGTCATGAATTGAATAGTAAAACTAGTAGTTCATGATATGAGTTCAGTCCAAACTCCGCTATTTCAAGTTGAATAGTAAAACTAGCAACGTGGAATATGAGTAATGTCTATCTGCCTCTAGCCTGTGACCCTTGTGATATGGAGCTGCAAAAAAAAAAAAAATAAATAAAATAATAAAAATATAATGATAATATATTTTCACGGTGATGGCTGAGGTTCAAGGGGGCAAAACTATAGTTGGATATGCAAGTTAGTGCATTGACAGGAGTTAAGATCAAGCCCGATGTGAGGGCCATTCCTGACAATCAAGGAGCTACTATATACTGAAGGGAATTGAGTGCTGGAACATGAAGAATCTCATGTTCTGCTCTTCCTTCGTTCTTGTGTATACGGTAAGAGTGGCTTGTTATTGGGATGAGTTAGAATACTTATGTATGATTTTCGATCACTTAACGCATTCTCATCCTAGAATTCATATAATAGATAGGAGTAATTTGGGGGAATGGTCAGTTTATGAGTATTATCTTTGCTTGAGGACAAGCAAAAGCTTATGTGAGGGGGTATTTGATGTGTGTATATGCTACACACTTTTTATTGTCTCACATATGGTTTTTTATGATAAATTTTAATGGTTCTTACCCTAATTGAGCTTAATTTTAGGAAAACAGGAGTTTGGAACAAATTCGGGATGATAGAGCTTAAAAACATGGTGACATTACTGCAAGAAAGCACTTTGGCCCAGGAGAAAAAGAGGCACAGCTGCATGTCATCTGGGAGGCCCCAATAGGCGATTAAGTGCAGTAGAGTTCGAAGAGGAGTAGGACTCTAAAGCTGCAAGAAAGAGTATAAAAGAAAAAGAAAAGGAAGAAAGTTGGGTTTGACTTCTTGTCACAAGAACCAAAGGAGAAGTGTTGTGAGAAAGATCACAAGGCTGCCAAAGGAGAATTGGAGAGGAGATCGAGATTTCATGCAGAAGTTATTGGTTGTCTTCTTCTTTAATTCAACGATTTCGGTAACCTAGGCTCAACTAGGGTTTTCTTTTGTTTGAATCTTTTATTCTTTCTACCATGTGAACCATGATTGTTGTTATTCCAGTTTTGTGATTAATCTTTTAAGTTAATCTGATTGATGGTTGTTCAGTTATTGGGGTTTTTGATTAGGGTTTTCAATAGTAAGAGTAATTTTGGCCGATCTGTACTTATTTCTTAGAGTACTTATATTGCTTGAAAAAGGGTTTAGGTAATCGGACTAACTGATCAAGGAGACAAATTGAATGTATCTTAGAGATAAATTACACGATTCGCTTGGCACTCATTCAGCAAGAACTGATATCATTCGATTTTCTTGTCTTTAATGCATCTACAGTAATTAAACTCTTGATAGAGATATAGGGGTTATTGCATGTAGATAGATTGGCATGTGCTCGAAAGAGACTGTTCATGACAATAAAGAAATCGCCAACCCATAACTGAAATTAACTTCGGTTGGATAGCTTAATGAGATAACTAATGAACTGATTCTGCGACAAAATCAGTCTTCGTGAAGTGCTTTCTCTATTTAATTAGAGTGATTTAATTCGAGAGCATCTAGGATAGTGAGCAGATTAGGAGTTAATTAATTAATTTTTGGATTATCAGATAACATAGGGTAGATCAAGTACTAGTAGTTGTTGGCATAATCCTCGTGGGAACGATACTTTATTTACTCATCTGTATATTACTTGATCGACTAGTGCACTTGCTAGTGTAGTCATAAATGCATCAAGTTTTTGGCGCTGTTGCCAGGGATTATCATAACAATATTAGGAATCATCTACTGTTGTTAATCTGATTTTGTATAATATAGCCATGTTGTGTGTGTTATAGTATCTTTATGACTTTGACTTGTTCAATATATGACACGCAGCAGTGGGAAGGAGAGCATCGTCTACGATCTGGAGATTGACCAAACTCTTCACCGTCGCCTTAGAGCCTTGAAGCAAGGAAAGGCTGAAAGAACAAAGATGGCCGAGCAAAGGACTATGATGGACTATGCCAAACCAACCCTCACCGGGGTAGCCTCGAGCATAGTGAGACCAGCTATAGCTGCTAACAACTTTGAGATCAAACTGACAATCATCCAGATGATTCAGAACACAATTCAGTTCTGCGGCTTGGCTAATGAGTATCCCAACACTCACATCGCCAACTTCTTGGAGATATGTGACACATTCAAACACAACGGAGTTAGTGACAATCCTGTGAGACTCAGATTATTTCCTTTCTCCTTGAAGGACAAGGCTAAGACTTGGCTCAACTCTCTACCAGCTGGATCGATCTCAACTTGGGATGAAATGGCCAGCCGCTTCCTATCCAAGTATTTCTCTCCATCCAAGACTGCAAAGATGTGGAATGACATCACAACTTTCACTCAGCAGGACGAGGAATCATTATATGAGTCATAGGAGCGCTACAAGGAATTATTAAGGAAGGTCTCTCATCATTGACTTTTTGTTTGGCTCCAGGTTCAAACATTCTATAGTGGATTGACTGAAGCAAACAAGACCATCATGGACGCTGCAGCTGGAGGAGGGTTCATTAACAACAAGACACCTGAGGTTGCTCATGCACTTATTGAAGAGATGGCTGCAAATAACTATCAGTGGCATTCCGAGAGAGCCCAAGTTAGGAAGCAACCCAACATTCACAACGTAGACACTTATAAAGCATTATCTGGACAAATTGGAGCCCTCGGCAAGAAGATCGATGACATGTAGCTGACAGCCATGCACGTTCAAGCAATAGCCTGTCAATGGTGTGGGGGAGGTCATATCAGTACCGAATGCCAAGTTGGAAATCAATTCATGCAGTCCCCTGAGCAAGTGGATTTTGTAGGGAATCTTCAAAGGCAGCAAGGTAACCATTATCCTCGTGCCTTTAACCCCAGATGGAGGAATCACCCTAATCTTTCATGGTCAAATCAAAATGCGATGAAACCTCCTCAAAATTTTGCTCAGCCGGAAAAGAAATCCAATTTAGAGGAGTTGATGACTATATTCATATCAAGTGCAAAAACTAGATTTTAGAATCAAGAGGCATCGATTAAGAATTTAGAGACTCAAGTGGGGCAATTGGCACAAATGATATCCGCTAGAGTCCAAGGTGTCTCGCCTAGCAATACAGAGGCGAATCCAAGAGAGCAAGTGCAAGCTATTAACTTGAGGAGTGGTAACGAGCTGCAAGAGGTGGAAAAGAAAATAAAAGAAGGTAAGATGGGTGCAACTCTAGAGACCGAAAAGAAGGAGGAAGAGCAGTCGGATTCAAGGAAGGAGACAAGTCAAAAGCCACAAGTATCATTTCCCAATAGGCTTAAGCGACACAAAATGGAAAAGGAATTCGGTAAGTTTCTTGAAATTTTCAAAAGTTTACATATTAACATTCCTTTTGCAGATGCCTTAGCCCAAATGGTGCATTATGCAATGTTCCTTAAAGAAATCTTGGCGAACAAAAGGAAATTGGGAGACGTGGCTACAGTCGCATTGAATGAAGAATGCTCAACAATCCTTCTCAACAAGTTGCCTCAGAAACTAAAAGATCCAAGGGGTTTTACTATTCCTTGCACTATAGGCAGTTTAAAGATCAATAAGGCATTGTGTGATTTAGGAGCTAGTATAAATTTGATGCCCTATTCAGTTTTTAAGAAATTAGGGCTGGGTGAACCACAACCTACTAAAGTTGCATTGCAATTAGCTGATAGGTCCATCAAGCACCCTAGGGGAATCATAGAAGATGTGCTTGTTAAGGTTGATAAATTTATTTTTCCCATGGATTTCAGTGTTAGATATGGAAGAGGACATTGACGTCCCACTTATCCTAGGGCGGCCCTTCCTAGCTACAGGAAAGGCAATGATTGATGTCCAACAAGGACAACTAAGCCTTAGGATTCATGATGAAGAAGTAATTTTTAAGATGTCTGATGCTATGAAACATGCACCATCTAGTGACGATTCATGTTATATGATAGATGTTATTGACTATGTGGCTGGTGGGTGTTATTAGGTCAAAAGGTCGGCCGATCCCCTTGAGTTATGCATACAAGAAGGAGAAGCCATAATTGGAAATGATGAAGAAATTCAGAGCATGATAGCATACCTGAATGCTAATCGTCAGTTTCAAGGAAAGAGGATCATCAAGTTTGAGAGCTTGGACAGACCCTCAATGCCAAAAAGCAAGTCTTCAATTGAAGAGCCACCTACCCTTGAGATGAAACAACTCCCACCGCATTTGGAGTATACCTTTTTAGAAGCACCATCATCTCTACCAGTGATTATCTCATCAGCCTTGACTCCCCTGCAGAAGGAAAAATTGTTACGGGTGCTACGGGAACACAAGACAGCTCTAGCTTGGAATTTAGCAGACATCAAGAGTATCAATCCATCCATATGCACTCATAAAATCCTGATGGACGACGGATGCAAGCCCACGGTTCAGCCACAAAGACGTCTGAATCTCAACATGAATGATGTGGTGAAGGTAGAGGTCATCAAGCAATTAGATTCATGTATTATCTACCCGATCTCAGACAGCTCATGGGTAAACCCTGTCCAAGTAGTGCCAAAGAAAGGAGGCATGACTGTGGTACTGAATGAGAAGAATGAACTCATACCGACTAGGATGGTTACCGGGATGTCGAGCTTCAGACAAAAAACAAGCGCTTGTTGGTAGGCAACCCAATGTCGATAAGTAGTTCTTTTTCCGTATCATTAGAGTTCTTTTTCCATTTCAATGATTACTCCCTTTTGTTTTGTTTACAAAAATGTTTACTCTTAGGTGCAGATTTCTAGACTTTAAATTCTAGGTCAAATTCTATTCTATTCAAAAAAAAAAAGAAAAAGAAAAAGAAAAAAAACTCCTAGTTGATTTTAGTTCTCTGCTCCTAGTTCTTTTTGATCCTTAGTAGCTAGATGGTCCATGACAAAGGAGCCACTTCAGATTTCCACAAGCTGTTAAGGGAAGTTCTTTCAATTCCCTCCAATTCTTGAATTCCTTCTTTCTACATTGCTATAAACTGTCTTCGTGCTCTTTTAATATGAACATTGAGGATAATGTTTCTAATAAGTGTGGGGGAGGCTATAGTTATGCACCTGCATACATAGACGCATTGATAGGCCTCATATATTGGTAAGCTCCTCGAAATTAATTGTTGTCTATAAAGTGAATTCACAAGAGAGAATATGATGAAGTTTGAGGAAAATTAATCGTATGTGTTATATTTTGTTTTTGTGACTTATTCAATTCTATCATAATATATGAGGATTAGGAAGTCGAATAGGATTTTCATCATGGCCGACACTAATTCTATTCATGTGTATAGTTGTACTTGATTGAAGTTTTAATGGACACTCGAGCATTTGGTAAACATCATGAACTGTCATTGCATGAATAAATTTTGGCAGTTGAGAAAAAGAGGACAATAAGGAAGCAAACAAATTGCCCCTAGACAAAGTCCGAACAACTCCGTTGTCATGAATTGAATAATAAAACTAGCAGTTCATGATATGAGTTCAGTCCAAACTCCGCTATTTCAAGTTGAATAGTAAAACTAGCAACTTGGAATATGAGTAATGTCTATCTCCCTCTTGCTTGTGACCCTTGTGAGATGGAGCATAAAATGCACTCACATTCAAATAAATAAATAAATAAATAAAATAGTAAAAATATAATGAAAATATATTTTCACGGTGATGGCTGAGGTTCAAGGGGGCAAAACTGTAGTTGGATATGCAAGTTAGTGCATTGACAGGAGTTAAGATCAAGCCCGATGTGAGGGTTATTCCTGACAATCAAGGAGCTACTATATACTGAAGGGAATTGAGTGCTGGAACATGAAGAATCTCATGTTCTGCTCTTCCTTTGTTCTTGTGTATGCAGTAAGAGTGGCTTGTCATTGGGATGAATTAGAATACTTATGTTTGATTTCCGATCACTTAACGCATTCTCATCCCAGAATTCATGTAATAGACAGGAGTAATTTGGGGGAATGGTCAGTTTATGAGTATTATCTTTGCTTGAGGACAAGCAAAAGCTTAAGTGTGGGGGTATTTGATGTGTGTATGTGCTACACACTTTTTATTGTCTTACATATGGTTTTTTATGATCAATTTTAATGGTTCTTACCCTAATTGAGCTTAATTTTTGGAAAACAGGAGTTTGGAACAAATTCGGGATGATAGAGCTTAGAAACATGGTGACATTACTGCAAGAAAGCACTTCGGCCCAGGAGAAAAAGAGGCACAGCCGCTTGTCATCTGGGAGGCCCCAATAGGCGATTAAGTGCAGTAGAGTTCGAAGAGGAGTAGGACTCTAAAGCTGGAAGAAAGAGTATAAAAGAAAAAGAAAAGGAAGAAAGTAGGGTTCGACTTCTTGTCATAAGAACCAAAGGAGAAGTGTTGTGAGAAAGATCACAAGGCTGCCAAAGGAGAATTGGAGAGGAGATCGAGATTTCATGCAGAAGTTATTGGTTGTCTTCTTCTTTAATTCAATGATTTTGGTAACCTAGGCTCAACTAGGGTTTTCTTTTGTTTGAATCTTTTATTCTTTCTACCATGTGAACCATAATTGTTGTTATTCTAGTTTTGTGATTAATCTTTTAAGTTAATCTGATTGATGGTTGTTCAGTTGTTGGGATTTCTTGATTAGGGTTTTCAATAGTAAGAGTAATTTCGGCCGATCTGTACTTATTTCTTAGATTACTTATATTGCTTGAATAAGGGTTTAGGTAGTCGAACTAACTGATCAAGGAGACGAATTGAATGTATCTTAGAGATAGTTTACATGATTCGTTTGGCACTCATTCAGCAAGAACTGATATCATTCGATTTTCTTGTCTTTAATGTATCTACAATAATTAAACTCTTGATAGAGATATAGGGGTTATTGCATGTAGATAGATTGGCATGTGCTCGAAAGAGACTATTCATGACAATAAAGAAATCGCCAACCCATAACTGAAATTAACTTCGGTTGGATAGCTTAATGAGATAACTAATGAACTGATTCTGCGACCAAATGAGTCTTCGTGAAGTGCTTTCTCTATTTAATTAGAGTGATTTAATTCGAGAGCATCTAGGATAGTGAGCAGATTAGGAGTTAATTAATTAATTTTTGGATTATCTGATAACATAAGGTAGATCAAGTACTAGTAGTTGTTGGCATAATCCTCGTGGGAACGATACTTTATTTATTCATCAGTATATTACTTGATCGACTAGTGCACTTGCTAGTGTAGTCATAAACGCATTAAAGATCAACTTCTCCTAATCCAATTAGGAGCTTCCTAATCCAAATCTTTATTTGGATCTGGACTCTTTAAGTGGATAAGAGTTATCCTCTTATCCCATTGCTGATCTAAGCCCATATCCATACCCAAATTTGCCCTAACTTCTTAATTAATCTAGTTAATTATGGGCCATAGGCCCATTAAGCAAGTAGGCTCATGTCCCCTTTTAATTGCTGGCTAAATTGGCTCTCTTTGTATGGTGTGGGACCCTAACATTAACTTCACAAAAGCCATATGGGTTCAGCCTAGCTTCTGTGACAAAGCCTAGACAAATTCATTGCTAAACAAAGTGAATCCCTGAGTCCATCTGTATGGGCTCTTAATGTGCCCAACATTTACACTAAATGGTCCTTGAGTCCAGCCATTTTATGAAGGCCCAAGGACAATGGTCTTAAGAGAGATTAGCCCATTACAAAAGCCCTAAATGGTCTTACACTTAACCTCTCAAACCTTAATGATCATCAAACACTACCCAACAAGAGAGGACCTCTCCCTCGGCTGCAAGGTACAGTGTTGCTCTCTTTATTCGGATGGATCCCAGGAATTAAAACCATTCATAAACATTTTCATAAAACATAATATATATATATATATTAATTTCATATAAATATACTTTGCAAAACAAATTACAAACATGGTTGAAATCGACTGCCGGTAGTTTTGGTTTCCATCAGAGAGAGTGCAGTCCCGATCATTCACTTTGTTCGACAAAGGGATTGATCATGTCACTATGATCACCCACTCGAGTGAATTCTCAGACTGCCCCAACCTACCCAGGTTTTGATCCCCTCTAAGGATCTCACTAATTGGCATATCAAAGACAACCCAATCTGACACATAGTGCAGTACCATAATCGAGTCTAGGGGTTAGGTGTAACTTTCTAGTTTTGCCCACTAGTCTCTAAGGTCTAGGGCATAACTGGAAAATGGTCTGGGTTTATTGTTTCAAGCAAACACACACTACATGTGCTTCGGGTCTAACCCTATCAGTTGAGACAAGCTACCCCAACCGATTTGGCAGCACATTAGTGTCAGCGTTGGCAGGATAAACCTCCCCAGGTCTATCCAACGGCTGAGAATATTCTAAACTAACACAAGTCTCATAAGTGTCTAGTTTAAGAGTAATTACACAGAAACACACCAAGTATAACATGAATCAATTATGTACTTTTGTTCATTTACAATAAATGTTTAATGTACATCAATCTGATTGGAGCTAAGGGCATACACTGTCTAATAGTATTAGGCACCCCTCTCCCACAATTGATAAGTAGTACCTTTCCCATGATTTAGTGAAAAAGAAGAAAAGAATAAAAAAAATAGAAAGAATTATGTCTACAAGAATGCTAGTAATTTTATGGATCAAAGAGGGTGATTTTCTTAGAGGATTCCTCTCTCAATTGGCAACTACATGCCACCCTCCTTCTTTATCCAAGGTTCCCCTCATTCCTACCAAGCAAATGGGAAAGGGTAAGCCATAAGTGATTTGCTCCCCTATGAAAATCCCTTCCAATTGTGATTCCCAACATAAAAAAAATCAAAAAAGAAAAAACTAATTATCCTAGACTAAATCAAGTTGAAAATCTATGAAAGTAAATAGATTTCAGCATTGAAATAGATGCAAATTAAACAAAAACAAACACTATGAGACATAGGATTTTCATTCAAAATGATCGACAAACTACTCTAATGCTTACCTATATCAAATCATCATGATCTAAGTAAAAAAAGGAACATAACAGCCATCCATCAAAAGATAAACAATGCTGAAAAATAGAGACTACCTAGAATACCAATAAAGTTATAGAAAATATAATATTAAAAACAAAAATGACCGTCAGTGCTGTTACCTTATAGTAAGAAAGCAGTCTTTCAATCTTTAACAATTGCTTCAAAAGTCAATTCAAGGTTTCCTTTTTGTAAGTATGAGATCTCATTGAGAGAGCGTTTCAGCAGGAAATCACTAAGTTGGTTAGAGTCCTGGTCCATCATGCCAGAAGTCGCGGGTTCGAACCCCTCCTAGTTGAATAAGTCGAAGTTGCGGGATCTTGGGTACAACGAGATCGCA
Organism: Nelumbo nucifera; assembly: GCF_055504915.1. Lineage (NCBI taxonomy): Eukaryota > Viridiplantae > Streptophyta > Magnoliopsida > Proteales > Nelumbonaceae > Nelumbo > Nelumbo nucifera. The sequence continues at coordinate 37,681,757 of NC_142655.1, read as the reverse complement.
ACTATGGAAGGAAGGAAATGGGAGCCCTAAGATGATGTTATGAAGGCAGCGATTCTATTCTGTGTTGAAAGGGCACCAAAATTGACGATCTATTTGATTCAATAGATCAAAGGGGTTCGGCTTATCTACCTCTTCTTGGGAGTGAGGCCAAAGCTGAGCAAAAAGATATAGATATCCAAATAGCTAAATAAGCCTAGGGAGGCACATGCAAAGCTTAAGGTTAGGCCAATCCTATAGTGGAGAAGCAAGGGGGGGCTCAAATCTAGGGTTAGGATTGATTCTAGGTTTAGTGGGGGCTTTGGGTGATTTTTGAAAATGTGTAGGGGATTTTTGCAATGAAAGGGCAAGTCTAAGGGGTATGTTGTGCAGGATTCAAGGGTTGAGATTAAAACACAAGATATTAGGGTTTTTCTCAACCAACAATATCACACTAATTGGTTTCCTCATAGATAGAGGGGTAAAATAGGAAATTTTGTAACAAGATTTTCAAAGGGGGTTCTAAGGTGTTCGAAAAGGGCAATGATGTAGTTTGATGGCCTCGAGGAGCGTGCCAGAGTGAAAAGTTGTGATTAAGAGTATGCCAAGCAATGGGATTGTCGAATTGGGATTTCCCCTGATGGTAGGGTAAAATGGTCATTTTGGTTTTAAAATTGGATGGATCGGCGATCGCAAGGTTTTGATGGGGTTTAGAGGCGTCAAAGGATGTATGGAGATGGATATAGTGAATTCAAAGAATATCGAGCGATGAGGATGACTTATTTGGAATCTTTTTGGATGTAGGGCAAAATGGGTATTTTGAGGAATGAAGTTTGTTGCATGGTCAATCAATTGGTTGATGAATGTTTTGGTAGGCTTTGAAGGTGATGGGTTGTCGAAGGCCTCAAAATTAATACTAGTCCCACAATAAGATATTTGCAGTAAAAGTGGTGCTAGGTCGAACCCCACAGGGAGCAAATCAGTAATCTCTTAGCCGAATGGATAAAGTAATTGAGTGGAAAATTTAATAACTAAAATTTAAAAGAATAAGAAAGCAATAACAAACTAAACGAACAAGAGAAAAATTAGTCTTACCGAATTCTGGTTCAAGGGTTTGGGTTGAATCGATTGGCCATCGATCCTAGGTACAATTCAGCATTCTTGCAATTCAAGCATTTAACCTTAGATTTATTAGGATAACCATAATAAACCTTGTGTTTTCCTAATTCAGTTGACCAAACCCAGCATTCGATCAACACTTATCACCACTCAACTGGGTACGATAGCGTCCATATTAAATAGTGATAGCATTAAGATTTGTGAAAACAGTTAAACCAAAATAACAATAATTGAGATAGCTGCAATTACTGAATCTTGTTCCATCGATTCCTTTAGGTTGAACCATGTTAAAACATTGGTCAAAGGCTGTCACGAACAATTGACCCAAAAAGATATCAACCTAATTGCTACTTGCACCATTATTCGTGACCATTACGGATCACCGAAATCATGGATAGTAGTAGGAAAATCAACATTAATTCAGTTTGTCAAACTAATAAACATCAACATCCAATAAAAATATGCACAAGAATCAATGAATACTTGAATTAGAAAGCAAGAAAATAAATTAACTACAGAACCTCGTAATGACACAATCGAACCTCCCCCCTTGAACCAGAAAAAGAAGCTTAGCTGCTCATGATCTGTGCAATCTCCATGCTTTTCTTCTCCATAGCCGAAATGCCTTCTTGAGCTTCTTGGTCTTCTTGATGATCTCTTGGATCTAGGAGTGAGTGATGCCTAGAGCTGGCCACCCCCCTCTTTATATAGCCAAAGGAGAGGGCTGTTTTCCAACTCCTTCTAGGAGATCATCTTATCTTCAGGGAGTCCTGATCTTCTCTAAACTAACCCTATCCTATCTCTTATCTAATGATCTAATCTCAATCTTCTTATCTCTCTGGAATTACATTCAAGACTTTAGATCTAATAAGACTCTCTCTTTGGAGATTACATTCGAGATTTGGACTCTTGAATTTTGAATTCGAGTTGGGCTGTTTTAAAACTTGGGCTGCTTCAAGGTACTTCTGCGAGTTGGGCTTAAGTTGTGAAATGGGCCTGGCTGCGAACTTGCTCTGACTGTGGACTCGTTTTCATACTCGATGCAGGCCGAATATGTCAAAACCCAAAACATAAAAGTTGTGGGCATTCCTTTCTTCTTTTTAATGCTTCATGAATTGTCCAATTCGGTGTCCGGAATTGAGAGTTAGGCCCAGATTACTGACTGTTGCCGAAACTGTGCAAAATCACCCGATTTGCCCTGTTTTCTTCCAATTGCCTTCTTTATTGCCCTGAATCGAAATACAAGAGTAATGAGTTCATTTAAGTGCTAAAATAATGTAAAAAGATGAAAATTAGGGGACAAAAATAGGGTTCTTTTCACTCTCATCAGAAGGTCCTAGATGATGTGTTTTGATGAGGATCTTTGATATGGAGAATTATGGCAAATGAGGATTATCAGTTTGGAATCTTTTTAGATGAAGGGCAAAATGGGTATTTTGAGGTATGAAGTTTGTTGGATGGTCAATTAGTTGGTTGATGAATGTCTTGGTATGTTTTGAAGGTCCTAGATGATGTGTTTCAATAGAGATCTTTGATATGGAGAATGACAACCAATAAGGATCATCGATTTGGAATCTTTCTAGATAAAGGGTAAAATGGGCATTTTGAGGTCTGGAATTTGGTGGGTGGTCAATCAAGTGATTTTTGAAGATTTTAGGAAGGTTTAAATGTCACAAGCAAGGTGTAATGATCGAAATCTAAGACTTTGAGTGTTATAAGCAACGAAAGTGGTTGATTTGGAATTTTTGTGTATGAAGGGCAAAATGGAGATTTTTTTATCTGAAATTTGGGTGGTGGATATCTTAGGATATTTGGGGTCTAACAGGAGTGTTTGATGGTTTTAAAGGTATTGGAATTTTGGGAATTTACGTCATGAGTCTTTTGGCTAATGAGGGAGGGGGTTCAAAATGAAATCTTAGCTTAATGGATGTGTAAATGATGGAATTTTAGGTTTAAACTTGGTAGAGTTGCATGGATTTGAATTACAAGGTTGTGGAGAGGGTTTGGTCATGTCAAGGATGGGCCCCCTCAGTAAGATGAACCTCGCAAGAACTAACCCATTAAGGGCCAATTTGAATCAAACTTTATGAAAGTCATAGGGAGTCACTATGGTATGACCTAAATCTGACATAGGGACTAATATACACATTCCCTCATGATTAATATAAGTGTAATGAGATAGGAAATAACATAAGATGATATCTCTAAAGGCCTTTCACCATTAGCATGAAAACGATATCCATTTCACTGAGATGATCAATGGGATTGCTTCATTAGATGATAAGGCATCATAGACTAGTGAGAGGGGCCTATCCTAAAATGGAAGATTCTTCCACAGTACCTTAGGGCTCCTAATATGACAGGTTTACATTTATCACTTAGAAAGGTTTAACCTAAAATGGCAATGAACCTTGTCTGGTAGATGTCAAAGGAAAAGTTCCTTGGATGAGTGGATATGTGATACTTTACAAAAAGTGAAGGGGTTATGCAGCTAAAACAGTTAGCACAATGCACCTATGTGATTTCCCACATTTTCAGAGACATGAACTGTATCCTCACCACTGAGATATGAGGGAAATCTCAGAGATGAACAAATGGAGGTGGAACATAAATAAAAGTCCATTCTATGAAAGATAACATTAAACAATATTATGGTTGTGGACAAATTAATCATGCCTTTTATCAGAAATAGCACACAGATTGTTCACAACTATGTAGACTAGTTTCATAAACTAAACCTAGTGCTGACGTCAGAGAAATTTGACATGGTTGCCAAAAACCTAATACCAAAATGTCTAGGTGATAGGGCTGAAGGAAGGTGAGATCCATCATATGGATGGCCAAACCATGCTAGATGGTTGGGCAAAATTTCAAAAATTTCTTTCTCACTTCTGGGAATCGCATTCTCTAGTTTTAGAAAAACTGCATTTTTTTATGATCATTCTTGCACCAAAACTGGATCAGATTTAAATAAAACAAGAGGGAGAAGTATACCTGATATGGAATCCATAGATGTAGCTCCCAAGGTGGTAGTTCACACCCAAACTGAATCCCAAAACCAGCTTCCACTAAGAATGGTGCAGCTTTAAATAAAGCTGGTTCAGCAATGCAGTTTTCAGCAAAATTGCAATCCAACAATATGGATAGAACAAGGGAGGTGAGCACAAAATTTCTCTGCAAATTTCTTGAAAAATTCAAAGAAAGAACTTATCAGAAATCAGTCCAAGAAGGGGAGATCGAATTAGGGGTTCTGGCGGCAAGAACAGAGAGAGAGTTGATCTGGAGCAGATTGCCTCCTCACCTTTTATAAACCTTAAGGAGCACCACTCCTAATCAAATTAGGAGGTTCCTAATCCAAATCATTATTTGGATTTGGACTCTATCAGTGGATAAGACATCCTCTTATGAGGATAAATGCTCTAGACCCATATCCAAACCCATTTTCGCCCATGACACATGATTGCTTATGCTATCATGTGACATCTTAATTAATCTCATTAATCATGGGCTTTAGGCCCATTAAGCAAGTGACTCACATCCCAAGATAGTTGCTGGCCCATTTAGGTTCAATTTGTATGGTGTGGGACCCCAACAATGACCTCACATAAGCCCATATGGGTTCGGCCCAACCTCTATGAAAAGGCCTGGCCGAATTCAGTACCAAATGCAGTGAACCCCTGAGTCCATCAATATGAGCTCTTAATGGGCCCAACATTTATAGTTAAATGAACCCCGAGTCGAAACATCCTATGAAGGCCCAAGGATAATGGACTTAAGTAAGATATAGCCCAACAGGTAAATAGCCCTTATTGGTATCTAACATTCAACCTCTCAGCCCACAATGATCAAACATTGCCCGACAGGGAAGAACCTCTCCCTTGACTGCAAGGTGTACTGTTGCATCAATACTTGCAAGGGTCCCGGGAATTAAAACCTTTTGCAAACACTTTTTCTTAAAACATAATATATAAATATCATATAAATATATTTTGCAAAACAAATCTCAAACACAATTGAAATCAACTATCGACAATTTTGGTTTCCATCAAAGAGAGTACAATACCGGTCATTCACTTTGTTCGACAAAGGGGCTGATCCTATCACTATGATCAGCCACTAACGTGAATTCTCAAACTGCCCTAACATACCTAGGTTTTGACCCACAAAATATCTCATTAATTGGCATATCAAAGACAGCCCAATCTAACACTCAGTGCAGTACCATAATCAAGTCTATGGGTTATGTGTAACTTTCTAGTTTTGCTTATCAGTCTTCGAGGTCCAGGGCATAACTATAAATTGATATGGGTTTAGTGTTTCAAACAAGCACACACTACATGTGCTTCGTGTTTAACCCTAGCAGCCGAAATAGGCTGTACCAACCTCTTTGGCAACAAATTAGTGTCAACCTTGGCAAGATAAACTCAACAAGTCTATCCAATGGCTAAGAACATTCTAAACTAACACGAGTCTCATTAGTGTCTAGTTTAAGGGGTAGTTATATACAAACACACCAATGATAATATGAAACAACTATATACTTTTATTTATTTACAATAAATGTATTAGTACACCAATATGATTGGAGCTAAGGTCATACACTATCTAATAAGGGCTTCTGAGGCAAGAAGGAGGGAATATCAGGAATGGGAAGAGAAAAATTCTCTTGCCCGGTGTTATGTCATAGCCTTCTTGGATAATTCTACCTAGAGACAATTTAATAAAATTGATATCTACAAAGATATCTTGGATAGTATAAAGACCATATATGAGGAACAAAATCGTTCTACAAGACAAAAGGTCCTCAAACTGTTGATGACTACGATGATGACCAAAAGCCAAGCAGTTCAAGACCATATCATGCAGATGATAGGTTATATAAATGAATTGGAGGCTCTTGATCCCAACTTGACGACGACACCAAGACTATTGCCATCCTGAAATCTTTACCTTCATCCTTCAATCAGTTTGTAATGAATTACAACATGAACAAGCTAAAATTTAGCTTGTATGAGCTCAATAATATGTTACAAAGAGTCAAATAACTTATTAAGAAGGATAAGCCGGTAGTCATGCTTGTTGAAGGTGGCAAATCTGGCAAGAAGAAATTGAAGGGTAAGAAGAGGCCTCAGAAAAGGGAGGCAAACCAAAGAAGCAAAAGAAAGACAAAGCATCTGATGAATGCCACTTCTGCAAGAAGATTGGGCACTGGAAGAGAAATTTTCCTTAGTATTTGGAATCCCACAAGAATAAAAAAGGTAATTTCAAATCTCTTATCATAGAGACCAATATGTTGGTTGAGAACATTCTAACCTTGGCAAGATAAACTAAACAAGTCTATCCAACGACTGAGAACATTCTAAACTAATACGAGTTTCATAAGTGTCTAGTTTAAGGGATAGTTACATAAAAACACACCAAGGATAATATGAAACAACTATATACTTTTATTAATTTACAATAAATGTATCAGTACACCAGTATGATTGGAGCTAAGGTCATACACTATCTAATAAGGGCTTCTGAGGCAAGAAGGAGGGAATATCAGGAATGGGAAGAGAAAAATTCTCTTGCCCGGTGTTATGTCATAGCCTTCTTGTATAATTCTACCTAGAGACAATTTGATAAAATTGATATCTACAAAGATATATTGGATAGTATAAAAACCATGTATGAGGAACAAAATCGTTCTACAAGACAAAAGGTCCTCAAACTGTTAATGACTACGATGATAACCAAAAGCCAAGCAGTTCAAGACCATGTCATGCAGATGATAGGTTATCTAAATGAATTGGAGGCTCTTGACTCCCAACTTGACGACGACACCAAGACTACTGCCATCCTGAAATCTTTACCTTCATCCTTCAATCAGTTTGTAATGAATTACAACATGAATAAGCTAAAATTTATCTTGTAAGAGCTCAACAATATGTTACAAAGAGTCAAATAACATATTAAGAAGGATAAGCCGGTAGCCATGCTTGTTGAAGGTGGCAAATCTGGCAAGAATAAATGGAAGGGTAAGAAGAGGCCTCAGAAAAGAGAGGCAAACCAAAGAAGCAAAAGAAAGACAAATCATCTGATGAATGTCACTTATGCAAGAAGACTGAGCACTGGAAGAGGAATTTTCCTTAGTATTTGGAATCCCATAAGAATAAAAAAGGTAATTTCAAATCTCTTATCATAGAGACCAATATGTTGGTTACTTATGCATCCTGGTGTATTGATTTTGGGGCTTCCACTCATGCATGTAACACATTGTAAGGGTTCAAGGAAAGTTGAAGGCTGAATGATGACGAGGTTGTGCTTTACTTGGGAATGACTACAACTGTTGCAACTTCTGGTATAGGAATAGTAGATTTAATTTTTAGAAAAGAAATTTTTACATTAAAAGATTGTCTTTATGTACCTTTACTTATAACAAATTTGATTTCAGTTTCTAAGTTGTGTAAAGATGTTTATTCTATTTTGTTTAGTAATAAGATTACAATTAAATTGAATAACAAATTTTTTATTCACAGAGAACTTGGGAATGGTCTTTATGTTCTTCATCCTTCTCTAAAAACAAATGTGACTGAAACTGTATCGGAACACATCCCTAAGAAAAGAACATGTGATACAGTTAACCCCATGTGCCTATAGCATTATCGACTTAGCGATATTAATATAGAATGTATAACAAGATTAGTGAAGGATGGTCCTCTAGATTTTCTCACAGTGGAAGAGCTACCAACTTGTAAGACTTGCCTCCAAGGAAAGATGGCAAAAAGGACATTTGCAAGTAAGTCTCAAAGAAGTACGGGCACACTTGACCTTATACATACTGATGTATGTGGTCCCATGAATGTTAGGAAATAGAACCAATACTGTTATTTCATAACTTTCACCGATGATTATTCTCAATATGGTTCATGTCATCTTAGTCCCAAACAAAGAAGGAACATGGCGTATGTGTGTGGACTACCAAGCCATTAACAAAATAACAAGGATTCGAGGATGAATCATTTCGAGGAAGGAGGGAATAATGGAGATCAAGGTACTAGCCAAATGGCTCAAGCTAATATTCCCAAATATTCTCAAGATCCTTTGCAAGGAATTGGTGGACCAATGACTAGGGCAAGAACAAAGAGGATGAAAGAGGCTTTACAAGGCTTAATCATGAAAGTGCGTGACAAAGAGGATGTTCTAGAAGATTCTAAGACTGCTCTAGTAGTTCCCAAAACTTCACCAAGGATAATCACCTATCTTTATGTGCAAGACGATGTGCAAGGCTTAGAACTTGATGGGCTTGATGCATGGACATGATAAGAAAAGGCCCAATTCGCATGCTAAGATGTATTGATGGGCTTGTTTTTGTTTTGTCTTGTTGGTCTTGTTTTGTCTTGTTTTGTTTTACTTTGACTTTTCTATGCTTAGTTGTCATTAGTTGTAGTCTTTTAGAAGGATTCCTATTTCAAAGCAGATTTGTTTTCCTAAAATAAAGGGATCCTTATCAGTTAGGTGTTTCCTGATAAGATAATCATTCGTTAGGAGTTTCCCTATAAGATTAGGAGTTTCCTTACAAGATAATGATGTTTACATGCCTACATAAAGGCTACAACTATGTAATACGAGATCAATCAATAATACAATGGTATTTTCAGAAAGCTTAGCTACCTTTGTGGCATTTTCAAGATTGGGGTCTTTAAGGACTTAGTTTCCTTAAGGTTCTAATCTGATCAACTACAGCTTGTTTTCTAGCTTCTGGGTGCGCATAACTACTTGATTCAAGAGTTTGTAGAGCAGGTCGTCTAGTGGGTTCTTATCATTTGGTATCAGAGCCTTGGTTCTAGAAACAGATTACTTATCCTTTGCTTATCCTTGTTTTGTATTTTTCTTTGATCTTTGTGTATTTCTTGTATTGTCCTTGCATAGTTTCTTTGAATTCTTCCATTCGACTTCTTTGTGTTTTCGAATAGAGTCAATTCTATGTTTATGTGTTTAGTTTGGCAAAAAAAAAGAACAGAGATAGAAAAGAACATCCAATTCAAAAAAAAAAGAAAAAAAAAACAGAAAAGAACATCCAATTCGAAAAAAAAAACAAAAAAAAAGAAGAAGGAGGAGGAGTTAGATTGCATATCTGATTTTTAATCTTTTTCCTTGCATAATTGGGATTTCTTGAATTGCAAGATCATATTTCCTTTTTTTTGGGTTTGACTAGTTGACTAACAGTCCTTTTTGAGTTGGGATTTTCTTTTTCCATAAACAGTTGTCTTACTATATTCATTAGTACTAATCCTTATCAAATTAGGATTCTTGTGTCTAAATTAATTTAATTTCGTGCTCCATATTCTAGTGATTTCTTTTGCATGTCTTTTGCTTCATTTTGAAGTTTTCTTTTTTTTTTGGCTCCTATAATTGATTTTTCCTTCCTTATTTCTACCGTTTGCCTCAACTAAGTTTTTGAAGTTCTGATTTTGAGATTTGCCACCATCTAACCAATTGCTCCTTGAGATTTGTTGATCTTGATTCTGTTAAGAACATAAAGGGGGCTGGCTTGAGTGAAAAAAAAAAGGCAAAGAGAGGTGAAATCATGATAACCATCTGATTTGAGTGCAAACACGTGAGGGAGTTTGTGAGGAACAAAAAAAAAAGAAAAGAAAAGAAACAAAGAGAGGTGAGGAACAAAATTCTTTTATTTCCAGCGAGTTTTTACAGGTTATAACCATGAGTATTGAAGGAGAACCACAAGAGATTGACATGAAATTATTCATAAGGGTTGTTAATGAACAATTTAGAAAGTTGAATGCAAGGTTGGATGATTTGCAATCCCCATCTATTTCTAAGTCCACTAGAAGATGTGTGTTGGAGTAACAAGAGGAAGATGATTCAGATTTGGAGGAATCAAGTTCTAGATGAGGCAAGAAGGCTGTTTCCAAAAGAGATAGCAATTTGGGCAGCATAAAGATGAAGATTCTGACCTTTCAAGGAAAGAATGATCCCGAACTATACTTGGAGTGGGAAAGAAAGGTTGAGCACGTATTTGATTGCCATGATTACTCCGAGGAGAATAAAGTAAAACTAGCAGTCGTGGAGTTCACAGATTATGCAAGCATATGGTGGGATCAATTGGTGATCAATAGGCGTAGGAATGGAGAGAGACCAATTCGGTCATGGGAAGAGATGAAATTGGTAATGCGCAAAAGATTTATACCTAGCCATTACTATAGAGATTTGCATAGAATGTTGCAGGGGGTAGTTCAAGGTTCCATGAGTGTAGAGGACTATTACAAAGAGATGGAGATAGCCATGATTACAGCAAACATAGAGGAGGACCGAGAAGCAACAATGACTAGATTTATTGGCAGCCTGAACAAGGAGATTGCTGATGTGGTGGATTTACAACACTATGTGGAGATGGAGGAGCTGTTGCACAAAGCCATTAAAGTGGAGAAGCAAATCAAATCAAAAGGGTTCAGATCTGGTTCTTCATGGAAGCCTAATTGGAAGGACAACAAAGCTGCCTCAAAAACAAAGGAGGAAGCAAAGCAAAAGGATTTGGTTATTGTTCATAAAGGTAAAACCGAAACTAAAACTTCTTTTAAATCACGTGATGTTAAGTGTTTTAGGTGCCAAGGATTCGGGCATATTGCTTCTCAATGCCCAAACAAAAGAGTTATGATTGTGTTGGAGAATGGGGAAATAGAAAGTGCTAGCTCAAATGAGGATGAGATGCCACCATTGGAGGATTGTTCTGATGTTAAAGTCGTAGAACCCGTTCATTGTGATTTGCTGGTTACAAGGAGAGCCCTAAGTATACAGCCTAAGGATGATGGTGATGAGGAGCAACATGAGCTTATTTTTCACACAAGATGCCATGTGAAGGATAAGGAGTTTGAGGACCTATTTCCCGAGGAGATTTCCCATGCATTACCTCCCTTAAGAGGTATTGAGCATCAAATCAACTTCTTACCCGGTTCCGCCATACCAAATCATGGAACTCTTGATATTTCAGCTGGAACATTGACAATTCAGCGGAACAGCATGTGTGGTGCACTAGCACGAACAGTTGGTTGGCATGATTACAAGCTTGGTCACCGATTATTTAATGGCTCATACATTTGGAGAAAGATTCATTCTTTCAAGTCGTCCCCTTACCGTGGGCAGAATTCATTATAGCAAATCATCATATTTGGAGGCACGGGAAAGGCAGAGCGTGATGGTTCTAATGAAAATAAAAATTACCAACTAGGCTCGCTTAATACCACAGACCAGCTTGTCAAGGACTTGAACAACATTAACATAGTTTTCCATATTGAAGATATGCTATATTCAAATGGATAATATATCACAGTGGGATTAGTTCATACCCGGTTCTGCCATACCAAATTGACCTGCTTATAGAGCTAATCCTGAGGAAACAAAGGAGAAACAAAGGCAAGTGGATGAGTTGGTGCAAAAGGGTTTTGTAAGGGAGAGTCTTAGCCCATGTTCGGTTCCTATCATCTTAGTCCCAAACAAAGAAGGAACATGGTGTATGTGTGTGGACTGCTGAGCCATTAATAAAATAACAAGGATTCGAGGACGAATCATTTCGAGGAAGGAGGGAATAATGGAGATCGAGGTGCTCGCCAATTGGCTCAAGCTAATATTCCCAAATATTCTCAAGATCCGTTGCAAGGAATTGGTGGACCAATGACTAGGGCAAGAACAAAGAGGATGAAAGAGGCTTTACAAGGCCTAATCATAAAAGTGCATGGCAAAGAGGCTGTTCTAGAAGATTCTAAGACGGTTCTAGCAGTTCCCAAAACTTCACCAAGGATAATCACCTATCTTTCTGTGCAAGACGATGTGTAAGGCTTAGAACTCGAAGAACAAAGCTTGATGGGCTTAGCGCATGGACATGATAAGAAAAGGCCCAATTCGCATGCTAAGATGTATTGATGGGCTTGTTTTTGTTTTGTCATGTTGGGGTTGTTTTGTCTTGTTTTGTTTTACTTTGACTTTTCTATGCTTAGTTGTCATTAGTTGTAGTCTTTTAGAAGGATTCCTATTTCAAAGAAGATTTGTTTTCCTAAATTAAAGGGATCCTCATCAGTTAGGTGTTTCCTGATAAGATAATCATTAGTTAGGAGTTTTCTTATAAGATAATGATGTTTACACATGCCTATATAAAGGCTGCAACTATGTAATACGAGATCAATCAATAATATAGTGGTATTTTCAGCAAGCTTAGCTTTGCCTTTTTGTGTTCTTGGTAAAATACAATATCTTGACTTATCAAGGGAGTGATCAACCTTTGTGGCATCTTCAAGATTGGGGTCTTTAAGGACTTAGTTTCCTTAAGGTTCTAATCTGATCAACTACAGCTTGTTTTCTAGCTTCTGGGTGCGCATAACTACTTGATTCAAGAGTTTCTAGAGCAGGTCATCTAGTGGGTTCTTATCAGTTGCTTTGTTTAATTTCTTATCTTTTCGTTGTTTAATTGAATAATTAATTGCTAAATAGGAAATTGTTGAAATTTTTGAATTTGAGTTTAAATTTTAAATCTGAATTTAAATTTAAATTTTAATTCGAACCTAAATTTGAATTTGAATTTGAATTTCAAATTTCAAAATTGAAATTTTAAATTTTCGATTAAAAAAATTGAAAATAAATTAAAAAATTATTTCAATTTGAAAATTGAAATTTTTCAAAATATGAATTTGAATTTAAATTTCCAAAAATATAAATTTTGAATTAAAAAAATCAAAAAAAAAATTGGTGAATATTTTTCTCGCATTTTCATTCCAATATTTAGGGTTTTGTATTCTAGAGCATGCATCATATAGGTTTATTTAATCGCTGAAATTATTATAGTTTGTTGTGAATGTGTTGGGTGTTCTTTTAATTATTTTAATTGTTCCTTTTGCTTAGTTTCTTCGTTTTATTCTTTTATGTTTAATTTCTGAATTGCATTTTAGAAACAATTGTTCATGCATTGTAGTTAGTTGCATTTTGTTGTGTTTATTTTGTCTTTTCGTTAATTCATTTAAGGGCATCCAACTTAAATAAGATAAGGTGGGGATTTCAGCACCCTTCCTTGGCCCAAAAATCACCACCATTCACGTGCGGTTCACCCTAGCCCTAAATTAAAATTTGGATAGAAAGATCCTTTACGGAAGCCTCACATTTGGTTCAAAAGTGTGCTGAATTTTAGGGAAGCTTGAAATTATTTTCCATAACCGGCGGTTGGTGCCTAAGGAAAGAGGTTAAATGGCTAGCCTAAGCGGGTTTTGTGGTTACTTAATTAGGTCCTTGCGAGAGCAAGGGGAGCCTCCCACATCCCCACCTCTTACCTGGCTAACCAAAGGAAGTAATGTAATTCCAAGTGAAGCTAAAAGGATTCACATTGGTTGAATCACTACTTTAGGAAACCCTAGGTCAGTCCCTAGGTTGTGTGGTTGATTTGTTTGCGTTTAAAAAAGTAATAAAAAAGAAAATAAAAAAATTTTAAATATTCAAATTTGAATTTAAATTTCAAAATCTGAATTTGAATTTAAATTTTGAATTAAAAAAATTAAAAACATCAAATTTGAGTTTGAATTTCAGAATTTAAATTTCAAGATCTAAATTTAAAATTAAAATTCAAAATTCAAATTTCAAATTTCAAAAAAAAAAGAAGAAAAATGGGGTTAAAATAACATGAATTTAATGGCCGGAGTTTGTGGAATGAGAAATTACTTCCAACCTGAGTCGCAAATAGATTGGAACCATATGTCTTGACAACTGGACAAGATTAATGATATGGCCCAAAGACTTGACCAAGGCCTTGCACGTCATCAACAAAGTGGCCCATACCCAACCTTGTCATCCTATCCATCATGTTCCATCTGTGCAAGCCCGGCCCATCATGTCAGCTAGTGCCCTACGACGGGCCCATGTCAACCAGTCCATCCAAACCAAATACATGTGGCCAACACATTTTTCCAACCCAAGGCTAAGCCATTCTCTAGTCCATATAATCCTGGGTGGGAAAATCAGCCCAACTTCAATTATATGGACCAAGTCCAAGAAAACCCCTTGCCAGATATGCACTCTTACTGGTCTAAAGCCTAGACTCGTTGGGAGTACAATGATTACCTTGGGACTCAAATGGCTCAACCATGTCAAACCTATACACAGTCCCAACAGCAATACCACCCATCTAACTCAATGGCCCAAAATTTTCAGAGGACACAAGTACAGATTTCATTCTAGCAGGTGTACCCTAGGAACCAACCGGTTCAACCGTATCAGGCTTACCCACAACCTACTCAAACCCGTACCAATGATGACCAATTCATGAAGCTTCAGCAGCTGATCCTAAACCAGCAGCAGCCCATCAATAGATTAGAAAGCCGAATATGATAGCTAGCCGAAGCCAAGAAGAGGAGAGGAGTAGGGCAATTACCAAGTCAACCGGTTGTGAGTCCTAGAAATCAGCCACCGAGTTTTCCTCCACAACAATTCAACCACCTCCTAAGGACCCTCAGCTTAAAAATACCAAGGCTATTACAACCTTAAGGGGTGAGATGATTTTAGAGGACCTGTATGAAAAAAAGAAAGTTGAAGAAGAAGAAAAGGAGTAGGAAGACCCTATAGTAAACCAACCCGTAGTTCCCTTTCCAACTGCACTCACAGTCGGGCCGGTGCTAAAGAATAAAGAAAGTCACAACGAGGAGAGCCGGGAAGTCCATATTAACATCCCTCTCCAAAATGCGATCCAACATGTCCTGGCCTATGCCAAGTTCTTGAAAGAGTTGTATATTCAAATGATGGAGCCACAATTGGCCCCTCAAAAAATGATGCTCTCAGAAAATGTTAGTGTAGCTCTCCTAAATCAACTCCCCCGGAACATGAAAGACCTTCGTGCTCCTTTAATAAGCTATGTCATCACTGGAATCACCTTTGATTGGGCACTAATGGATCTTAGGGCCAGTATAAATCTGCTTCCATCCATTTATGATAGGTTCAGGATCGGCGAGTTAAAATCAACCCCAATAATTCTGCAACTCACTGATTGTTGGCTTCGGCTAGCTATCCTATTTGGCTCTTTAATCTAGTGGTGGATTGCTGCTAAGTTAGAATCAGTTGCTGAAGCTGTATGAATTTGTCATCAACTGTACTGGTCTGAGGAGGTTGTGGGTAAACCTAATATGGTTGGACCCGCTGGTGCCTAGGGTAAGTCTACTGGAATTGGCTCTGAACTTGTGGCCTCTAAAATTGGTGGGCCATGGAGTTAGATGGATGGTACTACACTGGGACTGTGTGTTATGTTGATGTGTCCTCCAAGAAAAGTTAGGGTGATTTCTCCACCCAGGGTTGTAAGTATTCAACCAATGTAAATCCTCTTAGGTTCACTTGGAATTACACCATTTCCTTTGGTTTGCCAGGTAAGAGGTGGGGATGTTGGAGGCTCCCCTTGCTCTCACAAGGACCTAATTAAGTAACCACAAAACCCACTTAGGCTTAGCCAATTAACCTCTTTCCTTAGACACCAACCACCGGTTATGGAAAGTAATTACAAGCTTCCCTAAAATTCAGTACACTTTTGAACCAAATGTGTGGGGCCTCCTAAAAGATCTTGCTATCCAAATTTTAAATTAAGGTTTAGGTGAACCGCACGTGAAAGGGTGGTGGTTTCTTTGGCCAAGGAAGGGTGATGAAATCCCCACCTTATCTTATTTAAATTGGATTGTCCTTAAATGGATTAACGGAAAAACACAGCTATTAATCCTAAAAATGAGATCGCACCTGCTGAAATCAGAAATAAAAGACAACAGAAATCACTATTCTTAAAACTAAAATTGCACCAAGCAAGAAAAATTAAAGGCACGAAAAAAATATAGGAATAATTAATTCTGAAACAAAAAAAAAACTCATGCGAATACAGACATAAACAAATAACTAACTAGATCCAGAGACAAAACAAAAGAAAAATATAATCTTAAAAAAATATAGCCAAATCTATTAAGAAATAAAAATAAAAATAAATAACCAAAGATTCAAAAACACTAATCTACCAAGATAAATTCAAAAATAAAAAGAAAAGTCAGAAATAAGTTGGGATGACCACACCTGAATCGCTACCCAATATTTTTTTTTTGTGCATAGTTCGGTAATGTTCCGACACCCCGCCTTTGGCTACTACGTCCTGTGAAAACAAAGAATAATTATGAGAGTTTTATTTCCAAAGATCAGAAAACTAACGAAATAAAAAAAAATAATGTAAACAGATCCAAAAAAAAAAGAAATAAAAATTTTCAATCCATTGCTTCCCCGGCAACGACGCCAAAAACTTGGTGTGCCCGGAAAGAGTTGTCAAACACCCGTGGCACTAGTTTAGAGATTTGTAAATTTTTCCAATCCTCACGTAACCTTAAACAACGTAGTACGTGGTGAGGAAGGGGTCGAACCCATAGGGAAGCAAGAATAAAAATTAGTATTTTTGTTCTGGACAAATAAAAGGAAAATAGATCTGGGATTTGCAGAAAATAAGAACATAAAATTTATTAATGCTGAAATTAAATATTCTGAATTGAACAAGGCAAAAATTAAAATTCAGAAATTAAAGAACACTGAAATAAAAAATAAATAAATAAAAATGATCCAAAATTCGGATGCAGTAGAGATAGTGAAGGGACGAGAGATCCATCATATGGATGGCCAAACCCTATAGGAAGGTTGGGCAAAATTTCAAAAATCTCTCTCTCTCCCATTTGGGAATCGCATTCCCTATTTTAGAAAACTGCATTTTCAAGGATCATTATTGAAACAAAACCGGATCAGATCTAAAACCAATAGGAAGTGAGGGATATACCTGATACGAAGTAGTAGTAACTCCCAATGAAGGTGTTCACGCCCAAGGAGAAGACCAAGACCCGCTTCCACTGAAGATGACACAGTGTGTGGTGAAGCAAAATAAACAGGATGGCTCTTTAGCAAGAATCGAGATTCTTCAACAAGAATTGAATAGGGGCTGGTGAGCACGACTTCAGATTGTTTCTTCAGATAGGAAACAATATGAAGAACCTTTCTTCATCAGATACACAAGTGGAGATCGAACTGGGTAGGGATTGCAAGAACAGGAGAGAACTCTGCAGATTGCTGTGTATGAAACTTAGGAATTCGCCCCCTATTTATAGACTTCTTTGGATTAGCCTCCCAATCTAATTAGGAGAGAGTTCCTTGATCCAAATCTGATATTTGGATCTAGACTCTTAAATTGATAAGACTTATCTTATCCTTTCAGCTAATCCTAATCAGATTATAAATAAGATCTTGCCTCCTTTTAATTAACTAACTTAAGCCCAGTACGAATAGGGATTTAGGCCCATTAAGCTTATGTGCTCACTTACTCCTTAACCTACTGCCCAGTTGGCTCTCTTTGTATGGCATGGGACCTTTACATCGATCTATACATCAGCCACATGGGTTCAGCCCAGCCTTTGTTACAAGTCCTGGCCGAATTCACTGTATGAGACAGTGAACCCCTGAGTCCATCACCATGGGTTCTTAATGGGCCCAATATTTACACTAAATGGTTCTTGGATCCAGCCACTTTATGAAAACCCAAGAACTGTAGGCAGATGCAAGATTAGCCCATCAAGTATTATCCTTAATGGTCTTACACTTAACCTCTCAGCCCATAATGATCAAACGCTGCCCCACAAGAGAGGGCCTCTCCCTCGGCTACAAGGTATAGTGCTGCACTCTCTACTCACATGGATCCCAGGAGTTAAAACCTTTTGCAAACATTTTGAAACCATAATATATATATATATATATATATATATATGTATATCTCTATATAAATATATTTTGCAAAAAACAAATTTCAACGTAGGAAATCAACTACCGGTAGTTTAGGTTTCCATCAGAGAGAGTGCATTCCCCGATCATACCACAATGACATGAATGGATTATATAATTTATTCATTTACAATAAATGTCAAAAGATACATCAATCTGATTGGAGCTAAGGGCATAATTGTCTAATAGCTCCCACTTGCACTTAGGTCGAATCGTGTACAAGTCGGATGTGCTTTGACTTCGAGTGGACTCGTGGCTCCCTAGCCTGAGCTATATCTCCATTGTTGTCACACAATAATTGAATGGGTGATTTGCTGGATGGAATTACTCCTAATTCTTGAATGAACGTCTTCATCCAGATGGCTTCTTTAGTAGCTTCACTTGTGACAATGTATTCGGCTTCCATTGAGGAATCTATGGTGGAACCTTGTTTTCTACTTCTCCAGCTAACTACACAAGCCCCCATCGAAAAGATGTACCCAGATGTAGACTTTCTATCATCTGGATCTAATTGGAAATCGACATCAATGTACCCTTGGATCTATAGTGAACTACCACTGAATACCAGATAAAACTTTATTGTCCTTCGAAGGTATCTCAGTATGTTCTTCACAGCTGTCCAGTGTTCCTGTCCTGGGTTAGACTGGAATCTACTTACCACACTCACTGCCTGAGCAATGTTAGGACGAGTGCACAACATGGCATACATGATGCTCCCTACGGCTGAGGCATAGGGAATCTCCTTCATGCCCTCAATCTCCTCGGGAGTCTTGGGAGACATACCCTTGGAGAGAGTGACTCCATGCCTGAAATGAACATTTCCTTTCTTGGAGTTCTCCATACTGTATCTCTTGACAATTTTGTCAATGTAAGTAGGCTGGGATAATCCTATTATCCTCTTTGATCTATCTGATCTTTCTCTATACAGTCGAAGTCCCAAGATATAGGTGGCTTCTCCAAGATCTTTCATCGAGAATTGCTGGGAAAGCCACACTTTCACCATAGTTAACATTCCTACATCATTCCCAATGAGTAGAATGTCATCTACGTATAGAACCAAGAACCTAACCGTATTCCCACTAGTTTTCCAATAAACACAGGGTTCATTTGGATTTTGCTCGAATTCAAACAGTTTGACAGTAGAACCAAACCAAATGTTCCAACTCCTAAAAGCCTGCTTCAGTCCATATATGAATCGGTTAAGTTTGCATACCATGTGTTCCTGTTAGACAGTTGTGTGCCCTTAGATTCAATCAGAAATATGTACATTATGAATTTATTGTAAATGAATAAAGTACACATTTGATTCATGTTCCGATGGTGTGTTTCTGTGTAATACCCTTAAACTGGACACTTAATGAGACTTGTGTTAGTTTAGAATGTTCACGGCCATTGGGTAAGTCTGGGGAGATTTATCCTGCCAAGGATGACACTGGTGTGCTGCCAACTGTTGGGGTGGCAGGTCTTAGTTACCAGGGTGAAACCCGAAGCACATGCAGTGTAGGATTAATAAAACCTTTGAACCAGACCAGATTTCCAGTATTGCCCTGGACCTTGGAGATAGATGGGCAAAACTGGAAAGTTACACCTGACCCCTAGACTCGATTATGATTCTACACTAGATGCTGGATTGGGCTGTCTTTGATGTACCAATCAGTGAGATCCTTAGCGGGGGTCAAAACCTAGGTATGTTGGGACAGTCCGAGAATTCATCTGAGTGGGTGATCATAGTGACAGGATCAGCCCCTTTGTCGGACAAAGGTAATGATCGGGGATGCACTCTCTCTGATGGAAACCAAGACTGCCGGCAGCCGATTTCAATTGTTGAGATTTTGTTTTGCAAAATATATTTATATAAAGATATATATATGTTATGGTTTCGAAATGATTTGCAAAAGGTTTTAATTCCCGGGATCCATGTAAGCAGAGATTGCAACACTGTTCCTTGCAGTTGAGGGAGAGGTCCTCCCCTGTTGGGCAGTGTTTGATAATTATGGGTTGAGAGGTTAAGTGTAAGACCATTGAGGATAATGCTTGATGGGCTAATCTTGCATCTGCCCACAACCCCTGGGTGTTACAAGGTGGCTTGGCCCAGGGACCACTTAGGATAAGTGTTGGGCCCATAGAGCCCATAAAATGGGTTTTAGGGGGTGCACTGTCCATAATAGTGTATTCGGCCAGGCCTTGTAACAAAGGCTGGGCTGAACTCATGTGGCTGATGTGTAGATCAATGTTTGGGTCCCACGCCATACAAGGAAGCCCAACTGGGCAGCAGTTTGGAAGGCTAAGTGAGTACATAACCTTAAATGGGCCTTAAGCCCATTTCAAATTGGGCTGATTTGATCAGTTAATTAAAAGGGGCAAATTCTGAGATGGATCAGCTGATAGGATTGGGCCTAGACCCTATCCACATAGAGAGTCCAAGATCTAAATGAGGTTAAGATCTGGAAGCCTCCTAATTAGATTAGGAGATGGCTGATCTGATTTGTAGATAAGATAAGGATTCTCCCTTATCACTTAAAGGGACTTCTAATCCAAATATAATTTGGATCAGCAGCTCCTAATAGGATTGGGAGCTGATCCCTTTAAATCTATAAAAGGAGGAGGGGGCGGCCGCCTTTAGACATGCAACCTAAGACTGTTGTCTTCAGAGCTGAAATCACAAAACAGAGATTTCTGCAACCTCTGCAAAATCTCTCTTGCCGCCTCCTTCCTGCTATCGCCATTACCTTCTGTTCGATTTCCAGTTCTTGGGAGAAATCAAGATTTGATCTTGATACCAATCTTTTGGGAAAAGATTGATTGGAGCTGTACTCACAAGCCATCTAGTTGATTCTTGCGAAGGGTCAAGTTTTTTTGAAGAACATTGCTGATTCTGCTCCATCCTGCACTACACCATCTTTAGTGGGAGCAGTCTTTGGATCCTTCCTTAGGCGTGAACACATCCATTGGGAGATACTAATTCTCCGTATCAGGTACATCCTCCCTCCTACTCCTTTTTGTTCAGATCTGGTTTGGTTCATGGTTCAAGATTGATCCTTGAAAAATATGTTTTTCTAAAATAGGGAATTCGATTCCCTACAAAGATGGGAAAAATTTTTAAAATTCGCCCAGTCCATTCCGCAAGACTTGGGCGTCCATGTGATGGATATCCCATCCCTTCAGTGGTATCAGAGCCATGGTTCAAATCTTGAATCAATTTAATTCAGATCTGAACCTGCACAAATGGGCAGAAGTTGTTCTACCCAATTTGCGTAGATAAGTGTTTTTGGGAATTTGCTCCCAAAATTATGGGCGAAGAATCTAAAATTAAATTTTATAAATCTGATTCTTGTTTATAATAGTTCTTTATGATTTTCTTGATTTATGGGCTGTTCGTACAAGAGGAGATCGAATTCTTGGTTTGCGTAGGGAACCTGCAAGATTTGCAGTTTTTTGATTTATTCATTACATTTGTTCTGTAAATATTTTTTTTTTATTTTTAGACTCAATGTATTAGGTATTCGATCTGATGTAATTATAATAGAAATTAGGTTTTCTATTTCTTTATTTTTGGATCGAAGATGGCGGTGCAAGGAAGGAGATTTCGCAAATGGGACATTCGCTACCTATGATTTGCAGTTTGTGAAATTGCATTCTGTGATCTAACCTCTGTTTTGCAGGATGGATTGTACGAACAACATTGGATTGACTAATTCTTGTTTTGTTTTATCAGTTTTTTAATTTCAGATTATATTCTTGAATTAAAGATTTAATTAAAGATCAAACCCTAGACCCATTCGAACCAAGATTGGTTCAAATTGTTTGGACCGAATCTAGGGTTCAATCAAGACTGAATATCAGCCATATTTTTGTTAAATGGGCCTAAGGATTGATAATTAATTGGATATTTAATTTGGCCCAACCTGTAAGGCCTAGTTTTAAATTGTTAAAACTGCCAAAAGCCCACTTCAAAGGATAAAGCTATATGGGCCGAACTGGGTAACCCTAATTCAGCCCATATACCTGGATGATATTAATTGTTAATATTATGGATTAAAATGGGCTTCAAATGGGTTTTTTATAGATAATTAATTGATTGGATCAATTCCTCCCTGCATGTGATGTATGGATGTGTGATGTGCTACGTTCATGGGCCATAAGTACTAGGCCCATGCAGATTCGATAGTGGCTCTTGCGCACACCATGGCTGAATGCACATCATTGCCATGGTGTCCCTCCTGGTCATTGGATGACCTCCCTCAATGGTGGGCTCCCACACCTCCTGAAGAGGTTACGTGCGGAACCCTAGCCGATTTAGGCCCACCGAAATCTGACTTTATGAAAGTCAGTGGGAGCCACTTTGGTTTAACCTAAAATAAACTAGGGCGTAATTCTTGTTCCTTCCAGTAAATATGAGTGAACATGATAGGGAGATTAATATGATGAACTCTCTAAAGGCCTTCCATCATTAGCATGAGGATGGGTCCTTCAGTAATGAGGAAACGCACCAAAAAATGGGCTATCCATTTGCTGTTGGGCTTGTCCAAGTGTTTCATAAGATGATAGTGGCGTCATAGACCGATGTGGGAGGGGCTTCTCCAGAAAATGGGAACTCTCTCACGGTACCTTGGCGTAACCTGAATATGATGGGTAATTTTGAATCTTGTGTCATAGAAACCAACTTATTAGTGGCTTATCCGTCTTGGTGTATTGACTCTAGGGCTTCAACTCATGCGTGTAACTCACTGTAGGGGTTCAAGGTAAGCAGAAGGCTGAATGATGGAGAAGTGATGCTCTACTTGGGGACTTCTGCAAGTGTTGCAGCTGCGGCAATAGGCACCGTAGAATTAAAATTTAGAGAAGGAAATGTTGTACTTAAAGATTGTCTTTTTGTGCAAAATCTAAGAAGAAATTTGATTTCTGTTTCAAAACTGTGTGCAGATGGATATTCTGTCTTTTTCAGTAATACGATTACTATTAAAAGAAACAATAAATTCATCGCACATGGGGAACTGGAGAACAGTCTCTATGTTCTATATCCTTCTCTAGAAACTAACATAGCCGAAACTACGTCGGCTGAAATCCCCAAGAAAAGAGCACGTGATACAGTTAATCCCACGTGCCTGTGGCATTACCGACTTGGCCATATCGGCATTGACCGAATCACAAGACTGGTAAAGGATGGTCCTTTGGATTTTCTAACTGTAGAAGATCTTCCCACTTGTGAGCCTTGCCTTCAGGGTAAGATGACCAAGAGGCCATTTAACGGTAAGCCTGAAAGATGTACAGGCACACTTGACCTTATACATACTGATGTATGTGGTCCCCTGAGTGTTAGGACCTGTAACCAACACGTGTATTTCATTACATTCACCGATGACTATTCTCGGTATGGTTATGTGTACCTAATGAGACATAAGTCTGAATCCTTTGAAAAGTTCAAAGAGTTCAGACAAGAGGTCGAGAAACAGTTAGGGAGAGAAATTAAGTCCCTTCGATCAGATCGAGATGGCAAATATCTCTCTGACGAATTCAGGGACTACTTAAAGGCAAATGGGATAGTATCATAGTTAGCTCCTCCTGCTACACCACAACTTAATGATGTTTTAGAGAGGAGGAATAGAACCCTATTAGATATGGTCCAATCACTTCTCATCTATTCAGAGTTATCCACATCCTTTTGGGGATACGCATTAGAGATTGCGATATACGTGCTGAACCGGGTTCCAACCAAATCGGTTCCTAAGACTCCCTATGAGCTTTGGACCGGAAAGAAACCAAGTGTACGACACTTGAAGATTTGGGGTTGTCCGGCTCACGTTAAAAGAACGAATCTGGACAAATTGGAATCCAAGACCAGCCGTTGCCTATTCGTAGGCTACCCAAAGGGCTCAGTGGATTACCTATTCTATGATCCAAGTGAGCAGAAGGTGTTCTGTAGTCGGAATGCACAATTCTTGGAAAATGACTACATCCTAGATAATCATTGTCAGGAAATTGTTCTTGATGAGGAGAACTCAGATGCAGTGGGAGGTGTCCCACAGGTTCCAGGTAGTGACCAACCTAGAAGATCTACCCAGGTGTCCAAGCCACCGGTCCATTTTGGTTACGATCAGGATAGTTACTTGGTCGAAACCTTGACTAGTGAAGAGGATCCCGTGACTTATACGGAAGCTATGTTGGACATAGACTCCCTTAAATGGGTAGATGCCATGAGAGCTGAGATGGACTCAATGGAGACCAATGGTGTCTGGACTCTAGTGGATCCACCCTCCGGGGTACAAGCAATTGGTTGCAAATGGTGTCTGGACTCTAGTGGATCCGCCCTCCGGGGTAAAAGCAATTGGTTGCAAACCCGATGGCAGGGTTGAGACCTACAAAGCTCGTCTAGTGGCGAAAGGATACACTCAGAAAGAAGGCATCGATTATGAGGAAATCTTTTCGCCCGTGGCCATGCTTAAATCCATTAGGATCCTGCTAGCTATAGCAGCTTACTATGACTATGAGATTTGGAAGATGGATGTCAAAACTGCATTCCTAAATGGAGATCTTATTGAAGATATCTATATGCCGCAACCGCAAGGTTTTGTAGTTGCGGGTCAGGAACACATGGTCTGTAAGTTGAATAGATCCATATATGGACTCAAGCAAGCTTCTAGAAGTTGGAACATCCGATTTGACTCTACGATCAAAAAGTTTGATTTTGAGCAGAATCCGGATGAACCCTGTGTTTACAGGAAGAACAGTGGTGACAAGGTTACGTTTCTGGTTCTGTATGTAGATGACATTCTACTCATTGAGAATGATGTAGGAATGTTAACTACGATAAAAGTATGGCTATCACAGCAATTCTCCATGAAAGACCTTGGAGAAGCTTCCTATATACTGGGTCTTCGACTCTATTGAGATAGATCGAAGCGGATAATAGGATTATCCCAATCTGCTTATATTGACAAAATAGTCAAGAGATATAGCATGGAAAACTCCAAGAAAGGAAATGTTCCTTTCAGGCATGGAGTCAATCTCTCCAAGAAGATGTCTCCAAAGACCTCTGAGGGGATCGAGAGCATGAAAGACGTTCCCTATGCCATAGCCATTGGGACCATCATGTATGCCATACTATGCACTCGTCCTGACATTGCCCAGAAAGTGAGTGTAGTAAGCAGATTCTAGGCCAACCCAGGGCAGGAGCATTGAACTGCTGTCAAATGCATACTTAAGTACCTTCGAAGGACAAAAGAGTTTTGTCTGGTATTCGATGGTAGTTCACTACAGATCCAAGGGTATATAGATGCGGATTTCCAGTCGGATCTGGATGATAGAAAGTCTACATCTGGATATGTTTTCACGATAGGATCGTGTGCTATTTGCTGGAAAAGCAGCAAATAGGGGTCCACAGCAGACTCCACAACCGAGGCCGAATACATTGCTGCAAGTGAAGCTGCCAAGGAAGTCGTGTGGATGAAGAAGTTCGTTCACGAATTGGGAGTAGTTCCATCCAACACATCACCCATCCCATTGTTGTGTGACAACATTGGAACGATTGCTCAGGCTAAGGAGCCACGAGCCCACTCGAAGTTGAAGCACATCGAGAGGAAGTACCACGTACTCCGGGAGATTGTTGGTAGAGGGGACATCTTGATTCAGAAGGTAGCATTAACGGAGAATGTAGAAGACCCATTGACTAAGCCACTGACACAGAAAGTGTTCGAGAAAC
The DNA here is from genome assembly GCF_055504915.1 of Nelumbo nucifera. Lineage (NCBI taxonomy): Eukaryota > Viridiplantae > Streptophyta > Magnoliopsida > Proteales > Nelumbonaceae > Nelumbo > Nelumbo nucifera. Next base: position 37,656,151 of record NC_142655.1, on the reverse strand, counting down.
ACGTGGAAAGTATGGGACTCCCGCTTATACTAGATTGGACTTAAGTGCAAGTGGGAGCTGTTAGATAGTTGTATGCCCTTAGCTTCAATCAGAAATATGTACATTATGAATTTATTGTAAATGAATAAAGTACACATTTGATTCATGTTCTGATGGTGTGTTTCTATGTAATACCCTTAAACTGGACACTTAATGAGACTTGTGTTAGTTTAGAATGTTCACGGCCATTGGGTAAGTCTGGGGAGATTTATCCTGCCAAGGCTGACACTGGTGTGCTGCCAACTGTTGGGGTGGCTTGTCTCAGCTACCAGGGTTAGACCCGAAGCACATGCAGTGTAGGATTAATAGAACCTTTGAACCGGACCAGATATCCAGTATTGCCCTGGACCTTGGAGATAGATGGGCAAAATTGGAAAGTTACACCTGACCCCTAGACTCGATTATGATACTACACTAGATGTCGGATTGGGCTATCTTTGATGTACCAATCAGTGAGATCCTTAGCGGGGGTCAAAACCTGGGTATGTTGGGACAGTTCGAGAATTCATCTGAGTGGGTGATCATAGTGACAGGATCAGCCCCTTTGTCGGACAAAGGTAATGGTCGGGGTTGCACTCTCTCTGACGGAAACCAAGACTGCCGGCAGCCGATTTCAATTGTTGAGATTTTGTTTTGCAAAATATATTTATATAAAGATATATATATGTTATGGTTTCGAAATGATTTGCAAAAGGTTTTAATTCCCGATATCCATGTAAGCAGAAAGTGCAACACTGTTCCTAGCAGTCGAGGGAGAGGTCCTCCCTTGTCGGGCAGTGTTAGATCATTATGGGCTGAGAGGTTAAGTGTAAGACCATTGAGGATAATGCCTGATGGGCTAATCTTGCATCTGCCCACAGTCCCTGGGTGTTACAAGGTGGCTTGGCCCAGGGGCCACTTAGGATTAGTGTTGGGCCCATAGAGCCCATAAGATGGGTTTCAGGGGGTGCACTGTCCATAACAGTGTATTCGGCCAGGCCTTGTAACAAAGGTTGGGCTGAACCCATGTGGCTGATGTGTAGATCAATGTTTGGGTCCCACGCCATACAAGGAAGCCCAACTAGGCAGCAGTTTGGAAGGCTAAGTGAGTACATAACCTTAAATGGGTCTTAAGCCCATTTCAAACTTGGCTGATTTGATCAATCAATTAAAAGGGGCGAATTCTGAGATGGATCAGCTGATAGGATTGAGCCTAGACCCTATCCACTTAGAGAGTCCAAGATCTGAATGAGATTTAGATCTGGAAGCCTCCTAATTAGATTAAGAGATGGCTGATCTGATTTGCAGATAAGATAAGGGTTCTCCTTATCACTTAAAGGGACTTCTAATCCAAATATAATTTGGATCAGCAGCTCCTAATAGGATTAGGAGCTGATCCCTTTAAATCTAGTAGTTATGGTATGCTGCTACAACTAGCAAGATCCTAATAGACTTCAGAATGGCCACCGGCGTAAAGGTCTTTTCATAGTCGATTCCCTCTTTCTGAGTGTACCCTTTCGCCACAAGACGAGCTTTATAGGTCTCAATGATACCATGTGGGCCCTTCTTCTTCTTCTAACTTCACTTGCAACCAATTGCTTTCACCCCAAAGGGTGGGTATACAAGAGTCTAGACCTTATTGGTCTCTATCGAGTCCATATCGGCTTTCATGGCATCTACCCACTTCAGGGAATCTATGTCCAACATAGCTTCCGCATAAGTCGTGGGATCCTCCTCACTTGTCGTGGCTTCCACCAAGTAACTTTCTTGGTCATATCCATAATGAACTGTTGGCCTGGATACCCAGGTAGACCTTCTAGGTAGAGTATCTAGAGCATGCGGGACATCTCACACTACTCCTGGGCTCTCCTTCTTGTTGAGGATTCTCTAGGATGTAATCTTCTTCTAAGAAACAAGCATTTCGACTGCAAAACACCTTTTCCTTCTTTCGGATCATAGAAAAGGTAACCTACAAAGCCTTTGGGGTAGCCAACAAATAGGCAACGACTGGTCTTAGATTCTAATTTGTCAACACTAGTTCTTTTAACATGTCCTAGACAACCCCAAATTTTCAAGTGTCTCACACTTTCTTACTGGTCCAAAGCTCATAGGGAGTCTTCGGAACAGATTTGGTTGGAACCCGGTTCACTACATAAATCACAGTCTCCAATGTGTATCCCCGAAAGGATGTAGGTAATTCTAAGTGGATGAGAAGTGATCAGACCATATCCAGTAGGGTCCGGTTTGTCCTCTCTGACACACCGTTTAACTGTGGTGTAGCGGGAGGGGTTAATTGTGATACTATCCCATTGTCCTTTACGTAGTCCCTGAATTCCTTAGAGAGATACTCACCACCTCGATCTAATCGAAGGACTTTAATTTCTCTCCCTAACTATTTCTCAACTTCTTGTCTGAACTCCTTGAACTTTTCAAAGGATTTAGACATATGTGACATTAGGTACACGTAACCATACCAAGAATGATCATCGGTAAAGGTTATGAATTAAACGTGTTGATTATGTGTCCTAACATTTAGGGGACCACATAGAGCAATATGTATTAGGTCAAGTGTGCCTGTAGATCTTTCAGGCTTACCGGTAAATGGTCGTGTCGTCATCATACTCTGAAGGCAAGGTTCACAGGTTGGAAGATCTTTTATAGTTAGAAAATCCAAAGGACCATCCTTTACCAACCTTGTGATACAATTTATGTTAATGTAGCCAAGTCGGTAATGCCACAGGCACGTGGGACTAAATATTTTATAGATTCTTTTCTTGGGAATTATTTTTGATGTAGTTTCAGTAATGTTGGTTTCCAGAGAGGGATGGAGAACATAGAGACCATTCTCAAGTTCCCCATATGCTAGGAATTTGTTATTCCGTTTAATAGTAATCACATTACTAAACAAAATAGAATAACCATCCTTGCACAACTTTGAGATAGAAATCAAATTTCTTCTTAAATTAGGTACAAAAAGATAATCTTTCAGTATAATAATTCCTTCTCTGAAAACTAATTCTATAATGCTTATGGTCGTAGCTGCAATAGTTGCAGAAGTCCCCAAGTAAAGTTTCACTTTTCCATCACTCAATCTTCTGCTTATCTTGAACCCCTGTAGTGAATTACACGCATGAGTCAAAGCCCCGAAGTCAAAACACCAAGAAGCAGGAGTGACCAACAGATTGGTCTCTATGATGAAAGAATCGAACATACCTTGTTTCTTAGTCTCCAGGTATTGAGGAAAATTCCTCTTCCATAGGTTGGTCTGCTTGCAGAAGTGACAAGCATCAAATGCTTTGTCTTTCTTCTGCTTTTTGGTTTTGCTACCCTTCTTCTGAGCCTTCCGCTTTTTCTTTCCCGATTTCTCACCTTCAACAAGCATGGCTATCGACTTATCCTTCTTAATTAGTTCTTCAGCTCTCTGCAACATATTGTTGAGTTCCTGAAGGCTAACATTTAGCTTATTCATGTTGTAATTCATGATAAATTGATTGAAGGACAGAGGCAAGGAATTGAAAACAACATCAATTTTGGTGTCATGATTTAGCCCTAACCCGAGAGCCTCCAGTTCATTGATATAACCCATCATCTTTAGACAATGGTCATAAACCTGTTGGTTCTCGGTCATCTGTGTGGTCATAAACAATTTAAAGACCTTTTGTCGAGTAGAACGATTCTACTCTTCGTACATAGTCTTCAGACTATACAATATATCTTTGGACACTTCGATCTTATCAAATTATCGTTGTATCGGATTGTCTAAAGAGGCTATAATATAACATCGAGCAAGAGAATTTTTCCCTTCCCATTCTTGATACTTTCCCCTTCGGGCCTTAGAAGCCCTGTCACCCAAATGATCCAAAGCAAGGTTCTTAGCAATTTTGTCCAATTTCTCGGATGTCAGAACCAGCATAAGCTTTCGGAACAAGTCAGCATAATTAGGGCCCTTGAGTTTGTTATCATCCAACAACTTGGTGAAGTTTCCATTTGCCATTTTTGGTAAAGGCAAAGCAGATTTATAAGTCTACAACCTAAATTGATTTATGTCATCACATAGAAAGGGCTTTTAATCTATGTTCCATTTCCATTTTAGGCATTTTTGAGATTCCCTCCAATCTTAGTGACGGAGACAGTTGTGTCTTTGGAAATGTGGGAAACAACATGGGTGCATGAAGCCAACTGTTTCAGCTGCAAAACCCCACCACCTTCTGTGAAAGATCTCATCCACTCATCTTATGAGCTTTCCCTTTGATCTCTGTGAGACAAGGTTCATAGCCATTTTAGGTTAAACCTTTCTGTCCAGTAAGTGCTCACCCATCATGTTCGTGAACACCAAGATACCATGAGAGAGTCTTCCATTTTAGGATACGCCCCTCCCACATCGGTCTATGATGCCCCTATCATCTTACGAAGCAATCCAGCCAACTGCATTAGCAGATTGATAGCCCAATTTTATGGTGCATCTTCACGCACTAATACATCCAACATTCATACTAATGATGGATGGCCTTTAGAGAATTCATCATATAAAATTCCCTATCACATGCACTTACATTTTCAGGAGGGAACAAATAATTATGCCCTAGTTTTGTTTAGGTCAAACCAAAGTGGCTCCCACTGACTTCCATAAAGTCATATTCAAAGTGGGCCCAAAGCAGCTAGGGTTCTGAGGTGTTCCTCTTGGATAGAAACTGAAGTGGGCCCCACTGGGAAAGGGAGATCATCCAATGATCTTAAGGGCACCATGACAATAATGTGCGTTCATCCATGGTGTTTGAAAGAGTCATTATCGAATTAACATGGGCCAAGTGCTTATGACCCATGTTCCTAGCACATCACACATCCATACATCACATGCTTGAAACAAATTGATCCAATCAATTAAAATATCTGTTAAACCCATAATTAAAGCCCATTTAGAACCCATAATATTACCAATTAATATTATCTAGGTATATGGGCTGAACTACAATGAGCGGTTTGATGATTAATTCAAGATCTAATTCTTGAAACATGATCTAAAATTAAAGAAACTAATACATGACGATCAAGAATCAGTAAACAATAGCTAGAGGGCTGTTCGTAAGGCTGCAACCGTACAAAACAAAAGTTAGTTCGTAGTTTGCAGTTTCCAAAACTGCAAATCGAAGATCACCAAACCCAAATCTGCAAAATTTTCCCCTTCGTGCTTCCAACAGATTCTTCCAATGGAAAAAAAGAAAAAACCTAATTTCTCTATTAATTACATCTGAATCAAATTCCTATACATGCCATCTAGAAAATAAATAAATAATTATTTACAGTCCCAGAATTGATAGAATAAAGAAGTAGATGTGTAGATTCATAGCGCCTAAAGAAAATTTGATCTTCACCGTATGAACAGCCCAGAATCCAAGAAATATAAATAGAACAGTTTTAAATATATTGCAGAATATAAATAATTTAATTTCAGATCAATCGCCCAAAGCTGAGAACCAAATTCTCAAAAAACATATAATCTGTGCAAATTGGGTAGAACCGATTCTGCCTATTTGCGTAGGTTCAGATCAGATCTGATTTTGGTTCAAGAATGTGAACTTGGTTCTGATACCACTGAAGGGATGAAAGATCCATCATATGGATGGCCAAACCCTACAGGAAGGTTGGGCGAAATTTCAAAAATTTCTCTCTCTCCCATCTGGGAATCGCATTACCTATTTTAGAAACAACATTTTCAAGGACCATTCTTGAAACAAAATCGGACCAGATCTGAAACCAATAGGAAGTGAGGGATATAGCTAATACGAAGTAGCAGTAACTCCCAATGAAGGTGTTCATGCCCAAGGAGAAGACAAAAACCCACTTCCACTGAAGATGACACAGTGTGTGGTGAAGCATGATCAGCACGATGGCTCTTCAGCAAGAACCGGGATTATTCAGCAAGAATCGAATAAGGGCTTGTGAGCAAGACTTTAGATTGCTTCTTCAGCCAAGAAACAATATCAAGAACCTTTCTTAATCAGATCCACAAGTGGAGATAGAACTGGGTAGGGATGGCAAGAACAGGAAAAGCTCTGTAGATTGTTGTGCATGAAACTGAGGAATTCACCCCTACTTATAGTCTTCTTTGGATCAACCTCTTAATCTAATTGGGAGAGAGTTTCTTGATCCAAATCTGATATTTGGATCTGGACTCTTAAATGGATAAGACTTATCTTATCGTTTAAGCTAATCCTAATCAGATTATAAATCAGATCTTGCCTCCTTTTAATTAACTAACTTAAGCCCAGCTCGAATTGGGCTTTAAGCCCATTAAGGTTATGTGCTCACTTACTCCTTAACCTATAGCCCAATTGGCTCTCTTTGTAAGGCGTGGGACCCTTACATCAATCTACACATCAGCCACATGGGTTCAGCCCAGCCTTTGTTACAAGGCCTGGCCGAATTCACTATAGGAAATAGTGAATCCCTGAGTCCATCACCATGGCTCTTAATGGGCCCAACATTTACACTAAATGGTTCTTGGATAGCCACCTTATGAAAATCCAAGAACTGTGGGCAAATGCAAGATTTTCCCCTCAGGTATTACCCTCAATGGTCTTACACTTAACCTCTCAGCCCATAATGATCAAACACTGCCTAACAAGAGAGGACCTCTCCCTTGGCTGTAAGGTATAGTGCTGCACTCTCTACTCACATGGATCCCGAGAATTAAAACCTTTTGCATACATTTTGAAACCATAATATATATATATATACATATATATATCTCAATATAAATATATTTTGCAAAAAACAAATTTCAATGTTTGAAATCAACTGCTGGTAGTTTAGGTTTCCATCAGAGAGAGTGCATTCCCCGATCATTCACTTTGTCCGACGAAGGGGCTGATCCTGCTGTCACTATGATCACCCACTTAGGTGAATTCTCAGACTGTCCCATCATACCCAGGTTTTGACCCCGTCTAATGATCTCACTGATTGATATGTCAAAGACAGCCTAATCCGACACCTAGTGTTGAACCAAAATCGAGTTTAGGGGTCAGGTGTAACATTCCAGTTTTGTCCATCTATCTCTAAGGTCTGGGGCAAGAATGGAATTTGGTCTGGTTCAGGGTTTCAAGGAAACCCACACTGCATGTACCTCAGGACTCACCCTAGCAGTTGAGACATGCCACTCCAACCAACTTGGCAACACATCAGTGTTAGCCTTGGTAGGATAAATCTCACTAGATCTATCCAATAGCTGTGAAGATTCTAAACTAACACGTGTCTCATAAGTGTCCAGTTTAAGGGTATTAAACAAAAACATACCACAATGGCATGAGTCAATTATGTACTTTACTCATTTACAATAAATGTCAAAAGATGCATCAATCTGATTAGAGTGAAGGGCATAACTGTCTAACAGATAGCTATCTGTGAAGATGAAATACACGCTTTCTCCCTCCGTTCAGCCCTCGAACCCCTCGAGACACCTTAGCCTTGAACTAGACAAATTCAGATCTGTAAAACACAAACAAACAGAAATTAAATCTAAAAGATTGCCAGAATAAAAATAACATAAAAGAAAATAAAGAAATCGAAAGGGATGGCTGATCAAATCCAGTGGCGGTAGTTGCTGATTAGCTAAACTGCTTGCAGGAACCCCTCCTAACAAGATATGGGCGTCCTTCCCTTCTACAAACCTTGAACTCCTCAAGAAACCTTAGCCTTGTGAACTGGGTGAATTGACCAACCCTTTCTCCAGGGCCCTTGGGGTCCTTCTTATAGAAAATGTTGGACAAAACTAGGATTAGAGAGAAAGAGTGGGGCAGCTAGTGGGTTTATGCAGAATGTCACCCCTAGGGTTTAGGAATGAGGGGTTAAGACTAAACTAGATGGATCCTATGGCGAGAGTGAAAAGGAGAGGATGTCTATAAGTATGGAGGGCTGGCATTTATGCTCCTAGGATCGAATGGCGAGATTAGGACTTAGGTGGCACCCTAGGGTTAGAATGTTAAAGAGATGTCATTCTACAATGGAGGGTGGAGATTGCATGGTGAAGATCTAAGGGTATGAGAGGTTGCTAAGGCTTGGATGGTTGAGTTAGATGTTAGGGAGGAGTGGAAGGTGAAGATTTAGTAGTTTGGGGCGGCTAGGGTTTGTTCGAGGTGAAAAGAATAAGTGGGGAGGAGCCCTAGGGTTTGCTAAGGAGAGGGGAATATGTTAATACAGTAGGAGGGGCACTTTTCTGGGTTTAGCAGATAGGAGGCACCCTCCTATGCTTAGTTTTTCACAGAAACACCCCCTCTCTCAGCTAGAATTCTCACCAACTTCCCTAAATCTGCAGAAAACTTTGTAAATTTCCTAATTTTTACCCAGAATTTGCACAGGGACCCTCAGAGGTCACAACATTGAATTTAACTAGAAAATGGGTATAGATTAGTCAGTCTAAGGTCTAAAATACCCTTAAAATGATGCCCTTAAGGCATCAAAATACTTATCAATAGCTCATATAGGATTCCCAACCTATTTCGTTATTCCCTTTCTCTCGGTGAGTACCCTTGTGAGTATGAGAAGGAGGAGTTTTGTATCTTCAAGTAGGCACTAGAGGTTGGGCTCAAGTTCTCTCTTCACCCTTTTATTATTGAAGTCTTGAAACACTATGATATCTTTATAGCACAACTCCATTTGAACTCCATCAAGACCCTGGCCAATACTATTTTCTTTTACCATAACTTCAACTTTCCCTAACCATCCAGAACTTTACCACCCTATGTCACTTAAAGAAAAACCCCAATGAGAAGTTTAGCTTTTACTTGTTCTATCACCTTGGTTGTAAGTTGTTGGGCGGCTTCCCTTCTAAAGTGTTGACTAGGAAGAGGAGGTATATTTTCCTTGTTGTCAATGATGGGTGGCCCTTCAACTCGGAGTGGAAGACAGCCCTTAAGGAAATGTTGAGAGTGTAGGTTCTGGTCAACATGAAGTCATAGGTCAATGAATTTCTGGCTGAGGAGGCGCTGAACCAAGATGGGTTTAGTCCTCTAGGTCGGTTGTCGTACCATAATTAGGATGTTTTTATTTTGCTTCAATTTTGGTTGTTTAGCTTACCCAAGCTCGTCATGTCTTTTCTTTTCTGCAAGAGAAATGGGAGAAGTTAACATTTTCAGAGTCTTGGGGGTGCTGAAGCACAAGAAGAGGAAGGTCGGGGAAGCTTCCTGAGTTGCAGACGGGAGCAAGTGAGGTCGTAGGAGCACTAGTCCACTAAGGTTATTGACATCGATCTCACCAACGAGGAGAGGCTAGTGGATGTGCAGATGGAGGTCACTAGTGACAATACTCATCCTAGCAAGCAAACTTCCTTGGTCTCGAGCACTGAGGTGGTCGAGACATTGGTGGTCGCCATAGGCATGACTAAGACAAAGGCTCCGAAGATGAGCCCTGACTGGACGGTGATGGTGGCCAATAGGATTTGGTTTGCAAGGGTAGTGCTTGAGCTGGGTAAGGGGATCCTTCTCCCTGATGACATAAGTAGTTACGATAACCAGTTTACTCCAGTGCTCAGTAGGAAACTGATCTAGGCTATCCTCAAGGTAAGCACGTGGTAAGCCTATATTTGTACATATTTTCATACCTCTAACTTGACGATTTTTGGTAATAATGTTTTTGGAATTAGCATGATATTGCACTAATTATGACAAAATTGCCTTGCAAGATGATTTGGAGCTTAATTGTACAATTTTAAGGAGTTAAATTTAATTGATCAAGATAATCATAGAGGAAGGACCATGTAGCAATGATGCTCCAGGATGTAGCCATGAAGGAGAGAATCCATTGAAATCGGATTTGATATGTATGCACAAAAATCAGGAAATTTCCTATTTTGATATAGTTCCCATATTTTGGCCATAACATTCTGCCTACAACTCGGATTGAGGTGCTTCAAATGGATAATTAAAGCTACGAGATAGGGCTACAACTCTTGTGTTTACCACTCAACCTAATTCTGCCGCAAACCAAGTGCAATTCGAGCTACAAGTTTCGGGTCTGGCAGTTGGCAATGCAGAAGAGATAGGAATTCAACTGAGATAAAGACTAAGAGACCTAATTTGTGTTGAATTAAGAGTCTGCATTGAGAAGCAATTGAGGGGAGGCTGCACTATAAAAAAGACCATAGACTCAAGGCAATGGGGCACATCCTTAGAGAGAATGCAGTAGAGAAGAGAAGAGGAAGTAGTCTCAGCACATCAGAAGAGAAGAGGAAGCAATTTCAGCATGCCAGAGAAGGAGATGAAGAATCCGAATTCAAGAGGGAGAAAGACTTAGTTGCTGCACTTGTCTTCTACCTTCAAAGGCTAAAGTTTTCTTGTTATTCTATTCATTATTTGATGTGTTCTTGTTGTCTTTCCCCTTTAATTTTCTTGAGTATATTGAATTTAATGATGTCTAGCTAAATTCTCTTAGCTAGGGTTTAGATGAATTTTGATCTTAAGATTATATAGTTACTTGCTTAATTCAATTCAGGACCTTTATTATTTGCATGAGGAATTTTTATTGCTATGCTTAATGCTTTAAAAGAATTGGCCAATCTTTTAATGATTTGATGATTCATGCATGACTGACCAAATGATTGTTATGAATTAGATCCCTAGGCAATAAAAATCGCATGATAGACTATGATATCAAAAGATGATTAGCTCATGTGTGGGAATCAAGGAATCTTAGTGAGTCAAATCCCCTTCTACGATTAGAGGTTTCCAAAGAAATTAATGCTTATTTTTCCTTTTGACAACCACTTAGAAATTTGATGATATAATTGGATTAATAAAGGATTAATATGATTTGAGAAAACTTATTAATTAATTTAGAGAAATCCACCATATGCAAATAACTTTAATATACCTCAAGGTAATTTCAGTCTTGAGTTAGATTAAATAGATAATTATATAACCTTGATTTAATGAAATCTAAATCCTAGTTGCATTCATCCATCAATTCAGTTTTTATTAAGTTCTTGGATTTGCATTAATTCTTTTAGTTTTTATTCATTCAATTGATTCACGAGTTCAACTTAGGTTAGTTTAAAATTGATTTGGTATTGTGATATAGTCTCTATGGGATTGACACTTTTCTCATCATTATACACACATTTGACTAAGGTACACTTGCCTGAATTAACTGTGCATAAATCACATATCAACACGTACTCTTATTTTCACTTGGCTATTTATTTTCTTAACTTGGTACTGAACATGATCTTCTTCTAGGCCAATAGTTTGGCCCAAGTTGTGATGGATGGGTGCAAGCTTTGTCTCACACATGTGACTCTACAAGGAAGGATGCTGGAAGACTTCAAGGTTAGTTGGTGGAGGCCCAAACAAGTGTTTAGTCCCTTGCCTACAAGCTGGAACTGGTGAAAGCGATGATGGCCGAGATGGAGGAGCAGATGGCGTTGTCTGAGAAGAATGTTGCCACCCTGACATCTGAGCTAGAATACAAGGAGGCTGAACTATAAAAGTGGAGGTCAAAATACGATAAGGACATCCCCTTGTAGATATAGTGTATCCTGAGCCTCTGAGCTTGGTTTCTTTTCGCAGTAGTCTCTCTCTTTTTTCTCGAATAACAATGTACTTTGCCCCTTTTTTCTTAGTAATGGAATGAAGTCCTTTCTAATGATGTTCTGATCTATTTCCTTTGCTTCCATATTTTATGAAATGGTTTACAAAAGTTGGCTAAGTAATGAAATAATATTGAAGTGTTTAAGTGGGCCGAGGTGTTCAAACTTGTCGGGGTGCATAAATGAACCGAAGTGTCAAAGGCGGGTCAATGGGTTGTAAATGTGGAAATCATGAGAATGGAACTTGGGCTTATGAGATGCAGTTGTTTCTCAATGAAGTAAATCAAAGTGACATAAATCGAAGAAAGTTAAAGAGATGAAATTGTACATTGTGAAATAAATCGAAGTGATACAAGAAATAAATCAAACATCGTTGACGATCTCATGAAATGAATCATACAGTGTTAGCAAGTGAGCTTGGAACCCTAAATGTAATATCTCCTAAGGTTCTTGGTGTTCCATGTATGGGGTATCGACCCCCCAACAAGGGTATTGTCCTATCACTTTGGTTACCTAATATGGTCCTCGAACCAAGCTTCCCGAAGACCAACTCGGGTGCCATCAAATTTTGTAGCACTAAGCCACTAGCTTGGAAGGAGCACCTTATAACCTGGGTGTTATGGTAGCAAGATACCCATTGTTGGTAGGTGGTGGTTCAGAGTTAGGATCGATCCCACATTTCTTCTACAAGCTCAAGGTTGGTGCACAACTCGTCATTATTTTCATCGTCATAGGTTTCTAACCATAAGGTTGGTACCTCAATCTTGATTGGGATGATAACTTCAGTTCCAAAGGTGAGGTGGGGAGTTTCTCCTGTTGTCATTTTGCTCATAGTCCAGTATGCCAAAAGAACACTAGGGAGCTCATTGACCAACAACCCCTTGGCTTGGGCGAGTCAAGCTTTCAAACCTCACAAAATGGCCTTGTTTGGTACCTCAGTTTGTCCATCTGCTTGGAGATGAGCGACTAATGTGAAATGTTGTTTGATTCTCAATTCAATACACCAGTCCTAGAACTTAATGTCCTTGAACTACTTCCCATTGTTTGAAATCAATGCGCAGGGTAGTTTGTATTGATAGATGATACATTTCTAGAAGAAGTCCTATATAGTCCAAGCTATGATAGTTACCAATGGCTCAGCATCAACCCACTTAGTGAAGTAGTCCATGACCATGACTAGGAACCTCCTTTGTGCGATTGTTGTTGGGAAGTGACCAAGGATGTCTATGCCCCATTTAGTAAAAGGATACAGGCTTGTGAGGTACTACAAGTTGACGGTGGGCTGCTGAGGTATGTTGGTGTGATGTTGGCACTGGTCACTTGGTTAGGTTGTAGGCATCACAAGTATGAAAGTGTGAATGACTTCCTAAATAGTTGTTCACCAATTATGAGGTAGCGAACATACATTCATCTTCCGAGCTGCACTCTGATTAGTGATCAAGGCTTCTTACTCAACTTCATTGTTGAACACTTGGAATCCAAACTTGAGAGCGTACTCGAGCTTTACTTTATCGGGTCCTAGCAGAATGAGTATGGTTCCACTCCCTCTCTAGTTTGATGAACCATTTATGTGGAGGATCCAGGGCTCCACTTCTAACCTAGGGGGAGGTGCCATACTAGTGGACACCTCCGAACATGATGGCAGTTCCACTGATGCAAAGACCGGAGTGCTGAACATGCATTCTGAGATGAAATATGCTAAAACCTAAGCCTTGATTGGTAGATGTAGTATGAATCAGATGTTGTACTTGCTTATTTCGATGTACCACTTGGTCAATCTTCCTTACACCTCAATCAAAACTCGGTGAAGGGGCTGGTCAATGAGAACAACAATCATGTGATCCCAGAAGTATGACTTCAATTTTTGAGTTGAGGTGATGAGTGCAAAAGCAAGTTTCCCTATATTGGGGTTTGAATGTAAGACCCTACTTATGTAGTAAATAGGTTGTTGCACTTTGTCGACTGTCTGAACCAGTACCGAGTTGATGATTTTGCCACTAGCTAACAAGTATAAGAGGAGTTTGTTGCCAAGCTCAGGCCTTGTTAATTGGAAGTCCTTAGCCTTTTTAATTGCTTGGAAAAAATGGAGGCACCACCATGTTGTTAGATAATGTATGCCCTTAGCTCAAATCAACATGATGTATATTATGACATTTATTGTAAATGAATAAAGTACATATTTGATTCATGTTATTATGGTGTGTTTCAATGTAATACCCTTAAACTGGACACATATAAGACTTGTGTTAGTTTAGAATCTTTATAGCCATTGGATAGATCTGGGGAGATTTATCCTGCTAAGGCTGACAATGATGTGCTGCCAAGTTGGTTGGGGTGGCTTGTCTTAACTACCAGGGTGAGACCTGAGGTACATGTAGTGTGGGTTTTCTTGAAACCCTAAACTGGACCAAATTCCAGTATTGCCCTGGACCTTGGAGATAGATGGGCAAAACTGGAATGTTACACCTGAACCCTAGACTCGATTATGGTACTATACTAGGTGTTGGATTGGGCTGTCTTTGATATGCCAATCAGTGAGATCATTAGCGGGGGTCAAAACCTGGGTATGTTGGGTTGGTCCGAGAATTCATCTGAGTGGGTGATCATAGTGACAGGATCAGCCCCTTTGTCGGACAAAGTGAACGATCGGGGAAATGCACTCTCTCTGATGGAAACTTAAACTATCGGTAGTGGATTTCAAATGTGTTTGAAATTTGGTTTTGCAAAATATATTTATATAGAGATATACTTATATATTATGGTCTCAAATTGTTTGCAAAAGGGTTTTAATTCCCGGGATCCATGTGAGTAGAGAGTGTAGCACTATACCTTGAAGCCGAGGGAGAGGTCCTCTCTTGTTGGGCAGTGTTTGATCATTAAGGGCTGAGAGGTTAAGTGTAAGAGCATTGAGGGTTATACCTGATGGGCTAATCTTGCATCTACCCATAATCCTTGGGCCTTCATAAGATGGCTGGACCCAAGGACCATTTAGTGTAAATGTTGGACCCATTAAGAACCCATAGTGATGGACACAGGGGTTCACTGTATTCAGCAGTGAATTCGGCCAGGCCTTGTAATAGAGACTAGGCTGAACCCATGTGGCTGATGTGTAGATCAATGATAGGGTCCCACGCCATATAAAAAGAACCAAGCTAGCCAGCATTAAAAGGAAGTGAGCTTGAAAGCTTAATGGGTCTAAAGCCCATTTCGAATTGGGATAATTGGATTAATTAAATAGGGGCGAATCTGGGTATGGATCAGCAGATGTGAATAAGAGGATAACGCCTATCCACTTAAAGAGTCCAGATCCAAATAAAGATTTGGATTAGGGAACTCCTAATTTGATTAGGAATGGCTGATCTTGATCTGTAGATAAGATAAGGGGTTATCCTTATCACTTAAAGTGTCTAGATCCAAATAAAGATTTGGATCAAGAGACTCCTAATCAGATTAGGAGGATGTCTCTTTAAGACTATAAATAGAGAGCAGGGCGGACCTGAAAAAGACACATACAACTTAGAAGATAATTCAGCTTGACTGTTTTTGCCTTCACTTCTTTCTCTCCCTGCTCTTGCTGCCCTATCCTGTTCGATCTCCAATTCTTGGAACTGATCAAGATTTGATCTTGATATTGTTTATTGCTAGAAGAAACAATTCTGAAGCTATGCTCACTACCCCATTGTATTCTTGCAGAAGAATTAGAGGTTCTTGGTGAAGAACTACCTGCTGATCCTGCCTCATCCTAAGCTGTGTCATCTTAAGTGGAGGGAGGATTTCGTACACTCTTTGGGCGTGAACACCTGCATTGGGATGAGCTTTTTGCATGGATTTCGTATCAGGTATATCCCTCCCTAATCTTGGTTTCAAATTTGGTCCGGTTTGGTTACAAGAATGAACCTTGAAAATGCAATTTTCTAAATTGGGTACGATTCTTGGATGGGAGTAAAGAAATTTTTAAAATTTCGCCCAGCCTTCCTGCAGGGTTCGGCCATCCATATGATGGATCTCCCATCACTTCACATGTTAATCTAGACATAAAACTACTAAAGGTGGTGACCTGGCTAGTAAGTCTCTAAACTTCCTTAGTGAACCTCGGAGGTGAAATATCCAGGATCGTTGGATCTTTTTGGGATTAGCTTCAATTCCATGTCACATCACCAAGTAGCCTTGAAACATGCTTGACATGACACCAAACACACATTTATTAGGGTTAAGTTTTAACTTAAATACCCTTAAAACTTTAAGGACCTTGATGAGTGTGAATGTCGAAAAAATTCCAGTAGTTCACTTCATGGTCGATTAGATGGAGTCACCACCCATTAGAAGGGGTAATTGTGAGTGATGGGCCTCTTGGGAATGCATTTTCCAAAATTAATTGAACGCTAGTGACTTGACACTCCTCGGCCTTAGACAAGGCTGGTCTAGGTAAGTTGAGAGAGAGAGAGAGAAAGGGAAGGGGTTAGGCACCCCTCTTTCAGACCAACCCCTTTTAGATGTAGGGACCTAATCAAAAGGGTAAGAATCCCCACCCCTTTTCTATCAGAATCCACACCTTTGGACTCAGTTGGTAAGTCTAAGGAGTGGAGAGAGCTAAATAACTTCCTCCCCCAAATGCCGGACAATACACGATTCTCACCACAAACTTAGCCGCAACGAATTGATTAATTGATGGTGATAAGAATCTAAGATAACAAAATCAAGATTAGGCTAATAGATTACCTATTAAACCAGCAAACAAAAACTTGGAATGAAAAAGGGAAATGAGGTAAAAGATTTACCTCTTGTAGCCTTCAAATAGATTAACTGTGCTATTGTTGCTACTTGTAGAACTAGCAAACTTGAATGCTCATGTTTGGATGATTTGATGAAGTAGATCTTTCAAATTAATGCTATGGAAAGCTTTGCTTGATCATAGTAGAAAGGATAGGTTAGGGATGCAAGTAGAGGCAAGTTAAATTGAAAAATTGTTGGAGTTCAAAGAATGTGAGCTGGAGGGGGATCACTAGATAGATTTGTTGTATTAGAACATGAGAATGGACGTGATGATTGTCATATCCTCTCCTTTCTCTTGAATTGGCCCCCTCTCTATCTACTGTAGATCCTCTCATAAACCCTCTCTACTTTCTCTTTCCAACTCTCTCTCGTTCTCTATAATCTCCCACAAAAATTCTCTCTGCCTCTCTCTTTTTGTACGCTCTCCATAGAAACCTCTCCCTTGCCTGAGAGAGTTCTCTCTCTTTCTTTTGCCCAAGACTCCCTCTCTCTTTCTAAATCAAGAGACTCTCTACAGCGAGAGAGTCTCTCTTTGCTCTCATCTCAATAGCAAGAGAGCCCCCTACACTTTTCTTCAGTTGGCTCTCCCTCTTCCTTTGTTTTCTCTCCTCTCTCAACTAATCAATAATCCCTCACCCGATCTCCCCTTCGACCTTCTCCCCTTCAAACTCCTCTTCTCCTCCCTCCTTGAAAAACAATCTAAGCCTCTTCTTATAATGGGAAGAAAGGGGAGCTAATAATCTTTCAGCAAAAAAGGTGGCTGATTTGGTAAGTTAAGGTTTGGAGGGGGTGATACAACTTTAGAGGGGGTGTTTAGGTAATTCAGGTTTGAAAAGGGTATTTTGTAATTTAAGGTTTGGGGGTAATTAGGTATTTTGGGATAAAAGGGCAACTGGTAATTTGGAGATTAAAAGGTAATTTGGTAACCTAGGGTTTGAAGGGGTAGGTTTAGAAGGGTATTTGGGTAATTTTCTTAAAGGATATTTTGGAAATTTTGGTAATTTTGGTTAAAGGGCATTCTAGGGATTCAGGGAATGAAGGGTATTTTGGTCATTTGCATTGATGGGTATTTTAGGAATTTGGAAGGGCATTTTGGTTATTTGACATGATGAGTATTTTTGGAATTTGGTACGAGGGGTGATTTTGGGAGTTTGGAATGAGGGGGCATTCTTAGGCTTTAAGGGTATTAGGTGAGATCAATAGTGGATTTCATGGATTTGGGGGTTGAGATTTGGGTTCCTTGGATTCTTTGGGTTTTAGTAGGGTGGGAATGATTTGATTAGTGTTCGAGGGTGTGAGTTGGGAGTTCAGACAGAGGACCGAGCAAAAATCGGGTGCTGACAATGTGGTTGGTAATGTGTGAGCTAGAAAAACGGCATTTTGCAACTATGTCGTCAACATAAACCTCAATTTTATTATTGATTAATTCAGAAAATATCTTAAATACAATCTTTAGTAAGTCATCCCAACATTCTTTCGGCTGAAAGACATAACCTTGTAATGGTACAAGTCAGTCTCGGTTACAAAGGTAGTATTTTCTTGGTCTGTAGGGTTCATTTGAATCTGGTTGTAGCCCGATTAGGCATCCTTGAAGCTTAACAGCTTGAGCCCTAAGGTGGCATCCGCGAGCTGGTCTATCCTGGCGAGCAGGAAGCTGTCCTTTGGAGAAGCTCTACTCAGGTTCGTAAAATCTACACACATGTGCCACTTCTCATTTGCCTTCTTTTACAGGCACCATGTTGGCAATACAGTCTAGGTA
The DNA here is from genome assembly GCF_055504915.1 of Nelumbo nucifera. Lineage (NCBI taxonomy): Eukaryota > Viridiplantae > Streptophyta > Magnoliopsida > Proteales > Nelumbonaceae > Nelumbo > Nelumbo nucifera. The sequence continues at coordinate 37,638,023 of NC_142655.1, read as the reverse complement.
CTTGACTTCTTTAATGATGTTAACGTTAAGGAGCTTCCCAACCTCTTCGACAATGGTCCTCCACTACTTTGCGACGAAGTTCCTTTTCTCTGCTTTACAGGTTTGAGCAAAAGTTTTAAGTTCGGTTTATGGGCTATCACAAAGGGGTCTATACCAGGCATATCAGTGGCTAACCAAGAAAAAGCATCAAAATTTAAAGTTAAGAATCTTACCAGTTCGGCGCGCAAAGGTTCCTCAAGGAGCGATCCGATCAAGACTTTCTTCTTAGGCTCAGTCTTAGAGAGAGGAACCGAGATGGCTTCTTCCGCAGGCTATCCTCGTTCATCACTAGTCTCCTCAAGCGGGTCAATATGTAGGTTGACTGCTAGAAATTGATTGTCCTTGCCTTTTAGGGTAGCCACATAGCACTTATGGGACTCAAGTTGGTTCCCTCAAATGTTAGACAGTGTATGCCCTTAGCTCCAATCAGATTGATGTACATTTGACATTTATTGTAAATGAAAAAAGTACATAATTGATTCATATTCTATCTAGTATGTTTCTCTGTAATTACCCTTAAACTAGACAGTTATGAGACTCGTCTTAGTTTAGAATCTTCATAGCCGTTGGATAGACCTGGGGAGCTTTATCCTACCAAGGCTGACACTAATGTGCTGCCAAGTCGGTTGGGGTGGCTTGTCTCAACTGTTAAGGTGAGACCTAAAGCACATGTAGTGTAGGTTTCCTTGAAACCCTAAATCGGACCATTTTTCAGTTATGCTCTGGACCTTCGAAAAGATGGGAAAAACTGGAAAGTTACACCTAACACATAGACTCGATTATGGTACTGCACTAGGTGTTGGATTGTGCTATCTTTGATATGCCAATCAGTGAGATCCTTAGCGGGGGTCAAAACTTGGGTATGTTGGGGCAGTTTGAGAATTCACCTGAGTGGGTGATCATAGTGACAAAATCAGCCCCTTTGTCGGACAAAGATCGAGGAATGCACTATCTTTGATGGAAACCTAAATTGTCGGTAGTTGATTTCAAACTTGTTGAGATTTGTTTTTGCAAAATATATTTATATAGAGATATACGTATATATTATGGTTTCACAAATTGTTTGCAAAAATGTTTTAATTCCCGGAATCATGCGAGCAAAGAGTGCAACACTACACCTTGCAGCCGAGGGAGAGGTCTTCTCTTGTCGGATAGTGTTTGATCATTATGGGCTAAGAAGTTAAGGGTAAGACCATTTACGGCTTTTACCTGATGGGCTAATCTCACTTAAGTCCATAGTCCTTGGGCCTTAATAAGGTGGCTGGACCCAAGGACCATTTAATATAAATATTGGGCCTACTAAGAGCCCATACTGATGGGCTCAGGGGTTCATTGTCCTCAGCAGTGTATTCGGCCAGGCCTTGTTACAAAGGCTAGGCTGAACCCATATGGCTTTTGTGGAGATCAATGCAAGGGCCCCACGCCATACAAAGAGAGCCAAGCTACCCAGAAAATTAAAGGGGAAATGAGCTTGATGACTTAATGAGCCTAAAGCCCAATTCGAACTAGGCTAATTAGATTAATTAATTATGGGCGAATTTGAGATCATATCTGCTTCTAGATCAACAAGAGGATAAGATATGTCTTATCCACTAAAGAGTTCAGATCCAAATAAAGATTTGGATCAAAGAACCCTCTCCTGATATGATTAGGAAGCTTATCCAAGAAGGATTATAAATAAAGGGAGAAATCCTTCTATTAAACACATTTTGCAATTCCCAGATCTTCTCTTTGTTCTTGCCGCCCTACCCAGTTCGATCTCCACATTCTTGGACTGATCAAGAAAGGTTCTTGATTCTGATTTTTGCTTGAAAAATCAGATCTGAAGTTGTGCCCACATCCCTTGCGTGATCCTTACTGAAGGATTGCAATTCTTGCTAAAGAATTGCTTTGCTGATCTTGCCTTACCCTAAGCTGTGTCATATTCAGTGGAGGTGGGATTTGGTTCCCTCTTTGGGCATGAACACCTATGTTGGGAGCTATTTGTGTGGATTCTGTATCAGTTATATCCCCCCCTTAATCTTGGTTTCAGATTTTGTCCGGTTTGTTTCAAGAACGAACCTTAAAAAATGCAATTTTTCTAAATCAGATAATAGGATTCCCGGAAGGGAGAAATAATTTTTTTGAAATTTCCCCCAACCACCCTGTATGGTTCGGCCATTCATATGTATAGGATTTGATCAGATGCAATTAATAGAAAATTAGGTTTTTCTATTTTTTACCTTGGAAGAAGTGCTAGTTCGCATGGAGGAGAAGAAGACTTTTCGTAGATACAAGAACTGCAATCTGTGATTTGCAGAAACCGAATATGCAATCTACGATTAATGATGAGAATAAAAATTATCATATTTTTATCCCTCAATATTCAATATTTTATACTTAATTAGTACCTAATTGGACTCACTATTCTTGTATTTCGATTTAGGGCACGAAAGAAGGCATAGAGTGAAAAACAAGGCTAATCGGGTAATTTTGCACAATTTTGGTGCCACGTGATAATTTGGCCATAACTCTTCCATCCGGAATCCGATTGCGATGATTCAAGATGCATTAGAAAGATAAGGAACAACTCTACAACTTTCATTTTTGAGTTTTAATAAATTTGGACTGCATCGATGCAAAAATCAGGCCCGAAGTCTAAGCGAATTCGTAGAGAAGCCCAGTTTGCAACTGAAGCCCAATTCGCAGAGAAGCCTTGCAGCAGCCCAAATCATTGAAGAAGCCCAATACGAATGCAAGAATAAGAAACATCAAAGAGTCCTATCAGATTCAATTTTCTATTGTATTTTTAGAAAGATAAAAGAGATTAAGATTACCAATTAAGAGATAGGAGTAAATTAGATCTAATCTAAGCATTATCTATTAGAGAACTAAACTTCCAATGCAGAAAGAACTCCTTAGAGGAGCAGGAGACAGCTCCCTCCTAAGTCTATATAAAGGGGGCGGACTAGCACCCAAGGCATCATTAAATCCTCCAAGAGAGCTCCAGCCTTCAAGAAGAGCAATCAACAACCAAGGAGGAAGAAGCAGAGTTCCCCCCCTCTCATCTGGAAGCTGCGATTTCATCATGAAGTGTTTGTAAGGTTTTAATTTCTGGTTGAAGGGTTAGGGAAGCTTTGATTCTATAAACATTTTGAGATCTAATTGATTTTTATTTTAGTTCATTGTTTATGCGTATTCATATGTTTTTTGCGATTAATTGTGAAGATTATTTTTATTGATTAAGCAAGAAGGTGCGCCCTTGCTCATTCAATGAGAATAATCTATGGCCGATTGAACCTCCAGTTTCGTATATGATTGGTAGGTTTGATCATGGTGGCAACTGACAGAAATTGATTGCAAAAAATTTTTTGATCTATGTTAGGAAAATGTATGATCCGGTTTAAACGATCCGAGCATGTGAGATCGCTGACCAGAATTGGGTCTCTCCCCTCTTAATGCTATTAATAGATTAAATCCTATGAGCTTTTTTAGGACTATCTATTAATAAGAGAAGCAATCAAAGAACTTGTTTTGGTTGTCGAATAATATGAGTAGACGCTGGCTGTTAGAGCTTGTTAATGGCTGTAACCAATTTATTCGTAAACATATGAATTTATGCTTGCATCAAGGATCAATGATAAGAATCAAAGCTGAACTTGCCCCTTCAACCAGAAGCTATCTCCCATCGATTTGATCCTTGCTTTCTGTTGTTTTCTTTTATTTCATCTTATTTTCCTTATCTTTATAACCCCCTACTTCATTTACTTGGAAGTAAATCCACCCAATCTTTGTGGAGATGACCTTGCTCACCACTATATACAAATATTTAAATTGAGCAGGACATTTATCTTTGGTTGGATTCGACACCCACCAAATTTTGGCGCCGCTGCCAGGGATTGGTGTTCTAAGTAGATTTATTTCCTTTTGCTTGGTTTATGCCTCATTCTTCTCGTGTAGGTGAACTCCAATATGATCCCGAGATCGAAAACATGGCTGCCAATGCACAACAGTTCGGTAATAGACAAGAGTCCATACCGAGGAGAGTCAATGAGGTAAGTACTTCCTCCATCGATCAACGATTAGATACTCTTACCTCTCTTGTGGAAAAGTTGGTGGTAGGTCATGTACAACAAGGAAAGACTTGTGGCATTTGTTCCACTATGGGTCATCCAACTAACATGTGTCCTACACTTCAAGATGAACCCTATGAATAAGCCCATGCTATTGGAGGATTCCCACAAAAGAGGTAGGATCCCTATTCAAATACTTACAATGCAGGATGGAAGGATCATCCTAATCTTAGCTATAGAGCCAAGCCCTTCGGTTTCCAACAATATCAAGTTAGACAATCGGCTCCACAATATTCATCTTCCAAACCATGTATGTCTTTAGATGAAATTGTTAAAGCACTTGCAATTAACATCCAACAATTTCAATAGGAGATGAGGACCAGCATCCAAAACCTGGAGAATCAAGTGAGCCAATTGGCAACTACTGTGAGTTGATTAGAATTTCAAAGATCAGGAGAACGACCCTCACAGACCATGGTCGACCCTAAGCAGAATGCTAGTGCAATCACTTTAAGAAGCAAAAGGAAGCACCTCCACTCCAAACTCAAGATCCAAGCAGTGAACAACCCCAAGCCATAGTGATTGCTCCACCTTTTCCTAGCCGCTTTGCAAAATCCAAGGAGGAGCAAGAGAAGGAAGAAGTTTTTGAACTTGGTGGGAAGGAGGGATTCGGAATTTCCATTACTATGCATCCTGAGAAAGAGGAGTCAACCTTGAGTGCTAAATTGCAGGAAACCGTTACAGCATTGAATGGTTCTCTAGAGTTACAACAGTCAGGTAATGCTCCTTATATTATGTTGCCGATTTCTGATAGGAAACCTTTACCCTCTGTTTTGCAGGCCCCTATTCCAGATTTGAACCCACCCATGATGGATGAAAGGGGAAGACACCAGAAGTTGCAACTACAAAAGTTAGAGGATCTGGTTTATGATGATTAAAAACAGGGAAGTTTGTTTTTTTTTTTCTTTTTCTTATTGTTTTTGCATCTATAGTTTAGTTATTTCCCCCTTTTCTTTACATTTCAACATTGCATAGATTAAGTGTGGGGGGGGGGGGGGAGTATAGGATCTGATAAGTAATATTTATTTCAGTTCAAAAAAAAAAAAAAACTTAACTCTTTTGGAATCAATTGAAACAGTGTTCTGGGAAGATTCTTGTGAACTGAGTAAAGAAATATAACCAGGGAGTACACCATTCATCTGAAGCCATCCCTTTTAAGCTAGTCCTAAATTCAGGTTTAAGTAAATAGGATAAATATTTCACCATTGTTGTAATTGGTAGGATGGAGCATAAGATGCACCTACTAGCCAAGAAAATCAATAGTAGGATGGATCATAAAATGCACCTACTAGCTAGCAATTCAAACAGTAGGATGGAGCATAAAATGCACCTACTGACCAAGTAATCTTAAAAGTGAGATGGAGCATAAAATGCACTCACTTCCACCAAAGAGAGAAAAAGAAAAGAAAAGAAAAAAGAAAAAAAAAAGGAGAGCAAGTAAAAATGTTTTCCCTAATTTACTACCTTGTTTGCAGTAGTAAAGAAGGGACTAGCTGATAGATGAGTTGAGTATAACTTGGTTGTGTTGACTTAACAGTTTGCAATAACCGACCTAGGATATTTGTGGAAAAAGATGAAGGAAGATTAAGTTTTAAGATCGGTAGGATAGTTGTTTGTTTAGTTTGCTTGAATTTTGTCTTTTCCGAGGACAGGTAAGGTCTAAGTGTGGGGGGATTTGATGAGAATAAAAGTTATCATATTTTTATCCCTCAATATTCAGTATTTTATACTTAATTAGTACCTAATTGGACTCACTATTCTTGTATTTCGATTTAGGGCACGAAGAAGGCGTAGGGTGAAAAACAAGGCTAATCGGGTAATTTTGCACAGTTTCGGCGCCGCGTGATAAGTTGGGCATAACTCTCCCATCCGGACTCCGATTGAGATGATTCAAGATGCATTGGAAAGATAAGGAAAAAATCTACAACTTTCATGTTGAATTTTGATAGATTCAGAATGAATCGAGGTTAACATCGGCCCAAAGTCTAAGCAAATTCGTAGAGAAGCCCAGTTCGCGAGAAGCCTTGCAGCAGCCCAATTTGTTGAAGAAGCCCAATACGAATACAAGAATAAGAATCATCAAAGAGTCCTATTAGATTCAATTTTCTATTGTATTTCTAGAAAGATAAAAGATTAAGATTATCAGTTAAGAGATAGGAGTAGATTAGATCTAATCTAGGCATTATCTATTAGAGAACTAAACTCCCAATGCAGAAAGAACTCCTTAGAGGAGCAGGAGACAGTTCCCTCCTAAGTCTATATAAAGGGGGCGGACTAGCACCCAAGGCATCATTAAATCCTCCAAGAGAGCTCCAGCCTTCAAGAAGAGCAATCAGCAACCAAGGAGGAAGAAGCAGAGTTCGCCCCCTCTCGTCTGGAAGTTGTGATTTCATCATGAAGTTGTGATTTCATCATGAAGTGTCTATAAGGTTTTAATTTATGGGTATTCATATGTTTTCTGCGATTAACTGTGAAGATTATTTTTATTGATTAAGCAAGAAGGCGCCCTTGCTCATTCAATGAGAAGAATCTATGGCCAATTGAACCTCCAGTTTCGTATATGATTGGTAGGTTTGGTCATGGTGGCAACTGATAGAAATTGATTGCAAAAAAGTTTTCGATCTTTGTTAGGAAAATGTATGATCTGGTTTAAACGATCCGAGCTTGTGAGATCGCTGACCAAAATTGGGTCTCTCCCCTCTTAATGCTATTAATAGATTAAATCCTAAGAGCTTGTTTAGGACTGTCTATTAATAAGAGAAGCAATCAAAGAGCTTGTTTTGGTTGTTGAATAATATGAGTAGAGGCTGGCTGTTAGAGCTTGTTAATGGTTATAACCAATTTATTCGTAAACATATGCATTTATCCTTGCATCGAGGATCAATGATAAGAATCAAAGCTGAACTTGCCCCTTCAACTAGAAGCTATCTCCCATCGATTTGATCCTTGCTTTCTGTTGTTTTCTTTTATTTCATCTTATTTTCCTTATCTTTACAACCCCCTACTTCGTTTACATGGAAATAAATCCATTCAATCCCTGTGGAGATGACCTTGCTCACCACTATATACAAATATTTAAATTGAGCAGGACATTTATCTTTAGTTGAATTCGACACCCACCAATTAACCATTTGTTTTGCCGGTTTGCAATCACACGTACAGTCCTCTGAATGTGGTTCTTGCTGATTCTTGATTGTCTTTAATTTGCTGAAATTTTTCAGATCATAATTTTTAATTGAATCTTGTAATTAACACCAAACCCTAGGCCGGTTTAACCGAAGATTGGTCCAAACTAGTTAGACCGAACCTGTGGTTCAATAGGGGTCTTCTCTCAACCCCAAATTCTGATTTGGGCTAGGGGTTTGATGGCCCATTACAAGATGCAATTTGGCCCACCTTGTAAAACCCAATTTTGTTAAGTTAAAACTACATTGGTCCTATTTCAGCATAAATGCTATATGGGCCGAACTGCCTTTTGCAGTTCAACCCATATACCTAGATAATGTTATATGATAATATTATGGGTTTTAATGGAATGATATAGATTTAACTTAAATTAATTAGGGTTTTTCAGTTGATGTGATTGATTAGATCAATTATCATGCATGTGGATGTATGTGACGTGTAATGTGCTATGTACATGGGCCATAAGCACTTGGCCCATGTTTATTCGTTAGTGGCTCTCTACGCACACCATGGCTGAATGCACATCATTCCCATGGTGCCCTAAAGATCATTGGATGATCTCCCTTTTCAATGGGCCCTAGATCAGCTTCATCCCCAAGAGGAACCATGTGGAACCCTAGCCATTTTGGACCCATTTGAATCTGACTTTAAGAAAGTCAGTGGGAGCCACTTTGGTTTGAACTAAATCAGATCTAGGAACATAACAACATGTTCCCTTCAAATATGTATAAGTGCATGTGATAAGGAGATTCATATGATAATCTCTCTAAAGGCCTTCCATCATTAGCATGAAGGTGGGCTTATCAGTAATAAAGAGATGCACCATAAAATTGGGCTATCCATTTGCTGTTGAATCAGTTTGATTGCTTCATAAGATGATAAGGGCATCATAGACCGATGTGGGAGGGGCCTATCCTAAAATGGAAGTCTCTCTCATGGTACCTTGGCGTTCACGAATATGACAGGTCCGCACTTACTGGACAAAAGGTGTAATCTAAAATGGCAATGAACCTTGTCTAACAGAGGCCAAAGGGAAAGCTCATAAGATGAGTGGATATTATCCTTCACAGAAAGTTGTGGGGCTTTGCAACTGAAACACTTGGCTCCATGCACCGTATATGATTTTCCACATTTCCAGAGACATAACCGCGTCTCTGTTACTGATATGGGAGGGAAATCTCAGAGATGAAGAAATGGAAATGGAACATAGATAAAAGCCCTTTCTATGTAAATAACATAAATCAATTTTTTAGGTTGTGGACTAATATTTTTTCTTTTATCAGAAATGGCAAACGGACAAATCGCCAAACTGTTGGATGATAACATGCTTAAGGGACCTCATTGCACTAACTAATTCTGTAACCTTATGCTAGTTCTGACATCCAAGAAATTGGACAAGATAACCAAAAACCCTGCACCGGAATGTCCGGGTGACAGAGCTTCCGAGGCCCATAAGAAGGAATATCAAGAATGGGAAGAGAAGAACTCTCTTGCCTGGTGTTATATCATAGCCTCTTTGGACAATCTAATACAGAGACAGTTCGATAAGATCGAAGTGTCCAAGGATATCATGGATAGTCTGAGGACAATATATGAAGAGTAGAATCGTTCTACTTGACAGAAGGTCCTAAAGTTGTTTATGACCTCATAGATGTTTGAGAACCAACAGGTTCATGACCATTGTCTTAAGATGATGGGCTATACTAATGAACTGGTGGCTCTCCACTCTGGGCTAAATGATGACACCAAAATTGATGTCGTCTTAAACTCTCTGCCTCCCTCCTTCAATCAGTTTATCATGAACTATAACATGAATAAGCTAAAGGTTAACATTCAAGAATTTAGTAATATATTGCAGAGGGTTGAAGAACTAATAAAGAAGGACAGATCGATAGCCATGCTTGTTGAAGGTGGCAAGTCAGGCAAGAAAAAGAGGAAGGCTAAGAAGAAGCCTCAAAAGAAAGCTAGCAAACCAAAAAATCAGAAAAAGAAACAAGGCATCGGATGCGTGTCATTTCTGCAAGCAAATCGGTCACTGGAAGAGGAACTGTCCTCAGTATCTAGAGACCAAGAAGAAAGAAGATAATGTCGAATCTTTTGTCATAGAGACCAATTTGTTGGTCACTTTTGCATCTTGGTGTATTGACTCCGGGACTTCTACTCATGCATGTAGCACATTGTAGGGGTTCAAGACAAGCAGAAGATTGAGTGTTAGAGAAGTGGCGCTTTACTTGGGGACTTCTGCAACAGTTGTAGCTACAGCCATAGGAACTGTTGATTTCTATTTCAGAGAAGAAATTATTACACTTAAAGATAGTATTTATGTACCTACTTTGAGAAGAAATTTAATTTTTGTTCCAAAATTATGCAATGATGGTTATTCTATTCTATTTAGTAATACGACTACTATTAAATTGAATAACAAATTCCTCACTTATGGAGAACTTGAGAATGGTCTCTATGTCCTCCATCCTTCTCTAGAAACAAACATAATCGGAACTATGTTGGAAATAATCCCCAAGAAAAGATCACATGATACGGTTAATCCCACGTGCCTGTAGCATTACCGATTTGTCCACATTAATGTAGATCATATCACAAGGTTGGTAAGGGATGGTCCTTTGGATTTTCTAACTGTAGAAGATCTTCCAACCTATGAACCTTGCCTTTAGGGTAAGATGACGAAATGGCTATTTACGGGAATGCCTGAAAGATCTATGGGCACACTTGACCTGATACATACTGATGTATGTTGTCCCATGAGACATAATGAGGCATAAGTCTGAATCCTTTGAAATGTTCAAAGAGTTCAGACAAGAAGTCGAGAAACTGTTGAGGAGACAAATCAAGGCCCTTCGATCAGATCGAGGAGGCAAATATCTCTCCGATGAATCCAAAGACTACTTAAAGGACAACGGGATTGTATCACAGTTAGCTCCTCCTGCTACACCACAATTAAATAGTGTATCAGAGAGGAAAAACTGGACTTTATTGGATATGGTCGGTTCACTTCTCGTCCACTCAGAACTACCTATATCATTTTGGGTTACCCATTAGAGACTGCGATATACGTGCCAAACCAGGTTCCAACCAAATTCATTCCTAAAACTCCGTATGAGTTTTGGACCAGTAAGAAACCAAGTGTAAGACACTTAAAGATTTGGGGTTGTCTAGCACATGTTAAAAGAATAAGTGTTGACAAATTGGAATCTAACAGCAGTCGTTGCCTATTTGTAGGTTACCCCAAAAGCTCTGTAGGTTACTTATTCTATGACCCAAAAGAGCAAAAGGTGTTTTGTATTCAAAATGCCTAATTCTTGGAAAAATATTACATCCTAGACAATCATCGTAAGGAAGTTGTTCTTGATGAGGAGAGCCTAAGAGTAGTAAGAGATGTCTCACAGGCTCCAGATAACATCCAACTTAGAAGATTTACCTGGGTTTCTAGGCCTCTAGTTCGTTATAGCTATGATCAAGAAAGTTACTTGATGGAAGCCACGATTAGTGAGGAAGATCTCATGGCTTATATAGAAGCTATGTTGGACATAGACTCCTTGAAGTGGGTAGATGCCATGAAAGTCAGGATGGACTCAATGGAAACCAACAAGGTCTGGACTCTTATAGACCCACCCCTTGGGGTGAAAGCAATTGGTTACAAATGGATCTACAAGAGGAAGAAGGGCCTGGATGGGAAGATTGAGACCTATAAATCTCATCTTGTAGTGAAGGGGTAGACTCAGAAAGAGGGAATCAATTATGAGAAAACCTTTTCGCCAATGGCCATTCTTAAATACATAAGGATCCTGCTAGCTATAGCAACATACTATGACTATGAGATTTGGCAAATGGATGTCAAAACCATGTTCACAAATGGAGATTTTACTGAAGATATCTATATGCAATAACCACAACGTTTCATTGCTGCAGGTCAGGAACACAAGGTGTGTAAACTCAACCAATCCATCTATGGACTTTAAAGAGTTTCTAGAAGTTGAAACATCCGATTTACTCTATCGTCAAACAGTTTGACTTTGAGCAGAATCCGAATGAGCCCTGTGTTTACAGGAAGATAATGGGAGATAAGATTACATTTTTGGTTCTATATGTAGATGACATTCTACTCATTGGGAATGATGTAGGAATGTTAACTATGGTGAAGGTATGAATTTTGCAACAATTCTCTATGAAAGATCTTGGAGAAGCCTCCTATATCTTGGGACTTCGACTCTGTAGAGATAGATCGAAAAGGATAATAGGATTACCCCAGTCTACTTACATTGACAAGATTGTCAAAAAATACAGCATGGAGAACTCCAAGAAGGGATTTGTCCCTTTCAGACATGAAGTCACTCTCTTCAAGGGCATGTCTCCTAAGACTTCCGAGGAGATTGAGGGCATGAAAGAGGTTCTCTATGCCTCCGTCATAGGGAGCATCATGTATGCCATGCTGTGCACTCGGCTAGACATTGCTTAGGCAATGAGTGTGGTAAGTAGATACCAATCCAACCCAGGACAGGAGCACTAGACAGCTGTGAAAAAAATACTTAAATACCTTCGAAGAACATAAGAGTTTTGTCTAATATTCGATGGTAGTTCACTACAGATCCTAGGGTATATCGATGTCAACTTCCAATCAGACCCAGATGATAGAAAGTCTACATCTGGTTAAATCTTTACAATGGGGTCCTGCATAGTAAGAAAAATAGTCCACGACCCAAGGCAAGTACATTGTCATAAGTAGGGTTGCCCAATGAATGAAGTTGTTCATTCTAGATTTTGGAACCCTATAATATCACCCATTCCACTGTTCTGTGACAACACTGGATCTACGAGAAATTGTTGGTAAAGGGGACATCCAGGTTCAACATCAACGGAGAATGTGGTAGACCCATTGACTAAGCCACTGTCATAGAAAGTGTTTGACAAACACATGGACAATATGGGAGTGAGGCTTGTACCAAATTGGACCTAAGTGCAAATGAGAGCTGTTAGACAGTGTATGCCCTTAGATCTAATTAGATTGATGTACATTTGACATTTATTGTAAATGAATAAACTACATAATTGATTCATGTTATATCTGGTATGTTTCTATGTAATTACCCTTAAACAGGACACTTATGAGACTCGTGTTAGTTTAGAATCTTCACAGCCGTTGGATAGACCTGGTGAGGTTTATCCTGCCAAGGCTGACACTAATGTGCTGCCAAGTCAGTTGGGATGGCTTATCTCAGCTGCCAGGGTGAGACTTGAAGCACATGTAGTGTGGGTTTGTTTGAAACTCTGAACCGGACCATCTTCTAGTTATGCCCTAGACCTTGGAGACAGATGAGCAAAACTAGAAAGTTATACCTAACCCCTAGACTTGATTATGGTACTGCACTAGGTGTTGGATTGGGTTGTCTTTGATATGTCAATCAGAGAGATCCTTAGCGGGGGTCAAAACCTAGGTATGTTGAGGCAGTCTGAGAATTCACCTGAGTGGGTGATCATAGTGACAGAATCAACCCCTTAATCGGACAAAGTGAATGGTCGGGGAATGCACTCTCTCTGATGGAAATCTAAACTGCCGGTAATTGATTTCAAACTTGTTGAGATTTGTTTTCGCAAAAGATATTTATATAGAGATATACGTATGTATTATGGTTTCACAAATTGTTTGCAAGAAGGTTTTAATTCCTGGGATCCATGTGAATAGAGAGTGCAACATTGCACCTTGCAGCCGAGGGAGAGGTCCTCTCTTGTCGGGCAATGTTTGATCATTATGGGCTGAGAGGTTAAGTGTAAGACCATTTATGGCTTTTACCTGATGGGCTAATCTCACTTAAGTCCATAGTCCTTGGGCCTTCATAAGGTGGCTGGACATAAGGACCATTTAGTGTAAATGTTGGGCTTGCTAAGAGCCCATACTGATGGGCTCTGGGGTTCACTGTCTTTAGTAGTAAATTCGGCCAGGCCTTGTAACAGAGGCTAGGCTGAACCCATATGAATTTTGTGGAGATCAATGCTAGGGTCCCATGCTATACAAAGAGAGCCAAGCTAGCCAGAAAATTAAAGGGGAAATGACCCTGATGACTTAATGGGCCTAAAGCCCAATTTGAACTGAGCTAATTAGATTAATTAATTATGGGCGAATTTGAGATCAGATCTGCTTCTAGATCAGCAAGAGGATAAGATATGTCTTATCCACTAAAGATTTCAGATCCAAATAAAGATTTGGATCAAAGAACCCTCTCCTGATATGATTAGGAAGCTGATCCAAGAAAGATTATAAATAGAGGGAGAAATCCTTCTGTTAAACAATTTTTGCAATTCCCATATCTTCTCTCTATTCTTGCCGCCCTACCCAGTTCGATCTCCACATTCTTGGACTGATCAAGAAAGGTTCTTGATTCTGATTCTTGCTTGAAGAATCAGATCTAAAGTTGTGCTCACATGCCCTGCATGATCGTTGCTGAGATGATCCTGCCTCACCCTAAGTCGTGTCATCTTTAGTGGATGTAGGATTTGATACACTCTTTTTGCGTGGATTCCGTATCAGGTATATCCCTCCCTTAATCTTGATTTCAGATTTGGTTCGGTTTGTTTCAATAACGAACCTTGAAAAAATGCAATTTTTCTAAATTAGGGAATAGGATTCTCGGAAGGGAGAAAGAAATTTTTTGAAATTTCGCCCAGCCACCTTGCATGGTTCGGTCATCCATATGATGGATCTCCCTTCCCTTCACCGAACTATTTCAACCCCTTATTTACTTGGAAACTTTACAGTGAGGTGGTGAGTGGATGTCACAGCTGAGAGGGCATGCAAAAAATGGGCGGCCTATAAAAGCATTATAGGGTGATGGTGAGTCAACAATAAAGAAATTGTAGTTGAGCCTCTACCTATTCGGTATGGTCCTCGTTGAAACTGACAAGTTTATTTTCCCGATGGGGCAGACAACATCCACACTGAAATCGACCAAAGGCACTTCGGTTGGGATGAGATCTTTTCAATCCAACTTCATCTTGTTAAAGGTGTCCCTAAAGAGGATACAGGTCGAGTTACCGCTGTCTACTAGGATCTGCTTCACCTTGTAGTTTTCTATCAACAACTTCACGACTAGAGCATCATCCTAAGGGAGGTGGACTCCTTGTAGGTCAATTCTCTATGAATGAAATTACCTCCTCACTCTCGACCTCTTCGAAGGGTTTTCATCTTCAAGTTGCAAATCCCACATAGAGTTCTTCCTGGCTGAGGTGTTGCATCAGGCCATCATGGATCCACCAGTGATCGCCATGATCACCCTGGTGATCTGTTCGTCTTGGGGCTCGCTCCATTGGTTCCTTGGCTGGTCGAGTGCTTGGTCATCCTTCTTGATGAATTGCTTCAGATACCCATTCATGATCAATTATTCGATCTCATTGTTGAGATCTTGGCCATACTTCGTGTCATGGTGCTTGGGTTGGTAGAAGTTGTAGTGTCTATCCTGGTTCCTGTTTTCTGGGTTCTCCTTCATGTGTGTTGACCACTTAATGTAGTCCATCCTTTTAATTTGCATGAGGATCTCCTCCCTTTGGCATTTAGTGGTATAAAATTATGGTACTTTCCTAGGGAGTCCGGGATTTTTTGACCGACAACTTGGAATGCTTGGATGATGACCTATTTTCATGCCAGCCTCGCTTGCTGCTGCTTTCCCCATGGTCCTCATCATGGTCTTTCCTTTTCCTTTTTCCTTGGTCGCTTCGCTCTCTAATCAACTCTTCCAGATTCATGTACTTCTTAACGTGGTTGAGGAAACCCTTCATGTTGTTTGGAGGGTTTTTGGCCAAGGAGAATCTGCGGTAGTGGTCCCAGATATCATAGATGGAAGCAGCCACCTGAATAGCTGGTTGAGTCCTCAAACTTGCAAAGATTCCATGTTGAACCTCTGAATGTACTCTCGGAGGTTATCCCCAAAGCATTGGTAAATAGTCATCAAGCTGGTCGTAGTCTTGGCAAGTTGTTGGATGGTGGCAAAATGCGTGGTAAAGAACTCAGAGAACTTCTTCCAACTAGTGATGGAGCCCTACTATAGTCCTAAATACCACATCCATGTTGTTTGGTTGAAAGTGGTTGGAAAGGCCAGGCACTTGCTTGCTTTTGAGTCCCTGTGGAATAGCATAAGGGCCTATAAGCTCTCCATGTGTTCTAATGGTTTGGAAATTCCTTCATAAGTCTTCAGGTTGGTCATCTTAAAGTCCTTCAGATGTAGCTCGATGATAATCTTAGTGGACAAAGGCGATGGATGAGAAAGCTCAAGGACGTCGGAGGTATCACAATGACTACTTTTGCAATCTTTGGTCGAGCTAGCTGGAGGGTTTACCCAAGGCCTAAGGCGGGTGCACCCTACTCCTGTCTCAATGGGAAACTTTCACAGAGTGGGAGCTGTTGGTCCTCTATGAGGTGGTTGCTCGGCTGTCCACCCCCTTAGGGATGTAGGTAGGGTCCTGCCACTTTGACGTCCGGGTTGGCGAGGCCTTCTTGGCTCCAGTGATGTGGGGCTGTTGGTTTTTTCGGATGGCAAGTTGCTTGTTGTGGTTCTAGGGAACCTGGTGATCCTAATCTCGGGGAGGCTGGTGATTCTGATCTTGAAAAGGCTCTTATGCAGGTACTTTGGGTTGGGGAGCCCTAGTGTAGCCATGCATTGCTCCCAAGCTTGCATGGGGAGGTCCATACCCCGAATGTAGTGCATCATCTCTTGAAACTGCTAGGCATCCACCCCAGCTAGGACCACAAAAGGGTTAACATTCTATTTCTACCCGCTAAAAGAGGATCCGATGACATTTTGTTGCATCTATTTTCCATTGAGCGATGACATGTTGAAAGGTGATGGGAAAATATGTAGGGATAGCTTTTCATACATTTCCCATAGGTGACACCAATTAATGTAGTACGATATGCACCGATCCCTGCTAGCTTAAAAGCTAGGACGTAAGTGGAGAGGTCGACAAGTTGGGTTTATAAAGCAAACACACATAAAAGAGCCTGAGGGAGGACCCAAGCGAGGGAGCTTCAATGGTCAAGTTAGTACCAAGCTATGAGAGCAAGAAAAGGAGAGGGAAGGAGAACTTGTAGAGATCAGAGCAGAGAGTAAGAGCAAGAGTATGAGAGCTAATGTGAGCATACCATTAGAGGGCGAGGGACTGGTACCCTAGGTTCAGTTAGAACGTGCCCGACATACTCAATGGTAACAAACCTCAACCACCGAAATCCGGGAAATACTCTCAAACGATCACCATGACCTCTAGTTGTTTCCCTAAGAAATGGGGGAACCGAGGTAACCGTTGCTACATGGGTGGCATGTCCAATGCGTATCTCGGGGGCATTAAGTGACTCGAAGGGATCAAGGTAGATATTCTTTGCAAGTTAGTCTCTATGAGGTCGGATAGCTCGTCAGGTCGCCGGTTGTTTGGGACGTATTAGATAATTTGAGGCTGCTGCAAACCAACTCAGTCAAGTCCACTAATTTGCTTTCAAGCAGGACCAACATTGCTTGGGTGGCATAAGCCAATCTACCAAAGGACATTCTTTCGAGGTCCTACCATGTATGATATCGAGCTTGCTCGAGGTAGTTCTAAGTGCCTACATAGTAGTGAATAACTGGCGGATCACTTTTACCCCTCATCAAAACCAATCTAGTTTTGTTAAAACTTGTAATTTGAGAGAGATCAAGAATCAGATTAGTAGATGTGAGGATATCTAAACCAAATTGTTTCCAAAGTGGTCGCAACTGCAAATAGTATCAAAGTGCCCGAGGTGTATCCTTGGGGGAGAACTTTTTGATGCAAATCAATAACTAGACTAAGTGGTAATAAAGCAATATGAGGTAGCTTGGACAAAGAATATATATATATATATATATATATATATATATATATATATATTAAAACAAGGAAGTCTAGAAATTTTTCTCCTTTTTTTGAATTTTTTATTTTTTAATTCCACATCATTTTTGAAACCAAAGAGATGCACTTTCCCAATGACCTAAATAATTTATTCTCCTAAAATTTCTCCTAAACTACCTCCCCCACTTTCTCCAAATTATCTCTAGTTCCTACTTATCTCCAAAATGATCACTAGTTTAGTAGAGAGTTTCACAACTAAATTATCTCTAATTCCTATTTATCCCCTCCCCTACTTTTTATCTATATCTATCTATAGAAAGTTTGGATTAAAAAAATTAAGAATTATTTAAATATTCTAAAAAAATTACATAATAATTTTAAAATATCTATTAAAACACAAAATATAATTTTATCTTTTTACAAAATATAAAACGAAATTATGTACTAACAATTTAAATTATGTTTTTCCAGATTATCAATTTAAATGTTTCTCAAATATTTAATAACATCTAATAGCTTTAAATAAATAAAATTCAAATAACAAAAAATTTTAAATATTTTATAGATTATTTAAATATTTTAATAACTAAATATTTATCATAACTAGATTTTAAATAGTTAAAATAACGAAATAATATAATAAAGCTAAAAAATTTCTTCAAAGTAGAAAAATAATTATAACATAATATTGAAATAAATAATTATTTAATATATTACAAAATTAATAATGAAATTATGTAATAATAGTATAAATTATGATTTTATGGATAATTAAATTCAATAAATAATTAATATTTTAAAATTTAAATATTTTACATATTATTAACTATAAAAGTAACTAAATATTTTAAATAACTTGACTTTAAACAGTTAAAATAAAGAAATTATGTAATAAATTCAAAAAATTCTAGAATGTAGAAAAATAATTATAACATAATATTGAAATTAATAATTTCATATTTTTACATAATATTGTAAATAATTAATTTTACTTATATCAAGTAATAATTCGAGAAAATAACTTTCAAAAAAATTTATATTTATTAATAAAAATTTTAAACTCTTAATCATATTTACGACACAATTATATATACTAAAATTAGTATTTATTGTATTTCAGTAATTATTTATTGTTTTTTGTGATAAATGTATTTTCAATGATTATGTATAAATTTATTTTGTTTTGTTATTTAACAGAAAACTTTCAATAACTATTGGAGATTAAATTAATATTATTGAAATTTGTAAATTTAATTTATTTTAGTTGTTGTATTTATTGTATTTTTGTTATAAGTTGTTGATTAATATTTATTAGAGATTAAACTATTATTTGAGATTATACTATTTATTAAGTTAATATATTTTTAGTACTTATTGTATTTTTGTAATTTCTGTCATTATTGTATTTTTCACTATCAATATATTTTCAATAATTGTGAATTTTTGCAATAAATTTTCAATAATTATTGTAGATTAAACTATTGTTTTTATCAGAGATCAGACTATTAATTTAGCTAAAATTATGAGTGTTCATGTGTTGGTTCAGTTCAGTCGTAGGCTATTTGGCCAACCAAATTGACCAGGTCAGGTTAGGTTGTTGGTCAAGTGAAACCGACTAACCTTTTGTGAAAATTGACCCACTCAAGTTGTATCGGTTTGGGTTAATTTTTTGATTTGGTTAGTTGGTTCCAAAGATTTAAACTTAAAAGTTAAATTTAATTTTAAAAATTACAGTGCAATTATTAAAAAATAAATTTAAAAATTAGATTTATTATATAAAACATTTTAGACTAAGAAATATGGGAAATTTCCCACTTTTTCATATTAAAAATTATATTTAAAATATAAAATATAAATATATATCCATGGTTAGGTCATTCAATTTTGGTCGATTTACAAATGGCCAAAGTGAAACGAATCCAACTTGGTCGAATTGGGAAATTTTTTAACCAAAGCCAACTTAAAATACTAGAAAACTGACCAACTCAGGTTGAGTTAATCGAGTTGGTCGGTTTCATCAGTTTGATGAACAAACCTAATTGAAATTAATTACTGTTATTTTTGTATTATAAAAATTTTATTAAAAGTAGTATATTAAGTATGAATAATTATTAATTATTTAAAAAGTTGAAAATATAAAACAATTGTATACTCTTATGTGTTTCTATTAGGGTCATTTACTAGAACACACCTTTAGGGATGACAATTTTCCCCATCCCCAACAGGGACCCGACTTCCCTGACTCGATGGGGCCGGGGATGGGGATTGTTTTGGTGGGGCAGGGGTAGGGACAAGGATTAATAAGAAATCCCGGTTAGGGTAAGGGATGGGGATTGAGGTCCCCGCCCCTCCCTGATCCCTATTTATATTAAATATACTATTATATTATTTATATTATATATATATATATCAAAACATATTTAAAACATTATTTATAATTTAAATTTTTTATTTATCTTAAATAAATTTAGTTTTAAAAAAATACTATTATCTGAAAACATTTTGGGGATTCGGGTCCCCAGGGGAACCCATCCCCGTTGGGGATCGGGGATGGGGGTTAATTTCAGAATTAGGGTTGGGGATGGGGAATATGATCCCTGCCCCGTTGCCATTCCTACACACCTTATAATTTTACATATTTACTTAAACCTACCTTATGGTTTTCATTTTACTAAAACATCCCATATATTTTATAACTTATTTACTTAATCAACCTTTCATTAAGGAGTGTTTTGTTTTTCCATTAGGCCCATGATTTTTTATTCCAAAAATACCCTTAACACTTTTTTGTATACTGACCAAATATAGTCAATAGAGTGGTTGCCCGTGTCTTATTAAAGACAAGAATGGTATTTTTATTTTTTTCTTTTGATTAATTTTATTTAAATGAACATTAGGGTCAACACTATCATTTTCCACTATTATATAATAAAAGATTGATTAAATCCATTGTAAATTATAAGTGGTGTTTTAGTAAAATGCTAAATATAAAGTAGATTTTAGTAAATCCATAAAATTATAAGGAATATTTTAATAAATAACCATTTACTAAAATCCACGGGTCCCCGCTAGTAAAGAAAGTAAAAGACGAAATTAATAAAAAATAGGGCTAGAATGCATGTACCTAGTCTATACCAGCGTCTTGATATTTATACAGAAGAGGAGTGAGGGTAGTGTTCCGCATGGAGTTCCAGTGTTGTTGGGAGATGACTCCCATAACCGAACCGAGGAATCTAGGACATTCTTGTTCAGTCCTCGGGTCGTGAGAGATGCCGGGCCAAGGTAAATCTTGGTAGATGTCTAACTAGTAGTGTGACCTTCGGTTCTTCGTCTAACACGGATCGATCGCCAGCGAGTTTCCCAAAATGCCCATCCATCCAAGACCATTGGGTCCACTATAGATTATTAAACTTGATGCTAATATCATTGTTATTTATATTATTGGTTTTTTTATTAAAAAGAATCAAAAGTTTGACAAAATTTTGAATGGAAATTCCCTTCCAATTCATATAAACAATTCAACAAAACCTTATCCTAAATATATAAGGTTCGGTATTTAATGTCATATCCATTGTGATTCATGTTCCTTCTTAATCTATATGTTTTGAACATACAAATTCATAATTCTTTATTTAATAGATACAAAAGACCATGGCACCATAGCAAAGGAAATGGTGACCAAACGTTGTGTTATATATCATCAAATTTCTATATAGTGCATCAAACACCAGCAAGAAGATAGGGATCTTCAACGAACCGATCAATTCAAAAAAATAAAACTATTCACTTGCGCTGCTCTATCTGCAAACCTGCTATAGAAATAGAGTAGAGATCGTCCTCCATGTCCCCATCAAGATACTTCAACCTCTCATGCATGGTATCACATAGCTCATCATGGCTAACATGACCAATGAGCTGAGATAAAAAAATCAAGAATAAATAAATATTTATATCTATCTATCCATCTATCTATCTATCTATCTATCTATCTATCTATCTATATATATATATATATCCCTCTATATTCTGAGGGCAAAACATAATTTGAATATTAATACTCTTCAAATCATTCTATTCACTCTTATTAATTTCCATTATCTTTCATTGAATACTATATGCATGTTATCTTTGTTTTTCATTGCTAAACTCAACTCATTAAATCCATGCACAATAATTTTCATATATAATAAAAAAAATAAGTATTTAGCACATCTCTAATATTATATGTTCATCATTTAAACAAAAAATAACTATGATCAATAAGAATGATTTTTATTGAGGGTGGGCCTTGGTTCAACAGTTGAGTTTCTCCATTGCAACCTAGGTAACTAGGGTTCAAATCTTGGAAACAGCCCCTTGGTATGTGCAGGGGTAAGGCTACATACAACTGCCCCCTCCGCATTGGTGGGAACCTCATGCGTTAGGCTGCCCTCTTTAATAAGAAGTATTTCTTTAATTATAGAAATGGAATACAATGTTCAAACTGTCTGGAAAAGAAACAATTTACCTATTAAGGTGGTGGGTTTCAATGAGCAAAAGGGGTCAACCCGTGATTCTCATAATTAAATAATATATTTAAAAAATAAAAAATACAAGGAATCAAAAAATATAAAAACATAGAAAATTTTGGGCATATCTCTAATATTAATTAATACTCATATTAATCAAAAATAAGTATGACAAATTATAATTATTTTTATTAATGATGCCAATGAAATACAAAATTTAAAACTAATTTGATAATGAAATCATTTTCCTATCTAGGTAGTGGGCCAATGATCTAACCTTTTAGGTCCAATTGATCAACTAACAATGTTAAATATTTAAAAAAATTAAAAAACACACAAAACAATGTAAACTATAGAAGTGTAGAGAACATTTGAACACATCTTTGATGTTGTATATTAACTATATTAAACAAAAATAAGTATGAAAGATAAGAATTATTTTTATTAATGATAAAAATGGAACACAAAATTTAAAATTAACCCAAGAGAAAAATGGTTTTACCTTATAGGTGGTAGATTAGCCATTTAATCGTCTAGGTCAAATGGGTCAAGCCATGATGCATAATTAAGTAATAAAAGTTAAAAAATAGAAATGCAAAACATTCAAATATAGAAAAATTGTATAAAAGTTTAGGCACGCCTCTAATAGTATATATTCATTATATTGAGAAAACAGGAAATGAATATGAATTATTTTTATTAATGATGCAAACATCAGAATGTAATATTTAGAATAAAACAGAAACGATGCCAACAGCCCCACTTACTAAGTCAAATGATTCAATGACTTAAGTAGCTAGGTCACCATGTTGTCAACCAAGTCAATGTTTTTGTTTTTGTTTTGTTTTCTTGTAGTTTGATGGTAAATGTAGAACAATCCAACTAGTTAACATGTATTCCACGCTTCAATTACAGTTGATGACTCGCATGTGTTTGGAACCGTGGGCATTTGTTGAATAAACACTGTCACATGGGCGCCACTTCAGCATTTCCCCCATTATATGAATCCGTACGCATAGAGGCTTGAAAAAGTAGATTTCGGTTTATATGTCTACCTACCATTGGGGGAAGGTTCATTTTAGTGCTTCTCCCAACGTGTAAGTGTTTATTCATTGTTTTGCTGATGTAGCGCCTAATGACACCTAAGTGTCAATAAATGAGTTCATCATTATTTTTCTCGGTTTTCCAAAATACAAAACGTTTAGTCAATAAATATCCACAGTTCCAAACACATACTATGTCAATGGTTTTTTTTTTTCGCTACAACGAATTGCCTTGGGTTTGAAACATACTCAAAGATCTGTCCAGGTGATAAGTCAATCAATCCAATTGTCCTGTTCAACTAATAATTGAAAACTAGGTATTTAGGTTGAAAGACAATAAATCCACTATCCATGCGTCAATTACTTCTCTTTGTTATATGGCTTTTGATAAAAGCACTGAAATTATTACATCATTTGAAATTGTCATCACATGCAATGCACGTGTATATTTACTAGTGTATACCTAAAAATACTTATCTAATCTGCAAAATTGATGAGCACAACTTTTCAAAGTGTTATCTATATATATAATTATAAACATAAGAGTGTGTGAAGGCCAGGAGTGTCTCACTACAAGCTGCACATGGAGTTTCCTCTTCTCTTTTATCCTTCATTATTCTTTAAATTTAAGAAACCACCGAAACTGGGATTCTAAATATCCTTTTTTCGGATTCTAAACTGGAGTTTCTCCTTGTTAGACAGTTTTGTATGCCCTTAGCTTCAATCATTTTGATGTACTTTTGTTATTTAGTGGAAATAAATAAAGTGCATGTTTGATTCATGTTGTTTGGTTTAATTCTGTGTAAAACCCTAAAACTGGACATTTGTAGAGACTCATGTTAGTTTTAAATGTTCACAGCCGTTGGATAAGTCTGGGGAGATTTATCCTGCCAAGGCTGATACTGGTGTGCCACCAAGTGTTGGGATGGCCTGTCTCAGCCATCAGGGTAAGACCCGAGGCATATACAGCATGGGATTACTTGAATCCTTGAACCGGACCAGATTTCCAGTCTTGCCCTGGACCTTGGAGATAGATGGGCAAAACTGGAAAGTTACACCTGACCCCTAGACTCGATTATGACACTTCACTAGGTGCTGGATCAGGCTGCCTTTGATATGCCAATCAGTGAGATCCTTAGTGGGGATCAAAACCTGGGTATGTTGGGGCAGTTTGAGAATTCATCTGAGTGGGTGGTCATAGTGACAGAATCGGCCACTTTGTCGGACAAAGGGTAATGATCGGGAATGCACTCTCTCTGATGGAAACCAAACTGCCGGCAGTTGATTTCAATCGTTGGAATTTTGTTTTTGCAAAATTAATATATTTACATATATATGTATGGTTTCAAAATGTTTGCAAATGGTTTTAATTCCCGGGATCCATGTGAGAGGAGAGTGCGGCACTGTTCCTTGCAGCCGAGGGAGAGGTCCTCTCTTGTCGGGCAGTGCTTGATCATTAAGGGCTGAGAGGTTAAGTGTAAGACCATTTAGGATAATACCTGATGGGCTAATCTTGCACCTGCCCACAGTCCCTGGGTTTTTATAAGATGGCTTGGCCCAGGGACCACTTAATGTAAGTGTTGGGCCCATAGGGTTCATACGATGGACTCAAGGGGTTCATTGAGATTTTCAGTGAATTTGGCTGGGCCTTGTATTAAAGGCTGGGCCGAACCCATGTGGTTGGTGTGTAGATCAATGCTTGGGTCCCACGCCATACAAAGAAGCCCAACTGGGCAGCAGATTGGAAACTAATTAAACACTGAATACTTAATGGGCCAAAAGCCCATTTCGAAGTGGGCTGATATGATCACCCATCAATGGGGCGAATTTGAGATTGAAGTTAGCAAAAAGGATTGGGCTCTTAGCCTTATCCACTCTTAGAGACCAAATTCAAATCAGATTTGAATCTGGTAACCTCCTGATAAGATCAGGAGTAAGCTAACTCTATCTGGGAAAGGGATTAAGATTATCCCCTATCCAAATACTGATTTGGATTGGGATAACTCCTAATTAGGAGATTTCTTAATCAAGAAGAAAAGAGAGGAGATTTTCGAATGAACCAATAGAGAGAAATAAGATTTCGATCCAAGAGGTTCTGGTAAGCAAGAAAGGTTCCTGCGAATTGAGATTAGATCTCATTCTCTCCAGAAAAGAAAACAGTTCAGCCTTTTCGTTTCTGGAAATCTCCTCCTGCCGCCGCCATCTGCATTGTTGCAAGATTTGATCTTTGCAGAAAAGAAAGTCAAGAAACCCGTTCTTGACATCAGTCTTGCAAGAAAGACTGAAAGAATTCAGTGTTTAGTACATCCAGGGGATTCTTGTGAAGGATCCAGTGTGTAGGACGCACCCTGCTGGTTCTGTTCCATCCACAGCTGTGTCATCTTCAGCAGGGACAGATCTTGGAGCATTCTTTGGGCGTGAACACCAACTTTGGGAGATACTGCTTCTCCGGATCAGGTATAATCCTCCCATTTATCTTTTGGTACAGATCTGGTTTGATTAGGGTTCAAGTAGATCCTTGAATATTGTATTCTAAATTCAGGGAATATGATTCCCAGTTGGGAGAAGGTAGGAAATTTTTGAAATTCGCCCCACCCATTCCGCAACCTTTATGGCGTCCATTAGATGGATCCTACCATTCTTTCACTCCTTCATTATTCTCTTTTATCCTTCATTATTCTTTAGTCGTGTGTAGCTACTTTCCCCTTCACTGAACCATCATAGTAAACTGTTATATTGATATGATGTACAAACCCATCTCTTAAACTTTTGCTAGAAATCATTCAAATTCTCAATCCTGGTACGTTCAACCCATTCATGATTCAACCACAAATTTATTTGTTTATTTTGGGTAAATGATTCAACCACCAATATAGAAACCCTCTAGATTTCCCACAAAATTAAGCACTTAGGTTAAGAAAGCAGTCCAAGCAACCTCAATATAGTGTTGTGCTGCCATTCTATCTACAAGCCAGATGCAGTCATGTCTGGCCAAAAGCCAACGCTCGACCCAAATGAGCAATGTGGCAATACCAAAATAAAAAGTGGTGGTGTTGCTGGTGAGAGGCGGCCATTTGTGGATTGGAGATGTTAGTGGTTGTGTGGTACAGGGAGTGTAGACTTCTATCACGTTTTGAATTCACATCTGCACCTCACAGAGGGCACCCCCACAAACGCCCTACAATATATCCCAACCGTGTATTGAGAACATCTCCTACTGACAACTTTGAGAGATGTTCCTAATACATGCTGAGAAGTGCATGTGGGACATTTGTGGGGCACCCTCTGTGGGGTGCAGATGTGATCCCTCATGTTTTTGGGTATGAGACTGACACACTGAGAACAGAACAATGGGCTATAATGGATAAAAGTAGGTTTTAGGAAAAAATAACTCCCACATGATGTCAAATGCTAACAGATTTGGATGGAATGTTAACATAATGGAGGCTTTTGTCTTATGACGGTCACAAGGCATGGGAGGTCTTAGTCTAATTTGAAAAAGGAGGGGATGTTTTAGTATTTAGCATATAAATGATGGGAGGTTTAAGTCTTTTACTCTATATATAAGACATTCAACAAACTTTATTGATAGATGATATTAATTTTATGTAGATATAAGTACAAATGTAAATGTTTAAATATTATTGGATCATATCAAATTGGACTGGAGTAGAGGAGTGAATTTAAATCGTTTTGTTTTAATATAATGTTATTGAAATTCAAATTTAGAAGAAACCCTAGAGGATCCCTAACTTACAATTAATTTAAGAATCCATTAATCAATGCCTTAATTAATGTCCTCATGTTCATAAGTTGTTTTTCACTGTTTTTTGTACTCCTTCCAAATTGAGCCTAAAGAAAGTTAAAATGATGAATGTCTTGATTTTTATTGATCATGAAATGTGATTTTTTATTAACGCCAAGCTTTTCACGTTAATGCCAGCAGCAATCAGCTATTTTTAATTAGTTTTAGATCATCTTAGAGAGAGAGAGAGAGAGTCTGCAATTGATTAAATATATAATCCTTCTTATCTTTTGGAAAGAAAATTAACAATATTATTTTGGTGTGCATAACATCAAAAGGGATGTTCTACAACATGAATTGTTTTTCTTATTGTCAGTTCCAAAAACAAATCAAAACCATTTCGTTCAAAAACATATTGTTTCCTAAAACAAAAACAAAACAAAACAAAAAACATGTTTTTAAATCCAGTTTCAAAAACATGCTTTCATCTAATTATTTAACACCATGTTCCATAAATCATATAATTTCTATACTAAAACTGTTTTTGTTTTAAAAACCAATATTTTGTTGGTTTAAAAAATATGTATTGTATTTTTAAACAAAACCAACTTATTTTCTCCATTACAAACAAAAGTAGAGTTCAAGTAGCGATTTCAAAAACAAATGAAAGTAAAATTATAGAACGCCCCCAAAGTGATCAAGAACAGACAACTAGCAAATAAAAAAAAGAACAGGCTAAACAGGTCAGACAAGAAAGTAAAATTATATCAATAGGAGATTTTGTTATTGAGATAAATAATCTACGAAAGACCTTTGCTGGATCCGGTGGGATGTTCTTTGATGGTTTTTCTTGACGCAAGGCTTCTTTAGGTGCTGTTGGAGCAGTCTGTCTCTCTGACATCTTGTGTCTCAACGATGAATGTTTCGCGAATACACGTAAATAACAACCAGAACCAGTTCAAGGGGAAACACAAGTTAGAACGATGCAGGAGAAGAGTATTGAGAGAGAAAAAGAAAAAAAAAACAGTCAGAAATACAAGCGCAATATGACACGTTGACCTGTGTGGACCATTTAAAGATTCCTTTATGTTGACACCATAAATTTTCTTCGTCCGTTGACATTTCAAAGCCTAATATAAGATAATTACCTTCTCTTTTTCTTTTCTTTTTCTATATTCAGTTGTTATTATGAAAGGGATAGTCCAAAGTCGTTACGGCTGCAAATGATATCCGTCTATGGAATTCCAATTCGGTTTAGGGTGATTCCAATTCTTTCCATTTATATTTGGATGGAATATGAATCTTTCCCTCACCCGATTCTATTTTATTTAATTGTGTATTCTCACATTATAAGACAATAAAGAGATTAACATATATACATCGCAAGACAAATATAAACTCTCAGTGGCAAGTAGGCATGTTAATTTCTTCTTAATTCTTATCTCTTTAGAGGAATCTTTTAACTTTAAGGAAAATGGTTGTTTGTATCCTCTTATCTCTTATCTCTTAAAGTGCAACTATACAACTTTTTGTTTTCTAATGATATCCCCAAAAAGACAAATATAAACTCTCATATATGGGGTCAAAATGGATATTTGATAATTTTAAGAATTCAGAATTCAGAATTCAAAACAACATTCTCTGCATTCAGATTTCAGAGGAAAAAAAAGTTCACTAATACCAATATACCCCTTAATGTAATTATTGCACTTTCAGATGATAGTGTAGGTAAGGTGGTGGCTAGGCTAGGGAGGTGATCTCTTTGAAAGACTGAGGAAGACTTGGGAGTCAAGAATCGACCAGGAGGCTAGGGCAAAGGGGAGTAATGAGACGGTTGAGCGGGGAGATCAGTGATAAGGGTAATCAGTGATTGAATGAATGAATTTCGTTATGAAAAGGATCTCTATTTATGGGGGAGATCCCAAGATCCTGAAAGGAATGAGCTAAAGGTGTTTGTTTTCTACTAGGAAAGGGAATATTGGATTCGCTGTCAGTCGTTAAGGAGCATTGCTAGGGTTTCGCCACGTGTTCCTATGGGGATCTCTTTGAGGATTGACTTTCCTTTCACTCTAAGATCCTCATAACGCACGTATGCTACTACCTTTTGTGCCTCACTTAACCGATGTGGTGCCAGTAACGTCACTGCTTAGACAACATCTTATTAGACCTATGTGGCGCTTTGTCACATTCGTCACATCGAAATTACACGTGCATCTAATATTCGAGCCCAGTTCTTAACAAGCTAGGATCCCATAGCGATCCAAGGGTTGATCGCGGGGCCAAATGCGTGTAAAACCTCATCGCAGGTTCAACTCGAGTATGTCTTGGGCTTGCGCTAAGCGTAGGTTTATCACAAACGCGTGCTGAACTGTGGGTTCATCGCAGATCTATGATGTACTATAAGTTCATCACAGAAGAAAGATGAGTTGCAAGCGGATTGCAAGCATCCATGTGGCTTTAATCTAGTTCTTTGTGCTTTGAGGAACTGAGCAACCACTATGTACATACATTAGCCCCCTGCTTATCACTAAGTGGAATCTTATCGATAAGCACTTCATCTTCACATTTGTTTCGAAGTCCTGCGATGGGTCAGTAATCGCTTGTGCATTGGATCTGGGGATTTGCTCTATTTTGTGATTTCATGTAATTAATAGGATTTTAACTTGAGGTTTCTATCAGTCCACTATCTGTTGACAAGCTAAGAGTCAGCTACTTATTTGGTTATGCATCTTTGCATGTTAGTAGTCTTGGGCGAGAATTAGTTGTTTGCTCTTCAATGAGGTTCCATATCTTCTGTGGTTTAGCCCCCCCTATCTTTTGATGCTGATTCCCTTTTTATCAATGGGGAATTTTATGTTGAGTTTGTGAATTTCAGCCCCCCGACCATTGGCAGGAAGGGAATTAGTGAAAGACACTTACATATTTTGTACCAGTGTGGGCAACAAGCCCCACTACGTGTCATGTGATTCTTGATGTGGATTCATGTTGTGGGCTGATGGTACAGTGCTAGATAGCATATCATGTTTAATGGTTGTTGGGAATCAAGGAAGTACTAAATGATGGTGACATGGCAGTTATCATTGGGGCTCTTTAACCATCATTTTGTAATAAATGTGCTGGTTCGCGTGTGGGGTTGGCCCCGATATCCTGTTTTCAAAGTGGCGGCTGATGATGTAGCAGTTTATTCAAATTAATGTGTCGTTTCATCCCACTTGTTGGAGGGTATATTAATAAATTTCTTTAGGTTTCTTTTTCGTCAAGTATCATTTAGGATCCCGTAGTGGCATCTGTTCATCTTCTCTAGTGTTGTTTGGTATTCTAGACATGTGAGAACTCTTTATAAAAGTGTACCACTTTTATCTTCTTTGCTATTGTTTCTGTGTTACTTTGAGTGTCCTTTCAATTGCTTTGCCACACTCTTCCTGTTTCTTCTCATGTTTTCTATCTTATCTATTGTCTATTTCTCATGGTTCCTTGTCAGGAGAAATTGGATTGTCCCTTTGTTGACATCGTTAGGGAAGTCGATACAGCTGAGCTGCTATTGGAGAGGGAGACGACTATGGTGAACGATGGGGGAAGGGGATTTTGAACCCCAATGCTAGTGTACAAGGGCAAAGGCGGTCTATTCAATGTCATCACCGACACTAAGTTGATGTGCCTTTGCAGCCGGCCAACTTGGTCGGTATCCTATAAGTTTCAGGAGCCTAGGATTGACAACTCAAAATCCTCAAGTAGCTAAAATGCCTGGATGGAGTTCGTGCTCGAGAACCCTATGTACTATCGAATGTTGCAGGACTCAGGCCTTCTCCGCTTTGTGGATTGCTACACCAATTTAAAAGGGCGGGAGGGTGTGAAATATGTTAAACCCCTCCTGGAACATTGGTGCTGCTGGACTCATACCTTTGTTGGCGCATTCGGGGAGTTTACCATTATAGTAGAAGACATGGCTGCATTGCTAGCACTGCCTAATGGGGGTTCCATGTCTGCTCAACATCTCCAATATGTTGAGTCTATTCCTCATGATCTAAGGGGTCTCTGCGATGAGCTTATTGCTGAGATTGCTGCATTCAAAGTTCAAGTAGACAAGAACACCACTTGGGGGAAGTTGCCATTAGAGTAGTGGTTGGAATAATGGTTTGAGTCTCGCGGTAGGGGACTTGTAATGGTAGGTGGGGCAGACTGCTAGTGTCATCTTGCCGCCTTCATCCTATACGTTACTTCCCGATTTATCTTCCCAGGGCTCCTTGACTATGGATTGCACACAGTTTTGGTGCCTCTCATCGTCTTGGCCGCCAGTGGCCACCAGCTACCTTTGGCCTCTATGTTTCTGGGTTATTTATATGAGCAACTGGACAAGACTGTGCAACAGATAATGGACCCCAGTTGTAAATGGCGTATTAGTTATACCTGCGCTCCCTTTTTGTGGATGTTTCTATGTGATCACTTTAGCCTCAGCATCACACCCCGTGAGCTCTCTCCTATGCGCGTAGTCGTGACCACCATGAGAAGAGACATGTCTGAAGAGAAGGTGTTCAAGGTCTTCCAGGGGAAGCATTGGCTTCAAGCCAGCAGACATAAGCAGATTAAGATGAGTGAGATTGATATGAAGCTCGCCTCGCTCGATGGCTTCATATGGAGGTCCTATACCCAGACCATTCAGCATGCTATGCCATTCTGTGTCGGCATGCCTGCTCTAGAAGATGGTTATCTACACTGTGCCGTGGAAATCATAAATCCTACCACTGGCGTGGCGCGACTAGTAGTCTGGCCTAGTGTGGTGGCTTACCTTGGTCGCACTGGCAAAGCGTAGCTGACTGTATACCGCTTGGACCAGGTACTACTGCAGTTAAGTTATGGTGACATTGACGCCCAATTCTTGAGGTCCTCTAGGGAAGATATTTTCTAGGTCTGGCACCACAATCTAGCTTTTCTTGGGATTTCGAGGTTCCCTATCACAGGTGAAGGGATGAGAGATCCGTCGTATGGATGGCCAAACCCTATAGGAAAGTTGGGCGAAATTTCAAAAGTTTCTCTCTCTCCCATCTGAGAATCGCATTCCCTATTTTAGAAAACTGCATTTTCAAGGATCAATCTCGAACCAAACCGGACCAGATCTGAAACCAAAAGGGAGGAGAGGGATATACCTGATACGAAGTAGCAGTAACTCCCAATGAAGGTGTTCACGCCCAAGGAGAAAACCAAAAACAGCTTCCATTGAAGATGACACAATGTGAGGTGAAGCAGGATCAGTAGGATGGCTCTTCAACAAGAACCGAATTCTTCAGCAAAAATGGGGTAGAGGACTGGTGAGCACGACTTCAGATTGCTTCTTCTACCAAGAAGCAATATCAAGAACAATTCTTGATCACTCCCACAAGTGGAGATCGAACTGGATAGGGGCTGCAAGAACAGGGAAGAACTCTATAGATTGTTGTGTCTTGTCTGGTGTGTTTTGCATGTCCGCCCTGCTATCTTATTTATAGCCTTAAAGAGATAACCTTCTAATCTAATTAGGAGTTTCCTGATCCAAATCTTTATTTGGATCTGGACACTTTAAGTGATAAGGATAATCCCTTATCTTATCTGCAGTTTAAGATCAGCTTAATCCGAATCAAATTAGAAGTTTCCTGATCCAAATCTTTATTTGGATCTGGACTCTTTAAGTGGATAAGACTTATCCTCTTATCCTTATCTGCTAATCCAAACCCAGATTTGCCCCTATTTAATTAATTTAATTAAACCAATTTGAAATTGGGCTTTAGGCCTATTAAGTTTATGTGCTCACTTAACCTCTTAACATGCTGCCTAGTTGGCTCTCCTTGTATGGCATGGGACCCAAACATTGATCTACACATCAGCCACATGGGTTCAGCCCAACCTTTGTTATAAGGCCTAGCCAAATTCACTGTAGGAGACAGTGAACCCCTGAGTCCATCAGCATGGGCTCTTAATGGGCTCAACATTTACACTAAATGGTCCTTGGGTCCAACCACCTTATAAAAACCCAAGGACTGTGGGCAGATGCAAGATTAGCCCATCAGGTATGACCCTCAATGGTCTTACACTTAACCTCTCAGCCCATAATGATCAAACACTGCCTGACAAGAGAGGACCTCTCCCTCGGCTATAAGGAACAGTGTTGCACTCTCTACTCACATGGATCCCAGGAATTAAAACCTTTTGCAAATATTTTGAAATCATAATATATATATATATTTATATGTATATCTTTATATAAATATATTTTGCCAAAACAAATTTCAACGGTTGAAATCAATTATCGGCAGTTTTAGGTTTCCATCAGAGAGAGTGCATCCCCGATCATTCACTTTGTCCGACAAAGGGGCTGATCCTGTCACTATGATCACCCACTCAGATGAACTCTCGGACTGTCCCAACATACCTAGGTTTTGACCCCCTCTAAGGATCTCACTGATTGGCATCTTAAAGATAGCCCAATCCGACACCTAGTGTAGTACCATAGTCGAGTCTAGGGGTCAGGTGTAACATTCTAGTTTTGCCCATCTATCTCAAAGGTTCAGGGCAATACTAGAATTTTGGTCCAGTTCAGTAATTCAAGAAAACCCACACTACATTTACCTCAGGTCTCACATTGGAAACTGAGACAAGCCACCCCAACTAACTTGGTGGTACATCACTATCAGCCTTGGTAGGAATGTTACACAGAAACACATGAATCAATTATGTACTTTAGTCATTTACAATAAATGGCAAAAGGTACATCAATCTGATTGGAGCTAAGGGCATAAGTGTCTAATAGCTCCCACTTGCACTTAGGTCCAATCGAGTACAAGTCGGAGACCCATACTTTCCATGTGTTTCTCAAACACTTTCTGTGTCAGTGGCTTAGTTAATGGGTCTGCTACATTTTCTGCTGATGCTACATTCTGAATCAAGACGTCCCCTCTTCCAACTATCTCTCGCAGTACATGGTACTTCCTCTCGATGTGCTTCAACTTCGAGCAGGCTCATGGCTCCTTAGCCTGAGCAATGGCTCCAGTGTTGTCACACGACAATGGAATGGGTGATGTGCTGGATGGAGCTACTCCTAATTCCTGAATGAACTTCTTCATCGGTTGTGGAATCTGCGGTGGACCCCTATTTGCTTCTTTCCCAGCTAACAACACACGATCCTATCGTGAAGATATAACCAAGTGTAGACTTTCTATCATCTAGATCTAATTGGAAATCGGCATCAATATACCCCTAGATCTGTAGTGAACTACCATCGAATACCAGACAAAACTATTTTGTCTTTCGGAGGTATTTTAGTATGTTTTTCATAGCAGTCCAATGCTCCTGCCCTGTGTTAGATTGGTATATGCTTACCACACTCACTGACTGAGAAATGTCAGGACGAGTGCAGAGCATGGCATACATGATGCTCCCTACGGCTGAGGCATAGGGAACCTCTTTCATGCCCTCAATCTCTTCGGGAGTATTGGGAGACATACCCTTGGAGAGAGTGACTCCATGCCTGAAAGGAACATTTCCTTTCTTGGAGTTCTCCATGTTGTATCTCTTGACTATTTTGTCAATGTAAGTAGACTGGGATTATCCTATTATCCTCTTTGATCTATCTCTATAGAGTCGAAAACCCAGTTTGTAGGAGGCTTTTCCAAGATCTTTCATTGAGAATTCCTATAAAAGCCACACTTTCACCGTAATTAACATTCCTACATCATTCCCAATGAGTAGAATGTCATCTACATACATAACCAAGAACGTAACCTTATACCCACTGGTCTTCCTGTAAACACAGGGCTCATCCGGATTTTGCTCAAAGTCAAACTGTTTGATGGTAGAGACAAATCGGATGTTCCAAGTCCATATATGGATTAATTAAGTTTACATACCATGTGTTCCTGATCCGTAGCTATGAAACTTTGTGGTTGCTGCATATAGATATCTTCAGTAAGATCTCCATTTAGGAACACGGTTTTGACATCCCTTTGCCAAATCTCGTAGTCATGGTAAGCTACTACAGCTAGCAGGATCATAATGGATTTAAGCATGGCCACAGGTAGAAATGTTTCCTCATAATCGATTCTCTCTATCTGAGTGTACCCTTTTGCCACAAGATGAGCCTTGTAGGTCTCAACTTTACCATCAGGGCCCTTCTTTCTCTTATAGATCCATTTGCAACCAATTGCCTTTACCCCAGGGGGCGGATCTACTAGAGTCCTAACTCCATTGGTCTCCATTGAGTCCATCTCAGCTCTCATGGCATCTACCCACTTCAAGGAATCTATGTCCAACATAGCTTCTGAATAAGTTACGGGGTCCTCCTCACTGGTCGTGGCTTCCACTAGGTAACTTTCTTGGTCATAGTTGCAACAAACTGAAGGTATGGAAACCCGGGTAGATCTGAAAGGGATGGTAGAATCCATCATATGGACGCCAAAACAGTTGTGGAATGGGTGAGCGAATTTCAAAAATTTTTTACCTACCTTTCAGCTGGGAATCGCATTCCCTAATTTTAGAATCAAGATTCAAGGATCCTACTTGAACCAGAACCGAACCAGATCTGAACCAAAAGAGAAGGGAGTAATTATACCTGATCCAAAGAAATAATATCTCCCAAAGTTGGTGTTCACACCCAAAGAAGGCAACGAGATCTGCTCCTGCTAAAGATGACACAACAATTGTGCAACAGAACCAGCAGAGTGCGTCCTACACACTGAATCCTTCACAATAATCCTTTGGATGACAATGAGCACCAAACAGAATCAGCCTTTGAAGAAAGACTGATATCAAGAACTTTTCTTGATCTTTCTCTGACAGAGAAAATGAACTGCAATAGATAGTGGTGGCTGCAATAGGAGGGAGCTAGGGAAGAAGATGGCAAACTGCTTTTTCTTCTTTAGGGTTTCTGAGATCCTATCTCACAAAACTGTAGGGTGTGTTATGTGTAAATCCCCTAGGGTTCGAATTCTTGTAATTCGAATAAGGTTTCCTCCAGTTGCTTAATAATTAAGAAAAGATCTCCTGATCATATAAGGAGTTGCCCTTCTCCAAATCTGTATTTGGATCAGGACTCTTCTTAATTCTATCTGCAAATTAGATAAGCTTTTGGGCTCATCCTGATCTCAGATCCGCCCCTTGTTAAAGACTAATCAAAGCAGCCCAGTTCGAAATGGGCTTTAGGCCCAATAAGTATCAAGTGCTCAAAAGTCTTCCAAATTGCTGCCCAGTTGGGCTTCTTTGTATGGTGTGGGACCCAAGCATTCATCTACACACCAGCCACATGGGTTCGGCCCAGCCTCTATTACAAGGCCTAGCCGAATTCACTAGAGTGCCCAGTGAAACCCCTGAGCCCATCATATGGACCCTACGGGCCCAACACTTACACTAAGTGGTCCCTAGGCCAAGCCATCTTATAAAAACCCAGGGACTGCGGGCAGGTGCAAGATTAGCCCATCAGGTGTTATCCCAAATGGCCTTACACTTAACTTCTCAGCCCATAATGATCAAGCACTGCCCGACAAGAGAGGAACTCTCCCTCGACTGTAAGGAACAGTGCTGCACTCTCTACTTACATGGATCCTGGGAATTAAAACCATTTGCAAATAGTTTGAAACCATACTTAAATATATATCATATATATAAATTTTGCAAAACAAAATTCCAACTATTGAAATCAACTGCCGGCAGTTTGGTTTTCATCAGAGAGAGTGCATCCCCGATCATTACCTTTGTCTGACAAAGGGGCTGATCCCGTCACTATGATCACCCACTCAGATGAATTCTCAGACTGTCCCAACATACCCAGGTTTTGACCCCCGCTAAGGATCTCACTGATTGGCATATAAAAGACAGCCCAATCTGACGCCTAGTGCAGTACCATAATTGGGTCTAGGGGTCAGGTGTAACTTTCCAGTTTTGCCCATCAATCTCCAAGGTCCAAGGCAATACTGGAAATCTGGTCCAGTTCAAGGGTTCAAGTAATCCTACACTACATGTGCCTTGGGTCTCACCCTGACGGCTGAGACAAGCCACCCCAACAGTTGGCAGCACACCAGTGTGAACCTTGGCAGGATAAATCTCCCCAGACTTATCCAACGGCCGTGAACATTTAAAACCAACACAAGTCTCATTAAGTGTCCAATTTTAGGGTCTTACACACAGAAGTATACCACACAACATGAATCAAACATGTACTTCATTTATTTACATTAAATATCAAAAGTACATCAAAATTGATTGAAGCTAAGGGCATACAAAAACTGTCCAACAAGATCTTCTAGGTTGGTTATTTTTTGGAGCTGGTGGGACATCTCCCACTACCCCTGTGCTCTCCTCATCAAGTATAACTTCCTGATGATGATTTTCCAGGATGTAATTTTGTTTTAAGAAGTGGGCATTTCGTCTGCAAAACACCTTTTGCTCTTTTGGATCATAGAACAAGTAACCTACAGAGCCTTTGGGATAACCTATAAATAGGCAATGGCTAGTCTTGGATTCCAATTTGTTAGCACTAGTTCTTTTAACATGTCCTAGACAACCCCAAATTTTCAAGTGTCTCACACTTAGTTTCTTACCAGTCCATAGCTCATATGGAGTCTTAGGATCAGATTTGGTTGGAACTCGGTTTAGCACGTAAATCGCAGTCTCTAATGCGAAACCCCAAAAGGATGTCGGTAATTCTGAGTGGACGAGAAATGATTGGACCATGTCTAATAGAGTTTGATTTCTCCTTTTTGACACATCGTTTAATTGTGGTGTAGTAGGAGGAGCTAGTTGTGATACTCTCCCATTGTCCTTTAAGTAGTCATTGAATTCGTCAGAGAGATACTCGCCACCTCAATCTGATTGAAGGGTCTTAATTTCTCTCGCTAACTGTTTCTCGACTTCTTGTCTGAATCTTTTGAACTTTTCAAAAGATTCAGACTTATGTCTCATTAGGTACACGTAACCATACAATGAATAATTATCGGTAAATGTTATGAAATAAACGTGCTGGTAACGTGTCCTAACATTTAGGGGGCCACATACATCAATATGTATCAGGTCAAGTGTGTCTGTAGATCTTTCAGGCTTTCCCATAAATGGCCGTTTTGTCATCTTACCCTGAAGGCAAGGTTCACAAGTTGGAAGATCTTCTATAGTTAGAAAATCCAAAGGACCATCTTTTACCAACCTTGTGATACGATATAGATTAATGTGGCCAAGTCAGTAATGCCATAGGCACGTAGGATTAACTGTATCACGAGTCCACTTTTTGGGGATTATCTCTGACGTAGTTTCGGTAATTCTTGTTTCCAGAGAAGGATGGAGAACATGGAGACAGTTCTCAAGTTCTCGGTATGTGAGGAATTTGTTATTCCGTTTAATAGTATTCACATTATTGAATAAGATAGAATAACCATCCATGCACAATTTTGAGATAGAAATCAAATTTCTACTTAAATTAGGTACGAAAAGATAGTCTTTAAGTACAATTGTTCCTTCTCTGAAAACTAGTTCTACAGTTCCTATGGCTATAGTTGCAGCTACTGCAAAAGTCCCCAAGTAGAGCATCACTTCTTCGTCACTCAGTCTTTTGCTTATCTTGAATCCCTGTAGTGAGTTACATGCATGAGTTGAAACCTCGAAGTCAATACACTAGGAAGAAGAAGTGACCAACAAATTGGTCTCTATGATAAAAGATTCAAAATTACCTTGTTTCTTAGTCTCCAGAAATTGAGGATAGTTCCTCTTCTAGTGGCTGGTCTGTTTGTAGAAGTGACAGACATCCGATGTCTTATCTTTCTTCTGCTTTTTAGTTTTACTACCCTTCTTCTAAGCCTTCTTTTTAGCCTTCTGCTTTTTGTTGCTCGATTTGCCACCTTCAACAAGCATGGCTATTGGCTTATCCTTCTTAATCAGTTCTTCAACCCTCTGCAACATATTGCTGAGTTCCTGAAGGCTAATGCTTAGCTTATTCATGTTGTAATTCATGATAAACTGATTGAATGACGGAGGTAAGGAATTGAGGACAACACCAATTTTAGTGTCATGATTTAGCCCTGACCCGAGAGCCTCCAGTTCATTGATGTAACCCATCATATTTAAACAATGGTCATGAATTTGTTGATTCTCGGTCATCTGTGTGGTCATAAACAATTTTAAGACCTTTTGTTGAGTAGAATGATTCTCCTCTTCATACATAGTCTTCAGACTATCCAATATATCATTGGGCACTTCGATCTTATCGAATTGTCGTTGTATCGAATTGTCTAAAGAGGCTATAATGTAACACCAGGAAAGAGAGTTTTTCTCTTTCCATTCTTGATACTCTCTTCTTCGGGCCTCAGAAGCCCTGTCACCCGAACAATCCAGAGCAGGGTTCTTAGAAATTTTGTCCAATTTCTCGGACATCAGAACCATCATAAGATTTTGGAACCAGTTAGCATAATTAGGGCCCTTGAGTTTGTTATTATCCAACAATTTGGTGAAGTTTCCGTTTGCCATTTCTGGTAAAGGTAAGGCAGATTTGTAAGTCCACATCCTTATTGATTCATGTTATCACATAGAAAGGGCTTTTAATCTATGTTCCATTTCCATTTTGGGCATCTCTGAGATTCCCTCCAATCTCAGTGACGGAGACAGTTGTGTCTCTGGAAATGTGGGAAACCACATAGGGTGCATGGAGCCAACTGTTTCAGCTGCAAAACCCCACCACCTTCTGTGAAGGATCTCATCCACTCATCTTATGAGTTTTCCCTTTGGCCTCTATCAGACAAGGTTCATATCCATTTTAGGTTAAACCTTTATGTCCAGTAAGTGCTCACCCATCAAGTTCGTGAACGCCAAGGTACCGTGAGAGAGTCTTCCATTTTAAGATAGGCCCCTCCCACATCGGTCTATGACGCCCCTATCATCTCATGAAGCAATCCAGTTAACTGCATTAGTAGATGGATAGCCCAATTTTATGGTGCATCTCCACCCATCAATTTCCATCAGAGAGAGTGCATCTCCAATCATTCATTTTGTCTGACAAAGGGGCTGATCTTGTCACTACGATCACCCACTCAGATGAATTCTCGGACTACCCAAACATACCCAGGTTTTGACCCCCTCTAAGGATCTCACTGATTGGCATATTAAAGACAGCCAAATCCGACACCTGGTGCAGTACCATAATCGAGTCTAGGGGATAGGTGTAACATTCCAGTTTTGCCCATCTATCTCCAAGGTCTAGGTCAATACTGGAATTTCGGTCCGGTTCAGGGCTACAAGAAAACCCGCACTGCATGTACCTCAGGTCTCACCCTGGTAGTTGAGACAAGCCACCCCAACCAACTTGGCGCTACATCAGTGTTAGCCTTTGCAGGATAAATCTCCCCAGATCTATCCAACTGTTGAGAAGATTCTAAATTAAGATGAGTCTCATAAGTGTCTAGTTTAAGGGTATTACACAGAAACACACCACAATGACATAAATCAATTATGTACTTTATTCATTTACAATAAATGTCAAAAGGTACATCAATCTGATTGGAGCTAAGGGCGTAATTGTCTAATAGTAGGGTATTCTAGGGTTCAAGGCTGCAAGTCCCTCCACCTTGCATACCTTTGTGCACTGTTCAGGGGTTTTTAGAAGCTGATTTGGACAAGCCCCCACCCCCATCATATATAAAATCCCCCGGAGGGCCATGCTGCCAACTAGGGTGATAGTCTGTCTCCTCCTCTGTCGCGCTCGCCAAAGAAGATGGGGACAAAGCGCGAGGGGAAGCAACCTATTTCAGAGGAAGGGGAGAATGTTCATCCTCCTGTTGCAAAAAAATGAAGGTCTACAAGAGTGCCTCACTCAATTCAGCCGCCATCTGTTTCATAGCCTATTGACTAAGGTGTGGCTTCATCGCAAGTGCAGGAATGCTGAACTAAGGCTAGTTGAGAGTTTCCAGCATCACCGCCTGTAGAGAAGGTTGCGCCGGTGGTGGAACCGACAGAGTTAGTAGTCGTGGTTTCCCCCAATAAAATCATCTGCATTTGGTTTTCAAGCGGGCACATGAAGAGGA
Organism: Nelumbo nucifera; assembly: GCF_055504915.1. Taxonomy (NCBI): domain Eukaryota; kingdom Viridiplantae; phylum Streptophyta; class Magnoliopsida; order Proteales; family Nelumbonaceae; genus Nelumbo; species Nelumbo nucifera. Next base: position 37,597,502 of record NC_142655.1, on the reverse strand, counting down.
TGGCTCCCCCCGACCAAAGCGGGGTCCTAGAGACAATGACTCAGTGCGCAATGTGCTCTTTTTCTTCTCTTACTTTGTTATCATTTAGTTTGCTTTTATTGCGAATAACAGAGTCATATCACCAGCCGAAGAGTTGACGTACTAGGAGGAGCTTGCACAGATACAACAGGAACTCGGGGAATACTACGTTAAGCATGACATCCCTCCCTTGGGTTATGCAATCGTAGATCCCGTCCAAGTCTAGGGCCATCACCGGAGTGACAAGTACTCTGTCTCACATTCAATTGCGAAGTTTGCTTCAATTGTCATACGGGATGGATGGTTGTCGTCTGCAAACCTTCATTCGATGGTCATGGGGCCTGCCTTAAATACTATTGTGACCATGATGGACTACATAATGAACCGTCCTGTCGAAGAACTTTCGTGGTCAGACTTTGCTCGCTGGCTAGAGGCCTACAAATCCTTTTCCGTCATTGGCTTCTAGATGGGTGAGATCAAGAGACGGGTCGTTATGTTAGCCCATGCGTTTTGGAAGGCCGGTCTAAGGGTGTCATAGTCAATTTTATTTCGCTCACTAAAAGACATATGCCTTCATCGAAAGGTGGTTAAGGCTAGTCTTGCAAAGGCTACTGAGAAGCTGGAGGCCCTTGTGGACGAGTGCGGATGGCAGCGGAAGGTGGTGGCAGAGTATGAAGGGAGATGGAGGACTTGGACAGCTTTGAAGAATGCGGGCGGGCCTTGGAAAATATCATAGCTATGAGGAAAGAGTGGAACAATGTATAAACACTTGTATTCATTGTAAATACTTACATAAAAGAGTTTTGAACTAGTACTAAATAGAATGAATTTTATTTTATGTTGTTGTCTCCAATGCTTCGATTGTTTTATGCCTGGGTGGCTTCATCGCAACAACCCCTGGTCATTTGTCACTGCGCATGGTTATTAGTTACTAGCATATATCGGAGTCAATTATTTCGAAGGATTTTCTCAGTGTTGCTCCCTTGTATGAAGCCCTTATGGCCACCATTCACTATAACTTTTTCGCACTTTTTGAGTTTCATTGTAACTACACATTGATACATTCATAGTGATCTTTAACGCAAACAAGTAGATCGGGGTAAATAGAGTATCATTCCTATATTTTAGTATCATCAGGGGCAAAGGGGTTATCTCATATGCCACTGTGTAAGCAACTAGATAATCAGTGTGATTGAGGGAAGTTGGATTCTTTGTGGATCTTATTGCAAATGAGTATCCCTGAAGGTGCTAGTCCTCAATTGCAATCAAATACTATCACAAGTAAAACTACACCGCATTCCTATGCTGTTGGGGGAGGTGGAGTTTTACACTCCCCTTAGTTTCAGCGTGGATGTTAGACATCGTTTGAGAAAAGTCGTTAGTGTTTAGTGATATCGGAAAGATCCTTTTCGGTGTTCAGGTGATTTTCTGGAATAAAGTTAGAGTTATGTGTCAGTCGGTCTTTATCGCATACAAGTGTTAGCACCGATATGATGGACTTTATCACAAACAGCAAAAGGCAGGCGAAGATAGTGAAATGCAACCGGTGGAAGTTTTCTTACATACCCTTACAGAGACAATGAGATGATTATCAATTGCACAAGGATAGTCCTTGACCTGCTTTATTGGGGAAAACATAGTGTCGTTACTCATGAGCCTGGGTCTTTCGAGAAATTTTGGTCATCACATGAGGAAAACACTTGCTCTTTCGTGTGAGCATTTTATGAATAGTTAGAATGAACTCATTCGAAGCAACTAAGGTTGGCATGCTGCTTGGTTAATTATTGTTGCATGCAGATCACTTGGTTTCGAAACTTGTTACCTTTGGTTCGCTGCATTTATAAGTTGAGCAAAGGTATTTGTATTTTCTAAGTTGAGCAAAGGCCATACCTGATGTTGTCGAAGCCCCCCTAGGGGTTTCCTGGGGATGTAAGTGCAAGACTGGGGGTGCCAGGTGATATAAGTGCGCCTGGGGTTGCCAGGGCCTTCCCGGGGTTGTGGAATGTGAGCGCATCTGGGGTGCTAGGGCTTTCCCGGGGTTGCCATGGAATCAAAGTGCTTCTAGGGTTGTCAAGGCCTTCTTGGGGTTGCTAGGGCCTTCCTGAGGTTGCCAGAGAATCTGATTGCACCTAGTGTTGCCAGGGAATGTGAGTGCGCCTAGGGTTGCCAGGGCCTTATTGAAGGGAAGGGAGACCCATCATATGGATGGCCGAACCATGTAGGGTGGCTGGGCGAAATTTCAAAAAATTATTTTCTCCCTTCCGGGAATTGTATTCCCAGTTTTGAAAAAACTACATTTTTCAATGATCGTTTTTGATCCAAATCGGACCAGACCTAAAACCAAAATAAAGGGAGGCTATACCTGATACAGAATCCACAAATGTAGCTCCCAAAGTAGGTGTTCACACCCAGAGAGAGTATCAAATCCTGCCTCCACTGAATATGGCGCAGCTTGAGATGAAGTAGGATCAGCAATGTAGTCCTTCAGCAAGAACTGCAATCCTTCATCAAGGATCAAGCAAGGGAGGTGAGTACAAATTCAGATCTGACTTTTCTTGCAAAAATCAGAATAAAGATTCAATCTTGATCAGTCCAAGAATGGAGATCGAACTGGGTATATGGAAGTAAGAGTAGAAGGAAAGAGAGAACTGAAAAAAGTGTGTAACCTTTTAGTGGTTCGCCCGCCTCTATTTAAATAGATCTTAAAGAGCTCATCTCCTAATCTGATTAGGAGTTTCCTAATCCAAATCTGTATTTGGATCTAGACTCTTTAATTGGATAATACTTATCATCTTATCCTTATTTGCTGGTCCAAACTCATATTTAAACCCAGATTTGCCCATATAGATTAATCATATTAATCTTGGGCCCTAGGCCCATTAAGTAAGTTAACTTGCCTCCCCTTTTAATTGTTGGCTAGCTTGGCTCTTTTTGTATGGTGTGGGACCCTAACATTGATCTTCACAAAAGCCATATGGGTTCGGCCTAACCTTTGTTACAAGGCCTAGTCAAATTCATTACTGAACATAGTGAACCCCTATGCCCATCAGTATGGGCTCTTAACAGGCCCAAAATTTAAACTAAATGGTCATTGAGTCCAACCACCTTATGAAGGCCCATGACTATGGTCTTAAGTGAGATTAGCCCATCAGGTATATAAGCTCTAAATGGTCTTACACTTAATGTCTCAGCCCATAATGATCAAACACTGCCCAACAAGAGAGGACCTCTCCCTCGGCTGCAAGGTACAATGTCGCACTCTTTACTCAAGATGGATCATAGGAATTAAAACCTTTGCAAATATTTTTCCTTAAAACATAATATATACATATATAAATATATTTTTGCAAAACAAATATCAAACAAGTTTGAAATCAACTGCTGCCAGTTTAGGTTTCCATCAGAGAGAGTGTTGTCCCTGATTATTCACTTTGTCTGACAAAGGGACTGATTCTGTCACTATGATCACCCACTCAGGTGAATTCTCAGACTGCCCCAACATACCCAGGTTTTGACCCCCACTAAGAATCTCACTAATTGGCATATCAAAGACAACTCAATCCAACACCTAGTGTGGTATCATAATCAAGTCTAGGGGTTAGGTGTCACTTTCCAGTTTTGCCCATTTGTCTCTAAGGTCTAGGGCATAACTAGAAAATAGTCCGATTCATAGTTTCAAGCAAACCCACACTAGATGTGCTTCAGGTCTAACCCTGGCAGCTGAGACAAGTTGCCCCAACCAACTTGGCAGTACATTAGTGTCAGCCTTGGTAGGATAAACCTACCCAGATCTATCCAATGGTTGTGAACATTCTAAACTAATACGAGTCTCATAAGTGTCCAATTTAAGGGTGATTACATAGAAACATACCAGATATAACATAAATCAATTATGTACTTTTATTCATTTACAATAAATGTCAAATGTACATCAATCTGATTAGAGCTCAGGGCATACACTGTCTAATAGCTCCCACTTGCACTTAGGTCCAATCGGGTACAAGTCAGAGTCCCATACTACCCACATGTTTCTCAAACACTTTATGTGTTAGTGGCTTTGTTAATGGGTCTACCACATTCTCTACTGATGCTACCTTTTGAATCTGGATGTCCGCTCTACCAACAATCTCCCGTAGATCCAGTGTTGTCATACAACAGTGAAATGGGTGATATGGTAAGTTTTCAAATTCGAGGATGAACAACTTCATCTAGTAAGCAACCTCACTTACGGCAATGTGCTTGGCCTGGGTTGTGGACTATTTTTCTCACTATACAGGACTCCATCGTGAAGATGTAACTAGATGTAGACTTTCTATCATTTGGCTCTGATTGGAAGTCGGCATCGGTATACCCTAGGATCTGTAGTGAACTACCACCGAAAACAAACAAAACTCTTTTGTCCTTCAAAGGTATTTGATTATGTTCTTTACAACTGTCAATTTTCCAAATCTCATAGTCATAGTGTGCTGCTATAGCTAGCAGGATCCTTATGGATTTAAGCATGGCCACTAGTAGTTCTTGACCTACAGCTATGAAACCTTGTGGTTGTTGCATATAGATATTTTTAGTAAGATCTCCATTCATGAGTGCGGTTTTGACATCCATTTTCCAAATCTCATAGTCATAGTCGATTCCCTCTTTCTGAGTATACCCTTTCGCCACAAGATGAGCCTTGTAGGTCTCAACCTTGCCATCGTGGCCCTTCTTCCTCTTATAAATCCATTGGCAACCAATTGCTTTTACCCCAGGGGTGAATCTACTAGAGTCCAGACTTCATTGGTCTTCATTTTCCACCTCCGCTCTCATGACATCTACCCACTTTAAAGAATCTATGTCCAACATAGCTTTCGTATAAGTCACAGGGTCCTCACTTGTCGTGGCTTCCACCAAGTAACTTTCTTGGTCATAGCCATAACAAACTACAGGCCTGGATACCTGGGTAGATCTCCTAGGTTAGTTATTAACTAGATCTTGTGGGACATCTCCCACTACCACTGAGCTCTCCTCATCAAGAATAACTTCCTGACGATGATTGTTCAAGAAGTAATCTTCCTCCATGAAATGTGCATTTCGACTATAGAACACTTTCTACTCTCCTGGGTCATAGAATAAATACCCTACAAAGCCTTTGGGGTAACCTACAAATAGGCACTAGCTGGTCTTAGATTCCAATTTATCAGCACTTGTTCTTTTAACATGTGCAGACAACCCCAAATCTTCAAGTGTCTCACACTTGGTTTCTTGTCGGTCCAAAGCTCATAGGGAGTCTTCAGAAAGAATTTGGTTGGAACCCGATTCAGCATGTATATCGCAGTCTCTAATGCGTATCCCCAAAAGGATGTAGGTAATTCTGAGTGGACGAGAAGTGATCGGACCATAACCAATAAAGTCCGATTCCTCCTCTCTAACACACCGTTTAACTGTGGTGTAGCAGGAGGAGCCAATTGTGATACTTTCCCATTTTTCTTTAAGTAGTCCCTAAATTTGCTAGAGAGATATTTGCCTCCTTAATCTGATCGAAGGGCCTTAATGTATCTCCCTAGCTGTTTCTCGACTTCTTGTCTGAACTCTTTGAACTTTTCAAAGGATTCAGACTTATGTCTCATTAGGTACACGTAACCATACCATGTGTGATCATCGATAAATATTATGAAATAAACATACTGGTTACGTGTCCTAACATTCATGGGACCACATACATCAGTATGTATTAGGTCAAGTGTACTTGTTGATCTTTTAGGCTTACCGGTGAATGGTCGTTTCGTCATTTTACCCTGAAGGCAAGGTTGACAGTTTGGAAGATCTTCTACAATCAAAAAATCCAAAGGACCATCCTTTACCAATCTTGTGATACGATCTATGTTAATGTGGCCAAGTCGGTAATGCCACAAGCACGTGGGATTAACTGTATCATGATTTCTTTTCTTGAGGATATTATTCAACGTAGTTTCGGTTATGTTTATTTCTAGAGAATGATAGAGAACATAGAGACCATTCTAAAGTTCTCAATATGCGAGGAATTTGTTATTCCTTTTGATAGTAATCACATTACTAAAAAGAATAGAATAACTATCCACACAGTTTTGAAATAGAAATCAGATTTCTTCTCAAACTTGGTACATAAAGACAATCTTTAAGCGTAATTGTTCCTTCTCTAAAATACAATTCTATAGTTCCTATGGTTGTAGCTACAACACTTGCAAAAGTCCCCAAGTAAAGAATCACTTATCCGTCACTCAGTCTTCTGCTTGTCATGAACCCCTACAATGTATTACATGCATGAGTAGAAGCCCCAACGTCAATACACTAGGAAGTAGAAGTGACCAACATATTGGTCTCTATGACAAAGGATTCGAAATTTCCTTGTTTCTTGGTCTCGGGGTACTGAGGACAATTCCTCTTCCAGTGGTCGGTCTGCTTGCAGAAGTGACAAGCATCTAATGCCTTGTCTTTTTTTCTGCTTTTTAGGCTTGCTAGCTTTCTTCTAAGGTTTCTTCTATGCCTTCCTCTTCTTCTTGCCCATTTTTCCACGTTCAACAAGCATGGCCATGGGCTCATCCTTCTTTATCAGTTCTTTGGCCCTCTGCAACATATTGCTGAGTTCCTAAAGGCTAACATTTAGCTTGTTCATATTATAGTTCATTATAAATTGATTGAGGGAATGAGGCAAAGAATTAAGGATGGCATCAACTTTGGTGACATGATCTAGCCCAGATCCAAGAGCCTCTAGGTCATTAATGTATCCCATCATCTTAAGAAAATGGTCATGAACTAGCTGGTTCTTGGACATTTGACTGGTCATAAACTGCTTTAAGACCTTTTAACGAGTAGAATGATTCTACTCTTCGTACATGGTCCTTAGACTATCTAAGATATCCTTAGACACTTCGATCTGATCGAACTATCACTATATCTAATTGTCTAAGGAGGCTTTGAGGTAGTAACGGGCAAGAGAGTTTTTCTCCTCCCACTCTTGGAATTCCCACTTGCAGGCCTCAGAAGCCCTATCACCAAGACGATCTGAAGTAGGGATCTTAGAAACTTTGTCCAATTTCTCGGATGTCAAAACCAGCATAAGGTTACAATACCAATCAACATAATTTGGGCCCTTAAGCTTATTATCATCCAACAGTTTGGCAAATTGTCCATTTGCCATTTTTGGTAAAAGGCAAAGCAAATATTAGTCCACAACCTGATTTGATTCATGTTATCTACATAGAAATGGATTTTAATCTATATTCCATTTCCATTTGTTCATCTCTGAGATTTCCCTCCTATCTCGGTGACGGAGACTGCAAAATATATCTCTGGAAATGTGGGACACCACATACAATGCATGGAGCCAACTATTTGAGATGCATAACCCCACTACCTTCTGTGAAGGATCATATCCACTCATCTTATCAGCCTTCCCTTTGGCCTCTGTGAGACAAGGTTCATTGCCATTTTAGGTTAAACATTTCTGTCTAGTAAGTGCTTACCCATCATATTCATGAATGCCATGGTACCGTGAGAGTCTTTGACGGATTGTCGAAGCCCTCAAAATTAATTCTAGTCCCACCTTACAACAAAATTGTAGTAATAGTGGTACCAGGTTGAATCCCACAGGGAGCCAGTAATTAATTTCTCAGCTGAATGCACAATTTAAAGAGTGGGAAATTTGAATAATTAAAATTCTAAAATAACAAAAGAGCAAATAACAACTAACAAGGAATATTCAGTCTTACCAACTTTGGTCCAAGGGTTCGAATTGAGTCAATTGGTCATCGATCATAGGTAAAAATAAGCAATCTTGCAATTCAAGCATTTAGCCTTTGGATTTATTAGGATAGCCATAATAAACCTCATGTTTTCCTAATTTAGTTGACAAAACCCAACATTCGATCAACACTTATCATTGACCGACAGGGCACAATAGTGTTCCATATCAATTAATGATAGCAATAACCTTTGTGAAAATAGTTAAACCAAAATAAAAAATAATTGAGATAGCTGCAATTATCCAATCTTGTTCCATTGATTCCCTTTAGGTTAAAACATGCCAATACATTGGTCAAAGGCTGTCACAAACAATTGACCCAAAAATATATTAACCTAATTGCTACTTGTACCACTATTCGTGACAATTACGGATCATCGAATCATGGATAGCAGTAGGAAGATCAACATTAATTAATTTGTCAGACTAAACAACATTAACTTCCATAAGAAGATGCACAAGAATCAATGAATATTTGAAATAAAAGCAAGAATTTAAATTAAACACATAACCTCACGATGACACAATCGAATCAACAATCCCCCTTGAATCAGAAAAGAAAAGCTCAACCGCTCATAGTTGTCGTCTCCTTCTTGCTTTGCTTCCAAGATGAATGGACTGCTTGCTTGCTTGATTGCTTGATTTCTTGATTGATGCCTAAAGCTGGTCCCCCCCCCCCTTTATATAGCTTTAGGAGGAGGGGCTCTCTCCAACTCCTCTTAGGAGATTATCCTCAAAAATAGAAAGTCCTAATAAGTTTTGATCTAATCCTATCCTATCTCTTATCTAGTAATCTCTCTTATCTATTAATCTCAATCCTCTTATCCTTCTAGAATTACAATTGAAATTTAAATCTGATGGGACTCTTTATTCTTGAATTTGAGTTGGACTTCTTCAATAAATTGGGCTGCTACAAGGCTTTTCTGTGAATTGGGCTTCAGTTGTGGGCTGGGTTTCTCTACGAATTTGCTTTGACTTCGGGCCCAATTTTGACATTGATTCAGACCGAATATATCGAAACCCAAAACATGAAAGTTTTAGAATTCTTCCTTATCTTTCCAATGTATCTTGAATCATCGCAATTGGAGTCCGGATGTGAGAGTTATTACTAGATCACTGAACGGTGTTGAAACTTTGCAAAATCGTCTGATTAGCCTTGTTTTCTTCCTGTCGCCTTCTTGCTTGCCCTGAATCAAAATACCAGAGTAACGAGTCCAATTAAGTGCTAATTTAATGTAAAAAAAATGAATATTTGGGGATAAAAATATGATACTTTTTATTCCCATCAAATCCCCCCACACTTAACCTTGCCCGTCCTCGGGCAAGACAAAATTCAAGCAAATATAGAACAAGAACAAACTAACTGTTCTACCGATTTTTAAACTCAACTCTCCTTCATCTTTCTCCACAAATATTCTAGCTTAACTATTGAAAACTGTTAAATCAACACAACCAAGTCATACACGACTCATTCATCAGTCAATCCAATTTTTGCTACTGCAAACCAGGTAGTAAATCAGGGAAATCCTTTTTATCTTCTCTCTCTTTTTATTTTCTTTTTCTCTCCTCTGAAGAAGTGAGTGCATTTTATGCTCCATCTCACTTTTGGATTACTTGGTCAGTAGGTGCATTTTATGCTCCATCCTACTATTTGAATTGGTAGCTAGTAGGTGCATTTTATGCTCTGTCCTACTATCAGATGACTTGGCTGGTAGGTGCATTTTATGCTCCATCTTACCATCGGATTACTTGACCGGTAGGTGCATTTTATGCTCCATCCTACCACCGGATTACTTGACTGGTAGGTGCATTTTATGCTCCATCCTACCATCGGATTACTTGACCGGTAGATGCATTTTATGCTCCATCCTAACAATTGTGGCAATGGTGAAGTGTTTACCCTATTTACTTAAACCTGAATTTAGAACTAGCTTAAAAGGGATGGCTTCAGATGAATGGTGTACTCCCTGATCATATTTATTTACTCAGTTCACAAGAATCTTCCTAGAACATTGTTTCAATTGATTCCAAAAGAGTTGAGTTTTTATTTTTCTTGAAAAGCAAATGCAGAAAAACATGACCTAAATCAAATTTTAAAATGCAACCTAAATTCCCTCCCCCACACTTAAAACTTACATTGTCCCCAATGTGAGGTTAAATGCAAAGAAAGGGCAGAAAAACTAAACTAGAAATGTAAAAATAGAAAGAAAAAGGGAAAAACAAATTCCCTATCATGGATCCTCTAACTCTCGTTGTCACAGCTTTCGGTGTGCTCCTCTTTCATCCATCATGGGCGGGTTCAAATTTGGAATAGGGGCATGCAAAATAGATGGAAGGAGTTTTGTGTGAGTTGGAGGTAAACTAAGAGTTATAGTTTTAAAAGATTCCAACTCAAAAGTCGAATTTTGCAATTCAGGATTCAACACAATGTGCCGCCAATCAGAATGATGTACATTATGAGTTTATTGTAAATGAATAAAGTACATATTTGATTCATGTTCCTGTTGTCTGTTTCTGTGTAATACCCTTAAAACCTAACACTTTTGAGACTTGTGTTGGTTTAGAACGTTCACGGCCAGTGGGTTGGTCTTAACCCTATCTACTCATAGAGTCTAGATCAGAATGTGATTCAGATCTGAAAACCTCCTAATAGGATTAGGAGAGAGCTGATCTAATCTGTAGATAGGATTTGGATCCAAATATGATTTGGATCAGCAACTCCTAATGGGATTAGGAGCTGATCCCTTTAAGCTTATAAAAGGAGGAGGGGGTGGCAGCCTTAAGAAGATATTCATATTCACATCCTCTTCAGAGCTGAAATCATAGAAGAGAGAATTCAGCATCACTGCGCTAAATTCTTTCTTGCCCCCTCCTTCCTACCACCGCCATATCTGCTAGTTCGATCTTCTATTCTTAGTGGGAGTGATCAAGATTGGATCTTGATATCAGTCCTTTGTGAAAGGGCTGATTGGAAGTAGTGCTCACGTGCCGTCCAGCTGATTCTTGCGAAGGATCTGGTTCTTTTGAAGAACGCTACTGATTCTGCTCCATCCTGCACTGTGCCATCTTCAGTGGGAGTAGTTTTTGGATCCTTCCTTGGGCGTGAACACCTCCATTGGGAGATACTATTTCTCCATATCAAGTATATCCCTCTCCTACTGCTTTTGTTCAGATCTAGTTCGGTTCTTGGTTCAAGATTAATCATTGAAAAATATGATTTTTCTAAAATAGGGAATACAATTCGCAGTAGGATGGAAAGAAATTTTTGAAATTCACCCATTCTATTCTGCAAGATTCGGGCGTCCATACGATGGATATCACATCCCTTCAGTGGTATCAGAGCCAGGTTCAAATCTTGAACCGAATTGGATCAAATCTGAACCTGCACAGATGGGCAGAAGGCGTTCTACCCGATTTGCGCAGTTATAAGGCTTTTCTGGAAAATTTGTTTCCAGTTAATGGGTGATTAATCTGAAATTAAATTTTATAAATCTGATTATTATTTAGAATTGCTCTTTATAATTTTCTTGATTTTGGGCTGTTCGTACACATGGAGATCGAAATCTTGATTGGCGTAGGGAACCTGCGTTTTTGCAGTTTCTTGATTATTTTATTACATTTGGTCTATAAAATAATTTTTTTTTATTTTTAGACTGAATGTATAGGCATTCGATCTGATGTAATTATAATAGAAATTAGGTTTACTATTTATTTTACTTTGGATCGAAGATGGCGGCACAAGGAGATTTCACAGATGGGAGAATCGCTATCTGCGATTTGCAGTTTATGAAACTGCAAACTATGATCTAACCTCTGTTTTGCAGGATGGATTGTGCGAACAACCCTATCTGACTAATTCTTAATTTTCTTTTATCAGTATTTAATTTCAGATTAATTTTCTTGAATTAAATCTTTAATTAAAGATCAAACCCTAGACCCATTCGAACCAGATTGGTCCAAACTGGTTGAACCAAATCTAGGGTTTGATCAAGGCTGAATGTCAGGCCTAATTCTTCCACCTAATGGACCTAATGATTGATAATTAATTGAATGTTTAATTCAGCCCAACCTGTAAAGGCCCAGTTTTAAATTGTTAAAACTGCTAAAAGCCCACTTCGCAGATAAAGCTATATGAACCAAATTGATCTACCCTAATTTAGGCCCATATACCTAGATAATATTAATGGTTAATATTATGGGCTTTAAATGGGCTTTACAGTTATTAATTTATTGGATCAATTCTTCCCTGCATGTGATGTATGGATGTGTGATGTGCTACGTTCATGGGCCATAAGTGCTTGGCCCATGCTGATTCGATAGTGGCTCTTGTGCACACCATGGCTGAATGCACATCATTGCCATGGTGCCCCTGCTGGTCATTGGATGACCTCCCTCAGTGGTGGGCCCCACACATCCTAAGGAGGATTCGTGCCAAACCCTAGCCAATTTGGGCCCACTAAAATCTGGCTTTATGAAAGTCAATGGGAGCCACTTTGGTTTGACCTAAATCAAACTAGGGCGTAATTTTTCGTTCCTTCCAGCAAATATGAGTGCATGTGATAGGGAGATTCATATGATGAACTCTCCAAAGGCCTTCCATCATTAGCATGAGGATGGGTTCTTTAGTAATGAGGAAACGCACTAGAAAATGGGCTATCCATTTCCTGTTGGGCTTGTCTGAGTGTTTCATAAGATGATAGGGGCGTCATAGACCGATGTGGGAGGGGCTTCACCGGAAAATGGGAACTCTCTCACGGTACCTTGGCGTTCACGAATATAATGGGTGAGCACTCACTGGACATAAAGGTTTACCTGAAAACGGCTCTGAACCTTGTCTGACAGAGGCCAGAGGAAAAACTCATAGGATGAGTGGATATGATCCTTCATAGAAAGGTGGTGGGGTTTTACAGCTGAAACAGTTGGCTCCATGCACCCTATGTGGCTTCCCACATTTCCAGAGACAAGTCGCTGTCTCTGTCACTGAGATGGGAGGGAAATCTCAGAGATGAACAAATGGGAATGAACATAGATTAAAAGCCATATCTATGTAATGAACAAGAATCAAATTAGGTTGTGGACTAATGTTTGCTATTTTACTAGAAAATGGCTAACGGACAATTCTCCAAGCTTCTTGATAACAACAAACTTAAGGGCCTTAATTACGCTGGCTGGTACCGTAACCTCATGCTGGTACTGACTTCTGAAAAATTGAATAAAGTTGCCAAAAACCCCGCCCTGGAGCGTCCAGGTGATCGGGCTTCTGAGGCTCGCAGAAGGGACTACCTGGAGTGGGAGGAAAAGAACTCCCTGGCCCGTTGCTATACCATAGCTTCTCTGGACAATCCAATATAGAGGCAGTTCAGTCAGATCAAATTGGCCAAGGACATATTGGACAGTCTAAAAACTATGTACGAAGAGCAGAATCGTTCTACTCGGCAGAAGGTCTTGAAGCAGTTCATGACCGCTCAAATGACCAAGGGACAACAAGTGCATGACCATTGTCTTCGGATGATGGGATACATAAACGAGCTAGAAGCCCTAGGGTCCGAGCTAGACCACATCACCAAGGTAGATGCCATTCTGAATTCTTTAATTCCATCCTACAATCAGTTTGTCATGAATTATAACATGAATAAGCTAAACGTCAGCTTACAAGAGCTCAACAATATGTTGCTATGAGTTGAGGAACTGATTCGTAAGGATGAGCCCATCACCATGTTTATGGAAGCAGGCAAGCGTGGCAAGAAGAGGATGTCTAAGAAGAGGCCCCAGAAAAAAGGGCAACAAATCCAAGAAATAGAAGAAGGAGAAGGCATCCGATGCTTGTCACCATTCTCACCAGACCGACCATTGGAGAAGGAACTGTCCTGCCTACCTAGAATCCAAGAAAGGTAATCTTGAATCCTGTGTCATAGAAACCAATTTGTTAGTTACTTCTACTTCCTGGTGTATTGACTCCAGGGCTTTGACTCATGCATGTAACACATTGCAGGGTTTCAGAATAAGCAGAAGACTGAGTGAGGGAGAGGTGACACTCTTCTTGGGAACTTCTACAAGCGTTGCAGCTATGGCCATCGGTAGTGTAGAATTGTTTTTAGAGAAGGATCACTTGTACTTAAAGATTGTCTTTATGTACAGAATTTAAGAAGAAATTTGATTTCTGTCTCAAAATTGTGTGCTGATGGATATTCTGTTTTCTTTAGTAATACGATTACTATTAAAAGAAACAACAAATTCATCGCATGCGGGGAACTGGAAAATGGTCTCTATGTTCTGTATCCTTCTCTAGAATCCAACATAGCTGAAACTACGTCGGTTAACGTTCCCAAGAGAACTCGTGATACCGTTAGTTCCACGTGCCTGTGGCATTACTGTCTTGGCCATATCGGTATTGATTGAATCACAAGGTTGGTAAAGGATGGTGCTTTGGATTTTCTAACTGTAGAATATCTTCCCACCTGTGAGCCTTGCCTTTGTGGTAAGAGGACAAAACGGCCATTCAGCGGCAAGCTTGAAAGATGTACGGGCATGCTTGACCTTGAAGGAATGGTAGGATCCATCTAATGGACGCCAAAAGGTTGCGGAATGGGTGGCCGAATTTCAAAAATTTCCTACCTCCCTCCGACTGGGAATCGTATTCCCTAAATTTAGAATACCATATTCAAGGATCTTATTTTAACCATAATCGAACCAGATCTGAACCACAAGGTAAAATGGAGGATTATACCTGATCCGGAGAAGTAGTATCTCCCAAAGTTGGTGTTCACGCCCAAAGAAGAAACCAAGATCTGCTCCTGCTGAAGATGACATAGCTGTGGATGTAACGGAACTAGCAGGGTGCGTCCTACACACTGGATCCTTCGCAAGAATCCTCTGGAAACTCTGAACACCGAATCTTCTTCAGTCTTTCTTGCAAGACTAATGTCAAGAACTGATTTCTTAACTTCCTATTATTGCAAAGATCGAATCTTGCAATAGTGAATGGCGGCGGCAGGAGGAGAACTTCAAGGATGAAGATGGTTGAACTACTTTTATTCTCTCTGGAGTATTAATGAGATCTAATCTCAATTCACAGGGAGTTTTCTTTCACCAAAAAACTAATTCAAATTCTGATGTATTTTCTCTTGTTTTTCTCCTCCTTTCTTCTTGATTAAGAAACCTCCTAATTAGGAGTTATCCCAATCCAAATCTGTATTCGGATAGGGAATTATCTTAATCCTATCTGCAGATTAAGTTAGTTTACTCTTGATCTTATCAGGAGGTTACCAGATTCAAATCTAATTTGAATTTGGTCTCCTAGAGTGGATAAGGTTAAAGGCCCAATCCTTTTACTAACATTAATCTCAGATTCGCCCCATAGATGGGTGCTCATATCAGCCCAGCTTGAAATGGGCTTTTGGCCCATTAGATGTTTAGTGTTTAACTAGTTTCCAATCTGTTGCCCAGTTGGGCTTCTTTGTATGGCGTGGGACCCAAGCATTGATCTACACACCAGCCACATGGGTTCGGCCCAGCCTTTAATACAAGGCCCAGCCGAATTCACTGAAAGACTCAGTAAACCCCTGAGCCCATCATATGGACCCTATGGGCCCAACACTTACATTAAGTGATCCCTGGGCCAAGCCATCTTATAAAATCCCAGGGACTGTGGGCAGGTGCAAGATTAGCCCATCAGGTACTACCCTAAATGGTCTTACACTTAACCTCTCAGCCCTTAATGATCAAGCACTGCCCGACAAGAGAGGACCTCTCCCTCGGCTGCAAGGAATAGTGCCACACTCTCCACTCACATGGATCTCGGGAATTAAAACCATTTGCAAACAATTCGAAACCGTACATATATATATATATAAATATATTAATTTTGCAAAACAAAATTCCAATGATTGAAATCAACTGCTGGCAGTTTGGTTTCCATCAGAGAGAGTGCATTCCCGATCATTACCGTTTGTCCGACAAAGGGACTGATCCTGTCACTATGATCACCCACTCAGATGAATTCTCAGACTGTCCCAACATACCCAGGTTTTGATCCCCATCTAAGGATCTCACTGATTGGCATATCAAAGACAGTCCGATCCGACACCTAGTGAAATGTCATAATCGAGTCTAGGGGTCAGGTGTAACTTTCCAATTTTGCCCATCTGTCTCCAAGGTCCAGGGCAATACTGGAAATTTAGACAAGAGGTTGAGAAACAGTTGGGGAGAGAAATTAAGACCCTTCGATCCGATCGAGGTGGCGAGTATCTCTCTGATGAATTCAAGGACTACTTAAAGGTTAACGGGATAGTATTGTAGTTAGCTCCTCCAAGTACACCACAAATTAACGGTGTTTCAGAGAGGGGGGAATAGGACCTTATTTGATATGGTCCGGTCACTTCTCGCACACTCGGAGTTATCCACATCCTTTTGGGGATACGCATTAGAGACTGTGGTTTACGTGCTGAATAGGGTTCCAACCAAATCGGTTCCGAGCACTCCATATGAACTTTGGAGTGGAAAGAAACCAAGTGTTAGACACTTAAAGATTTGGGGTTGTCCGACACACATTAAAAGAACGAGCTTGGACAAATTGGAATCCCGAACCAGCCGTTGCCTATTTGTAGGCTACCCCAAAAGCTCTATGGGTTATCTATTCTATGACCCAGGAGAACAGAAGGTGTTCTGTAGTCGAAATGCCCATTTCTTGGAGGAGGATTACATCCTAAACAATTATCGTCAAGAAGTTGTTCTTGATGAGGAGAGCTCAAGAGTAGTGGGAGATGTCCCACAAGTTCCAGGTAGTGACCAACCTAGAAGATCTACCCGGGTATCCAGGCCACCAGTCCGTTTTGGTTATGACCAGGATAGTTACCTAGTGGAAGCCTTGACTAGTGAGGAGGATCCCGTGACTTATGCGGAAAATATGTTGGACATAGACTCCCTTAAATGGGTAGATGCCATGAGAGATGAGATGGACTCAATGGAGACCAATGGAGTCTGGACTCTAGTAGATCCGCCCCCGAGGTAAAAGCAATTGGTTGCAAATGAATCTATAAGAGGAAGAAGGGCCCCGATGGCAGGGTTGAGACCTACAAAGCTCGTCTGGTGGCGAAAGGATACACTCAAAAAGAGGGCATCGATTATGAGGAAACCTTTTCACCTGTGGCCATGTTTAAATCCATTAGGATCCTACTAGCCGCAAGGCTTCATTGCTGTGGTCAGGAACACATGGTATGCAAACTTAATAGATCCATATATGGACTTAAGCAAGCTTCTAAGAGTTGGAACATCTGGTTTGACTCTGCCGTCAAAACATTTGATTTCGAGCAGAACGCAGATGAGCCCTGTGTATACAAGAAATCCAGTGGGGATAAGGTTACGTTCTTAGTTCTATATGTGGATGATATCCTACTCATCGGGAATGATGTGGGAATGTTGACCTCAGTCAAAGTATGGCTTTCACAGCAATTCTCCAAGAAAGATCTTGGAGAAGCGTCTTATATACTAGGTCTTCGACTCTATAGAGATAGATCGAAGCAGATAATAGGATTATCCTAATCTGCTTACATTGACAAAATCATCAAAAGGTACGGCATGGAAAACTCCAAGAAGGGAAACATTCCTTTTAGGCATGGAGTTGCTCTCTCCAAGAAGATGTCTCCCAAGACATCTGAGGAGATCGAGGACATGAAGAATGTTCATTATGCCTCTGTCGTGGGAAGCATCATGTATGCCATGCTGTGCACTCGCCCCGATATTGCTTACGCGGTGAGTATAGTAAGCAGATTTCAGGCTAACCCAGGGCAGGAGCATTGGACTGCTGTGGAATGCATACTTAAGTACCTTCAAAGGACAAAAGATGATAGAAAGTCTACATCTGGTTACGTATTCACGATAGGATCATGTGCAGTTTGCTGGAAAAGCAGCAAACAGGGGTCCATGGCAGATTTCACAACCAAAGCCGAATACATTGCCGCAACTGAGGCTGCCAAGGAAGCTGTGTGTGTTAGATAGTTTTGTATGCCCTTAGCTTCAATCAGAATGATGTAGTTTATGAGTTTATTGTAAATGAATAAAAGTGCATATTTGATTCATGTTCCCTTGGTGTATTTCTGTGTAATACCCTTAAACTGGACACTTAATGAGACTCATGTTAGTTTAGAATGTTCACAGCTAGTGGGTCGGTCTGGGGAGACCTATCCTGATAAGGCTGACATTGTGGTGCCACCATGTCGGTTGGGGTGGTCTGTCTCAGCTGCCAGGGTGAGACCCTAGGCACATACAGTGTAGGATTAATTGAATCTTTGAACCGAACCAGATTTCCAGAATTGCCCTGGACCATAGAGACTAATGCGCTAAACTGGAAAGTTACACCCGACCCCTAGACTCGATTATGATACTGTAGTAGGTATCGGATTGGGCTGTCTTTGATGTACCAATCAGTGAGATCCTTAGTGGGGATCAAAACCAGGGTATGTTGGGACAATCTGAGAATTCATTTGAGTGGGTGATCATAGTGACAGGATCAGCCCCTTTGTTGGACAAAGGTAATGATCGGGGATGCACTCTCACTGATGGAAACCAAGACTGCCGGCAGTCGATTTCAAATGTTGAGATTTGTTTTGCAAAATATATTTTATGTGAGATATAAAAGTATATATATTATGGTTTCTAAAATGTTTGCAAAAGGTTTTAATTCCCGGGATCCACATAAGTAGAGAGTGCAACACTGTTCCTTGCAGCCGAGGGAAAGGTCCTCTCTTGTCGGGTAGTGTTTGATCATTATGGATGGGCTAAGAGGTAAAGTGTAAGACCATTGAGGGTAATACCTGATGGGCTAATCTTGCATCTGCCCACAGTCCCTGGGTGTTACAAGGTGGCTTGGCCCAGGGACCACTTAGGGTAAGTGTTGGGCCCATAGAGCCCGTTTGATGGGTTTCAGGGGGTGCACTATCCATAGCAGTGTATTCAGCCAGGCCTTGTGACAAAGGCTAGGCTGAACCCATGTGGCTGATGTGTAGATCAATGCTTGGGTCCCACGCCATACAAGGAAGCCCAACTAGGCAGCAATTAGGAAGGTTAAATGAGCACATAAGCTTAATGGGCCTAAAGCCCATTTCGAACTAGA
This sequence comes from Nelumbo nucifera, assembly GCF_055504915.1. Taxonomy (NCBI): domain Eukaryota; kingdom Viridiplantae; phylum Streptophyta; class Magnoliopsida; order Proteales; family Nelumbonaceae; genus Nelumbo; species Nelumbo nucifera. The sequence goes on along the minus strand of NC_142655.1, from coordinate 37,578,615 downwards.
CTTATTTAATAAGTTAAATATGGGCAAATTCTGAGATGGATCAAGCAGATAGGATAGGGCCTTAACCCTATCCACTCAGAGAGTCCATATCTAAATGTGATTTGGATATGAAAACCTCCTAATAAGATTAGGATCAGCAACTCCTAAATGGATTTGGATCAGCAACTCCTAATAAGATTTGGATCAGCAACTCCTAATAAGATTTGGATCAGCAACTCCTAAATGGATTAGGAACTGATCCTTTGGGGTTACAAATAAGGAAGGGGACGGTAGCTTTTAAAGAAGATATACTCACATCCTCTTCAAAGTTGAAATCACAGAAGAAAGATTTCTGCAATCCCTGCAAAGATCTTTCTTGGCACCTCCATCCTATAGCCACCAGACATCCAACTCGATCTCCAGTGGTGGGAGAAGTCAAGATTTGGTCTTGACATCAGTTCTTTGAGAAATAATTGATAGGAATCTGTGCTCACGTGCCATCGTATTGTTTCTTGCGAAGGACAGAGTTTTTGGAGAAGAATACTGCTGATTCTGCTCCATCCTGCACTACGCCATCTTCAGTGGGAGTAGTCTTTGGATCCTTCCTTAGGCGTGAACACCTTCTTTGGGAGATATTATTTCTCCGTATCAGGTATAACCCTCTCCTACTCCTTTTGGTTCAGATCTGGTTCAGTTTATGGTTCAAGATTGATCCTTGAAAATATGATTTTCTAAATAGGGAATGCGATTCCCAATTGAACGGAGAGAAAAATTTTTGAAATTCGCCCCTATATTCCGCAAGATTTGGGCGTTCATACGATGGATCTCTCATCCCTTTAGTGGTATCAGAGCCAGGTTCAAATCTTGAACCAATTTGTTTCAGATCTGAACCTACACAAATGGGCAGAAGGCGTTCTACCCAATTTGTGTAGATAAGAGTTTTGGGAAATTTGTTTCCAAAATTATGGGCGAATAATCTAAAATTAAATTTCATATCAATCTGATTATTATTTAGAATTGTTCTTTGTGATTTTCTTGATTTATGGGTTGTTCGTACAAGAGGAGATCGAAATCTTGATTTGCGCAGGGAACCTGCGTTTTTGCAGATTATGGATTATTTTATTACATTTGGTCTATAAAAGAATTTTTTTTTATTTTTAGACTGAATGTATAGGTATTCAATATGATGTAATTATTAATAGAAATTAGGATTTCTATTTATTTTATTTTGGATCGAAGAAGGCGGCGCAGAGAAGGAGATTTCGCAGATGGGAGAATTGCAATCTGCGATTTGCAGTTTATGAAACTACAACCAGTGATCTAACCTCTGTTTTGCAAGAAGGATTGTGTGAACAGCCCTAATAGACTGATTCTTGATTGTTCTTTTATCAATATTTAATTTCAGATTATTTTCTTGAATTAAAGATTTAATTAAAGATCAAACCCTAGACCCATTCAAACCAAGATTGGTTCAAATTGTTTGGACCAAATCTAGGGTTTGTTCAAGGCTGAAAGTCAGCCCTAATTTTCCCACTAATGGGCCTGAGGATTGATATTTAATTAAATGGTTAATTCAGCCCAACCTGTAAAGGCCCAGTTTTAAATGGTTAAAACTGCTAAAAGTCCACTCTGCGGATAAAGCTATATGGGCCGAACCCATCAATTCGGCCCATATACCTAGATAATATTAATGGTTAATATTATGGATTTAAAATGGGCTTCAAGTGGGCTTTACAGATAATTAATTGATTGGATCAATTTATCCTTGCATGTGATGTATGGATGTGTGACGTGCTATGTACATGGGCCATAAGTGCTTGGCCCATGCTTAATCGACAGCGGCTCTTGTGCACATCATTGCCATGGTGTCCCTTTTGGTCATTGGATGACCTCCCTCAATGGTGGGCCCCACACCTCATAGAGAGGTTACGTGCAGGACCCTAGCCGATTTGGGCCCACTGAAATCTGACTTTATGAAAGTCAGTGGGAGCCACTTGGATTTGACCTAGATCAAACTAGGGCATAATTGATTGTTCCCTCCAGCTAATATGAGTGCATGTGATAGGGAGATTCATATGATGAACTCTCTAAAGGCCTTCCATCATTAGCATGAGGATGGGTCCTTCAGTAATGAGGAAATGCACCAGAAAATGGGCTATCCATTTGTTGTTGGGCTTGTCTGAATGTTTCATAAGATGATAGGGGCGTCATAGACCGATGTGGGAGGGGCTTTACCAGAAAATGGGAACTCTGTCACGGTACCTTGGCATTCATGAACATGATGGGTAAGCACTCACTGGACAAAAAGGTTTACCTGAAAACGACTCTGAACCTTGTCTGACAGAGGCCAAAGGGAAAACTCATATTGATGAGTGGATATGATCCTTCACATAAAGGTGGTGGGGTTTTGCAGCTGAAACAGTTGGCTCCATGCACCCTATGTGATTTCCCACACCATGGCAATGATGTGCATTCAACCATGGTGTGTGTAAAGAGCCACTAATGATTAAACATGGGCCAAGTACTTATGGTCCATGTATGAAGCACATCACACACATCACATACATCCAGATGCACATAATTGATCTAATCAATTAAATAAACTGTAAAACCCTAATTAGTTAAAGTTAAAACATTATCAGCCCATTAAGGCCTATAATATTATCAAGGTATATGGGCTAAACTACAAAAAGCAGTTCAGCCCATATAGCTGTAATGTTGAAAATGGGTTGATTTTACTTTAACTTAGCAAAATAGGGTTTTACAATGATCTTTAGGACACCATGGCAATGATGTGCATTCAACCATAGTGTGTGTAAAGAGCCACTAATGATTAAACATGGGCCAAGTACTTATAGCCCATGTATGAAGAACATCACACACATCACATACATCCACATGCACATAATTGATCTAATCAATTAAATAAACTGTAAAACCCTAATTAATTAAAGTTAACACATTATCAGCCCATTAAGGCCTATAATATTATCAAATAATATTATCAAGGTATATGGGCTAAACTACAAAAAGCAGTTCAGCCCATATAGCTGTAATGCTGAAAATGGGTTGATTTTACTTTAACTTAGCAAAATAGGGTTTTACAGGGGTGGGTCGAATTGCATCATGTGATGGGCCATCAAACCCTTGGCCCATAACCAAATTTGGGTCACTTGAAACGTGACCCATGGGGCTGAGAACAGACCCCATCGAAACATAGGTTCGGTCCAACCAATTTGGACCAAACTAGGTCAAATCGACCTAGGGCTTGGTGTCCAACACATGATGTAATTATCGAGAATATGATCTAAAATTAATTACAGCCGAATTTGACAATCAAAACAGCAAGAAAAATAATCATGGGGCTGTAGTGTGATGATCTTGGACAATCTGCAAACCTGCAAGAAAAATATTAATCGTAGATAAATTCATTTTCTACAAATCGTAGATTGCAGATCTTGTATCTGCAAAAATTCTTCTTCTCCTTCGCATGTTCCAGCACTTCTTCCAATGTAAAAAAATTGAAAACCATAATTTTATATTAATTACATCAGATCAAATCCTATACATTTTGTCGGGAAAATAAGAAAAATATTATTATAGACCAAATTGAATAGAATAAAAGCAGGGTGCACAAATCTTGGTGCCATAAATGATTTTGATCTCCATTATACAATCTTCTCCCGCTGAAGATGACAAAGCGATGGTGGGGCAGAACCAATAGTGTATGTCTCACGTACCAAACTCTTCACAAGAACTCGTTGGAGGTTTAGAGCACCGAACCAAATCAGCCTATCAGCAAAGACTGATATCAAGAATAGATTTCTTGATTCTCCCTTCAATGAAAAGAACCCTATTTTTGTCCCCTAATTTTCATCTTTTTACATTATTTTAACATTTAAATGCACTCATTACTCTTGTATTTCGATTCAGGGCAATAAAGAAGGCAATTGGAAGGAAACAGGCCAATTCAGGTGATTTTGCATAGTTTCGGTGACAGTCAGTGATCTGGGCCTAACTCACAATTCCGGACTCCGAATTGGGCAATTCAAGAAGCATTAGAAAGAAGAAATAAAGGCCCACAACTTTTATGTTTTGGGCTTTGACTGATTCGGTCCGCATCAAGTACGAAATCGGGCCCGAAGTCGGAGCAAAGACTGATATTAAGAACAGATTTCTTGATTCTCCCTTCAATGGAGTTCGAACTATGCAGCAAGGTGGCGGCGGCCGGAGGAGATCCCTAAGGCTGAAAGTGGCGTGAATGCAGTTTTCAGCTTAAGGAGGATGAGATCCTATTGCAGAGAGTGTTAACTACAAAACCCTAGGTCGAATTCTTGTAATTCTTGATTAGGGTTTTCTCCTTTCTTAGTGATTAAGAAACCTCCTAATCCTATTAGGAGTTATCCCAATCCAAATCTGTATTTGGATAAGGAATAATCCTAATCCTATCTATAGATTAGATCAGCCCATTCCTGATCTCATCAGAAGGTTAGTCTTAATCCTAACTGCAGATTCGCCCCTTTAAGTGGGTGATCATATCAGCCCAATTCGATATGGGCTTTTAGGCCCAATAAGTAATTAGTGCTCAATAAGTTTCCAAACTACTGTCCAGTTGGGCTTCTTTGTATGGCATGGGACCCAAGCATTGATCTCCACATCAGCCACATGGGTTTGGCCTAGCCTATGTTACAAGGCTTAGCCAAATTCACTGGAAAGTCTAGTGAACCCCTTGAGCCCATTACATGGACCCTATGGGCCCAACACTTACACTAAGTGGTCCCTGGGCCAAACCGTCTTATAAAAACCCAGGGACTGTGGGCAGATGCAAGATTAGCCCATCAGGTATTATCCTAAATGGCTTTACACTTAACCTCTCAGCCCATAACGATCAAGCACTGCCCGACAAGAGAGGACCTCTCCCTTGGTTGCAAGAAACAGTGCTGCACTCTCTGCTCACATGGATCCCGGGAATTAAAACCATTTGCAAACATTTTGAAATCGTACATAAATATATATCATATATATAAATTTTGCAAAAACAAAATTCCAACGATTGAAATCAACTGCTGGCAGTTTCGTTTCCATCAGAGAGAGTGCATCCCCGATCATTACCTTTGTCCAACAAAGGGGCTGATCCCGTCACTATGATCACCCACTCAGATGAATTCTCAGACTATCCCAACATACCCAGGTTTTAACCCCCGCTAAGGATCTCACTGATTGGCATATCAAAGACAGCCCAATCCGACATCTAGTGCAGTACCATAATCGGGTCTAGGGGTCAGGTGTAACTTTCCAATTTTGCCCATCAATCTCCAAGGTCCAGGGCAATACTGGAAATCTGGTCCGATTCAAGGGTTCAAGTATTCCTACACTGTGTGTGCCTTGGGTCTCACCTTGGCGGCTAAGACAAGCCACCCCAACATTTGGCAGCACACCAGTGTCAGCCTTGGCAGGATAAATCTCCCCAGACTTATCTAACGGCTGTGAACATTTAAAACTAACACAAGTCTCATAAACAGAAGCATACCACACAACATGAATCAAACATGTACTTTATTTATTTACATTAAATATCAAAAGTACATCAAAACTAATTGGAGCTAAGGGCATACAAAACTGTCCAACAAGAAAAACTACTAGTTTGAGAAAATCAGGTAGAACAGTTGTTCCGCATTTACCCAGGTTCAGATCTGGTCTAAATTTGGTTCAAGACTTGAACCTGGCTCTGATACCACTAAATTGAAGGAAGATCCATCATATGGATGGCTGAACCATTCAGGGTGGCTGGGCAAAATTTCAAAAAATTTTCTTTCTCCCTTCTGGGAATCGTATTCCTTGTTTTCGAAAAACTATATTTTTCAAGGTTCGTTCTTGAAACATTCCGGACCAGATCTGCAACCAAAATAAGAGGGATATACCTGATACAAAATCCACAAGCGTAACTCCCAACGTAAGTGTTGACACCCAAAGAGGTCACTAAATCCTACCTCCACTAAACATGGCACAGCTTAAGGTGAAGCTGGAGTAGCAAAGTAGTCCATTAGCAAGAACCGCAATCCTTCAACAAGGACCACACAGGGGAGATGAGCACAACTTCAGATCTGATTTTTCTAGCAAAAATCAGTATCAAGATCAAATCTTAATCAGTCCAAGTCTCTAAAGATTGAACAAGGTAGGGCGGCAAGAACAAAGGAAAGAACTAGATTCAGTAAAAAATGTTTAATAGAAGGAAATCGCCCTCTATTTATAACCTTTCAAGATCAGCTTCCTAATCCTATTAGGAAAGAGTTATTTGATCCAAATATTTATTTGGATCTGAATTCTTAAGTGGATAAGACTTATCTTATTCTCTTGCTGATCTAGATCCAGATCTAAACCCAGATTCGCCCATATTAATTAATCAAATTAACCCAGTTCGATATGGGCTTTAGGCCCATTAAGTTATCAAGCTCACTTCCCTTTTAATTTGTTGGTTGACTTGGCTCTCTTTGTATGGCGTGGGACCCTAACATTGATCTTCACAAAACCCATATAGGTTCAGCCTAGCCTCTGTTACAAGGCCTATTTGAATTCACTACTAAACACAGTGAACCCCTGAGCCCATCAGTATGGGCTCTTAGCAGGCCCAACATTTACACTAAATGGTCCTTGGGTCTAGCCACCTTATGAAGGCCCAAGGACTATGGACTTAAGTGAGATTAGCCCATCAGGTCTATAAGCCGTAAATGGTCTTACACTTAACCTCTCAGCCCATAATAATCAAACACTGCCCAACAAGAGAGGACCTCTCCCTCGGTTGCAAGGTACAGTGTCACACTCTCTACTCAAGATGGATCCCTATGAATTAAAACCTTGGAAAATCCTTTTCATAAAAACATAATATATATATCTATATAAATATATTTTACAAAACAAATCTCAAACCATTTTGAAATCAACTTTCGGCAGTTTAGGTTTCCATCAGAGAGAGTGTTGTCCCCAATCTTTCACTTTGTCCGACAAAGGGGCTGATTCTGTCACTATGATCACCCACTCAGGTGAATTCTCAGACTGCCCCAAAATACCCAGGTTTTGACCCCCGCTAAGGATCTCACTGATTGGCAAATCAAAGACAATCCAATCCAACACCTAGTGTAATACCATAATCGAGTCTAGGGGTTAGGTGTAACTTTCCAGATTTCCCCATCTGTCTCCAAGGTCCAAGGCATAACTGGAAAATGGTCTGGTTCAAAGTTTCAAGCAAACCCACACTACATGCGTTTCGGGTCTCACTTTGACAGCTAAGACAAGCCACCCCAACCAACTTGGTAGCACATTAGTGTCAGCCTTGGCAGGATATACCTCCCCAGGTCTATCCAACGGTTGTGAGGATTCTAAACTAACACGAGTCTCATAAGTGTCCAATTTAAGGGTGTTATATAGAAACACACCAGATATAACATGAATCAATTTTGTATTATTATTCATTTACAATAAATGTCAAAAGTACATCAATCTGATTAGAGATAAGGGCATAAGCTATAACAGAAGGAATGTGCAATTTGGCTAACTGAAGTGCGATGATGTTGAAGGAAGGTGCACTTTTGAAGTTCTAGGCTGTGATGGAGTTAAGAAAATGTGTGATTTTGATGTTCTAAGTTGTGATTGAGTTAAAAGGATGTGTGATTTTCATGTTCTGGGCTACAACGGAGATGAAAGAAGGTGCAATTTTGATGTTATGGGTTGCAATGAAGATGAAAGAAGGTGTGATTTTGACTTTTAGGTTACGATAAAGATAAAAGAAAGTGGGATTTTGATGTTCTATCTAGGTTGCGATGGTGATGAAAGAATGTGTGATTTTGATGTTCTGGATTGTGATGGTAATGAAAAAAAGTGGGATTTTGATATTCTAGGTTACGATGGTGATGAAAGAAGGTGTGATTTTGATGTTCTAGTTGCGATGGTGATGAAAGAAAGTGTGATTTTGATGTTCTAGTTGCGATGGTGATGAAAGAAAGTGTGATTTTGATGTTTTGGGTTGTAATGGTGATGAAAGTGATGTGAATAAAAATTACCATATATTTATCCGTAAATATTCATTCTTTTACACTTAATTAACACTTAAATGGACTCATTACTCTTGTATTTTGATTCAGGGCAAGCAAGAAGGCATCAGGAGAAAAACAAGACTAATCGGATGATTTTGCACAATTTCGGAACCGTTCAGTAATTTGGGCATAGCTCCCACATCTGGACTCCCATTGGGATGATTCAAGATGCAACGGAAAGGCAAGGGATAACTCCACAACTTTCATATTTTGAGTTTTGATAGATTCTATTTGTATCGATGTCAAAATCGGGCCCAAAATCGAAGCGAATTCGTAGAGAAGCCCAACTCACAGCTGAAGCCCAATTCGCAGAAAAGCCTTGTACCAGTCCAATTTATTAAAGAAGCCCAACTCGAATTCAAGAATAAAGAGTCTTATCAGATTTAAATTTCAAATATAATCCTAGAAAGATAAAGAAGAGTGAGATTAATAGATAAGAGATAGGATAGGATTAGATCAAAACTAATTAGGACTTTCTATTTTTGGGAATGAACTCCTAAAAGGAGTTGGAAACAACCCCTCCTCCTAAAGCTATATAAAGGGGGGGGGGGACTAGCTCTAGGCATCAATCAATCAATCCATCTTGGAAGCAAAGCAAGAAGGAGAAAAAGAAGAAGGCGGCGGCAAGGAGAAGACAAGCTCATAGATCTCAGCTTCAAGGGCGACATTATGAGTTCTTTCTTACCCCTTGTTTGTTTTATTTCCTTTATCGTGAATTAATTTATTTGTAGTTAGGGCTGTGGAAAGCCTAACCATGACAATGGATTGATTTTTATTCTGATTTATCCAAGATTATTATTTTCATATTGTCTATGAGTTATTATGCATAATGCGATTAGGAGCTTGATCACCTCTTAATTGATTTGGTCTATATGAATGAATCGGAGGAATTCATATAATAGACTAAATAATTCATAGTGTGAATTGAATGGAATATAGGAATATATATACATGATTCATCTGATGACATAGGTCTTTCATAGAACTTACTGCATTTCTATCACGAGAACTCTAGTCGAGAGATCGAAGGGTTACTTGATAGAGGAAGATTTGATATATCCTGAGAGGGAATATTAAATAAATTTGGAAAAACTTCAGCTTATGAAAACAATAACTTATCTTGGTTAATCTAATAAATTGATATCCATTGGAAGGGTTAGGTGGACCAATAGTCTTAGCGCTTCCAACTAGATCGTTGCAAGTTTTGTCATTAATTGCCTTTGTTTTTATTCTTTTTGTTTCTATCTTTTCAGTAGTTCCTATTGTTAGAATTCGGTTGTTCAAATAATTGAGAGAAGCTATAGTTCTAATACTTATTTTGTTAAATCCTCGTGGGAACGATATCTTTATACTACTTGATAACTAGTGCACTTGCTAGGGTTATATAATTATAGCTATCAAGTTTTTGGCACCGTTGTTGGGGATTTAATCCTAAAATAAAATTAGAACTTGTTAACCTTGGTTAATTTGGATTTATATTTTTTTTCTTTTATCATTATTTATTTGAATTCTTGCTTAGTGTATGACACACACTAGAGGAGAAGAACTAGCAGAATTCGATCCTGAGATAGAGAGAACCCTTCGCATACTGCAAAGAGCCAACAAAAGTAAAGAAAGAGAGACAGTTGAAGAGGGTGAACCAGCAAAAGAAGAGATGGCAGAAGCAAATTGAACTCTTATGGACTATGCTTGTCCAATAATGGATGGGGCTACTTCTAGCATTTGCAAGCCAATAATTTCGAGATCAAGCCTGCAATTATCCAAATGATCCAAATGAGTATTCAGTTTAGTGGGTTGCCGAGTAATGATCCTAAAGCACATCTTGTTAACTTCCTAGAAATATGCAACACATTCAAGCATAATGGAGTTAGCGATGATGCTATTAGGCTTAAGCTCTTTCCATTCTCATTACGTGATAGAGATAAGGATTGGCTTAACTCACTCCTTGTAGGAAGTATCACTACTTGGAATGATTTGACTCAAAAATTTTTGGCTAAGTATTTTCCTCCCTCTAAAACAGCAAAATTGATTAATGATATCACTACTTTTGTTCAACTAGAGAGGGAATATTTGTATGAGGCATGGGAACGATTTAAAGAGATGCTTAGGAAGTGTTCTCACCAAGGAATACCAGTTTGGCATCAAATACAAACTTTTTATAATGGTATTACTCCATCTAATCGCTCCATTATTGATGCAGCTATAGGTGGCACAATCATGAGGAAAACTCTAGAGGAAGCCTATGATCTCATGGAAGAAATGGTATCAAATAGCTACCAATGGAATAATGATCGAAAGGGAGTACACCATATAGATTCTTTTGCAGCTTTATCTGCTCAAATTGCTAGTTTGAATAAAAAAACTAGACAATCTTAGTGTTGCAGCAATAAATGTGTCATCTAGTAATCCATGTGATCTTTGTGGCCAATTAGGACTTATTAATTCTGACTGTCCGGTAGGTAATCCTTTTGCTTCACATAAAAATGCTAATTTTATTTCTCATAGTGGCAGGCCGAATTTCAACCCCTATTCGAACACATACAACCTAGGGTGGAGGAGTCATCCGAATTTTTCATGGAACAACAACCAACAAAAAGCACCCATGGGATTTCAACAACAGCCGCCCCCACAAGAAAAGGGAAACTTGGAAGACCTGATTTCTAAGTTCATTAATGTTGCTGAAGCAAAGTTCCAAGATCACGAAAAGTAATTCTTAAATCAAGAAGCATCTATTAAGAATTTAGAAGTTCAAATGGAGCAGATCGTGAGCATGTTGTCAGAGAGAAGAGAGGGACGATTGCCTAGCAATACAGAGAAGAACCCAAGAGAGCAAGTGAATGCCATTGCTTTAAAAAGTGGAAAGACTATTGGCGAGACCCAGAATGATGATCAAAAAGCTGAAGTGACCGATTCACAAAAGGAGACCGAAGGGAGTACACCTAAACTGAATTTAGATGCTATTAAACTTCCTCTCCCCTACCCTATAAGAGTTTTGAAAGCCAACTTGGATAAACAATTTGAGAAATTTTTAGAAGTGTTTAGAAAAATTCATATTAACATCCCTCTTCTTGATGTATTGTCGCAGATGCCAAAATACGCCAAATTCTTGAAGGAGGTGATGCCAAAAAAAAGGAAATGAGAGAAATGCAAGATGGTGAAATTAAACGAAGAGTGCTCAGCCATTCTCCAAAATAAATTGCCCCCAAAGCTTAAGGATCCAGGGATTTTTTCTATACCTTGCACCATAGGAAATACTGAATTTGAGAAAGCTTTATGCGATTTAGGTGCCAGTATAAATCTAATGCTATATTCTATTTTTGAAAAACTTGGATTGCATGAACTAACACCTACTACTATTATTTTGCAATTAGCTGATAGAAGTATCAAATATTTTAGGGGAGTAGTAGAAGATGTTTTAGTCAAAATGGGCAATTTTATTATTCCTGCTGATTTCATTCTGTTGGATATGGAAGAAGATAGGACAATGCCTCTGATTTTAGGGAGACATTTTCTTGCTACTGGTAATGCTTTAATTGATGTGCAAAAAGGTCTACTTACCCTTAGAATCAATGGTGAAGAAGTGGTGTTTAATGTATTTAAAACCATGAAATATCCCAACACAATTGAACATAAAATATGTGCAATCGATTACATTGATGTTTGGGTAATTGAAGTTGATGAATCTAAATCAGATGATCCTTTAGAACGTTGCATTCTTAATTCTTGTAAAAATGTGCAGGTCTTGGATGAAGATGTTAAAGAGGTTTTGAACTATTTGGAGGCCAGTCAGGAAGAGTTTAAGCCAAGACAAGGAAAATTTTTTGGAAGACCTCTACCAAGCAATTGCGACCTTCCATTGAAACACCTCCAGCTCACACAAAACTCCTCCCATCTATTGTGCAGGCCCCTATTCCAAATTTAAACCCACCCATGATGGATGAGAAGGGAAAACATCAGAAGTTGCAACTACAAAGCCTAGAGGATCAGTTTATGATTAAAAACAGGGAAGTTTGTTTTTCTTTTTTTTTTCTCTTCTTGTTTTTATAGTTAAGTTATTTCCACCTTTTCTTTTTACCTTACATTGAAGACAATACGTAGACTAAGTGTGGGGGGGGAGAGTATAGGATTTTATTTCAGTTCAAAAAATAAATAAAAAATCAAAACCTCAACACTTTTGAAATCAATTGAAACAATGTTCTAGGAAAATTCTTGTGAACCTAGTAATGAGGTACGATCAAGGAGTACATGACTTATCAGAAGCCATTTCCAGTTAAGCTAGTCCTAAATTCAGGTTTAAGTAAATGGGGTAGTTGTTTTACCATTGCTACAATTGGTAGGATGGAGCATAAAATGCACCTACCAACCAAGTAATTCAATAGTTGGATGGAGCATAAAATGCACCTACCAACCAACTAATTCAATAGTAGGATGGAGCATAAAATGCACCTACTAGCCAACAAATTCAACAGTAGGATGGAGCATAAAATGCACCTACTGGCCGAGTGATCCAAAAGTGAGATGGAGCATAAAATGCACTCACTCCCGATAAAAAGAAAAAAAAAAGAGAAAATAAAAGAGAGGTTTTCCCTGATTTACTACCTGGTTTGTAGTAGCAAAAACTGGATTGACTAATGAATGACTCGTATATGACTTGGTTGTGTTAATTTAACGGTTTGCAATAGTTAACCTAGAATATTTGTTGAGAAAGATGAAGGAGAGTTGAATATAAAAAAAATCGGTTGGATAGTTAGTTTGTTCTTGTTTTATTTTGTCTTGCCCGAGGACGGGCAAAGCTTAAGTGTGGGGGGATCTGATGTGAATAAAAATTACCATATTTTTATCCCTAAAAATTCATTCTTTTACACTTAATTAACACTTAAATGGATTCATTACTCTTGTATTTCGATTCAGGGCAAGCAAGAAGGCGTCAGGAGAAAAAAAAGGCTAATCAGATGATTTTGCACAGTTTCAGCACCGTTCAGTAATCTGGGCATAACTCTCACATCCAGACTCCGATTGGAATGATTCCAGATGCAACGGAAAGAAAAGGGATACCTCCATAACTTTTATGTTTTGGGTTTTGACAGATTCGGTCTGCATCGAGGTCAAAATCAGGCCCAAAATCGAAGCAAATTCGTAGAGAAGGCCAGCTCACAGCTGAAGCCCAATTCGCAGAAAAGCCTTGTAACAGCCCAATTTATTAAAGAAGCCCAACTCGAATTCAAGAATAAAGAGACTTATCAGATTTAAATTTCAAAAGTAATCCTAGAAAGATAAAGAAGAGTGAGATTACTAGATAAGAGATAGGATAGGATTAGATCAAAACTAATTAGGACTTTCTATTTTTGGGAATGAACTCCTAAAAGGAGTTGGAAATAGCCCCTCCTCCTAAAGCTATATAAAGGGGGGGGGGGTGGACTAGCATTAGGCATCAATCAATCAATCCATCTTGGAAGCAAAGCAAGAAGGAGAAAAAGAAGAAGGTGGTGGCAAGGAGAAGACAAGCTCATAGATCTCAGCTTCAAGGGCGACATCATGAGTTCTTTCTTACCCCTTGTTTGTTTTATTTCCTTTATCATGAATTAATTTATTTGTAGTTAGGGCTGTGGAAAGCCTAACTACGACAATGGATTGATTTTTATTCTGATTTATCCAAGATTATTATTTTCATATTGTCTATGAGTTATTATGCATAATGCGATTAGGAGCTTGATCACCTCTTAATTGATTTGGTTTATATGAATGAATCGATAGAAGAATTTATATAGTGGACTAAATAATTCATAGTGTGAATTGAATGGTATATAGGAATATATATACATGATTCATCTGATGACATAGGTTTTTCATAGAACTTATTGCATTTCTATCACGAGAACTCTAGTCGAGAGATCGAAGGGTTACTTGATAGAGGTAGATTTGATATATCCTGAGAGGGAATATTAAATAAATTTGGAAAAACTTCAGCTAATGAAAATAATAACTTATTTTGGTTAATATAAAAAATTGATATCCATTGGAAGGGTTAGGTAGACCAATAGTCTTAGCGCTTCCAACTAGATCGTTGCATGTTTTGTCAATAATTGCCTTTGTTTTTATTCTTTCTTTTTCTATCTTTCTAGTAGTTTGACGGGTTTGTCGAAGCCCTCAAAATTAGTGCTAGTCCCACAATCAAATAATTGTAGTAAAAAGTGGTATTAGATCGAATCTCATAGGGAGCAAATCAGTAATCTCTTAGCCGAATGGATAAAGTAATTGAGTGGAAAAATTTAATAACTAAAATTAAAAGAATAAGAAAGCAATAACAAATTAAACGAACAAGAGAAAATCTGTCTTACTGAATTCTGGTTCAAGGGTTCGGGTTGAATCGATTGGCCATCGATCCTAGGTGAATTTCAACATTCTTGCAATTCAATCATTTAACCTTAGAATTATTAGGATAGCCATAATGAACCTTGTGTTTTCCTAATTCAGTTGACCAAACCCAGCATTCGATCAACACTTATCACCACTCAACTAGGTATGATAGCGTTCCATATTAACCGGTGATAGCATTAAGATTTGTGAAAATAGTTAAACCAAAACAACAATAATTGAGATAGCTGTAATTATTGAATCTTGTTCCATCGATTTCTTTTAGTTTAAACCATGTTAATACATTGTTCAAAGGCTGTCACGAACAATTGACCCAAAAAGATATTAACCTAATTGCTACTTGTACCACTATTCGTGACAATTACGGATCACCGAAATCATGGATAGTAGTGGGAAAATCAACATTAATTCAGTTTGTCAGACTAATTAACATTAACATCCAATAAAAATGTGCACAAGAACCAATGAATACTTGAATTAAAAAGAAATAAAATAAATTAACTAAAGAACCTCACAATGGCACAATCAAACCTCCCCCCTTGAACCAGAAAAAGAAGCTTAGCTGCTCATGATCTGCGAAACCTTCATGCTCTGCTTCTCCATGGCCGAACTGCTCTCTTGAGTTTCTTGAGTTGCTTGGTGATCTCTTGGATCTGAGAATTGATGCTAGAGCTGGTTCACCCCCCTCTTTATATAGCCAAAGGAGAGGGCTGCTTTCCAACTCCTTCTAGGAGATCATCTTATCTTTAGGGAGTCTTGATCTTCTTTGTACTAATCCTATCTTATCTCTTATCTAATGATCTAATCTCAATCTTCTTATCTCTCTAGGATTACATTCAAGAATTTAGATCTGATAAGACTCTTTCCTTGGAGATTACATTCGAGATTTGGACTCTTGACTCTTGAATTCGAGTTGGGCTGCTTTAAAACTTGGGCTGCTTCAAGGTACTTCTGCGAGTTGGGCTTAAGTTGTGAAATGGGCCTGGCTACGAACTTGCTCCGACTTTGGGCTCATTTTTGTACTCGATGTGGGCCGAATCTGTCAAAACCCAAAACATAAAAGTTGTGGGACTTACTTTCCCCTTTCTAATGCTTCTTGAATTGTCCAATGCGGATTCCGGAGTTGAGAGTTAGGCCCAGATTACTGACTATCGCCGAAATTGTGCATAATCACCCAATTTGCCCAATTTTCTTCCAATTGCCTTCTTTATTGCCCTGAATCGAAATACAAGAGTAATGAATTCATTTAAGTGCTAAAATAATGTAAAAAGATGAAAATTAGGGGACAAAAATAGGGTTTTTTTCAGTCTCATCAAACCCCCCCACACTTAAACTTTGCCCGTCCTCGGGCAAGGCAAAACTCAAGCAAAACAAGAGAACCTAACTAATGAATCTCTCTTCTTTTTCTCTCCACAAGGCCTGGTCCAATGCATGCTTCAGTCCAGTCTTGGTAACCTTTCCCTTTTCATCTCTTTCTCCCCTTTTTCTTGTCCAAGAGTGATCGCAAATCATCATTCCTCATGGTCCCAAGTTAAATCATAGTCAAGGAAACAAGCCTTCCCAGGCTGAAACTCCTTGCACTGCACGGGTGCTCATTGCTTTTAACAAACCAATTCAGCCAAATGCAATTACTTTTCTTTGAATCAAAACAAGGTGTGCTTATTGCCATAAGCTTCTGTGTATCACATCTCCACCACATAGTGTAAATTCCAAGGATTTGAAGGTGAGAACGGGGTTGGGGTTCTAGGGTGAGTGCATTTTATTCTCCATCTCACCCTTGCTTTTATTTCTAGATGTGGGTGTATTTTATGCTCCATCCCACATTGCTTTCGTTTCTACATGTGAATGCATTTTATGCTTCATCTCACATTAGTCACGATTTTTTTTTTTATGCACAAGAATCACAGGGTCTCGCCGCCTGATCCATGAATTCATTGATCGTGGTCTCAATATGCTTAACACAGCAATTTCTAGAATAATCAAACCCTGTTTGATAGATAATTATGTGAAAATCAATCAAACCCTTATGCATCTTGCCTATTGATCGATTAAAATCATGAGGTACCATATGCAGCCAAGAAATATTCAGTTAGTCATGCTTGCATCCTATCTTATCTATTCAGCCTAAGCACATAATTCCTGATAAGGTCAAGAAGTGATGATCGAAGCATGCTGGGGTTATTAAAATTTCCATCAGATTTCCCTAATCCCCCCACACTTAAGTTATACATTGTCCCCAATGTATGTAATTATGCATAAAGTAGAGGGATTCGGGGGTACTTCCCTGTTCACCTTGTGAGGTTCCTGTTAAACACAAAAATCAAAACCAAACAAAATAACAAAATTAACTAAACACAATGGGTTGCCTCCCATAAGCGCAATTGTTTAACGTCGTTATGCTCGACGTCCTCTTTTGCTATTTTAACTCTCGTGGTTGCAGCTTCCGGTGTGCTCCCCTTCCATCCATCATGGGCAGGTTCAAATCTGGAATAGGGGCCTTCGTATCCAATTGTGCACTCGATTCTACCTCCTCATTCATGTCTTTCTCAAAAATTTCCTGCACAGTTGGATCAATAGTGTCAACCGAATGGTCTTCATTTGGGTACTTCATAGCTTCAAAAATATTAAATTTAATAGTCTCCCCGCCGATTTCGATGAAGAGGGTACCCTCATCCACATCTATTTTGGTCTTGGCCATTTTCATGAATGGCCTGCCTAATACAAGTGGGGCTGAACTTTCGATCGTGTCCTCCTCCATCTTCAGAATGTAAAAATCAGCTGGGAAAATTAAATTGTTAACCTGTACCATTACATTCTCAACAATCCCTTCTGGGTAGGCATTAGAACGATCAGCTAATTGGATAACAACTTTAGTTTCCTTTAAAGGACCTAATCTCAAAGCATAGTAAATCGAGTATGGCATGACATTGATGGATGCACCTAAGTCTAGCATGGCATGCTCGATTCGCTTATTGCCAATCACACAGGGTAGGGTGAACATACCTGGATCAGCATGTTTTTCTGGTAAGGTCCTTTTGATCATGGCTAAAATGTTCTCTCCAACTCCTACCTTAATGGGGTTCTCGTTTGAGTCCTATACCTCCTCTTGTCCTTTATCAGCCTTCCTTGGTGAGGTAAGTTCTAGCTGTAGTTCCTTCCCACTTCTCAGCACCACTGCACTTACATTTTCCTTGGGGTTGACAACCGTTTGTGATGGTAGTTTCCTGGAGCTCTGCGCCTCCAACTTGCTAATGGAAGTGGCAAGTTGGCTGATTTGATTCCCCAAATTCTGAATGCTGGCTCTTGTTTCCTGCTGAAATTGCTGAGTATTAGTAGCTAGAGCCTTAATTATATCTTCTAATGACGTACCTGAATTCAGGGGTCAGCCTTGCGCTATGATGGGTGTTGAAAACTGGGGCTGTCGACTAAAAAAATGAGGTTGATATTGCTGCTGTTTTCCGTTGTTCCCGTAGCTTAGATTTTGATGATCTCTCCACCTCGGATTGTAATAATTGGAGAAGGGATCATACTTTCATTGGGGCTGTCCCGGGAATCCTCCTACGGCATTTACTTGCTGCATCAATCCATCTTGCAATGATGGACACATGTCCGTAGGATGGCCAGGGATCGAACAGATACCACACACCCTAGCATTTTGTAATTGTCCTGTAGCTAGTTGCCTAACCAAGGTAGTTAAGTCAGAAATCTGATTTTCTAAATTTACATGGCTTACCTCATTTGCATGCCAAATGGGACTATCTGTCCTTGCACCGAACTGCTGTGAATTTTCGGCCATGTTGGAAATTAATTCCCTGGCCGCTTTGGCTGTCTTGTTCACTAAAGCTCCTCCGCTGGCTACATCGATCATACTTCTATTCATGGGCTGAAGCCCTTCATAGAAGTATTGGATCAAAAGTTGTTCGGGTATTTGGTGGTGTGGACAGCTAGCAACAAGTTGTTTAAATCTTTCCCAATATTCATATAGCGTCTCACCACCAAATTGTCGAACTCCACATATTTCTTTTCTTATATTTGCAGCCCGAGATGCAGGGAAATATTTATCCAAAAATATCCTATTTCATCTCATCCCATGTGCGTATTGAACCAGGAGGAAGAATATACAACCAATCCTTTGCTTTATCACGTAAAGTAAATGGAAAGGCTATAAGTTTTACTTGGTTCTCGGTCATACCTTGGGGCTTCATGCTCGAATAGACAACATGGAATTCCTTTAGATGCTTATGAGGGTCCTCACCTAGAAAACCAGGAAAAAGAGGCAATAATTGAATCAAACCAGATTTCAATTCAAAACCTACCTCAAGAGTGGGATACGTGATGCATAGGGGCTGTTGGTTCATAATTGGCGCCGCTAATTCTCTCAATGTCCTTTCTCTGTCAGCCATTCTTTCTTCTCCTTTGATGATGGGTAGATCACAATCTGAATTCACCTTCTTTGGTGAACGATCCTTCCTTTCTTTTGCCTCATTCCTTAAACGATGGGTGGTCCTCTCAATTTCGGGGTTGTATTCAAGTTCACCTCGTTGAGAAGCACAAGTCAAAAAGAAGGTAATAGCTAAGAAATTAAAGTTGCTCTCTAGCAGCGGTGCCAAAATTTTGACGGGTTTGTCGAAGCCCTCAAAATTAGTGCTAATTCCACAATCAAATAATTGTAGTAAAAAGAGGTACTAGGTCGAATCCCACAGGGAGCAAATTAGTAATCTCTTAGCCGAATGGATAAAGTAATTGAGTGGGAAAATTTAATAACTAAAATTAAAAGAATAAGAAAGTAATAACAAACTAAACGAACAAGAGAAAATCAGTCTTACCCAATTCTGGTTCAAGGGTTCGGGTTGAATCGATTGGCCATCAATCCTAGGTAAATTTCAACATTCTTGCAATTCAAGCATTTAACCTTAGATTTATTAGGATAGCCATAATAAACCTTGTGTTTTCCTAATTCAATTGACCAAACCCACCATTCGATCAACACTTATCACCACTCAACTGGGTACGATAGCGTTCCATATTAACCGGTGATAGCATTAAGATTTGTGAAAACAGTTAAACCAAAACAACAATAATTGAGATAGCTACAATTATTGAATCTTGTTCCATCGTTTCTTTTTAGGTTAAACCATGTTAATACATTGGTCAAAGGTTGTCATGAACAATTGACCCAAAAACATATTAACCTAATTGCTACTTGTACCACTATTCGTGACAATTACGGATCACCGAAATCATGGATAGCAGTAGGAAAATCAACATTAATTCAGTTTGTCAGACTAATTAACATTAACATCCGATAAAAATGTGCACAAGAACTAATTAATACTTGAATTAAAAAGCAAGAAAATAAATTAACTAAAGAACCTCACGATGGCACAATCGAACCTCCCCCTTGAACCCGAAAAAGAAACTTAGCTGCTCATGATCTGTGAAACCTCCAGGCTCTGCTTCTCCATGGCCGAACTGCTCTCTTGAGTTTCTTGAGTTGCTTGGTGATCTCTTGGATCTGAGAGTGAGTGATGCTAGAGCTGGTTCACCCCCCTCTTTATATAGCCAAAGGAGAGGGCTGCTTTCCAACACCTTCTAGGAGATCATCTTATCTTTAGGGAGTCTTGATCTTCTTTGAACTAATCCTATCCTATCTCTTATCTAATGATATAATCTCAATCTTCTTATCTCTCTAGGATTACATTCAAGAATTTAGATCTGATAAGACTCTTTCCTTGGATATTACATTCGAGATTTGGACTCTTGACTCTTGAATTCGAGTTGGGCTATTTTAAAACTTGGGCTGCTTCAAGGTACTTCTGCGAGTTGGGCTTAAGTTGTGAAATGGGCCTGGCTGCGAACTTGCTCCGACTTCGGGCTCATTTTTGTACTCGATGTGGGCTGAATCTGTCAAAAACCAAAATATAAAAGTTGTGGGACTTTCTTTCCCCTTTCTAATGCTTCTTGAATTGTCCAATTCGGAGTCCGGAGTTGAGAGTTAGGCCTAGATTACTGACTGTCGCCGAAACTGTGCATAATCACCCGATTTGCCCTGTTTTCTTCCAATTGCCTTCTTTATTGCCCTGAATCGAAATACAAGAGTAATGAGTTCATTTAAGTGCTAAAGTAATGTAAAAAGATGAAAATTAGGGGACAAAAATAGGGTTCTTTTCAGTCCCATCATAATTCCTATTGTTAGAATTCGGTTGTTCAAATAATTGAAGGAAGCTATAGTTCTAATACTTATTTTGTTAAATCCTCGTGGGAACAATATCTTTATACTACTTGATAACTAGTGCACTTGCTAGGGTTATATAATTATAGCTATCAGAAAAAATGTTCGGTTTTGACGTTCTAGATTGCGATGATGGTTAAAGAAAGTACGGTTTAATGTTATGGGTTGCGATGGTGATGGAACAAAGCGCAATTTGTCTAATAAAGGTGCAATGAGGTTGAAATAAGGTTTGATTTCAAGCTGCTAGGGAGGTTTGCTACGCGAAGACATGATTTCAGATTGTTGGAAAGGTTTATTGCACCAAGCCTCTCTAAGACATGATTTAAAATCGCATTCCAGCAACCTTTAAACTTTTAAGTCAAAATAGGATGCAAGAAATAGATGTTAAATAGAGTCCAAACAACTCCCAGTAAAGATCCTAATTGCAAATCCTAGTGGAGTTGCTAATTGTGAACTCTAAGAAGCTCATGCCCAACTCAAAAAGTTGGAGTCACCAGCCATTTTTTAGAAGAAATGGGCCCTTGTTTTAGTTTGAAAACTTGATTTTCATTTTTTTTATAGTGACTCCCTTCTCCATTCGAAATGGAACTTAACAAAGAGATTTTGGGTTTCCAAGGATTGGTTGAGGGAAGGTGTTAGGCACCCCTCTCTCCAAACTAATGTAACAACCCAATATGAGAGTTATTTAGTTTCAATTTCAAATGAAAAACTAATAAAATGATGGCGAAAATTTCCAAAATCTAGAGAAAAATGCTCCCAACTTTTCCTGAGAGCGATTTCGAGGTGATGTTCTCGGGTATTAGGTGTTAGACAGTTTTTGTATGCCCTTAGCTTCAATCAGAATGATGTACATTATGAGTTTATTGTAAATGAATAAAGTACAAATTTCATTCATGTTCCTGTGGTGTGTTTCTGTGTAATACCCTTAAACTAGACACTTATTGAGACTCGTGTTAGTTTAGAATGTTTACAGCCAGTGGATCGGTTTGGGGAGACCTATCCTGATAAGGCTAACACTAATGTGCCACAAAGTCGGTTGGGGTGGCCTGTCTCAGCCGCCAAGGTGAGACCCTAGGCACATACAGTGTAGGATTAATTGAATCTTTGAACCGGACCAGATTTCCAGTATTGCCCTAGACCTTGGAGATTAATGGGCAAAACTGGAAAGTTACACCTGACCCCTAGATTCAATTATGATACTACACTAGGTGTCGGATTGGGCTGTCTTTGATGTACCAATCAGTGAGATCCTTAGCAGGGGTCAAAACCTGGGTATGTTGGGACAGTCTGAGAATTCATCTGAGTGGGTGATCATAGTGACAGGATCAGCCCCTTTGTCGGACAAAGGTAATGATCGGGGATGCACTCTCACTAATGGAAACCAAGACTATCAGCAACCGATTTCAATCATTGAGATTTGTTTTTGCAAAATATATTTTATATAAGATATAAAAGTATATATATGTTATGGTTTCGAAATGTTTGCAAAAGGTTTTAATTCCCGGGATCCATATAAGCAGAGAGTGCAACACAGTTCCTTGCAGCCGAGAGAGAGGTCCTCTTTTGTCGGGCAGTGTTTGATCATTATGGGCTGAGAGGTTAAGTGTAAGACCATAGAGGGTAATACCTGATGGGCTAATCTTGCATCTGCCCATAGTCCCTAGGTGTTACAAGGTGGCTTGGCCTAGGGACCACTTAGGGTAAGTGTTGGGCCAATAGAGCCCATGTGATTAGTTTCAGGGGGTGCACTGTCCATAACAGTGTATTCGGTCAGGCCTTGTAACAAAGGTTGGGCTGAACCCATGTGGCTGATGTGTAGATCAACGTTTGAGTCCCATGCCATACAAGGAAGCCCAACTGGGCAGCAGTTAGGAAGGCTAAGTGAGCACATAACCTTAATGGGCCTAAAGCCCATTTCGAACTGGGCTAATTTAATTAGTTAAATATGGGGCGAATTCAGGTAATGGATTAGCAGATAGGATAGGGTCTTAACCCTATCCACTCAGAGAGTCCAGATCTAAATGTGATTCAGATCTGAAAACCTCCTAATGAGATTAGGAGAAGGTTAATATAATCTGCAAATAAGATAAGGGTTTATCCTTATCACCTAAAGGGATCTCTGATCCAAATATGGTTTGGATCAGCAGCTCCTAATGGGATTAGGAGCTGATCCCTTTAAGGTTACAAAAGAAGGAGGGGGCGGAAGCCTTAAGATAGATATTCATATCCTCTTCAGAGCTGAAATCATAGAAGGAAGAATTAAGCAACCCTGTGAAATTCTTTCTTGCCGCCTCCTTCCTGTTGCCGCATACCCTACTAGTTCGATTTCCAGTTCAGTGGGAGAAATCAAGATTCGATCTTGACATCAGTTCCTTGTGAAGGGACTGATTGGAAGCTGTGCTCACATGCCATCCTGTTATTTCTTGCGAAGGATTAGGTTCTTGGAGAGAACACTGTTGATTCTGCTCCATCCTACACTGTGCCATCTTCAGTGGGAGCAGTCTTTGGTTCCTTCCTTGGGCGTGAACACCTCCGTTGGGAGATATTATTTCTCAGTATCAGGTATAATCCTCTCTTACTGCTTTTGTTCAAATCTGGTTCAGTTTATGGTTCAAGATTGATCCTTGAAAATATGATTTTCTAAAATAGGGAATGTGATTCCCAGTTGAAGGGAGAGAAATTTTTTTTTGAAATTTGCCCACCTTATTCCGCAAGATTTGGGCGTCCATACGATGGATCTCTCATCCCTTCAGTGGTATCAGAGCCATGGTTCAAATCTTGAACCAATTTATTTCAGATCTGAACCTGCGCAAATGAGCAGAAGGCGTTCTACCCGATTTGCGCAGATAAGGGTTTGGGAAATTGTTCCCAAAATTATGGGCGAATAATCTGAAATTAATTTTTTTATAAATCTGATTATTATTTAGAATTGTTCTTTATGATTTTCTTGATTTATGGGCTGTTCATACAAAAGGAGATCGAATTCTTGATTTGTGTAGGGAACCTGCGATTTTGCAGTTTTTGGATTATTTTATTACATTTGGTTTGTAAAATAATTTTTTTTATTTTTTAGACTGAATGTATAGGTATTCGATCTAATGTAATATTAATATAAATTAGGATTTCTATTTATTTTATTTTGGATCGAAGATGGCGGCGCAAGGAAGGAGATTTCACAGATGGGAAAATCGTTATCTGCGATTTGCAGTTTATGAAACTGCAAACTGTGATCTAACCTCTATTTTGCATGATGGATTGTGTGAACAGCCCTGTTTGACTGATTCTTGATTTTCTTTTATCAGTATTTAATTTCAGATTATTTTCTTGAATTAAAGATTTAATTAAAGATCAAACCCTAGACCCATTCGAACCAAGATTGGTTCAAATTGTTTGGACCGAATCTAGGGTTCGATCAAGGCTGAATGTCAGCCCTAATTTTTCCCAAAATGGGCCTGAGGATTGATAATTAAGTGAATGCTTAATTCAGCCCAACCTGTAAAGGCCCAGTTTTAAATTATTAAAACTGCTAAAAGCCCACTTCGTAGATAAAGCTATATGGGCCAAACTGATCAACCCAAATTCGGTCCATATACCTAGATAATATTAATGGCTAATATTATGGATTTAAAATGGGCATCAAATGGGCTTTACAGATATTTAATTGATTGGATCATCAAATGTGCTTTACAGATATTTAATTGATTGGATCAATTTATCCTTGCATGTGATGTATGGATGTGTGATGTGCTACGTACATGGGCCATAAGTACTTGGCCCATGCTCAATCGATAGTGGCTCTTGCACATACCATGGCTGAATCCACATCATTGCCATGGTGTCCCTTTTGGTCATTGGATGACCTCCCTCAGTGGTGGGCCCCACACCTCATGGAGAGGTTACGTGCGAACCCTAGCCGATTTGGGCCCACCAATTTCTGGCTTTATGAAAGTCAGCGGGAGCCACTTTGGTTTGACCTAGATCAAACTAGGGCGTAAATTACTGTTCCCTCCAGCTAATATGAGTGCCTGTGATAGGGAGATTCATATGATGAACTCTCTAAAGGCCTTCCATCATTAGCATGAGGATGGGTCCTTTAGTAATGAGGAAACACACCAGAAAATGGGTTATCCATTTGCTGTTGGGCCTGTCTGAATGTTTCATAAGATGATAGGGGCGTCATAGACCGATGTGGGAGGGGCTTCACCAGAAAATGGGAACTCTCTCACGATACCTTGTCGTTCACGAATATGATGGATAAGCACTCACTGGATAGAAAGGTTTACCTGAAAACGGCTTTGAACCTTGTCTGATAGAGGCCAAAGGGAAAACTCATATGATGAGTGGATATGATCCTTCACAGAAAGGTGGTGAGGTTATGCAGCTGAAACAGTTGGCTCCATGCACCCTATGTGATTTTCCACATTTCTAGAGACAACTCGTAGTCTCCGTCACTGAGATGGGAGGGAAATCTCAAAGATGAATAAATGGGAATGGAGCATAGATTAAAAGCCATATCTATGTAATGAACATGAATCAAATTAGGTTGTGGACTGATGTTTGCTCTTTTACCAGAAAATGGCAAACAGACAATTTGCAAAGCTTCTTGATGACAACAAGCTGAAGGGCCCAAACTATACCTACTGGTATAGGAACCTTATGCTGGTCCTAACTTCTGAAAAGTTAGACAAAGTAGCTAAAAATCCTGCTTTGGAGCGTCCAGGTGATAGGGCTTCTGACGCCCGAAAGAGAGACTATCAGGATTGGGAGGAGATAAACTCCCTTGCCCGATGTTACATCATTGCCTCCTTGGACAATTCAATACAGAGGCAGTTCAATCAGATCGAACTTGCCAAGGACATATTGGACAGTCTTAAGACGATGTATGAAGAGCAGAATCGTTCTACTCAACAAAAGGTCTTGAAACAGTTCATGACTGCACAAATGTCCAAAGGGCAACAAGTTCATGACCATTGTCTTCGGATGATGGGCTACATCAATGAGCTTGAAGCTCTTGGATCCGAGCTAGACCTTGCGACCTAGATTGACACTATCCTTAATTCTTTGCCTCCTTCCTTTAATCCGTTCATCATGAATTATAACATGAACAAGCTGAATGTCAACTTACAAGAGCTCAACAATATGTTGCAATGAGCAGAAAAACTGATTAAAAAGGATGAGCCTGTAGCTATGCTTGTTGAAGCTAGTAAGACAGGAAAGTGAAAAAGGAAGGCGAAGAAGCCTCAGAAGAAAGCCACTAAGGGTAAGAAGCAGAAGAAAGACAAAGCATCGGATGCCTGTCACTTCTGCAAGAAGACCGGCCACTGGAAAAGGAACTGTCCTACCTACCTGGAATCTAAGAAAGGTAATTTTGAATCTTGTGTTATAGAAATCAATTTATTGGTAGCTTCTACGTCCTGGTGTATTGACTCTAGGGCTTCAACTCATGAGTGTAACTCACTGCAGAGGTTCAAGGTAAGCAGAAGGCTGAGTGAAGGAGAAGTTATGCTCTACTTGGGGACTTCTGCAAGTGTTGCAGCCGTGGCCATAGGAACCGTGGAGTTAATTTTTAGAGAAGGAACTATTGTACTAAAAAATTGTCTTTATGTACAAAATTTAAGAAGAAATTTGATTTCTGTCTCAAAACTGTGTGCGGATGGTTATTCTGTCTTTTTCAGTAATACGATTACTATTAAAAGAAACAACAGATTCATCGCATACGGGGAACTAGAGAATGGTCACTATGTTCTACATCCTTCTCTAGAAACTAGCATAACCGAAACTACGTCGGCTGAAATCCCCAAGAAAAGAGTCTGTGATACAGTTAATCCCACGTGCCTGTGGCATTACCGACTAGGCCATATCGGTGTTGACCGAATCACAAGGTTGGTAAAGGATGGTCCTTTGGATTTTCTAACTGTAGAAGATCTTCCCACTTGTGAGCCTTGCCTACAAGGTAAGATGACAAAATGGCCACTTAACGGTAAGCCTGAAAGATGTACAAGCACACTTGACCTTATACATACTGATGTATGTGGTCCCCTGAGTGTTAGGACACAGAATCAACACGCGTATTTCATCACCTTTACAGATGATTTCTTATGATATGGTTACGTGTACCTAATGAGACACAAGTCTGAATCCTTTGAAAAGTTCAAAGAGTTCAAACAAGAGGTCGAGAAACAGTTAGGGAGAGAAATTAAAGCCCTTCGATCAGATCGAGGTGGCGAGTATCTCTCTGATGAATTCAGAAACTACTTAAAGGACAATGGGATAGTATCACAATTGGCTCCTCCTACTACACCACAACTTAACGGTGTTTCAAAGAGGAGGAATAGGACCTTATTGGATATGGTCCGGTCACTTCTCATACACTCAGAGTTACCCACATCCTTTTGGGGTTATGCATTAGAAACTACGATTTACGTGCTGAATCGGGTTCCAACCAAATCGGTTTCGAACACTCCATATGAACTTTGGACCAGAAAGAAACCAACTATCAGACACTTGAAGATTTGGGGTTGTCCAGCACACATTAAAAGAACAAGTGCAGACAAGTTGGAATCCAAGACCAGTCGTTGCCTATTTGTAGGCTACCCAAAAGGCTCTGTGGGTTACTTATTCTATGACACAAGTGAGCAGAAGGTGTTCTGCAGCCGAAATGCACAATTCTTGGAAACCGATTACATCGTGGACACCCATCATCAGGAAGTAGTTCTTGAAGAAGAGAGCTCAGGAGCAGTGGGAGATGTCCCACAAGTTCCAGGTAGTGACCAACCTAAAAGATCCACTCGGGTATCCAGGCCACCAGTCCATTATGGTT
Organism: Nelumbo nucifera; assembly: GCF_055504915.1. NCBI lineage: Eukaryota > Viridiplantae > Streptophyta > Magnoliopsida > Proteales > Nelumbonaceae > Nelumbo > Nelumbo nucifera. The sequence goes on along the minus strand of NC_142655.1, from coordinate 37,551,119 downwards.
ATGACCAGGATAGTTACCTGGTGGAAACCTTGACTAGTGAAGAGGATCCCGTGACTTATGCGGAAGCTATGTTTGACATAGATTCCCAGAAGTGGGTGGAGGCCATGAGAGCTAAGATGGACTCAATGGAGACCAATGGAGTCTGGACTCTAGTAGATCTACCCTCCGGGGTAAAAGCAATTGGTTGCAAATGGATTTACAAGAGGAAGAAGGGCCCCAATGGTAGGGTTGAGACCTTCAAAGCTCGTCTGGTGGCGAAAGGGTACACTCAGAAAGATGGCATCGATTATGAGGAAACCTTTTCCCCTGTGGCCATGCTTAAATCCATTAGGATCCTGCTAGCTGTAGCAGCATACCATGATTATGAGATTTGGCAAATGGATGTCAAAACTGCATTCCTGAATGGAGATCTTACTGAAGATATCTATATGCAGCAACCGTAAGGCTTCATTGCTGCTGGTCAGGAACACATGGTATGTAAACTCAATAGATCCATTTATGAACTTAATCAAACTTCTAGGAGTTGGAACATCTGTTTTGACTCTGCTGTCAAATCGTTTGACTTCAAATAGAATCTGGATGAGCCCTGTGTTTATAGGAAATCTAGTGGGGATAAGGTTACCTTCTTGGTTCTGTATGTAGATGACATTCTACTCATTGGGAATGATGTAGGAATGGTAACTACGGTGAAAGTACGGCTTTCATAGTAATTCTCCATGAAAGATCTTGGAGATGCTTCCTATATACTGGGTCTTCAACTCTATAGAGATAGATCGAAGCAGATAATAGGATTATCCCAATCTACATTGACAAAATAGTCAAAAGATACAGCATGGAGAACTCCAAGAAAGGAAATGTTCCTTTCAGGCACGGAGTCACTCTCTCCAAGAAGATGTCTTGCAAGACCTCTGAGGAGATTGAGGGCATGAAGGACGTTCCCTATGCCTTTGCCATAGGAAGCATCATATATGCCATGCTGTGCACTCGACCCGACGTTGCTCAAGCAATGAGTGTGGTAAGCAGATTTCAGGCCAACCTAGGGCAGGAGCATTGGACTGTTGTGAAAAACATACTTAAGTACCTTCGAAGGACAAAAGAATTTTGTCTAGTATTCAATGGTAGCTCACTACAGATCCAGGGGTATACTGATGCCGATTTCCAGTCGGATCCAGATGATAGAAAGTCTACATCTGGATATGTTTTCACGGTAGGATCGTGTGTTGTTTGCTGGAAAAGCAGCAAACAGGGGTCCGCTGCAAACTCCACGACCGAAGCCGAATACATTGCCGCAAGTGAGGCTGCCAAAGAAGCCGTGTGGATGAAGAAGTTCGTTCACGAGTTGGGAGTAGTTCCTTCCAGAACATCACCCATCCCGTTGTTGTGCGACAACAATGGAGCCATTGCTCAGGCTAAGGAGCCACTAACCCACTCGAAGTCAAAGCACATTGAGAGAAAGTACCACGTACTACGGGAGATTGTTGGTAGAGGGGACGTCTAGATTCAGAAGGTAGCATCAGCAGAAAATATAGCAAACCCATTGACGAAGCCACTATCACAAAAAGTGTTTGAGAAACACGTGGAAAGCATGGGACTTCAACTTGTACCAGATTGGACCTAAGTGCAAGTGGGAGTTGTTAGACAGTTTTTTTATGCCCTTAGCTTCAATCAAAATGATGTACATTATGAGTTTATTATAAATGAATAAAGTACATATTTGATTCATATTCCTGTGGTGTGTTTCTGTGTAATACCCTTAAACTGGACACTTATTGAGACTCGTGTTAGTTTAGAATGTTCACAGCCAGTGGGTCAGTCTGGGGAGACCTATCTTGATAAGGCTGACACTGATGTGCCACCAAGTCGGTTGGGGTGGCCTATCTCAGCTGCTAGGGTGAGACCCTAGGCGCATGCAGTGTAGGATTAATTGAATCTTTGAACCGGACCAGATTTCCATTGTTGCCCTGGACCCTGGAGATTAATGGGCAAACCTGGAAAGTTACACCCGACCCCTAGACTTGATTATGATACTACACTAGGTGTCGGATTGGGCTATCTTTGATGTACCAAGCAGTGAGATCCTTAGCAGGGGTCAAAACCTGGGTATGTTGGGACAGTCTGAATTCATCTGAGTGGGTGATCATAGTGACAGGATCAGTCCCTTTGTCGAACAAAGGTAATGATCGGGGGTGCACTCTTACTAAGGGAAACCAAGACTGTCGGCAGCCGATTTCAATCGTTGAGATTTGTTTTTGCAAAATATATTTTATATATGATATAAAAGTATATATATGTTATAGTTTTGAAATGTTTGCAAAAGGTTTTAATTCTCGGGATCCATATAAGCAGAGAGTGCAACACTGTTCCTTGCAGCCGAGGGAGAGGTTCTCTTTTGTAGGGCGGTGTTTAATCATTATGGGCTGAGAGGTTAAGTGTAAGACCATAGAGAGTAATACCTGATGGGCTAATCTTGCATCTGCCCACAGTCCCTGGGTGTTACAAGGTGGCTTGGCCCAGGGACCACTTAGGGTAAGTGTTGGGCCCATAGAGCCCTTGTGATGGGTTTCAGGGGGTGCACTGTCCATAACAGTGTATTCGGCCAGGCCTTGTAATAAAGGCTGCGCTACACCCATGTTGCTGATGTGTAGATCAATGTTTGGGTCCCACGCCATACAAGGAAGCCCAACTGGGCAGCAGTTAGGAAGGCTAAGTGAGCACATAACCTTAATGGGCCTAAAGCCCATTTCAAACTGGGCTAATTTAATTAGTTAAATATGGTGTGAATTCTGGGAATGGATTAGCAGATAGGATAGGGTCTTAACCCTATCTACTCAGAGAGTCCAGATCTAAATGTGATTCAGATCTGAAAACCTCCTAATGAGATTAGGAGAAGGCTGATCTAATCTGCAGATATGATAAGGGTTTATCCTTATCACCTAAAGGGATCTCTGATCCAAATATGATTTAGATCAGCAACTCCTAATGGGATTAGGAGATGATCCCTTTAAGGTTACAAAAGAAGGAGGGGGCGGTAGCCTTAAGATAGATATTCATATCCTCTTCAGAGCTAAAATCACAGAAGGAAGAATTAAGCAACCCTGTGAAATTCTTTCTTGCCGCCTCCTTCCTATTGCCGCCTACCCTGCCAGTTCGATCTCCAGTTCAGTGGGAGAAATCAAGTTTCAATCTTGACATCAATTCCTTGTGAAGGGACTGATAGGAAGTTGTGCTCACGTGCCATCCTGCTATTTCTTGCAAAGGATTAGGTTCTTGGAGAGAACACTACTGATTCTGCTCCATCCTACACTGCACCATCTTCAGTGGGAGCAGTCTTTGGATCCTTCCTTGGGCGTGAACACCTCCGTTGGGAGATATTATTTCTCCGTATCAGGTATAATCCTCTCCTACTGCTTTTGTTCAGATCTGGTTCAGTTTCTGGTTCCAGATTAATCCTTGAAAATATGATTTTCTAAAATAGGGAATGCGATTCCTAGTTGAAGGGAGAGAAATTTTTTTTTGAAATTCGCCCACCTTATTCCGCAAGATTTGGGCGTCCATACGATGGATCTCTCATCCCTTCATTAGGTACTAATTTCCAAAGAGCATCGCCTCTCTGCCTCTTTTTCTTAGTCTAGTAGAAGTTAAGACCAAAGATTCTATAAGGTCTCAGAACTTCAAGTAACACAAAAAATAAATACCTGAGCTAAAAGAAGGGGTGAAAGGATTACCTCTCGTATGTAACCTTGTCACTCGTATCCCAACAGTTGAACTGAACAAAAGAGTGATTGAATGAGATCAATAAAGGTTTAAAACTATTGAATGCTTGGAGGTTTCATGCAAACTTCTGATATGAAACACGACGGACAAATTTAGAGTTTTACAGAGGTTGAGAGTGGAAGTTCTACAGAGGTTGAGAATGCTCTCTAGGTCTCTCCTTTGTTTTTCCCCTCTCTAGTCCACTAAAAGGTCCACCTTAGTGCTTGATTTTTGTCTTATTTATAGAGAAAAGGAAGAGAATAGGTTTGAAATTCGCCTATTCAAAGAACCTAGACTACAAGACAATTTTTTCACAAAAATAGGTAAAGATTTTTTAATTGAAAATGGTGGCCAGCCAAACTTTCTTCTTTGGTGAAAGATTTTCCTTGATTTAGGGGTTGATTTTCACGAGTTTTGTGTGTCCAATGGGAGATTAAGGTGTGACTACCATTGTAGTCTCATATTTAGGTCTATCAGTGGCGTAAAATGTAAATTTGACCCACTTACAAATGTTTTTTTGTCCTTTTGGGTCTATTAGGCTTAATTTCATTATTCCAAGTGTTTGAATAAGTCAATAATCGTTCTGATGTCATCCTCCACCCTCTTAAGGTCCCAAGTTGGGGCAACTGATGTAGCAATTTAATCTAGCATGTCGAAATATAATCTTTCTATATTAATGGTTAAACATGTGAATTAGGTCATGAAATTTAATGTACAAGGATTTATTGGGTCTCTAAACATAGTGGTGAGGTCTAATTGGTAAAAAAAGGTTTAGGATGATGGAGATATATAGCTAATAAGTTTGGATCAATGAGATTTGCTAAAATAGAACATTTGCTTGATGAAAAGTTAAACGAGGGAATTTTGGGATGAAATTTGATTCACACACATTTTTTAACATCCTAAAATGATGCAAGTAGAGGATCTTTGATTAGAGGTGTAAACTGACTAACTTGATTCAAATATGGTTTTAGCTTATGGTTTATTGACTAACGAGAAGGCCCAAATTGGAATCTCATTTTTTAACAATCAAATAGAGGATTTGACCATAAAATTTGGCGTATAAGGGTTTTTTTTTGTTTTTGAACACAGTGGTGAGTTATAATTTGCCAAATAGGGTTAGAATGATGGAGATCTATGGTTGACAAATTCAGATTAATGAGATTTGTTAAAATAGAATCTTTACTTAATAAATGGTCAAACAAAGGAATTTTGGGATGAAATTTGGTGTGTAGGCATTTTTGAATGTCCCAAATTTAATGGAAGTGACAGGTTTTTTTTTCAAAGATGTGGATTAAAGGATTTGGTTCAAATTAAGGTTTGGGCCCATGAGAAGGACTTTTTGTGTGGTTTAATTGTAAATGTCAAATCAGAATCTTTATTGATCAAACAGTTAAACAAGAGAATTTTGAGTTGAAATTTGGTGTATGAACATGGATTAAGTGAGGAGCTAGGTGGATGGTTCCAATCTGAGAAAGAAATGGTTCATCTTGGTTTTCTAGTTCTAGTCGTATAGGGCAATCGGAATGGAATCTTGGCACATCTTAGTGACCTTGGGCAATGGATGTGTTTGATTTGGATTTACGGAGTCAGAATTTGAACATTGCGTGGATTGGGGCCTTTAGAAAGGAAGTTGTTGCAAGTAAGGGTGTTAATGGACCGGTTTTGGGTTGGACCCTGTCCAATCCAAAATCAATTTGGATGGCCTAGATGGACCAACAAGACATATTGGATTGGACCAATTCAGTCCAAAATATTTATTAGATTGGATTGGACCTGGTCCGTCCATAACAAATTTATATTGGATTGGGTTGGATTAAGCCAATCTAGTCCATTGATATAAGATAAGAATATATGTGTCAATGGGCCAGGTTTGGATTAAAACCAATCTAAATCAAAATGAATTTGAACAAATTGGACAGCCCAGACATTGAAATGGACTGGTCCAAAACATTCATTAGATTAGATTGGATCTGGTCTATTTATAAATGACTCACATTGGACTGGATCGGATAGGACCAAATCCAGTTCAATTGACACCCCTAGTTGCAAGGAATGGTAGACCTTTGGAGTTTAGTCATGAAATTTAACATGCAACTAAGTTATAATTTCATAAGTCTAGAGGTCATGTTTAGTTAGATGTTGATGTTGATCTCAAGGTTCTTATTTGTTCCATGGATTGTGTCAAAATAGGGAATTTTGAGTTTTGGAAAGTCTTAAGTTGATCTGTTTATGTTTCTAAGATTTGAGATCTAAAAGGAGGGTACAAAGAAGTAGGGTGAAGAAACTGAGCAAAAATTGGGTGTTGACACTCACCTCTAAAAATTCCATGACCTTTACATTTGCTTGGATTACCTGAACATGCACCATCTACGTTAATTTTAATTTTTCCCACTAGCAGATGCTCTCATTTAATAGCTTCAATTCCGAGTCAAGGACCATTATTGATAGGCATACTAAGAAAATTTAAGAATAATTTCTCTCTCTATTAGAGGCCAGATAGATTTGGGTAATTCAACTTATGAATCCAGGAGTCAATTTTTTGAATAATTGTTAGGGAGAAGTGATCTTTATCCTCCATTCCTGTGCACAATCTCTCTTTCCAAATCTCTTAAACAAGGAACGATAGCAAAGAAGTAATTCACATATCCAACTGGGAGTTACTATTAGCTGCTAAGCCAAACCAAAAAAGATAATCTAAGATGAAATGGAAATAACAGGCCTATGAAGAAAAAGGAGAAGAAAAAAGGAAAAGAATATCATACCTTGTGGATAACTTCACACAACAAAAACCTCTTCTCCCCTTTTATGTGAAGGGATGAGAGATCCATCGTAAGGATGCCCAAATCTTGCGGAATAAAGGGGTGAATTTCAAAATTTTTCTCTCCCTTTCAACTGGGAATTGCATTCCCTATTTAGAAAATCATATTTTCAAGGATCAATCTTGAACCATAAACTGAACCAGATCTGAACCAAAAGGAGTAGGAGAGGATTATACCTGATACGGAGAAATAATATCTCCCAATGAAGGTGTCCATGCCCAAGGAAGGATCCAAAGACTGCTCCCACTGATGGGATGGGATATCCATCACATAGACGCCCAAGTCTTGCGGAATGAATTGGGCGAATTTCAAAAATTTCTCCCATCTTTGCAGGGAATCGAATTCCCTATATTTAGAAAAACATGTTTTTCAAGGATCAATCTTGAATCAAGAACCAAACCAGATCTGAACCAAAAGGAGTAGGAGGGAGGATGTACCTGATACAGAGAAGCAATATCTCCCAATGGAGGTGTTCACGCCCAAGCAAGGCTCCAAAATCTGCTCCCACTAAAGATCGCGTAGTGCAGGATGGAGCAGAATTAGCAATTTTCTTCCAATGGGACTACTACATTCTCCGCTGATTATACCTTCTGAATTAAGATATCCCCTCTACCAACAATCTCCCGGAGTACGTGGTACTTCCTCTCGATGTGCTTCGACTTCGAGTGGGCTCGTGGCTCCTTAGCCTGAGCAATCGCTCCATTGTTGTCACACAACAATGGGAAGGGTGATGTGCTGGACGGAACTACTCCCAATTCGTGAATGAACTTCTTCATCCACACGGCTTCCTTGGCAGCTTCACTTGCAGCAATGTATTCGGCCTCGGTTGTGGAGTCTACTGTGGACCCCTGTTTGCTGCTTTTCCAGCAAACAGCACACGATCCTATCGTGAAAACATATCCAGATGTAGACTTTCTATCATCTGGATCCGACTGGAAATCCGCATCTGTATACCCTTGGATCTGTAGTGAACTACCATCGAATACCAGACAAAACTCTTTTGTCCTTCGAAGGTACTTAAGTATGCATTTCACAGCAGTCCAATGCTCCTGCCCTGGGTTGGCCTGGAATCTGCTTACTATGCTCACTACCTGGGCGATGTCAGGACGAGTGCACAGCATGGCATACATGATGCTCCCTACGGCTGAGGCATAGGGAACGTCTTTCATGCTCTCGATCTCCTCAAAGGTCTTTGGAGACATTTTCTTGGAGAGATTGACTCCATGCCTGAAAGGAACATTTCCTTTCTTGGAGTTTTCCATGTTGTATCTCTTGACTATTTTGTCAATATAAGCAGATTGGGATAATCCTATTATCCGCTTCAATCTATCTCTATAGAGTCGAAGACCTAGTATATAGGAGGCTTCTCCAAGGTCTTTCATGGAGAATTGTTGTGATAGCCATACTTTTATCATAGTTATCATTCCCACATCATTCCCAATGAGCAGAATGTTAACTACATACAGAACCAGAAATGTAACATTGTCACCACTGGTCTTCCTGTAAACACAGGGTTCATCCGGATTTTGCTCAAAATCAAACTTTTTGACCGTAGAGTCAAATCGGATGTTCCAACTTCTAGAAGCTTGTTTGAGTCCATATATGGATCTATTCAACTTACAAACCATGTGTTCCTGACCCGCAGCTACAAAACCTTGTGGTTGCTGCATATAGATATCTTCAGTAAGATCTCCATTTAGGAACGCAGTTTTGACATCCATCTACCAAATCTCATAGTCATAGTAAGTTGCTACAACTAGCAGGATCCTAATGGATTTAAGCAAGGCCACAGGCGAAATGGTTTCCTCATAATCGATGCCTTCTTTCCGAGTGTATCCTTTCGCCACTAGACGAGCTTCGTAGGTCTCAACCCTGCCATCAGGGCCCTTCTTCCTCTTGTAGATCCATTTGTAACCAATTACTTTTACCCCGGAGGGTGGATCCACTAGAGTCCAGACTCCATTGGTCTCCGTTGAGTCCATCTCAGCTCTCATGGCATCTACCCATTTAAGGGAGTCTATGTCCAACATAGCTTCCGTATAAGTTACGGGATCCTCTTCACTAGTCAAGGTTTCGACCAGGTAACTATCCTGATCGTAACCAAAATGGACCGGTGGCCTGGACACCCGAGTAGATCTTCTAGGTTGGTCATTACCTGGAACTTGTGGGACACCTCCCACTGCATCTGAGCTCTCCTCATCAAGAACAATTTCCTGACGAAGATTGTCCAGGATGTAGTCATTTTCCAAGAATTGTGCATTCCAACGGTAGAACACCTTCTGCTCACTTGGATCATAGAATAGTGACGGGTTTGTCGAAGCCCTCAAAATTAATACTAGTCCCACAACAAAATATTTGCAGTAAAAGTGGTTCTAGGTCGAATCCCACAAGGAGCAAATCAATAATCTCTTAGCCGAATGGGTAATGTAATTGAGTGAGAGAATTTAAATACTGAAATTAAAAGAAAAGAAAATAAATAGCAACTTAAACAAGAGAAAATCAGTCTTACCAAATTCTGGTTCAAGGGTTCGGGTTGAATCGATTGGCCATCGATCCTTGGTACATTTCAGCATTCTTGCAATTCAAGCATTTAACCTTAGATTTATTAGGATAGCCATAATAAACCTTGTGTTTTCCTAATTCAGTTGACCAAACCTTGCATTCGATCAACACTTATCACCACTCAACTGGGTACGATAGCGTCCATATTAAACAGTGATAGCATTAAGATTTGTGAAAACAGTTAAACCAAAATAACAATAATTGAGATAGTTGCAATTACTGAATCTTGTTCCATCGATTCCTTTAGATTGAACCATGTTAAAACATTGGTCAAAGGCTGTCACGAACAATTGACCCAAAAAGAATTCAACCTAATTGCTACTTGCACCATTATTCGTGATAATTACGGATCACCGAAATCATGGATAGTAGTAGGAAGATCAACATTAATTCAGTTTGTCAAACTAATTAACATCAACATCCAATAAAAATATGCACAAGAATCAATGAATACTTGAATTAGAAAGCAAGAAAATAAAGTAACTACAGAACCTCACAATGACACAATCGAACCTCCCCCCTTGAACCAGAAAAAAGAAGCTTAGCTGCTCATGATCTGCGAAATCTCCATGCTTTTCTTCTCCATAGCCGAACTGCCTTTTTGAGCTTCTTGGTCTTCTTGATGATCTCTTGGATCTGAGAGTGAGTGATGCTAGAGCTGGTTTGCCTCCCTCTTTATATAGCCAAAGGAGAGGGCTATTTTCCAACTCCTTCTAGGAGATTATCTTATCTTTAGGGAGTCTTGATCTTCTTTGAACTAATCCTATCCCATCTCTTATCTAATCCCCAACCTTCTTATCCTTATAGGATTACATTCAAAGTGTAGATCTAATAAGACTCTCTCCCTCTTGGGATATTACATTCGAATTAGGACTCTAGACTCTTGTATCCGAGTTGGGCTTCTCTGCTACTTGGGCTGCTTCTAGGTTCTTCTACGAGTTGGGCTTCAGCTATTAAATGGGCCTGGCTACGAACTTGCTCCGAATTTGGGCCCGGTTTCGTACTCGATGCGGACCGACTCAGTCAAAACCCAAAACATTAAAGTTGTGGGCCTTTCTTTCTTCTCTCTAATGCTTCTTGAATTGCCCAATTCGGAGTCCGGAATTGTGAGTTAGGCCCAGATCACTGACTGTCGCCAAAACTGTGCCAAATCATCCGAATTGGCCTGTTTCCTTCCAATTGCCTTCTTTATTGCCCTGAGTCGAAATACAAGAGTAATGAGTCCATTTAAGTGCTAAAAAAATGTAAAAGAGTGAATATTAGGGGATAAAAATAGGGTTCCTTTTGGTCTCATCAAATCCCCCCACACTTAAACTTTGCTTGTCCTCGGGCAAGGAAAAAAACTCAAGTAACCCAAAAGAACCAACTACTGATTTTCAATCTTTATTTTTCTCTACATGAGTCCTGGTTCATTGCATGCTTTAGTCTAGACTTGGTAAACTTTCCCTTTTCATCTCTTTCTCCCCTTTTTCTTGTCCTAGAGTGATCGCAAATCACCATTCGTCATGGTCCTAAGTTAAATCGATAGTCAAGGAGACAAGCCTTCTAGGGCTGAAACTCCTTGGACTGCACGGGTGCTCATTGCTTTTAACAAACCAATTCAGCCAGATGCAATTACTTTTCTTTGAATCAAAACAAGGTGTGCTTATTGCCATAAGCTTGCTATGTATCACATCTCCACCACTTAGTGTGAATTCCTAGGATCTGAAGGTGAGAATGGGGTTGGGGTTCTAGGGTGAATGCATTTTATGCTCCATCTCACCCTTGCCTTCTTTTCAAGATGTGAGTGCATTTTATGCTCCATCTCACACTTGCTTTCATTTCTAGATGTGAGTGCATTTTATGCTCCATCTCACACTTGTTTTTGTTTCTAGATGTGAGTGTATTTTATGCTCGATCTCGCATTAGTCACGATTTTATTTTCAAACTCCTTTTTTTTATTGCACAAGAATCACAGGGTTTCTCTGCCTGATCCATGAATTCATTGATCGTGGTCTCTATATGCCTAACACAACAAGTTCTAGAATAATCAACCCATGTTTGACAGACAGATAATTATGTGAAAATCAATCAAACCCTTATGCATCTTGCCTATTGATCGATTAAAATCAAGAGGTACCATATGCAGCCAAGAAAGATTCAGTTAGTCATGCTTGCATCCTTTCTTATTTATTCAGCCTAAGTGCATGATTCCTGATAAGTTGAAATCATTCAAGGATAAGTTTCCAGGAGCAGAAATTTGAAGAAGGTAAGGTATCCAAAATTTCCATCAGATTTCCCTAATCCCCCCACACTTAAGTTATACATTGTCCCCAATGTATGTGATTATGCATAAAGTAGAAGGATTTGGGGGTACTTCCCTGTTTGTCTTGTTGGGTTCCTGCTAAACATAAAAATAAAACCAAACAAAATAACAAAATTAACTAAACATAATGGGTTGCCTCCCAGAAGCGCAATTGTTTAACATCGTTATGCTCGACGTCCTCTTTTTGCTCCTTTAATCCAATTAATACCGAGGAATGTCCAACGAGATGTCTACTGTAGAGGGGACATTTGCATCCTCGTGGAACAACTTCAATCGATGTCCATTCACCTTGAAGATCTTACCTGTGTCGAGACTTTTGATCTCTACTGCACCATAGGGAAAAACATTAGTCACAGTAAATGGACCCATCCACCTAGAACGCAGCTTACCTGGCATGAGTTGAAGTCGAGAATTATACAATAAGACCTTTTGTCCAATTTTAAATTGTTTTCTTAAGAGTGCATTGTCATGGAACGATTTGGTCTTTTCTTTGTAGATTTTTGAATTCTCGTATGCCTCTAACCTCAACTCTTCCAGCTCTTGCAACTGGATCTTCCTTTCCTTCCCTGCTTCTTCCATATTCATGTTGCATTACTTGATTGCCCAATAGGCCCTATGTTCAATTTCCACCGGCAAGTGGCAAGATTTGCCAAAAATTAACCTGTAAGGGGACATACCTATTGGGGTCTTGTAAGTTGTCCGATATGCCCAGAGAGCATCATCTAGACATAGGTTCCAATCCTTCCTTCCAAGATTCACCGTCTTTTCCAAGATGGACTTTACCTCTCTATTGGAAATTTCAGCTTGCCCGTTAGTCTGGGGGTGATAAGCAGTGGCAATTCGATGATGCACCCCATATCTTCTCAACAAGGATTCAACTGTTCTATTGCAAAAATGGGTCCCTTGATCGCTTATGATGGCTCGAGGAATGCCAAACCTACTGAAGATGTTAGACTTTATAAACCCTACAACACATTTAGAATCATCAGTTTTGGTGGCTTTGGCTTCCACCCATTTTGAGACATAATCGACTGCCAAAAGTATGTAAGAAAAACCATAGGAGGGGGGAAAGGGTCCCATGAAATCAATGCCCCAAACATCAAATATTTCACATATAAGAATGGGGGTTTGGGGCATCTCATTCCTACGAGATAGTGTACCTGTTTGTTGACATCTTTCACAGTTTTTACAAAACAAGTAGGCATCTCTAAATAGGGTGGCCCAATACAGCCCACTATCCAAGATTTTTCGAGCAGTCCTCTTTGGCCCAAAATGGCCCCCACAAGCATAATTATGACAAAACCTTAGAATTGACATCTACTCCTCCTCAGGGACACATCTCCTAATCATTTGGTCAGAACAAAATTTCCATAGGTAGGGTTCATCCCATACAAAATATTTCGCCTCATACCTGATTTTATTCTTTATGGGTCTACTAAGGTCATTAGGCAAAATTCCCGTGACCAAGTAATTCACATTGTCAGCATACCATGGAGTCATACCTCTCATGTGGAACAACTGTTCATCAGGAAACAACTCACAGATGGAAGAGGAGTCCTCATCTTTCACCAACCTACTTAGGTGATCAGCCACCGAATTTTCAGCTCCCCTTCGATCCTTGATTTCTAGATCGAACTCTTGGAGCAAGAGTATCCACCTTATCAGCCTCGGTTTCGACTCCTTCTTTGCAAGTAGGTATCTCAAAGCTGCATGGTCAGAAAAAACAATCACTTTAGAGCCAAGCAAATATGACCTAAATTTGTCTAAAGCAAACACAATAGCTAATAGCTCTTTTTCAGTGGTTGTGTAATTGCTCTGTGCAGCATTCAACATTTTGGAAGCATAGTGAATGACATGCCTCTTCCCATTTATTCGCTGCCCTAGAACAGCCCCTACTGCATAATTGCTTGCATCCGTCATGATCTCAAAAGGCAAGTTCCAATCGAGTGGTTGAATGATGGGTGCAATGGTTAATAAATTTTTAAGCTTGTTAAATGCTTCCTTGCACTCATCATCAAAATTGAAAGGCACGTCTTTTTGCAGCAAACTGGACAATGGCAGGGCAATTTTTGAAAAATCTTTGATGAACCTGCGATAAAAGCCTGCATGTCCAAGAAAAGAATGAACCTCCCTAACATTTGTAGGGTAAGGTAAACTCACAATTAAATCAATTTTTGCCTTGTCGACTTCTATTCCTCTGGCTGAAACTACATGTCCCAACACAATAACCTCCTTCACCATAAAATGACATTTTTCATAGTTTAAGACAAGATTTGTTTCCACACACCTATTCAGAATTTTACTTAAACTATTCAAGCAGTCATCAAACGAATCACCATAAACAGTAAAATCATCCATGAACACTTCAATGCATTTTTCAATAAAATCAGAAAATATGCTCATCATGCATCTTTGAAAAGTGGCCGGAGCATTACACAAACCAAAGGGCATTCGTCTGTAGGCGAAGGTGCCGAATGGACAAGTGAATGTCGTTTTCTCTTGGTCCTCCTGCGCAATAACAATATGATAATACCCAGAGAATCCATCGAGAAAACAGAAGAAAGCCTTACCTGCCAGCCTCTCTAGCATCTAATCAATGAAGGGTAGGGGAAAATGGTCCTTTCGAGTGGCCAAGTTGAGTTTTCGAAAATCTATTACCATTCGCCAGCCACCTTGTACCCTCATGGGAATTAGTTCATTATTTTTATTTTTTACTACAGTCATCCCAGTTTTCTTAGGCACAACATGAATAGGACTTACCCATTTGCTGTCTGAAATTGGATAAATTATACCTTCATCTAACAGTTTAAGCACCTCTTTCATTACTACCTCTTTCATTACTGGGTTGAGTTTCCTTTGTGGTTCTCTAACCGGTTTGGCATCATCTTCCAAAAGGATCCTATGCATGCAAATTGAGGGGCTGACCCCTTTTATGTCGGCTAGGGTCCAGCCAATCGCCTCCTTATGGTCCTTTAGGACTTTGATGAGCCTCTCCTCTTGCTCCTCAGTCAACCCTTTTGCAATGATCACAAGCAGTGTCTCTTTTTTGCCCAAGTAGGCATATTTTAAGTGATCAGGTAGGGTCTTTAGTTCCAGCTCCGGAGCCTGCAAAACAGAGGGCAGCAGCCTTGTGTGAGAAACCTTAGATTGAACATCAAAAGTACTTACCTCCTGTTCAGGTTTCGGAGTATCATAGGATGCATCGATCTCCTCCTCCCTGTCCAGTTGTGCCTTATATTCCAACTCATCGTCCATGTCCTCCTCTCCAAAGACTTCCTGCACAATCGAATCGATAGTATCAATAGAGCAAATCGAATGACACTCACTAGGATATTTCATTGCATCAAAAATATTAAATTTTACAATCTCTCCATCAAACTCGACGGAGAGGGTACCCTCGTCCACATCTATTTTGGTCTTGGTCGTTTTCATGAATGGCCGACCTAATAGAAGTGGGGCTAAACTCGTAGCTGTGTCTTCTTCCATCTTCAGGATGTAAAAATTAGCTGGAAAGATCAAATTGTTAACCTGCACTAATACATCCTCAACAATCCCTTCTGGGTATGCATTAGAACGATCAGCCAATTGAATAACAACTCAAGTCTCTTTTAAAGGACCTGGTCTCAATGCACAGTAAATCGAGTATGGCATGACATTAATAGATGCACCTAAGTCCAGCATGGCACGCTCAATTCATTTATTGCCAATCACACAGGGTAAGGTAAACATACCTGGATCAGCACGCTTTTCTGGCAAGGTCCTCTTGATCACGGCTGAAACGTTCTCTCCCACTCTTACCTTTTCATCAATTCACAGCCTCCTCTTGTTAGTGCATAACTCTTTCAAAAAAGTTGCATATTTAGGGATTTGTTTTATTGCATCTAGCAAGGGAATGTTGATCTCCACCTTCCTTAAGGTTTCTAACACTTCTTGTTCATATTCCTCTTTCTTTGAACTTGCCAACCTGCTAGGAAAAGGTGGTACAACATTAGTAACCTTAGGGAGAGGGGGGTCCGATTTTACCTCAATGGGGCTGTTGTTTGACCCTTGTCCTTCGTCTTCTTTGGCTGCCTTCGATGGTGAACTTGGTTGGGACTGCAACTCTCTTCCGCTTCTCAACACCACCGCACTTGCATTCTCTTTCAGATTAACTACCGTTTGTGAGGGTAGTTTCCCGGAGTTCTGCGCCTCCAACTTGCTGATGGAAGTGGAAAGTTGGCTAATTTGGTTCCCCAAATTCTGAATGCTAGCTCTCATTTCCTAATGAAATTACTGAGTATTAGTAGCGAGAGCCTTAACTATATCATCCAAAGACATACCTGAATTCAGGGGTTGGCCTTGCGCTGTGATGGGTGTTGAAAACTGGGGCTGTCGATTGAAAAATTGGGGCTGATATTTCTGCTGTCCTCCTTGGGTCCCGTAGCTTAAGTTTGGATGATCTCTCCACCCCGGATTGTAATGATTGAAGTAAGGATCATACTTTCGTTGGGGCTGGCCTGGGAATCCTCCCACGGCATTGACTTGCTGCATCGAGCCATCTTGTAATGATGGACACATGTCCGTAGGATGCCTAGGGATCGAACAGATACCACACACCCTGGCAGTTTGTAACTGTCCTGCTGGGAGCTGCTTAACCAAAGCAGTTAAATCAGAAATCTGGTTTTCTAAATTTGCATGGCTTACCTCGTTAACACTTCTAATGGTACCTTCTGTCCTTGTACCGAATTGCTGAGAATTTTCGGCCATATTGGAGATTAATTCCCTGGCCGCTTCAGGTGTCTTGTTCACTAGAGCTCCTCCACTGGCTGCATCGACCATACTTCTATCCATGGGCTGAAGCCCTTCATAGAAGTATTGGATTAACAATTGTTCAGGAATTTGGTGGTGGGGACAACTAGCAACAAGTTGCTTAAACCTTTCCCAATATTCATATAATGTCTCACCACCAAACTGTCGAACTCCACATATTTCTTTTCTTATATTCGCAGCCCGGGATGCAGGAAAATATTTATTTAAAAATATCCTATTCATTTCATCCCATGTGCGTACAGAACTGGGAGGGAGAATATACAACCAATCATTTGCTTTATCTCTTAAAGTAAATGGAAAGGCTATGAGTTTTACCTGGTCCTCGGTCATACCATGGGGTTTCATGCTTGAAAAGACGACATGAAATTCCTTTAGATGTTTGTGAGGGTCCTCACCTGGGAAACCATGAAACAGAGGTAATAATTGAATCAAATCAGATTTGAGTTCAAAGGCTACATCAAGAGTGGGGTACGTGATGCATAAGGGCTGTTGGTTCATAATTGGTGCAGCCAACTCCCTTAATGTCCTCTCTCTGTCAGCCATTCTTTCTACTTCTTCGAAGATGGGAAAATCACAAGTGGGTAGATCGATATCTGAGTTCACCCTTTTAGGTGAACGATCATTCCTTTGCTTTGCCTCCTTTCTTAAACGACGAGTGGTCCTCTCAATTTCGAGGTTGTACTGAAGTTCACCTCGTTGAGAAGCACGAGTCATAAACAAGAAGATTAACAAAAGAAGGTAATAGCTAAGAAATTAACGTTGCTCCCCGGCAGCGGTGCCAAAATTTTGACGGGTTTGTCGAAGCCCTCAAAATTAATACTAGTCCCACAATAAAATATTTGTAGTAAAAGTGGTTCTAGGTCGAATCTCACAAGGAGCAAATCAATAATCTCTTAGCCAAATGGGTAATGTAATTGAGTGAGAGAATTTAAATACTGAAATTAAAAGAAAAGAAAATAAATAGCAACTTAAACAAGAGAAAATCAGTCTTACCGAATTCTGGTTCAAGGGTTCGGGTTGAATCGATTGGCCATCGATCCTTGGTACATTTTAGCATTCTTGCAATTCAAGCATTTAACCTTAGATTAATTAGGATAGCCATAATAAACCTTGTGTTTTCCTAATTCAATTGACCAAACCCAGCATTCGATCAACACTTATCACCACTCAACTGGGTACGATAGCATCCATATTAAACAGTGATAGCATTAAGATTTGTGAAAACAGTTAAACCAAAATAACAATAATTGAGATAGTTGCAATTACTGAATCTTGTTCCATCGATTCCTTTAGATTGAACCATGTTAAAACATTGGTCAAAGGCTGTCACGAACAATTGACCCAAAAAGAATTCAACCTAATTGCTACTTGCACCATTATTCGTGATAATTACGGATCACCGAAATCATGGATAGTAGTAGGAAGATCAACATTAATTCAGTTTGTCAAACTAATTAACATCAACATCCAATAAAAATATGCACAAGAATCAATGAATACTTGAATTAGAAAGCAAGAAAATAAAGTAACTACAGAACCTCACAATGACACAATCGAACCTCCCCCCTTGAACCAGAAAAAAGAAGCTTAGCTGCTCATGATCTGCGAAATCTCCATGCTTTTCTTCTCCATAGCCGAACTGCCTTTTTGAGCTTCTTGGTCTTCTTGATGATCTCTTGGATCTGAGAGTGAGTGATGCTAGAGCTGGTTTGCCTCCCTCTTTATATAGCCAAAGGAGAGGGCTATTTTCCAACTCCTTCTAGGAGATCATCTTATCTTTAGGGAGTCTTGATCTTCTTTGAACTAATCCTATCCCATCTCTTATCTAATCCCCAACCTTCTTATCCTTATAGGATTACATTCAAAGTGTAGATCTAATAAGACTCTCTCCCTCTTGGGATATTACATTCGAATTAGGACTCTAGACTCTTGTATCCGAGTTGGGCTTCTCTGCTACTTGGGCTGCTTCTAGGTTCTTCTACGAGTTGGGCTTCAGCTATTAAATGGGCCTGGCTACGAACTTGCTCCGAATTTGGGCCCGGTTTCGTACTCGATGCGGACCGACTCAGTCAAAACCCAAAACATTAAAGTTGTGGGCCTTTCTTTCTTCTCTCTAATGCTTCTTGAATTGCCCAATTCGGAGTCCGGAATTGTGAGTTAGGCCCAGATCACTGACTGTCGCCAAAACTGTGCAAAATCATCCGAATTGGCCTGTTTCCTTCCAATTGCCTTCTTTATTGCCCTGAGTCGAAATACAAGAGTAATGAGTCCATTTAAGTGCTAAAAAAATGTAAAAGAGTGAATATTAGGGGATAAAAATAGGGTTCCTTTTGGTCTCATCAATAGGTAGCCCACTGAGCCCTTTGGGTAGCCTACGAATAGGCAACGGCTGGTCTTGGATTTCAATTTGTCCGGATTCGTTCTTTTAACGTGAGCCAGACAACCCCAAATCTTCAAGTGTCATACACTTGGTTTCTTTCCGGTCCAAAGCTCAAAGGGAGTCTTAGGAACCGATTTGGTTGGAACCCGGTTCAGCACGTATATCGCAGTCTCTAATGCGTATCCCCAAAAGGATGTGGGTAACTTTGAATGGATGAGAAGTGACCCGACCATATCTAATAGGGTCCTATTCCTCCTCTCTGAAACACCATTAAGTTGTGGTGTAGCAGGAGGAGCTAACTATGATACTATCCCGTTTACCTTTAATTAGTCCCTGAATTCGTCAGAGAGATATTCGTTGCCTCGATCTGATCAAAGGGACTTAATTTCTCTCCCTAACTATTTCTCAACCTCTTGTCTGAACTCTTTGAACTTTTCAAATGATTCAGGCTTATGTCTCATTAGGTACACGTAACCATACCGAGAATAGTCATCGGTGAATGTAATGAAATACACGTGTTGGTTACGGGTCCTAACACTCAGGGGACCACATACATCAGTATGTATAAGGTCAAGTGTGCCTGTACATCTTTCAAGCTTACTGTTAAATGGCCTCTTTGTTATCTTACCCTGAAGGCAAGGATCACAAGTGGGAAGATCTTCTACAGTTAGAAAATCCAAAGGACCATCCTTTACTAGTCTTGTGATTCGTTCAATACCGATATGGCCAAGTCAACAATGCCACAGGCACGTGGGATTAACTGTATCACGTGCTCTTTTCTTGGGGATTTTGGTCGACGTAGTTTCGGCTATGTTAGTTTCTAGAGAATGATGTAGAACATAGAGACCGTTCTCCAGTTCCCCATATGCGATGAATTAATTGTTTCTTTTAATAGTAATTGTATTATTGAAAAAGACAGAATATCCATCCGCACACAGTTTTGAAACAGAAATCAAATTTCTTCTTAGATTTTGCACAAAAAGACAATCTTTAAGTACAATATTTCCTTCTTTAAATTTTAATTCTACGGTGCCTATTTCCATAGCTGCAACACTTGCAGAAGTCCCCAAGTAGAGCATTACTTCTCCATCATTCAGCTTTTTGCTTACCTTGAACCCCTGCAGTGAGTTACACACATGAGTTGAAGCCCCAGAGTCAATACACCAGGACATAGAAGCCACCAATAAGTTAGTTTCTATGACACAAGAATCGAAATTACCTTTCTTGGATTCCAGGTTCTGAGGACAGTTCCTCTTCCAGTGGCCGGTTTGTTTGCAGAAGTGACATGCATCTGCTGTCCTGTCCTTCTTTTCTTCTTGGGCTTGGTAGTCTTCTTCTGAGGCTTCTTTGCCTTCCTCTTTTTCTTGCCCGTTTTGTTAGCTTCAACACGCATCACCACAGGCTCATCCTTCTTAAGTAAGTCCTCGGCCCTTTGCAACTTATTGCTCATCTCTTGGACGCTGACATTCAGCTTGTTCATATTGTAGTTTAATATGAACCCATTGAAGGAAGAGGGCAAGGAGTTTAGAATGGCATCCACTTGAGTGCCAAGATCTAGCCCGGATCAAAGGGCTTCCAGCTCGTTAATGTATCCCATCATCCGAAGACAATGGTCGTGAACTTTCTCATATAAAATATACTTTGCAAAACAAATCTCAACGATTGAAATCGGCTGCCGGCAGTCTTGGTTTCCATCAGTGAGAGTGCATCCCCGACCGTTACCTTTGTCCGACAAAGGGGCTGATCCTGTCACTATGATCACCCACTCAAATGAATTCTCAGACTGTCCCAACATACCCAGGTTTTGACCCCCACTAAGGATCTCACTGATTGGTACATCAAAGATAGCCCAACCGTCTTGGGGGCACAACAGTGTCAGCCTTATCAGGATAGGTTTCCCCAGACCGACCCACTGGCTGTGAACATTCAAAACTAACATGAGTCTCATTAAGTGTCCAGTTTAAGGGTATTACACAGAAACATAGCAAGGGAACATGAATCAAATATGCACTTTTATTCATTTACAATAAACTCCTAAAGTACATCATTCTGATTGAAGCTAAGGGCATACAAAATTGTCCAACAGCTCCCACTTGCACTTAGGTCCAATCAGGTACAAGCCGGAGTCCCATGCTTTCCACATTTTTCTCAAACACTTTCTGTGACAGTGGCTTCGTCAATGGGTCTGCTACATTTTCCGCTGACGCTACCTTCTGAATGAGGACGTCTCCTCTACCAACAATCTTCCACAGTACATGGTACTTCCTCTCGATGTGCTTCGACTTCGAGTGGGCTCGTGGCTCCTTAGCCTGAGCAATGGCTCCATTGTTGTCACACAACAACGGGATGGGTGATGTGCTGGACGGAACTACTCCCAACTTGTGAACGAACTTCTTCATCCACACGGCTTCTTTGGTAGCCTCACTTGCGGCAATGTACTCGGCCTCGGTCATGGAGTCTGCAGTGGACTCCTGTTTGCTGCTTTTACAGCAAACAGCACACGATCCTATCGTGAAACATATCCAGATGTAGACTTTCTATCATCTAGATCCAACTGGAAATCGGCATCTGTATACCCTTGGATCTGTAGTGAGCTACCATCGAATAGTAGACAAAACTCTTTTGTCCTTCGAAGGTACTTAAGTATGTTTTTCACAGGAGTCCAGTGCTCCTGCCCTGGGTTGGCCAAAAATCTGCTTACCACACTCACTACCTAAGCAATGTCAGGATGAGTGCATAGAATGGCATACATGATGCTCCCTACGGTAGAGGCATAGGGAACGTCTTTCATGCCATCAATCTCTTCAAAAGTCTTAGAAGACATCTTCTTGGAGAGAGTGATTCCGTGCCTGAAAGGAACATTTCCTTTCTTGGAGTTTTCCATGCTGTATCTTTTGACTATTTTGTCAATGTAAGCAGATTGGGATAATCCTATTATCCGCTTTGATCTATTTCTATAGAGTCGAAGACCCAGTATATAGGAGTCTTCTCCAAGATTTTTCATGGAGAATTGCTGTGAAAGCCATACTTTCACCATAGTTAACATTCCTGCATCATTCCCAATGAGTAGAATGTCATCTACATACAGAACCAAGAAGGTAACCTTATCTCCACTGTACTTCCTGTAAACACAGGGTTCATCCGGATTTTGCTTGAAGTCAAACGATTTGATAGCAGAGTCAAAATGGATGTTACAACTTCTAGAAGCTTGCTTAAGTCCATAAATGGATTTATTAAGTTTACATACCATGTTTTCCTGACCTGCAGCAATGAAGCCTTGCGGTTGCTGCATATAGATATCTTCAGTAAGATCTCCATTCAGGAATGCAGTTTTAACATTCATCTGCCAAATCTCATAATCGATGCCCTCTTTCTGAGTGTACCCTTTCGCCACTAGACGAGCTTTGAAGGTCCCAACCCGACCATCGGGTCCCTTCTTCCTCTTGTAAATCCATTTGCAACCAATTCCTTTTACCCCGAAGGGCGGATCTACTAGAGTCCAGACTCCATTGGTCTCCATTGAGTCCATCTCTGCTCTCATGGCCTCCACCCACTTCTGGGAATCTATGTCCAACATAACTTCCACGTAAGTCACGGGATCCTCCTAACTAGTCAAGGTTTCCACCAGGTAACTATCCTAGTCATAACCATAACAGACTGGTGGACTGGATACCCGAGTGGATCTTCTAGGTTGGTCATTACACGGAACTTGTGGGACATCTCCCACTGCTCCTGAGTTCTCCTCATCAAGAACAATGTCCTGATGATGGGTGTCCATGATGTAATCAGTTTCCAAGAATTGTGCATTTCGACTGTAGAACACCTTCTGCTCACTTGGGTCATAGAATAGGTAACCCACAGAGCCTTTTGGGTAGCCTACAAATAGGTAACGGCTGGTCTTGGATTCCAACTTGTCTGCAGTCATTCTTTTAACGTGTGCTGGACAACCCCAAATCTTCAAGTGTCTAACACTTGGTTTCTTTCTGGTCCAAAGTTCATATGGAGTGTTCAGAACCGATTTGGTTGGAACCCGATTCAGCACATAAATCGCAGTCTCTAATGCGTAACCCCAAAAGGATGTGGGTAACTCTGAGTGTATGAGAAGTGACCAGACCATATTCAATAAGGTCATGTTCCTCCTCTCTGAAACACCGTTAAGTTGTGGTGTAGCAGGAGGAGCTAACTGTGATACTATCCTATTGTCCTTTAAGTAGTCCCTGAATTCGTCAGAGAGATACTCGCCACCTCGAACTGATCGAAGGGCTTTAATTTCTCTCCCTAATGCTTCTCGACCTCTTGTCTAAACTCTTTGAACTTTTCAAAGGATTCAGACTTGTGTCTCATTAGGTACACGTAACCATATCGTGAAAAATCATCTGTGAAGGTGATGAAATACACGTGTTGATTCCGTGTCCTAACACTCAAGGGACCACATACATCAGTATGTATAAGGTCAAGTGTGCTTGTACATCTTTCAGGCTTACCATTAAATGGCCGTTTCATCATCTTGCCTTACAGGCAAGGCTCACAAGTGAGAATATCTTCTACAGTTAGAAAATCCAAAGGACCATCCTTTACCAACCTTGTGATTCGGTCAACACCGATGTGGCCAAGTCGGTAATGCCATAGGCACGTGGGATAAACTGTATCTTGGGCTCTCTTATTGGGGATTTCAGCCGACATAGTTTCAGATATGTTAGTTTCTAGATAAGGATGTAAAACATAGAGACCGTTCTCCAGTTCCCCGTATGCGATGAATCTGTTATTTCTTTTAATAGTAATCGTATTACTAAAGAAGACAGAATAACCATCTGCATAGAGTTTTGAGACAGAAATCAAATTTCTTCTTAAATTTTGTACATAAAGGCAATCTTTCAATACAATAGTTCCTTTTCTAAAAAGTAACTCCACGATTCCTATGATCGCGGCTGCAACAGTTGCAGTGGTCCCCAAGTAGAGCGTGACTTTTCCTTCACTCAGCCTTCTACTTCCCTTGAACCCCTATAGTGAGTTACACACATGAGTTGAAGCCCCGGAGTCAATACACTAGGACGCAGAAGCTACCAATAAATTGGTTTCTATAACACAAGCTTCAAAATTACCTTTCTTAGATTCCAGATAGACAAGATAGTTCCTTTTCTAGTGGCCGGTCTTCTTGCAAAAATGACAGGCATTTGATGCCTTGTCCTTCCTCTGTTTCTTGGGTTTGGTAGCCTTCTTTTGGGGCTTTCTCTTTGCCTTCTTTTTCTTGCCCGATTTGCTAGTTTCAACAAGCATGGCAATGGGCTCATCCTTTTTAATCAATTCTTCGGCCCTCTGCAACATATTGCTAAGTTCCTGCATGCTGACGTTCAGCTTATTCATGTTGTAGTTCATGATGAATGGATTAAAGGATGGAGGCAGGGAGTTGAGAATAGCATCGATCTGTGTTACCAGATCCAGCCCGAATCCAAGAGCCTCTAGTTTGTTGATATAACCCATCATCCGGAGACAATGGTCGTGAACTTGTTGTCCCTTGGACATCTGTGCAGTCATGAACTGTTTCAAGACCTTCTGCCGAGTAGAATGATTCTGCTCTTCGTACATTGTCTTGAGACTGTCCAATACATCCTTAGCAAGTTCGATCTGATCAAACTGCCTCTGAATTGGGTTGTCAAGGAGGCAATGATATAGCAACGGGCAGGGAGTTTTTCTCCTCCCATTCTTGGTATTCTCTTCTCCGGGCCTCAGAAAACCTATCTCACGGACGATCTGGGGCAGGATTCTTGGCTACCTTGTCCAATTTCTCAGAGGTTAAGACCAACATAAGGTTCATGTACCAGTCGGCATAGTTTGGGCGCTTCAGCTTGTTGTCATCAAGCAGATTTGCAAATTGTCCGTTTGCCATTTTCTGATAAAAGAGAAAACATCAGTCCACAACCTAATTTGATTCATGTTCATTACATAGATATGGATTTTAATCTACGTTCCATTTCCATTTATTCATCTCTGAGATTTCCCTCCTTTCTCAGTGACGGAGACCACGGGTTGTCTCTGGAAATGTGGGAAATCACATAGGGTGTATGGAGCCAACTGTTTCAGTTGCAAAACCCCACCACCTTTCTGTGAAGGATCATATCCACTCATCATATGAGTTTTCCCTTTGGCCTCTATTAGACAAGGTTCAGAGCCGTTTTCAGGTAAACCTTTCTGTCCAGTGAGTGCTTACCGATCATGTTCGTGAACGCCAAGGTACCGTGAGAGAGTTCCCATTTTCTGGTGAAGCCCCTCCCACATTGGTCTATGACGCTCCTATCATCTTATGAAACATTCAGACAAGCCCAACAGCAAATGGATAGCCCATTTTCTGGTGCGTTTCCTCATTACTGAAGGACCCACCCTCATGCTAATGATGGAAGGCCTTTAGAGGGTTCTTCATTTGAATCTCCCTATCACATGCACTCATATTGGCTGGAGGGAACAATCAATTACGCCCTAGTTTGATCTAGGACAAACCCAAGTGGCTCCCACTGACTTTCATAAAATCAGATTTCGGTGGGCCCAAATCGGCTAGGGTTCCGCACGTAACCTCTTGATGTGGTGTGGGGCCCACCACAGAGGGAGGTCATCAGATGACCAAAAGGGACACCATGGCAGTGATGTGCATTCAGCCATGGTGTGCGCAAGAGCCACTATTGATTAAGCATGGACCAAGTACTTAAGGCCCATGTACGTAGCACATCACACAACCATACATCACATGCAAGGATAAATTGATCCAATCAATTAATTATCTATAAAGCCCATTTGAAGCCCATTTTAAATCCATAATATTAACCATTTAATATTATCTAGGTATATGGAACGAATTAGGGTTCATGGGTTTGGCCTATATAGCTTTATCCGCGGAGTGGGCTTTTAGCAGTTTTAACCATTTAAAACTGGGCCTTTACAGGTTGGGCCGAATTAACCATTTAATCAAATATCAATCCTCAGGCCCATTAGTGGGAAAATTAGGGCTGACTTTCAGCCTTGTACAAACCCTAGATTTGGTCCAAACAATTTGAACCAATCTTGGTTCGAATGGGTCTAGGGTTTGATCTTTAATTAAATCTTTAATTCAAGAAAATAATCTGAAATTAAATTCTGATAAAAGAACAATCAAGAATCAGTCTATTAGGGCTGTTCGCACAATCCTTCCTGCAAAACAGAGGTTAGATCACAAGTTGCAGTTTCACAAACTGCAAATCGCAGATAGTGATTCTCTCATTTGCGAAATCTCCTCCTCTACGAGTTCTCCTTTTCTGCGCCGCAATCTTCGATCCAAAATAAAATAAATAGAAATCCTAATTTCTATTAATAATTACATCAGATCGAATACCTATACATTCAGTCTAAAAAAATAAAAAAAAAAAATTATTTTATAGACCAAATGTAGTAAAGTAATCCATAACCTGCAAAAACGCAAGTTCCCTACGCAAATCAAGATTTCGATCTCCTCTTGTACGAACAGCCCACAAATCAAGAAAATTATAAAGAACAATTCTAAATAATAATCAGATTTATATAAAAATTAATTTCAGATTATTCACCCATAATTTTGGGAACAAATTTCCCAAAACCTATATCTAGGCAAATTGGGTAGAACGCCTTCTACCCATTTGCGCAGGTTCAGATCTGAAACAAATTGGTTCAAGATTTGAACCATTGCTCTGATACCACTGAAGGGATGAGAGATCCATCATATGGATGCCCAAATCTTGCGGAATAAAGGGGTGAATTTCAAAATTTTTCTCTCCCTTTAAACTGGGAATCGCATTCCCTATTTAGAAAATCATATTTTCAAGGATCAATCTTGAACCATAAACTGAACCAGATCTGAACCAATAGGAGTAGGAGAGGATTATACCTGATATGGAGAAATAATATCTCCCAACGAAGGTGTTCACGCCCAAGGAAGGATCCAAAGACTGCTCCCACTGAAGATGGCACAGTGTAGGATGGAGCAGAATCAGCAGTGTTCTTCTCCAAGAACTTCGTCCTTCGCAAGAAACAGCAGGATGGCATGTGAGCACAGCTTCCTATCAATTCTTTCTCAAAGAACTGATGTCAAGATCGAATCTTGACTTCTCCCACGACTGGAGATCAAACTGGATGTCTGGCGGCTGCAGGAAGGAGGCGGCAAGAAAGATCTTTGCAGGGATTGTAGAAATCTTTCTTCTCTGATTTCAGCTCTGAAGAGGATCTGATTATGTGATTCTTCTAAAGGTTACCGCCCCCTCCTTCTTTTGTAACCCCAAAGGATCAACTCCTAATCCAAATAAAAGTTGCTAACCGAAATCATATATGGATCAGACATCCCCTTAGGTGATAAGGATAACCCTTATCTTATCTGCAGATTAGATCAGCCTTCTCCTAATCTCATTAGGAGGTTTCTAGATCTGAATCATATTCAAATCTGGACTCTCTGAGTGGATAGGGTTAAGACCCTATCCTATCTGCTGATCCATCTCAGAATTCGCCCATATTTAACTTATTAAATAAGTCCAGTTCGAAATGGGCTTTAGGCTCATTAAGCTTATGCGCTCACTTAACCTTCCTAACTGCTGCCCAGTTAGGCATCCTTGTATGGCGTGGGACCCAAGTATTGATCTATACATCAGCCACATGGGTTCGGCCCAGCCTTTGTTACAAGGCCTAGCCGAATACACTATTATGGACAGTGCACCCCCTGAAACCCATCAAATGAGCTCTATGGGCCCAACACTTACCCTAAGTGGTCCCTGGGCCAAGCCACCTTGTAACACCCAAGGACTGTGGGCAGATGCAAGATTCCATCAGGTATTATCCTCAATGGTCTTACACTTAACCTCTCAGCCCATAATGATTATACACTGCCCGACAAGAGAGGACCTCTCCCTCGACTGCAAGGAACAATGTTGCACTCTCTACTTATACGGATCCTGGGAATTAAAACCTTTTGCAAACATTTTAGAAACCATAATATATATACTTTTATATCCCATATAAAATATACTTTGCAAAACAAATCTCAACGATTGAAATCGGCTGCCGACAGTCTTGGTTTCCATCAGTGAGAGTGCATCCCCGATCATTACCTTTGTCCGACAAAGGGGCTGATTCTATCATTATGATCACCCACTCAGATGAATTCTCAAACTGTCCCAACATACCCAGGTTTTGACCCCCGCTAAGGATCTCATTGATTGGTACATCAAAGACAGCCCAATCCGACACCTAGTGCAGTATCATAATCGAGTCTAGGGGTCAGGTGTAACTTTCCAGTTTTGCCCATCAATCTCCAAGGTCCAGGGCAATACTAGAAATCTGGTCCAATTCAAAGATTCAATTAATCCTACACTGTATGTGCCTAGGGTCTCACCCTGGTAGCTGAGATAGGCCACCCCAACCGACTTGGTGGCACAACAGTGTCAGCCTTATCAGCAGGATAGGTCTCCCTAGACCGACGCACTGGCTGTGAACATTCTAAACTAACACGAGTCTCATTAAGTGTCCAGTTTAAGGGTATTACATAGAAGCATACCAAGGGAACATGAATCAAATATGCACTTTTATTCATTTACAATAAACTCCTAAAGTACATCATTCTGATTGAATCTAAGGGCATACAAAATTGTCCAACATTATCATGATATGGAATAGCTTCCATTAGTTTTCTATCAGCACGTTAACCTCAACCTTGTTAGTAGTCTTTATTCTATGCTTCATGAAGACTTTGGAACGTTGAGTGACTCCTTGGCTTCAAGAAGAATTCTTGATCATTTGGGAAGTCAAAAACATATTGGTTTTATAGCCCAAGATGTGAGAAAACCTTATTTCTGTCTTTGTTTTCTGCTATAGCATTTCCATGCAAACTCCAAGCCTTTCTCCTCAAATACAACTATGAATTGAGGGCTCCTTGGTTCCCATTTGATGTCAGATGTCTTTTAGATAGTGGATGATAATCTTTGAGTATTTTGGGTGTGTGGGGGACATGATAAAAAGGTGAAAATGCTCATAGGTTCACTATGAATGCCACAGATAACTTAGGGAATGTCTTAAGGCTTCAATGTGTTCTTTAGTTTGGACATTAGATAAGGAGAACACATATGTCTTGGTCATGTTGGGAGGTCATCTAGGCTGATAGGTGTAGGGTTTTCTCCCTAAGTTAGCATGTGTCCCCTTGTGTGTGAGAAAGGGGGATATTTATAGATTTTTTATGAGGATTCTAGAAGGGAATGGATGGATGAGATTAGGAGAGTAAGAAGATCAATAGCTAAGGTTTAAAGGTTTTTTTGGAGGGAAGTTGATTAAGGAAAGGGGTTGTTAAGACAGCTTTGGGAGAGATCCTCTCAATCAATCAAGACAGTAAGTGGAAAATTTCACCAATTTACCTAAATTGAACATTCCAAGTTTAAGTGATTGGCATGATTGATTGGAGGCTCCTTAGGTGGTCAAATTTTAAATTCTAAGATGATTCTAGAGGCTGGGAGAAAGATCTGATTGTGTGGGTCCCAAGGTTTGAAGTTATAGTGAAGAGATTCTAAATAGAGGGCCCGAATTGAGTCTAGCTTCGGGTTTCAAGATGGATGGCTTAACGTTGTTGGATTTGGGTGATCTTGGTACCATTGGAGTTGGAATTTTGAGCTCTATCCATCTACAAGGTTGGACATCAGATTTCATGAGAGATATGGTTTAGGATAAAAAATGATCTTGTTGGATGATCATAATTGGTTTTGACTTCAAGTCTTGAGATGAAGGGGTAAACGGTGTTGGATTTGGGTGATCTTGGTGTCATTGGATTTGGATTTTGAGGCTTTGCATGCATAAAGTTTTGGATTTATTATTTCTCATGAAATGAGGTTCATGATCGAAATGACTCTGATTAGATGATCGGAATCGGTTTTGGCTTCGGGTCTTAAGATGAAGGGGTAAACGGTGTCGAATTTTGGTAATTTGGGTGTCGTTGGATTTAGATTGTTGGGCTCTACATACCTATGTTCTCAGACATTTCTTGAAAATATGATCTAAATCTTCATCCTCACCCCACAAGGTACATGAGCTATCAATATCAAACCTTCTACTTCCAAGCAAGTTTTTCGAAGGAAGTCTATTGAGGAGAAGATATAAAAAAATCTTCAACTTTGGTGGGCAATTGACACTCCATACTTTGGTATTTCAATTAAAACCATTTCTTAGAAACCTCGAACTACATTTTGAGTTATAAGCAGATTTATTTGTAAATTTGCCCTTGAGGTAAGACCTCTAAATTAGTTTATCCTCTTTATCATTAGAAATGATAAAAATGGTTTTAATCCTCATCCATATATCATTTAGAACAAGATTTTGTAAGACAGTTGTATGCCCTTAGCTTCAATCAGAATTATGTACATTATGAATTTATTGTAAATGAATAAAGTACACATTTGATTCATGTTCCTGTGGTGTGTTTCTGTTTAATACCCCTTAAACTGGACACTTAATGAGGCTTGTGTTAGTTTAGAATGTTCACAGCCATTGGGTAAGTCTGGGGAGATTTATCCTACCAAGGCTGACAATGGTGTGCGGCCAACTGTTGGGGTGGCTTGTCTCAGCTACCAGGGTGAGATCCAAAGCACATGCAGTGTAGGATTAATAGAACTTTTGAACCGGACCACATTTTCAGTATTGCCCTGGACCTTGGAAATAGATGGGCAAAACTAGAAAGTTACACCTAACCCCTAGACTCGATTATGATACTACACTAGGTGTCGGATTGGTCTGTCTTTGTTGTACCAATCAGTGAGATCCTTAGTGGGGGTCAAAATCTGGGTATGTTGGGACAGTCCGAGAATTCATCTGAGTGGGTGATCATAGTGACAGGATCAGCCCCTTTGTCGGACAAAGGTAATGATCGGGGATGCACTCTCTCTGATGGAAACCAAGACTGTCGGCAGCCGATTTCAATTGTTGAGATTTTGTTTTGCAAAATATATTTAAATAAAGATATATATATATATATAATTTATGGTTTCAAATTTATTTGCAAAAGGTTTTAATTCCCGGGATCCATGTAAGCGGAGAGTGCAACACTGTTCCTTGCAGTCGAGGGAGAGGTCCTCCCTTGTCGAGCAATGTTTGATCATTATGGGCTAAGAGGTTAAGTGTAAGACCATTGAGGATAATACCTGATGGCCTAATCTTGCATCTGCCCACAAGTCCCTGGGTGTTACAATGTGGCTTGGCCCAGGGACCACTTAGGGTAAGTGTTGGGCCCATAGAACCCATAAGATGGGTTTTAGTGGGTGCACTGTCCATAACAGTGTATTCGGCCAGGCCTTGTAACAAAGGCTGGGCTGAACCCATGTGGCTGATGTGTAGATCAATGTTTGGGTCCCATGCCATACAAGGAAGCCCAACTGGTTAGCAGTTTGAAGGCTAAGTGAGTACATAACCTTAAATGGGCCTTAAGCCCATTTCGAACTAGGCTGATTTGATTAGTCAATTAAAGGGGGCGAATTCTGAGATGGATCAGCCGATAGGATTGGGCCTAGACCCTATCCACTTAGAGAGTCCAAGATCTAAATGAGATTTAGATCTGGAAGCCTCCTAATTAGATTAGGAGATGGCTGATCTGATCTGCAGATAAGATAAGGGTTATCCCTTATCATTTAAAGGGACTTCTAATCCAAATATGATTTGGATTAGCAACTCCTAATGGGATTAGGAGCTGATACCTTTAACATTATGAAAGAAAAAAGGGGCGGCAACAGTTAGTGGTTGATGGTCAATTCTCTTTAGAGCTGAAAATCACAAGAAGAGAGATTTCTGCACCCTACGAATTCTCTCTTGCCGCCGCCATCACCTTCAGTTCGATCTCCAGTTCTTGGGAGAAATCAAGATCTGATCTTGATTCCAATCTTTTGGGAAAAGATTGGTTGGAGCTGTACTCACAAGCCATCCAGTTGATTCTTGCGAAGGGTTAAGTTCTTTTGAAAGAATATTGCTGATTCTGCTTCATCCTGCACTGCGCCATCTTCAGTGGGAGCAGATTTTGGATCTTTCCTTGGGTGTGAATACCTCCATTAGGAGATATTGTTTCTCTGTATTAGGTACATCCTCCCTCCTACTCCTTTTGGTTCAGATCTGGTTTGGTTCTTGATTCAAGATTGATCATTGAAAAACATATTTTTCTAAATATAGGGAATTCGATTCCCTGCAAAGATGGGAGAAATTTTTTGAAATTCGCCCTATCCTTTCAGTGGTATCAGAGCCAGGTTCAAATCTTGAATCAATTTAATTCAGATCTGAACCTGCGCAAATGGGCAGAAGGTGTTCTACCCGATTTGCGCAGATATGGGTTTTGGGAAATTTGTTCCCAAAATTAATGGGCGAATAATCTGAAATTAATTTTATATAAATCTGATTATTGTTTAGAATAGTTCTTTATGATTTTCTTGATTTATGGGCTGTTCGTACAAGAGGAGATCAAATTCTTGGTTTGCGTCAGGAATCAGCAAGATTTGCAGTTTCTCGATTTATTCATTACATTTGGTCTGTAAATAATTTTTTTTTATTTTTAGACTCAATGTATTAGGTATTCGATCTGATGTAATTATAATAGAAATTAGGTTTTCTATTTATTTTATTTTTGGATCGAACATGGTGGCGCAAGGAAGGAGATTTCGCAGATGGGACATTCGCTACCTGCGATTTGCAGTTTATGAAACTGCATTCTGTGATCTAACCTCTGTTTTGCATGATGGATTGTACGAACAGCCCTGGATTGACTGATTCTTGTTTTCTTTTATCAGTTCTTTAATTTCAAATTATTTTCTTGAATTAAAGATTTAATTAAAAATCAAACCCTAGACCCATTCGAACCAAGATTGGTTCAAATTGTTTGGACCGAATCTAGGGTTCGATTAAGGCTGTATATCAGCCCTAATTTTTGTTTTATGGGCCTAAGGATTGATAATTAATTGGATATTTAATTCGGCCCAACCTGTAAGGCCTAGTTTTAAATTGTTAAAACTGCCAAAAGCCCACTTCGAAAGAACAAGCTATATGGGCCGAACTGGGTAACCCTAATTCAGCCCATATACCTAGATGATATTAATTGTTAATATTATGGACTAAAATGGGCTTCAAATGGGCTTTTACAGATAATTAATTGATTGGATCAATTCCTACCTGCATGTGATGTATGGATGTGTGATGTGCTACATTCATGGGCCATAAGTGCTTGGCCCATGCAAATTTGATAGTGGCTCTTGCGCACACCATGGCTGAATGCACATCATTGCCAGGGTGTCCCTCTTGGTCTTTGGATGACCTCCCTCAATGGTGGGCCGCACACCTCCTGAAGAGGTTACGTGCGGAACCCTAGCCGATTTAGGCCCACCAAAATCTGGCTTTATGAAAGTCAGTGGGAGCCACTTTGGTTTGACCTAAAATAAACTAAGGCGTAATTCTTGTTCCCTCCAGTAAATATGAGTGCACGTGATAGGGAGATTCATGTGTGAACTCTCTAAAGGCATTCCATCATTAGCATGAGGATGGGTTCTTCAGTAATGAGGAAATGCACCAGAAAATGAGCTATCCATTTGTTGTTGGGCTTGTCTAAGTTTTTCATAAGATGATAGGGGCATCATAGACCGATGTGGGAGGGGCTTCACCAAAAAATGGGAACACTCTCACGGTACCTTGGCGTTCACGAATATGATGGGTGAGCACTCACTGGACAGAAAGGTTTACCTGAAAACGACTCTGAACCTTGTCTAACAGAGGCCAAAGGGAAAACTCATATGATGAGTGGATATGATTCTTCACAGAAAGGTGGTAGGGTTTTGCAGCTGAAATAGTTGGCTCCATGCACCCTACGTGGTTTCCCACATTTCCAGAGACAAGTCGCTGTCTCCGTCCCTGAGCAGGAGGGAAAACTTAGAGATGAACAAATGGGAATGGAACATAGATTAAAATCCATGTCTATGATTTGAACATGAATCA